>NC_134357.1:578802955-579402955 GCF_048569485.1 Anomaloglossus baeobatrachus | reverse complement strand
AAGCACAAGAAGGTTTAGCAGCCCGGGGTGTAGGGAGAAGATCCCAGACCCAGGACAGGGGGGTGACAGGACCCCCTCAAAGGGACTCCCCCCAAAACAGTTCATAGCTGCGCCATTGGGAGCCATGGTCTTGGTTTTCTGTCAGGGGGTCACAGTGAGGTAATGGAGGCTGTAGGCAGACAGGAGACTGAAAGCCGCGGACGGACATGGAGCAGATATCCTGGAAAACCTGGGGCGAGTAGCAGAGGCACTAGCAGTCACAGGCATACAGCAGAAGTCCTGGAGACTGCAGACAGGCTGCAGAGGTACTGACACCCACAGGCAGACAGGTAACTGAGGTATTGGAAGCCGCAGACGTCCTGGAGACCTCAGACAGGTGCAGACATGCTGGAAGCCACAGGCAGATTGGTAGCTGAGGTGCTGGAGGCCACAGATAGTCTGGAGATGTTCTGGAGACTGCAGACAGGTCGCTGTGCACACACTAATAGTCCTAATACCAGGACACAGGGGTGTATCTTGGTAGCCTTATATAGGCCAGTTAAGCTCAGCACATGGAGCGTGTCCGGCTACTTACAAAGCCCAACATGGAGCACAGGAAAGTTTAGCAGAGCGGGGGAAGGGGCAGATCCCAGACACGGGACAGGCGTGTAACAAGTGGATGTTGTCAGCCAAATATCCAACAATGAGCCATAAAATTGTGACAACTCTGAATTTTTCTTCCCCTTACATCTATTGATTAGTTTTCTATTGATCTCTTCTCCCCTTTATCAGTGATTACCATTTATATTTATCCTTTATCAAGTAAAATAATAATTGCAGATAGTGAAAGTCATTCTTCTGTTACCCAAATCTCTGCTGAACATTACACAATGTACATATCACATTCCTCTAATAATGGGGACAATCTAGTTATACCTTTATCAATCCATTCTGTGACAGTCCCAAAGTGCTCACAATTCCTGTTCCTCCAGATCAGAGCACAACATAAGTAATAACCTATACTAAAATGGATTTTATTTCTGACCAACACTGATCACACATTTTCCCACTCCACATTTGTCCCCTGTTTGTCCCAGGAGTCCACTTCTAGGGGAGAGCGATTGCCGCCTTTCTCTGCACCAGGATAGACATTTGTCTCATAGCGCAATGTCGGGCAAACACCTTCTTTCACAAAAGTAAATCTTATAGAAAATCCCTCACAATAACTATTGCACGGACGCTGCAAAGATCCACAGATCTGGAATCTTCAGACTGTAATCCTGAGAATTTAAAGGGAAAATGTTCATTCTAATACGTCAGTCAGGGAATTTTGGAATTCAGAAAATAAAGAGGAGGAAGGAGAACCAATAAGAAGAAGAAGGATATGAGAAGATCTCCAATACGGAATAAGAAAAAATGAACTTGCCTATGAGTAAATTTATGGATAATGTGTCGTGAGTGTGTCCCTCTCTGGGGCGACCTCTGGCAAGTCTGGGATGAGAAGGTCACAGCGCTTTATTGTTCGCAGGTCTACAACTTGATTTCAGTGACTCTACTTTCTTTTGGAGCTGTAGGGGTTAAGGACTCTTTCTAATCTGGCTATCCTTTGTAGCCTTAATCTCAGGTGCATCTATTTTGTGACCACTCCCCTTCGTTACAAAAAGTCATGTATCTTACCATCTGCTGCTGGTCATAGATTCTCATTTTATGCTAACCACTTTGGAAGAAGCCTGTCTCTGGAAGAAGCTGAGGAGTTGCGACTATTGCAGTTGTGGTGTTTAGCTGCTTTGGAAGAGCTTGAAGTGTATTCCTTTTTGTGTCTATTTTCCCTCTGTCTCCTTTACCTTGTGTTGTGTTACTGCAGTGGTGAGACTCTTGCTCTCACCAGCCTTCTCACTAGCCAGGGTGAGATCAGGGTGAGTGGAGGCCTAGACACGTGATGACAAAAGGGGGAAGGACCCGTATAGAAATATTAGGGAGCATAGGGTACAGACTCAGGTGAGTTTCAGGAGGTGTCCCCTCTCACCCTTCTTTACTCCTGAATCCACCACCGACGCACGGAAAACGCCTTGACCCGGGCGGGAACAACAATTCAAAAGGAGGGATCCAGCGTCTCAAGGAGACTAGAGGGCATTATTAAAAAGTTGAAACCTTTATTGTGTCCATTAAAATATTCAAAAAAACAACACACAGGAGGCACATAGTAACAGGACAGAGGATATTTCCTATGCATTTCAACCTATTAGGGTCTTAATCATGGTCTTAATCTCCATCATTAGGGCCTTCCTTTTTTGCCATTTCCTTTGTGTTACGCTGGACGCTGAGTGTCTGTACGCGCTGTCGTGACATAATGGTTTGGTTTTGACACCCACTGTCTTATCGGTTTAGCAGATCAAAGTCCTGGTCAGGGGCTTAAATTTCATCAATGGCATTTTTTTGGCTGAGGATAGAAATGTTTCAGATCAGAATTACTCTATTAATAAATTTATGATGTTTAATGAATTTGAAGGATTCTCCTTCTCTGAACAGAAGGCCATTGTAATGCTAAACTAATTGGATGAGGATCGTAATTTGGAAGAATTGGTGGGGACCATGATGTAAAACCAAAGGTCTCAAACCTCATTATTATCCAGTAAAAGCTCATGTACCATCATTACATATGTTACAGAATATGACAGAAAAGGACCAGTTGGCTCTGCACCGTTATGTCTCCTACAATAAAAATAAAAAAGTATATAATTTAACAAAAAAATCAATTTAATGACGATTGTGAACTATAAAATAACAACTATTTGGTTATAAGACAGACAAGGCGCAATGTATAGTGCTATTGGAGGCCTCTATATGTAAAAAATAGAATAATAATACTTACTGTAGATTGCAGTCAATCCAGCTAATGTCTGTTCTAGATATACAATATGTTGGATGGTGGTTGCTTCTCTTTAAGATTCCTTTCTCTTTTGTTATGAGGAGAGCATATTTTGTTTTTAATGCACAAAAAGGATCAATAGTTGTAATCTCTTAGTGTATGGGGTTGGGGGAATATTCTGAGCTTCCTTATATAGTTATCCCTATTTTGGATGACTATTCCATCCCCCTTGTCGGCTGATAGTTACTATATCTGAATCATTGCATTGCATTGCATTGCATTTTAGAGCAACCTTTTCTTTTTTATTTAAGTTAGTTTGGGCAGATGGGAGTGTAATATTTCTGATTTTAATGAAAGCTTCAAGCACCAAGTCAAGGAAAGTGTCCAAAAAAATTACCTTTTAAGGAATTAAAAGCTTGATTTTGGAAAAATATCAATATGTAGTCCTGTGTCATATAGAAGTTATAAAATCCATAAAGACTCAACAAGACCCTTATGAAGCTGACCCCCTCCTAAAAAGAATCCTCTAGCAGATGTGAGGCCAATCCCAGCTTGAATGCATAAAAATGCAGAAAAGGACAGATTTATGACCGGTAGAGATAAGAGCAGCAGTTGAACAGAAAAATAGCAGAGAAATTCAAATCCTTTGTTTCCATTTATAGAAAATATGAATTGAGGTTTTATGAACTACATCAATATAATAGATAGGAAAGTCATATTTTCAAATTTGTGATAAAGTGGAGAAGGCAAAGCATCGTTCCGCATCATTGGGTGATGGCCGGGGTCCGGCCAAATGGATATTGTCCAGAGAGATGAATATATCTATGTAATATCTCCCATCTATGAACAGATAAAATCATGATAGGAAAGATGACGGTAATATCTCCTGCCTGGGAATCTCATAATTTTTTAAGACTTAGACACATCCTATAGTTATCTGAAGTCCAGACCTGTTATGAGTCACCAAAAGGGAAAGTATTTGGGTGTAACTAGTGTTAATATAAAGCTCATGCCAATCATGATCCTTGTTCAATAAAGGAACATTGTTGTATAGGATTGGTCTACGTTCCATTGGAGTTCTTCCCTCCAGAAATCTGAAGCCATTTCTGTAACCCAGGTTCAGTAACTTTCTTTCAATATTTCCTTTTATTTTATGTAATTGGATATTCTGCATTGTTTTGTTCCCTTTAGTAATGTCTTTTATAAACACTGCCTGCTTTTCAGATTAAATATATAACATTTAATAGCGTATGGCTTCGGGATGTGGTTTATAGATTAAGTGTAAAAAAACTACCTGTCATGTGTGTCCAATAGACCTTTGTAAGCAGAGACTCTGATTCCAGCGATGTGTAACTTACTTGGCTGCTTGATGAAGTTTTGATAAACATCAGTTTTATCTGTTTAAGATCTACCAGTTCTCGAAATGCTGTTGTGTATAACTTCACCCACATCACTGATTGGCAGCTGTATAAAATGAGCATATACAGAAATCTGTCAATCAGATGGGGGCGGGGTTATACAGAGCTTGTGGAGATGGAGGATACATGACAGCAGGTTTACTAGTTCTCTAGTGATAGTCCCCTAGCGATAGTACTGTGATTTTATCAAAACTACAGCAAGCAGCCCAGTAAGTGACACATCATTGGAATCAGAGTCCCTGTCTTTATATTATTCTGATTTTTTTAATTACAGTTAGTCCCAGAAATATCTGGACAGTGACCGAATCCTCCTGTCTTCAGCTCTGCAGGCCGCTATTTTTGGTCTAAAATGTAAGAACTGGGATGCAATTGAAGTGGAGACTTTCAGGTTTATTACAAGGGGTGGAATAAAAATATTCTATGAAACATTTAAAAATTGCAGCCATTTTTCTACAAAGCCTCCTCATTTCCGAGACTCAAAAGTAATTGCACAAATTTACTTTACCATAAATAAAATGTTCATTTTTAATTCTTCATAGAGAATCCTTTGTAGGCAATGTTAGCCTTAAGTATGGATGCCATGGACATCACCAAACGTTGAGTTTCCTCCTTTGTGATATTTTGCCATCTTTACTGTAGTGACTTCAGTTGTTGCTTGTTTGTGTTTCTTTCTGCCTTAAGTTTTGTATTAAGCTTGTGCATTGTGCAATGCAGCTCAATGGGGTTCACATCTGGTGATTGACTCAGCCATTGCAGAATATTTCACTTCTTTGCCTTAAAAAGCTCCTGTGTTGCTTTTGAAGTACATTTTGGGTCATTGTTCATCTGTTCTGTGAATCGCCATCCAATCAACTTTGCTGCATTTGGTTGAACCTGAGCAGAAAGACTCAGACTCGCCCTGTGCACTTCAGAATTCATCTTCCTCCTTCTGTCTTCAGTCATATCTACAATAAACACTAGTGACCCAGCGCCACTGTTAGCCCTGCATGCCCGGCCATCACACTGCCTCCACCATGATTTACAGTGGATGTGGTGTGCTTTGGATCATGAGCCGTTCCAAGCCTTCTCCATACTTTCTTCTTCCCATCATTCTGGTACAGGTTGATCTTAGTCTCATCTGTCCATGGAACTTTTCCAGACCTAGGGCGGCTTCTTTAGATGCTTTTTGAAATAGTCTAAGCTGGCCTATTTTTTTTTTTTCAAAAATGTTTATTGAAAAAGAGAAAATATGATACAAAAATCAAGTATAAGTAACTCTATAACAAAGTGGTATTTTTTCAGTTTGTGCATGGATACTTCCACATATTGAGAAAATAAAGACAATCGCAATTAAAGATCATGTACACACAATTCTCCATGTGGACTTAGGTAATGAGTCAATAAAAATAAGAACGTTGATTTCTGAAGCACTAAATTTAGATTAATAAAAACTGGAAAGAGAAAAGAATGTTAAGAAGCAGCAAAGAAGAATTCAAATGAAAGGAAAGACAGATCAGAAAACGAAAAAGAGAAGAGGGGGGGGGACAGAAGGGGGAGGGGAAGAAGGGACTTCGGATCTCCCTTGGAACACAACCGGTTTAAGGAGTTCTACACTCCACCTCTCAGCAGGAACCTAGCAAAAATAAAGTGATTCGTTCCTAAGAGGAAAGGATTACCTCGAAATCAGCGGATTCTCTAAATAGAAGCCACGGCGTCCAAGAGCTGAAATATTTGCTCAGTGGGAGGATAGTTTCTCCATAAAGGAAATGGTATCCATTTCCGCCAACCACTATAGAATCGTCGGGGTTACACTAGACTTCTACTTTCTCGGGATGATCGCTCTGGTCGCGGCAACAAAATGACAGCGAAGACCTTGATTGAGCTCTTTGAAAGCTCCAGGGATCATGGACAAGAGACCGATCTGCGGAGAGTACGTGATTGTCAGACCCGTGAATTTGGAAAACTTTAAGCCACAAATCCTGAATTATCAGGCAGGACCACCAGATATGTAGCATGGATCCCTCAGCAGCATTACATCTCCAACAAGTGTCAGGGACAGTCGGGAAGATTTTGTGTAGCTCCTTCGGAGACCTATACCAACGGGAAATGATCTTAAAGTTTTTTTCTTGCACTTTACAAGGCAAGGGAAGTCTATGTACACACATATAAGCTTTTGCCCAATCCAGGTCAGAGGAAGCACTACCCAGATCTTTCTCCCAGGATTTCATATACCAGACTGGATCTGAATCAATTGGGTCAATCAAAATGTAGTAAATCTGGGAAATTAAGTGGGATGGGGGTTATAGTTGGATCAAATGGGATTCAAAGTTGGTACAGACCCTGGCCAGGTCGGAGGCTGAGCAAGCAGAAGAGATGAACGATTGCAACTGCAGGTACATGAACCACTGGATTTGTTGATCAGGGAAGGCGGCTCGGAAATGCTGTAAGGTTGGCAGAGAAGGTGCTCCCAGCAGGGTAGCGCCAACCCTAGGCCTCTGGGATGAAGACCAGATCATAAACCTGTCCACACCAACAGCCGGCGGAAAGTCGGGATTATCAAAAAGGGGTGTCAGGGGGCCCCGTGCTTCAGACAGATTAAAATGAGCGTTAGTTCTGTCCCAAATGAGGAGTAGGTCCCTTGTCATAGGGGAGTTCAAAATGCTCTTAGCTCTTCTATGTTTTGCGATCCAGGGCAGGGAGGTCAAGGTCCAATCTAAAAGGTTAGCTTCAATGTCCACAAACTGCTTTTTCTCGGCCCTGTGAAACCAATCTACTACTCTGGTGAGGATAGCTGATGTATGATATAAGCGAAAATCCGGGAGTCCCATGCCCCCTTTTGTCTTTCATCTCGTCATGTATTTAAAGGCCAGTCGGGGTTTACTTTTTTTCCATACAAAAGCTGCCGTGATGCGTCGAAGATGGGCAAAGAAGAATCTGGGTACGGCTATAGGAACTGTTGAAAAAGAAAAAGGAGTTTGGGGAGGACATCCAAACGTTGATATGTCCAAACCAGGACAGAGCCCGCAAATTGTAAGCCTGAAGATCGGCGTCAATGCACGGCAGTAGTGGTTTATAGTTCAAATTAAATAGATGTGAAGGGTCCGGCGTCAGACAAGTCCCTAGATATTTCAGAGCAGTGGCACACCATTTAAAGGGAAAGGCTTCTTGCAGAGAGGATTTACGTTTAGTGGGAATGGTGACTTAGAGGTATTAACCTTGAAATTACTAACAACAGCATAGCGCTCAAACTCCTTCAGGATTGATGGGAGAGATGTTTCAGGGTTCACGATGTAGAGGAGGAGGTCGTCAGCATATATGGCCAATTTATGAGTTTTTTTTCCCTACGCAGATACCATGAATATCAGGGTTCTTCCTGATGGCTATGACTAGATGTTCCATCACCAATGCATACAGAAGGGTGGAAAGAGGACATGCTTGTTGAGTCCCATTTCTGATATTGAATGAGTTGGAAAAAATTCCATTACAGCGAATCTTGGTAGGGAAAGTATACAATGATAGAACCTTTTCTCTAAAGCTCAGACCGAAACTTGCCCTCTCAAGCACACGCCCAAGGAAGGGCTAACTGACCCTATCAAAGGCCTTCTCTGCATCTATTGACAACACACAGGCTGGTGTTTTTAGCTTCAACAATTGGGAGATAACAAGGATCGATTTAATAGTATTTCTCTGGCTTCTCTGCCAGGTACGTACGAAGCCTACCTGGTCATTGCGTATCAATAGTGGCAGAGAAGGACCCAGTCTGTTAGCCAGACATTTAGCAAACAGCTTCACGTCCACATTAATTATAGATACAGGGCGATAGCTTGAGCAGAGCAAGGGGTCCTTGCCCGGCTTAGGGATTACTGTGATAGTAGCAGACAGTGATTTGTTCTGGAAAGGATGGTCTTTGTAGATGGAGTTGAAGACCTTAGTAAGAAAAGGTGCCAGCTCCATAAGAAAAGTTTGGTAAAATTTGGTAGTAAAGCCATATGGGCCTGGCCTTTTGTTGGGGGAAGAAGAGGACACCACTTGGGTGACCTCCTCTAGTGAGAACGGGGAATCCAACTCATCAGCCGTTCCCGCTAATAGGGAGGGAAGTGGCGTGTCTAGCAGGTAGTTGACTATTTTCTTCAGAAGCCGAGAGTTAATGGGGTCTAGAGAGTTGTCGTTGATGTTATATAAAGTGTCATAATACTTCTCAAAGGCCAAAGCGATGTCAGTGGGGTGATGCACCGTTTGTTTGTCAGCCGTCCTAATCGAGGGGACATACGTTGTCACCATTTTTGGGTGGGTATGTCTCGCCAAGGGACCCCCACACTTATCTGCAAACTCATAAAAAAACTGTTGGGAGCGTTCTCTAAATTTAGTGTGGGCCAAGTCAAGTACTGCTTTAAGGACTTCCCTCGTCTTAGTCAGTTTGAGTAAGGTATCCTGGTCAAGAGTCACTTCATGCGTTTGTTCCAAGGAATGGATTTTGGAAAGAAGATCCTCAATCTGTTTAGCTTTGTCTCTCTTGAGTCCAGCTCCTTCTCGTATAAGTACCCCTCTGATTACGCACTTCAGAGCTTCCCATTTAGTCAGAAGAGGGGTATTGTCATCTGCATGGTACTGAAGGATGTCTAAAATAGTCATAGGTATCCCTTCCCTAACATCTGGATCTAGGAGGAGATTAGGGTTGAGTCTCCAGTTCCAGGACTTAGAAGAAAAGTTGGGGGGATTCAGAGTCACAGACAGGGGCATGGTCAGACCAAGTCACTGGGCCGATGTAAGCAGCGGGGGACCAGGAGAGCAGGTTATGGCTAATCAGGAAGAAATCAATATGGCTATACGAATTGTGTACTGCCGAAAAATGAGAAAAGTCCTTGACCGACGGATAGAGTAAACACCAGATGTCGACAACCCTACTCGAATGCATAGCGGACCTAAGAGATGATAGCTGACTGTGTGAAATCACCGACTTACCCGCCAACATGTCAAGCTTCGGGTTCAGAGGTAAATTAAAATCTCCAGTCTCCTCAGGAACCTAGCCCCGGCAACAGTCTGACCTTTATTAGGGAGACAAAAGTTAGCGATTGTGTATTTTTGGTTATAGAGTACTAAGTTGACAAATAGCAATCTGCCGTGTGGATCAGTGCTAACCTCTGTCACCGTGCATGGAAATTTTTTATGTAGCGCAATACTGACCCCTTTTGATCTCGCCAAGGGGTTGGGAGCATGATGCCAAAGTGGGTAGTATTTGTTGGGGATATCCGGCACATGACCACACTTAAACTGAGTCTCCTGTAACAGGAGTACCTGAACTCCCAATTTGTGCATACCGTGCAGGATCTGGTTGCGCTTTTGCGGGGTATTGAACTCTTGTACATTCGGCGAAGCAAACTTCAAGGAGACCATAGTGTGTACCGGTGAAGACAAACTTGGATTTCTAAAATGTAGGGAGTCCCAAACGGTAGAGAGGTAGGACAGGCGAGGGTTGGGGGAGGGATGAAAGAGGGAAGCAGAACAAGGAAGAAGGCGAGGTAAGAGAGAAAAGAGGGAGTACAAGCAAGAAAAAGTCAAAAGTTCAATTATGAACGGATGGGCAAGCGTCAGCCCACAGGTCCTAGCTACAACATCAGCATATCTCAAGGAGGAGCAGACCAAGAGAACCATCAGGACAAAGTCACTGCTCGGCCATGCGAGGTCCTGCAACACCACGGCTCCGGGGTATTTGAGAGGATGAAGGTCGACGTCTCTCTTCACCACGGCGAAAGGGTAAGTATGGATTAGAGGGCCAATCCAGAATTGAGATCGCGGGTAATTCCAGTCCTTCCAGGAAGGTGCTCAGGTCAGATGGGCCACGGAGAGTAAAAAGACCTCTATGATGCCAGACCTGCAACTGGAAAGGGAACCCCCATTAATAGGGGATTCCCCTCTCCCTGAGAGCTTCTGTGATGGGTCGGAGTGCTCTACGCTTGACCAGTGTAGCCCTGGATAGATTCGCCATGATATAGACCACAGCCCCATCAAAGTCAAGAGGGCCTTTGAGCCGGGCCTGTTTCATGATCTCCTCCTTCTCATGATAGTAGTGAAGGTGACATAAAAACGTCTCTTGGGTTGTTGGGGTGAAGAGATCTACGCCTCAAGGCTCGATGGGCCCTGTCAAAGATAATGACTGTGTCTGGTTGTCTGTCCAACAGATTATTCAGTAGACCTTGTAATGTAGAAGCAAGATCCGACAATCCTGTCGCTTCTGGGAGACCTCTGATGCGTATGTTGTTGCGGCGGTCCCTATTTTCGGAGTCTTCCATTAGGTTGAAGAGAGAAGAGATTTGGTCTGCATGAAGTCTTAGCATATTCAGACTGAGCAGCCATTGTTCCAGCAATGGCCATCTCTGTAACCGTAACTCTGTCAGAAATCTGTGAGATAGACGTGCTGAGTCCCTGTATTTCAGCTCTGCAGAGACTTTCAAGGCGGGATATGTAGCCCTTCATGCCCGCTTTAGTAGGGATTTCGGACATTCTGGAACGCAGGTCTTTAATCTCTTCCAGTACAGAATCAGATGCTTCAGAGAAGTGAGCATTGGAAGCCAGGGGTTCAGTGGAGCGCGGGTCCAGGGACCACTCAGGATATGGACCCTCAGGGACCCTGCAGGAGACCGGTGTGACTGCCGGAGACGCGTCCGGGGGTTCAGCCAATAATTTCTGTATGTTCCCGTCCTTGGCTTTAGATTTGGGTATGCTCATTCCAGTAATTGGGGGGCTGGAGTTTTTTTAGGAGCCATATTGCTTCTGTGCGAGTGTAACAGGGCACACTAGAGCGAGGAGGGCTCCACAAGTCCAGGAAAAACAAGAGATTTCTATGGCAGAGCCACCGGTCAGGACGCAGAGTCTCCGGCAGGGAGGGAGCTCTAAAATGCCCAGTAATGCCTTATCAGTAACTTGGTCCCTTGGCAGCCAGGGGCACACAGGGGTGTCAGAACCCTGTCAGCATGTGAGGCCCGAGATACTGCAGCTACCACACAGAGCTTATCCACCGGGCAGAGACGTATAAAAGGTAGTTGTTTGGGTTAAGTTCTTTTTATCCTTGTGCTGAGCACGTGCTGAAATCTAGATAAATGTTTGTGATTTGAACATTAAAGGGGTGGTTCACCCATATTTTTTATTGTCTAGATCAGGGGTCTCAAACACGCGGCCCCTCAGGGTAGTTCGTGCGGCCCCCAGGCCCGTGCCCCTGTTCACTATCGCGGCAGGCCGCAGCCACTGTCTGCACTTTTTCAGATGATTGTATTGCCGGCGCTGCGCTCTCGCGCCGGCAATACAATCATCTCACATAAATCACTGACACTGCTCCGGCCGCGATAGTGAACAGGGGCATGGGCCTGGGGGCCACACGAAGCAGAGATGAGGCAGCCAAGGGAGCGTGGGACAGGTGAGAAGAATGGTGTGTGTGTGTGTGTTGGACGTTAACCCCTTAGCGACCTATGACGTACTGGGTACTTTATGGCTCCCTGGTACCTAAGGACCCATGACGTACTCAGTAAGTCATGGCGAAATCGCAGCCCCGGTGGCTGTGATCGCTGCAAATACCTTAGATTCGGGGAGGAGGGGACCTGAGGAGGGGTGGTGTCTCCTCCCCAGACCTACGGAGGCTGTGATTGGCTGACGAACGCCGCTCAGCCAATCACAGCCACTAATGTTTCAGCCATTGAAAATCGCTGAAACATTGAAATCCAGACAAGATCAGGGCAGCTGTAGCCCTGATCATTGGCTGGAGCTGGGTGACCTGTGTTTCACCCGCCCCCAGCTCTGATTGGAGAGACCGGCCTTGTGACCGATCTCTCCAATCACTGTGGATCTGGGTCTGCAGACCACTCCCCTCAGCTTCACTCCGGCGTCTGTGGAAGGTGTGGGAAGCTGCTGACCCATTACTACAGGATGGGGACAAAGTGCGCACATTACTATGAGATGGGGATAAGGCTGGGGACATTACTATAGGATTGGGACATTACAAGGATGGGCACAATACTATAGGATAGGGACTAGGATGGGCACATGACTATAGAATGGGGACAAGGCTGGGGACATTACTATAGGATGGGGACAAGGTGGGCACAGTACTATAGGATGGTGACATTACTAGAGGATGGCGACAAGGTGGGCACATTACTGTAGGATAGGGACATTACTACAAGGGGACAAGGATGGGAAACATTACAATAGAATAGGGATAATGCTGGGGACATTACTATAGGGTGGGGACAAGGTTGGCACATTACTAAAGGATGGGGACATTGCTATAGGATGGGGACAGTACTATAGGATGGGGACATTGCTACAAGGGGACAAGGATGGGGAACATTACTATAAGATGGGGATAAGGATGGACACATTACTATAGATTGGGGACATTACTATAGGATGGGGACAAGGATGAACACATTACTATAACATGGGGACAAGGATGAACACATTACTACAAAATGGGGACAAGGATGGGGAACATTACTTTAGGATGGGGACAAGGATGAGCACATTACTGTGGGATGGGGACTAGGATGGGGTACAATACTACAAGGGGACAAGGATGAGCACATTACTGTGGGATGGGGCACAATACTACAAGGGGACAAGGATGGGCATGTTACAACACTATGGGGAACATTACTAAAAGATGTTGGTCAAAATTTCTATATAGTGCTAATTGTAAGACTATTAGTTACAAGAAAGGGATAAAATGTAAACAAAAAAAATTTTATATTTAAACAAAGAATGCGCACGTTTGCTATAATGAACAAGTGAAAATGTTCAAAATCAGTGATCCCAAGGTGTGTAAAAAAAATAAATAAAATATATATATTATATATGGTACCAATAAAAATGTCACTTTGTCCTACAAAGAATGCGGCCCCCCAAATTATTTTTTTTCCTCTTTGCGGCCCATACACCCAGCCGAGTTTGAGACCCCTGGTCTAGATCGATATTGTATTGAGAAACAATATTTCTCTCAAATACCTTAAGTTGGCAATAGTGCCTGTGAGAGGCGCTATTGCGTACCGCTGCTTCCCGCTCCATGACCCCCGGGCTCCATGACCTTGGGAATCCAGTGATGTCACATCAAGTTCCTGACACAGCGGCCGGCCGCAGTGTCCGTGAGTGATGGGCTGTGGGCGGTATTTCATCGCTCGTCACAGCCCATCAGCTCCCTCCTCCCTCACAGAGCGCTGCAAGCAGGAGACGCACTGTGCTGTGACAAGCGGTGAAACACCGCCCACAGCTCAGTGAGTCAGGAAGACTGGGGTCGGCCACAGGGATGTGACGTGTGCGGAACTTGATGTGACGTCACAGGCACCATTGCCAACATAAGGTATTTGAGAGAAACATTGTTTCTCAATATAATATCGATCAAAACAATAAAAAATATGGGTGAACCACCCTTTTAAGGTGTATTGGGACAGTTTATTGTTTTATTACAGACAGGCACTAGTGTGTCTGTTTAACATTCAGCTGGATTTTAGTGTCTTTTTATTTGCAGGTTTTCACCAGATGTGCACTGGCAGCGCGGTGATCAACTGTTTACTTTAAGCTACTTTCACACATCAGTTTTTTTCCCACCAGGCACAATCCAGAAAAAAATGGATAAAACGGATCCGGTGCCGGATCTGTTTTATCCCCATTCATTTGTATTAGTGCCGGATTGAGCTGGATGGCATTGCGTTGCATCCGGCTTTTGCCGGATCTGGCATAATTGGCTAATGCGGCGACTGGATGGAACATCTCTTGTAACATTTTTTGTCTCTGACAAAAAACCGCATCGTGCCGGATCCTGCGCGATACGGCGTGATTTACAATGGAAGCCTATGGACGCCAGATCTGACGTAATGCGGCAAAAAGCGAATGCGGCCACCGGATCCAATTTTTTAAACTGAACATGATCCAAATTATTGTAAAAAAAACGGATCTGAAAACGGACGAAACGGATGCAAAAATGGATGCTCCGGATCAGTTTCTTTATGGATCCGGCAAAAAAAAAAAGGATCCTGCGCATCTGTTTTTGCATATTCCGCGCCGGATTGTGCCTGATGCCAAAAAACTGATGTGTGAAAGTAGCCTTAGTGATTATCACTCCCCTGCAGGGAGGTTTTCACACAGGGCACCCTGTTTACCTGCAGCTCCTTCTTATCAGTAGCGCCAGTGTTGATATTAACTAGTTAATCTGGACATAAAAATGAATCCCTCAAGCTTTCCCGGAAGTTAAGAAACAGAGGACCCCAGCAGGGATGGCTTTCACCCACCTCACCCAGCGCTTGCTTCTGCTGCTCAGTCACTTTCACTCAGCGTCAGCCATCTTGTAAATTCACTGCTTCTCTTCATATACTGTAACTTAGCTGTTCTGAGTACCGGCCAGTCCCTGATAACAGTAATAAAAGCTCCTCCATGTGCAGAGAGGTGGGGGGATGTAGTAGGTGCTTCAGTTTTGTGCTGAAGCTGTCTCCAAGGCCGAGGAAAGCCGGGTGTCTCGGGAGCCTTAGAAATCACAGCCCTCCGGCACCATCGCTAGGCCACGCCCTGGCCTTTCCATTTTTAAAGCTGAATAATGGTTTGCTCCTTGTAGTGAATCCTTTGTATCTGCACTCAGGAAGTCTTCTCTTTATGGTACTCTTAGAAAACTGAAACATCCACTTTCTTGAAAATATTTTTTCACTTGGGTGGATGTTGTGTAGGAATTTTCTATCACTATGGAAAGGATTCTGTGATCATCCATCACTATTGTCTTCCTTGGAAATCCAGAGCTCTTTGAGTTTCCTTGCTCTCAAGTGTGCTCATTTTTTTTTTCCAGAATTTACCAAATTGTTGATTTGGCCATCCCTAACATTACCGCTAGCTCTCATTTTTTCATCCCAATGATGGTCTGTTTTCCTCCATTGAGGACTACTTTGACCGCATGGTGTGGGGTGACAACAACAGCTTCCAAATGCAAATGTCACACCTGGCATCAGCTCCAGACCTTTTATCTGCTTAATGGATTAATGAGGAAATATCCCACGCAGCCTATTAAAGAGCTTTTGAGATAATTGTCCAGTTACTTTTGGTCTCTTTATAAAGAGACAGCTACGTGTTTATGGGCTGTAATTCTTAAGCCATGACTCCAATTATGATGTGAATACCATCAAATTAAAGCTGAGAATATGCACTTAAAGACGCATATTGATTACATAACTGTATATTGAAAATGTTTTGGTAAACAGGTAAAATGCCAAAATTTGTTTTCACTGGCCACATTGTTCTGGACCTAACTGTAAGTAATAAACACTTAAGCGGGCTTTACACTTACAATAAATCTTACGATGTGTCGGCGGGGTCACGTCGTAAGTGACGCACATCCGGCATCGTAAGTAATATTGTAGTGTGTAAAACCTACGTGCGATTGCGATTGAACGAAAAAACGTTCATCGCATACACGTCGTTCAATTACTAAAAATTGAACGTGCGGTTGTTCAATGTTCCCGAAGCAGCACACATTGCTGTGTGTGACACCCCGGGAACGATGAACACAGCTTACCTGCGTCCCGCGGCTCCCGCCGGCAATGCGGAAGGAAGGAGGTGGGCGGGATGTGTACGCCCCGCTCATCTCCGCCCCTCCGCTTCTATTGGCCGGCTGCCGTGTGACGTCGCTGTGACGCTGAACGTCCCGTCCACTCCAGGAAGTGGATGTTCGCCGCCCACATCGAGGTCGTATGGACGGGTAAGTACGTGTGATGGGAATTAATCGTTTGTGCGACACGGTCAACAAATTGAACGTGCCGCACATACGCTGGGGGCGGGTCACATCGCATACGATATTGTATGCGAAATTGTAACATGTAAAGCAGGCTTTAGTGACAGAATCTCACTCAATCCCAGCGTAGGTATCATAAATCTTTCTTGCTCTTCACCAAGAGATAGGCCCCTTTTAGTTCCGGTCTCTTCTACACCCAGAGTCTAAACTGTAATAAAGGTTCATAGGCAGAGATGAGTAAACCCGAACAGTAAAGCTCGGTGTTTGTACCGAATACAAAACTTTATAAAAAAAAAATATCAGTGTTCGAGTTCGGATTCTTTATGTATCCTAACCACTTGATCTAGCATCACTGTGCTCGGGTACACTCAGTGCTCAGCATAGTGCGAGCCGCTTGCAGTGTTTGAATGGCTTTCACTGGAAGTAAAAACATAATCATAGGATGTCTTGTGTACAAGAAAAAGAAAATGCCCTCCCCCAGAAATGCTCTTTTTATGGTTGCATTTGGTGACGACCTGAACTGCCAAATCAGTGACTTCCAATGGGCTTCAGGTCAAATCTGGGTACTGAATTGAACTTTATCTACTGATTCATGAAGTGTTCTATGCCTCTCCATGAATCTGCAGCGTTTGACGAGTGGCATGTGCCTCCTTGTGCCATGCTAGAAACATTACTCCAATAAGGGACTAGAGTGTGATTTCTGGCTTAGGCAATGCCACAGCTCATCATAAATGAAAGGAGGTATGCTGTCATACCCCTGTCCCACCCTATCTCTGCCAATTTTGGAGTGAAAATGCCAAAAGCCACCAAAATTTGGCACCACTCTGAATTGATCCACATTTTTGAGTCTTTCCAGAGCTTTTGTGACAATTTTTTGGCTTTGATGAATTGGGACCAGAGCATCTTAACAACTTCCACATATCTAGGATGCAGTGTGATTCAATTCTCCCCTCACTATTTTTG
Source organism: Anomaloglossus baeobatrachus (assembly GCF_048569485.1). Classification (NCBI taxonomy): domain Eukaryota; kingdom Metazoa; phylum Chordata; class Amphibia; order Anura; family Aromobatidae; genus Anomaloglossus; species Anomaloglossus baeobatrachus. The sequence goes on along the minus strand of NC_134357.1, from coordinate 579,385,989 downwards.
TGCAAAATGTCTACACTTCTGCCTCAACTCCAGAGGTTCAGAGGCAAAATCATCACATCTAGACAAGAGAAAGACAGGCATGAAGAATATATATTTACAAGCATTTATTAATACAACATGTTTTGAAATGCAATTATATACAATGTTATATACTTCAGAGTTCCTATCTCCAATCTGGGGCTGCGCTTTTTAGTAAATAAAGCAGTGGGCAACCTGAGATTAGTGAATTATCTAATTATAATCCAGAATCAAAACCTTTCACAAATGTTCCTAAAGGCTCTCAAAATGCCCAATTACTTGCAAAGTGGAACCTGAATTTCCATTTTGTGGGATCTGAGTGTGCAGAGCGGGATCCCACAGATCTCTGCAGCTGCTCTAAGCACGAGACACTGATCTCTCAACTAATCCACATACTTTTTTAAAGGAAGGGTGTCGCAGTTTTTTATTTTTGTATTAATAATAGTGATTATGAAATCAAGTATTTTTAATACAAAATTAAAATCACTACTTATTTAGTTTTTATTTAATTCTAATTTTACTGGAGGCACTGGGGGCTGCCATCTTGGATTTGGTGTTTGTAAGGACAGATACTCACCTCCTTTATGGCAGCCCCCTGTGCATAGACTCTGATAGTTGGGCTCCGACCCCATTTAGTAACATTAGAGAAGGCATCTGCTGTGAAATGCACGCGCCCCCTGGGCTATCCAGATCACAGCAGAGGGAGTAGATCAGCACCATCATTGTGGAGCACACAGCGTATGCTGTTTGCTCCACTTTACCCCTGTCAACCACCGGCATGTGTGAGCACGGGGTGCCAGGCTGCCTCCCCACCCACCGCCGCTACTGTCTCCAATGACACCTCCCCCCCCCACTCTACCCAGCCCCGCTATCCTCCCCCTCCGCTGCTGCCGGCCTGCATGTAGCAGAGCTGTGTGTGTTTGTGTACAAGTGCATGCAGAGCATGTGAGTACCAGGGCCCCTCCCCCCACCACCGCCGCTGCTACAGTCTCCAATACTCCAATGACAGCACCTCCACTCTCCTTGCTGCAGCCGCTGCTGCATGCAAAGCAGTGAGTGAGTACCTGCGCCCCTCCCCCGCCGCTGCTGCTACCGTCTCCAATGACAACCCTCGCTTCCCCCATCTGCCGTGTATCTAATCCTCTCCTGTGTAATACTGCCTGCTGAGCTATATCTAATCCTCTCCTATGTGATACTGTCTGCTGAGCCATATATCTAATCCTATCCTGTGTGGTACCATCTGCTGAGCTGTGTATCTAATCCTCTCCTGTGTGATACTGTCTGCTGAGCTGTGTATCTAATCCTATCCTGTGTGATATTGTCTGCTGAGCCATACATCTAATCCTGTCCTGTGTGGTAGCGTCTGCTGAGCTGTGTATCTAATCCTATCCTGTGTGATACTGTCTGCTGAGCTTGGTATCTAATCCTCTCCTGTGTAATACTGTCTGCTGAGCCATGTATCTAATCCTATCCTGTGTGATACGTGTTTGGTAAGCAGTGTATCTAATCCTATTCTGTGTGATACTGTCTGCTGAGCCGTGTATCTAATCCTGTCCTGTGTGGAACCGTCTGCTGAGCTGTGTATCTAATCCTATCCTGTGTGATACTGTCTGCTGAGCTGTGTATCTAATCCTATCCTGTGTGATACGTGTTTGGTGAGCCGTGTATCTAATCCTGTCCTGTGTGGTACCGTCTGCTGAGCTGTGTATCTAATCCTATCCTGTGTGATACTGTCTGCTGAGCCGTGTATCTAATCTTATCCTGTGTGATACTGTCTGCTGAGCTGTGTATCTAATCCTATCCTCTGTGATACGTGTTTGGTGAGGCGTGTATCTAATCCTGTCCTGTGTGGAACCGTCTGCTGAGCTGTATCTAATCCTATCCTGTGTGATACTCCTGCTGTCCTTGGTGACACTTTAGACATTTCTGGTCACCAACAAAATGGCTCCGCACTGTGATCTAAACTTCATTCTCTTTTATCCTTTGGAAACCCTCAGATTGGGAGGGGGAGGTGACATCACACACAGGAGTGCAGACTCCGCCCACTTTACTGCAGCTGTAATCCAGGCTATTTCTACAGTTTCTGTAGGATTTCAGCAGCTGCTCCCTCTAGTGTTTAAGAGTGAAAAATATCAAACTTTTTTTTGTATTTTGCTCAATTAAAAACAAATAATAATATTTAAACAAAACATTAATACTTTACATTTTTCAGTTATTAAAATGTTGGGGTTTTTTTGGACGACACCTTCCCGTTAAGATTTTACTTAACTGCTTAAGAAGGATGCCGCAGAGCTGGGGTCGTACAGCTCACTCTTACACGATCAGTTATTGCTGAGGGTTGTGGGATCTCACAACCTGGAAGTTTCTTTTGGGGGATTAGTTATGGACACTTGAAAAAGTTTTGGTACTGTATTATATTTAGAAAATTCACTAATCCGCGGGTCTCCACTGTTTTAGTAAATAATAAAGGCAGCCACAGATTTGTGATAAGCACTATTTAAGGGGAAATCCATCTATCTCACTGCGCAAGAACTATTGTGTAAAAGTCACACATTTTTGTGCATCACACACCTTAACTGTTCAAACATTTAGTGAGTTTTGACATTTTTTGTCTGAAATGTAAGAGAAGTTTAATAAAAGAGGGTGGTGCCTGAAACGGTCAGACAGATTCACAATGATTTGTGCACTTTTATGTTATACGATTTTGATTGTATTGTAATTTTTTACTGTTACTATTTGTTAACCAATTACCATATTTTTCGGACTTTAAGACACACCCTAGCCCCCCCAAAAAATAGTGTAGAAAAGGGGGGGGGGTTTGTTAGGGAAAGGGGGGTGCGTCATAGTCCTGATGTGACTGTGACCTGTGACTGGAGGGGCGGCGGTGGAGGAGTGGGTCACAGGAGGCAGAAACCAGGGCTAACAGTGTACCCGCTAATAACAAGAGAGAATATTCACTGCTCCCCTCATTCGTAATCCAGTCTACCTCAACGCACTGAAGCCAGCATTGAGAGATGAGTGGGATTATGAGCGTGGGGAGCAGTGAATATTAATTCATTCATTAATAGCAGGCACACATGATCACTCAGCCACCAGCTAACTGCTGCAGCTCGGTGATCACGTGTTTTTTATTAGAGAATGAATATTCACTGCTCCACATGCACATAATCCTAGGTGTGGGGAGCAGTGAATATTTCGGCAGCCGACGTCCGCGTGTAGCTGTAGGTGCATGGCAGTGACGTCATGCGATGTGCCGCTTATACACTGAAGTCACTTGCCAGCATCAAAGACAACATCGCACACTCGGGGGGCAGAGGGATGGTGAGTATAATCAGTTGGTTTTTTATGTCTGCAGCGTGATGAGAAACCTATATACTAGAATGACGGCAGGGGCAGACATACCATTGGTGCAACTTGCAGACCAAGAGGTAAGGGGGCCCAATTCCACCTCTAAATTAGGTATAATTGTGCATTATGATGAGCTACTGGACTTCAAAAGGGCCCAATTACTGTTCTTGCATAGGGGACCCTCTTCTGTGTCCACAAGTGGGTGAAGGACATATATATATCTCATCTGATTCCCATCCTGATATATATATATATATATATATATATATATATATATATATATATATATATATATCAGGATGGGAATCAAATCAACCAAGATGAAAGACATAAATTCCAGAATGGGTCCAGGGTGAGATCATACAGTTAGGTCCAGAAATATTTGGACAGTGACACAATTTTCGCGAGTTGGGCTCTGCATGCCACCACATTGGATTTGAAATGAAATCTCTACAACAGAATTCAAGTGCAGATTGTAACGTTTAATTTGAAGGTTTGAACAAAAATATCTGATAGAAATTGTAGGAATTGTACACATTTCTTTACAAACACTCCACATTTTAGGAGGTCAAAAGTAATTGGACAAATAAACCAAACCCAAACAAAATATTTTTATTTTCAATATTTTGTTGCGAATCCTTTGGAGGCAATCACTGCCTTAAGTCTGGAACCCATGGACATCACCAAACGCTGGGTTTCCTCCTTCTTAATGCTTTGCCAGGCCTTTACAGCCGCAGCCTTCAGGTCTTGCTTGTTTGTGGGTCTTTCCGTCTTAAGTCTGGATTTGAGCAAGTGAAATGCATGCTCAATTGGGTTAAGATCTGGTGATTGACTTGGCCATTGCAGAATGTTCCACTTTTTTGCACTCATGAACTCCTGGGTAGCTTTGGCTGTATGTGTCAGGGCCAGGTGGACGGGCAGACCCAGGAGGTGGATCCACTGGGCCGAACTCCTAGATGGTGGTAAGGGGTCTGGTAGCTGGAGCACTATAGACAGCAGAACAGTCCGTGCACAAGAGTATAACGGAGAAGTCCCTGGGACCACGGAGTCACTGATGGTAGTCCGGGTGACGGAGCTCAGGTTCGGAAGCCGAGAAGATGTCAGGCGGGGTCCGGAACCTTTGGAGCGAGATGACGGGTCACCGCAGGGATCCGAGATGGTACGGACTGTCAGGATGGCAGATGGACAGCGTTCGTGGTTCGGGATTCGGCAGGACCGGATGGCGAGGCAGGCACGGCTCTACAAGAGAGATAGGTGAGTATATCACAGAGACACCAGGAGACCTGACTCCTAGCTTAAGAAACACGAAGATCAGGCCCCGCCCCCTTGGACATTAAACCCCTTTATACCCTGTACCTGTTTGCATCATTTCCTGTTAATGGACGCTGGCCCTTTAAGAAAGGGTCAATGACCGCGCGCGCGCCCTAATGCGCATGCGCGCGGCCCGAGTGCCAGAAGCCAGAGCAGGAAGCTGCGAGGAGGAAGCAGCAGGGCCGGGCTGGGGCTGAGAAGCCGACGGGCGCCGGGAGCGGGGACCAGGACGCCGGGGACATGCCGGCAATGGATGCTGGAGAGCGGGGAGCGGCGGTGACCGGACCGAGGAACCGGGAAGCGAGGCAGGGGAGCCGGGGAGCATGACAGGTGAGCCGGAGGGCAGCGCAGGGGACCCGGGGAGCGTGACAGTACCCCCCCCCACGCCCCCCTCCCCGCAACCGGGACAGGAAGGCACGGATAAGCGGAGTACCCACATTCTCCCGGGGCTCCCAGGACCTATCCTCAGGAGCATACCCTGCCCAGTCCACCAGGAAGAACTGTCGACCCCGTACGGTCTTCATGGCCACGATATCCCTTACCGCATAGATGTCGTCATCGGCAATAGGAGGAGGAGCCGAACTGGCAGCAGCGGAGAAGGGACCAAGGACACCTGGCTTGAGCAGGGAGACGTGGAAGGAATTGGGTATCCTCATCGTGGCCGGGAGCTGTAGCTTGTAGGAGACCTCATTGATCTTGTTGAGGACTTTAAACGGCCCGATGTAGCGAGGACCCAGCTTGTAGGATGGTATCTTCAATCGGACGTACTTGGAAGCAAGCCAGACTAGATCTCCAGGAGAGAAACACGGAGGGTCCAGACGTCTCTTGTCTGCGTGTCTCTTCATCCGCAGGGAAGCCCGCCCAAGGGACGCCTTGACAGAGTCCCAAATGGTTGCAAAGTCACGGGCTACAGTATCAGTAGCAGGGACATCCGAAGAAGGGGATACAGGCAATGGGACGGAGGGCTGAAGTCCGTAAACGACATGGAAGGGGGAGCTGGAGGACGACTCACTGATGTGGTGGTTATGGGAGAATTCAGCCCAAGGAAGAAGCGTGGACCAGTCGTCGTGATGGGCGTTGACATAGTGACGTAAGAAGGAGGTCAAGATTTGATTGACCCTCTCCACTTGGCCATTAGACTGAGGATGGTAGGCAGAAGAAAAGTCCAGAGTCACTCCCAGATGTTTGCAGAGAGCCCTCCAGAAGCGGGAGGTGAACTGAGTTCCTCTGTCGGACACGATGTGTGATGGAAAGCCATGCAAGCGGAAGATGTGATGTATATAGGCGTCCGCGAGTTCCTGAGCAGAGGGCAGTCCAGCCATAGGGACGAAATGAGCCATTTTAGAGAACCGATCCACCACGACCCATATGACTGTGTGTCCGGAGGACAATGGCAAGTCCGTAATAAAGTCCATCGCTATGTGTTGCCACGGAACTGAGGGTATCGGCAGAGGCAGAAGACGGCCATATGGCAGGTGTTTGGGCGTCTTGTTCCTGGCACAAGAGGAGCAGGCAGAGACAAAAGCAGCGACGTCCGTGCGAAGGGATGGCCACCAGTAGTGACGTACAATTGTACTCCATGTTTTCTTCTGACCAGCATGACCGGCTGTTTTCGAGGCATGACCCCAGTGTAACACTTTTTGCCTGTCAGTCTCAGAGACATAGGTCTTCCCGGGCGGTATCTGGGCCAGGGTGACAGGGGCCACCGGAATGATTTTGCTAGGACAGATGATGGGTTGGGTAGTCTCCTCCTCCATGGGCATGAAAGACCTGGACAAGGCATCAGCGCGTACATTCTTGTCCGCGGGTCGGAAATGGAGCTGGAAATCAAACCTGGCAAAGAATAAGGACCACCTGGCTTGCCGTGGGTTCAGTCGCTGAGCGGACTGCAGGTATTCCAGGTTCTTATGGTCCGTGTAAATAATCACGGGGTACACTGCTCCTTCCAGAAGGTAGCGCCATTCCTCCAGAGCCAGTTTGACTGCCAATAGCTCTCGGTCACCGATGGTGTAGTTGCGTTCAGGCGCTGAGAAGCTCTTGGAGAAGAAACCGCAAGTCACCATCTTCCTGGAGGAGGACTTCTGCATGAGCACTGCTCCGGCTCCCGAGGAGGAGGCATCCACCTCCAAGGTGAACTGGCGGTTTAACTCCGGACGGTGGAGTACAGGAGAGGAGGCAAATGCCCGCTTCAGAGAGCCAAACGTGGCGTCGGCCGCAGGTGACCAGTCCTTTGGATTAGCCTCCTTCTTGGTCAAAGCGGAGAGAGGAGCAGTCAGAGCAGAGAAGTGAGGGATGAACTGGCGGTAGTAGTTGGCGAATCCCAGGAAGCGTTGGATTGCCTTCAGTCCAGAAGGAGGAGGCCAGTTGAGAATGGAGGAGACCTTCTTTGGATCCATCTGCAGTCCGGTATCAGAGATGATGTACCCCAGGAAGGGAAGAGAAGACTGCTCAAAGACACACTTCTCGTACTTGGCGTACAGACGATTCTCTCTCAGTCTTTGTAGAACCAGCTGTACGTTCTCTCTGTGGGTCTGGAGGTCCGGAGAGAAGACAAGGATGTCATCCAGATACACTACCACACAGACGTAGAGAAGGTCCCGGAAAACGTCGTTCACCAGTTCTTGAAAGACGGCTGGGGCGTTACACAGGCCAAAGGGCATCACGCAGTATTCATAGTGCCCATCGCGAGTATTGAACGCGGTCTTCCATTCGTCCCCAGAGCGGATGCGTACCAGATTGTAAGCACCCCGAAGATCCAGCTTGGTGAACACACGAGCTCCTCTAAGCCGGTCAAACAATTCGGGGATGAGCGGCAGAGGGTACTTGTTTTTTACGGTGATTTGATTCAATCCCCGGTAGTCTATGCATGGGCGTAAGTCGTCCTCTTTCTTCTTGACGAAGAAGAAGCCTGCTCCAGCAGGAGAGGAGGATCTCCGAATGAATCCCCTTGCCAGGCTCTCTGTGATGTAAGTAGACATGGCCCTTGTTTCGGCTGGAGACAATGGATATATCCGTCCTCGAGGTGGTGTTGTTCCTGGGAGCAGGTCGATGGCACAATCGTAAGGACGATGTGGCGGAAGTACCTCAGATTCCTTTTTGTCAAAGACGTCTGCGAAGGACCAATAGGCCGAGGGCAGTCCCGGTAGGTTCTCTGGAAGCGGAGGTCGTCGGATGGGTTGTATGGTCTTCAGACACTTCTCATGGCACGAAGAGCCCCATCGGGTGATTTCGCCAGTGCCCCAGCTGACTGATGGTTCGTGTGTCCGCAACCAGGGAAGTCCCAGCAGGATTTGATGGGACATGTGTGGGAGGACGTAGAGAGCGATGTTCTCGGTGTGCAGGGCACCGATACGCAGTTCGACCGGCCTGGTGATCCAGGAGATGGTGTCAGAGAGGGGTCTCCCATCCACAGAGGCAATCACTAGGGGCTTGTCGAGTTGAGTAACAGGCACCTGGTACTTGTCCACCGTGGCCTGCTGGATGAAATTGCCTGCTGCCCCGGAATCGAGGTATGCCTCAGCCGTGAACCGCGTCTCTCCCGTTGTCACTTGCACAGTCCATGTAACCGGGTCTAAGAGAGTCCCAGCACCTAGGGTGGCCTCTCCTACCAACCCTAGGCTTTGGAGTTTCCCGGCCTCTCTGGACAGGAGCGTAGCAGGTGTGTGCCCTCTCCGCAGTAAAAGCAGAGACCCTTGGCGAGCCGCTCTGCTCGACGTTGTTCAGACTGCCGCACTCGGTCGATCTGCATGGGCTCGTGGACGGGGGCCCCAGCTGTTGATGACTGAAGTACGGAGGGCTTCTGCGGAGGAGAGGAATGCCGTACCGGACGTCTCTCACGGGACACTTCCTTGGATCGCTCCTGAAAGCGAATGTCCACTCGAGTCGCTAGGGCAATCAGGGCATCCAGGGTGGTCGGTACGTCACGACCCGCCAGCTCATCTTTAATTCGCCCCGAGAGTCCTTCCCAGAAAGCGGCGGTTAGGGCCTCGTTGTTCCAGCCGAGTTCCGAAGCCAGGGTGCGAAACCGGATTGCGTATTGGCCCACCGTAAGAGTCCCCTGACGTAACCGGAGAAGAGACGAAGCAGACGCGGAGGCACGTCCGGGCTCATCAAAGGTGCCACGGAATGCCTGCAGGAACTCTTGGATGTTCGTGGTCACAGGATCCCCCTTCTCCCACAAGGGGTTCATCTACGCCAGTGCCTCACCCTCTAGATGGGACATGATGAAGGCGACCTTGGCTTGGTCGGAGGCAAACAAATGCGGCAGCTGCGTGAAATGGAGGGAGCATTGGTTTAAGAATCCCCTGCAGGTCTTGGGGTCTCCGGCGTACCGGGGTGGTGAGGCCAAACGAAGTCTGGAAGTATCTGAAGAAGTCGCCACAGGAGCTGGAGCCGTGGATTGACTAGTGGAAGCCCGGGATGTTGAAGACGTAACTGCCGCTTGTAGCATGTTCAGGCGGGCGTCCACAGAAGACATGAATTGCAGCATGCGGGTCTGAGTTTCACGCTGGCGTTGGAGTTCCTCCTGTACGGCTGCTAGTGCTGCAGCGGGATCCATGGCCTGATCTTACTGTCAGGGCCAGGTGGACGGGCAGACCCAGGAGGTGGATCCACTGGGCCGAACTCCTAGATGGTGGTAAGGGGTCCGGTAGCTGGAGCACTATAGACAGCAGAACAGTCCGTGCACAAGAGTATAACGGAGAAGTCCCTGGGACCACGGAGTCACTGATGGTAGTCCGGGTGACGGAGCTCAGGTTCGGAAGCTGAGAAGATGTCAGGCGGGGTCCGGAACCTTTGGAGCGAGATGACGGGTCACCGCAGGGATCCGAGATGGTACGGACTGTCAGGATGGCAGATGGACAGCGTTCGTGGTTCAGGATTCGGCAGGACCGGATGGCGAGGCAGGCACGGCTCTACAAGAGAGATAGGTGAGTATATCACAGAGACACCAGGAGACCTGACTCCTAGCTTAAGAAACACGAAGATCAGGCCCCGCCCCCTTGGACATTAAACCCCTTTATACCCTGTACCTGTTTGCATCATTTCCTGTTAATGGACGCTGGCCCTTTAAGAAAGGGTCAATGACCGCGCGCGCGCCCTAATGCGCATGCGCGCGGCCCGAGTGCCAGAAGCCAGAGCAGGAAGCTGCGAGGAGGAAGCAGCAGGGCCGGGCTGGGGCTGAGAAGCCGACGGGCGCCGGGAGCGGGGACCAGGACGCCGGGGACGTGCCGGCAATGGATGCTGGAGAGCGGGGAGCGGCGGTGACCGGACCGAGGAACCGGGAAGCGAGGCAGGGGAGCCGGGGAGCGTGACAGGTGAGCCGGAGGGCAGCGCAGGGGACCCGGGGAGCGTGACAGTATGCTTGGGGTCATTGTCCATCTGTACTATGAAGCGCCGTCCGATCAACTTTGCAGCATTTGGCTGAATCTGGGCTGAAAGTATATCCCGGTACACTTCAGAATTCATCTGGCTACTCTTGTCTGCTGTTATGTCATCAATAAACACAAGTGACCCAGTGCCATTGAAAGCCATGCATGCCCATGCCATCACGTTGCCTCCATCATGTTTTACAGAGGATGTGGTGTGCCTTGGATCATGTGCCGTTCCCTTTCTTCTCCAAACTTTTTTCTTCCCATCATTCTGGTACAGGTTGATCTTTGTCTCATCTGTCCATAGAATACTTTTCCAGAACTGAGCTGGCTTCATGAGGTGTTTTTCAGCAAATTTAACTCTGGCCTGTCTATTTTTGGAATTGATGAATGGTTTGCATCTAGATGTGAACCCTTTGCATTTACTTTCATGGAGTCTTCTCTTTACTGTTGACTTAGAGACAGATACACCTACTTCACTGAGAGTGTTCTGGACTTCAGTTTATGTTGTGAACGGGTTCTTCTTCACCAAAGAAAGTATGTGGCGATCATCCACCTCTGTTGTCATCCGTGGACGCCCAGGCCTTTTTGAGTTCCCAAACTCACCAGTCAATTCCTTTTTTCTCAGAATGTACCCGACTGTTGATTTTGCTACTCCAAGCATGTCTGCTATCTCTCTGATGGATTTTTTCTTTTTTTTCAGCCTCAGGATGTTCTGCTTCACCTCAATTGAGAGTTCCTTAGACCGCATGTCGTCTGGTCACAGCAACAGCTTCCAAATGCAAAACCACACACCTGTAATCAACCCCAGACCTTTTAACTACTTCATTGATTACAGGTTAACGAGGGAGACGCCTTCAGAGTTAATTGCAGCCCTTAGAGTCCCTTGTCCAATTACTTTTGGTCCCTTTAAAAAGAGGAGGCTATGCATTACAGAGCTATGATTCCTAAACCCTTTCTCCGATTTGGATGTGAAAACTCTCATATTGCAGCTGGGAGTGTGCACTTTCAGCCCATATTATATATATAATTGTATTTCTGAACATGTTTTTGTAAACAGCTAAAATAACAAAACTTGTGTCACTGTCCAAATATTTCTGGACCTAACTGTATATACCAGGATGGGCCCACGATGAATGCCATATATACAAGGATTTGGCTATATATATCAGGATGAGGGCCATATATACCAAGGTGAAAGCCATATATACCAGGATGAAGATCATGTATACCAGGATGGGACAAAGATGGGGAACATATAGTATATACCAGAAGGAAAGACATATACACCAGGATGAAAGAAACACTTAACTAAAAGGGGCCCAAAATGGGGGACATTAGTACAGAATTGGGGAGATATTACTCCCATAACCATGTCAGCAGCAGATTCCCCCATCCCCCATAACAGTGCATCATGACTACATTTTTTGCTTCAATTTTTTCCTATTTTCCTCCTCCAAAACCTAGGTGCGTCTTATAGTCATAATAATACAGTAAGCTTAAAAAGAAAGAAAATGGTGCTTTCCCTGACCAATGATTACTTGAGCAATTGATTTTTGGATAAAACCCTTTGACTCACGGTACACCATGATGCCTTCTCCCATGTGACTCATCTGACAACAAGACATGATTAAGGCCATGTGTCCACGCTGCGGAAAATGCGCAGATTTTGCCGCGGATTTCGCGCGGAAAAGCCGCGGATTTTCCGAAAATCTGCAGCACCGGCACTTCCCAGCCATTTCTATGGCATTTTGGAAATGCTGTGCCCATGCTGCGGATTTTTCCGCGGTGGATTTGCCGCGGATTTTGATCCGGAAAAATCTGCAACATGTCAATTATTGTTGCGGATTTTGATCCAGATTTTGGCTATAGAATTGGGAAAAAAAAAAATCCGCACCAAAATCCGCGGCAATTCCGCGGTAAATCCGCGGTAAATCCGTGGCAAATCCGCACCTTTGAAAAGGTGCGGATTTGCCGGGAAAGTCGCGGATTTTCATGCAGAAAAATCCGCAGCAACATTCTACCGTGGACACATAGCCTTATGATAAAAACATTTGCCAAATTCTGAATGCAATAATGGCTCCTCTACTGTGTGGGTTTTCTCATGGTTGACAAGACTTGATTACCAGTTAAACATTTCAAATGTTCACAACATGAAAAAAGTTCCTTCCCTGTGTAGCCTTTTCAGATGTTTAACGAAATCTGATTTCTGAGAATAACATTTTCCACATTCAGAAAATAAAAATGGTTTATCACCTGTGTGAAGTTTTCCATGGTCAACAAGAGTTGATTTCCTAGTAAAACACTTATGAAAATGGATTCTCCCCTGTATGAGATCTTTGATGACTAACAAGATCTGATTTCCGAATAAAACATTTCCCACACTCTGAACATAAAAATGGCTTCTCCCCTGTGTGAGATCTTTGATGACTAACAAGATCTGATTTCTGAATAAAACATTTCCCACACTCTGAACATGAAAATGGCTTCTCCCCTGTGTGAATTTTTTGATGTCTAACAAGGTCTGACATCTGAATAAAACATTTCCTACACTCTGAACATGAAAATGGCTTCTCCCCTGTGTGAGATCTTTGATGACTAACAAGATCTGATTTCTGAACAAAACATTTCCCACACTCTGAACATGAAAATGGCTTCTCCCCTGTGTGAATTTTTTGATGTCTAACAAGGTTTGACTTCTTAATAAAATATTTACCACACTCAGAACATGAAAATGGCTTCTCCCCTGTGTGAGATCTTTGATGACTAACAAGATCTGATTTCTGAATAAAACATTTCCCACACTCTGAACATGAAAATGGCTTCTCCCCTGTGTGAGATCTTTGATGACTAACAAGATTTGATTTCCGAGTAAAACATTTCCCACATTCCAAGCATGAAAATGGCTTGTCCCCTGTATGAGATCTTTGATGCGAAACAAAAGCAGTTTTCTGAATAAAACATTTCCCACATTCCAAGCATGAAAATGGCTTCTCCCCTGTATGAGATCTTTGATGCCTAGCAAGAGCTGTTTTCTGAATAAAACATTTCCCACACTCTGAACATGAAAATGGCTTCTCTCCTGTGTGAATTTTCTGATGTCTAACAAAGTTTGATTTCTTAATAAAACATTTCCCACACTTTGAACATGAAAATGGCTTCTCTCCTGTGGAAGCCGTTTCATGTTCCACATCCCTTCTGTATCTTGTATTTTGCTTACAATTCTGTTGGACTTGCTCTTCATATGTATCACGTGTGATACTTTCATCATCTGTTATAAATTCTGAAGATATTAGATTTCCATCTGAACTCCCAATACAGCCATCTGCTAAAAATAAATGCAATGTTATTATTTTTTTAATGATATTATCTTGAAAGTACATTTATTTTTTTTAAACCATAACATCAGAAATTAAATTAGGAAAAAATGTATTCTGAATCTGTTGTCCAATTTCGACATCTAAAGGCCACTTTACACACAATGATATTGTTAGCGATCTCGTTAGCGATGTGACACGCCCAGATCGTTGCTACGATTTGCTGAGATCGCTCATAGGTCGTTTTGTAATGGTCACACGTACCCATCTCACAAACGACGCAACATCGTTCAGCGATATATTGGTTGACCAAGGCAGTCGTGTGGATACCGTCACACAGCATTCCTCCCGATTCTGGCAACGACAGAGGCATATAATTTTGGATAGCATACACCCTGGCGTGTGATTGGCAGAAGTATGATGGAAACACAGATTAAGACAGACGAGACAATTTGCAAACTCACAGAAATAAACAGTGAGAGACTAATGAGAAAAGCAAGAGCAGGAAGGCAGTAACAAAAATATAACAAGGGTTAACACCACAACAACAACCTCTACTCAGAATATTATGTTTTGCAAAGTGTGCACAGTACCAACATTCCAACCTGTACTATTGAAAAATGAGATTTTTGGCAAAAAATTGCAATTTTTCGAGCTACCTCGCCACGTCACAGCAAATCTCCTGAGGCAGTCCTACACTAAAATATCTTTATTTAGAGAGTGTGCCATGCGGCCTCACATATGCAAAAATAGGACTGCACAGCACGTACCTGGTGCTTTTCAGTCCCGTCTCCATGACTAATTCATGGTTGTGGGCGGGATAGGCCCAAGCACATGCTGCTTGGAATATATAGCCTGTGGACAAGGAGACGGGACTGAAAAGCACCAGGTGCGTGCTGTGCAGTCCTATTTTTGCATATGTCTGGCCGCATGGCACACTCTCAATATCACATGACTTTTTATAGTAATTGTGACGCCCTGACAAAATCAGGTTGTCACAGAAGACTGCATCCATCTTCAAGGTGCAGGACTCCCTCCTCCTTGGCCTTCTAACACAAAACCCCACACACAGGTATCCAACACCAGCCATCAAACCCTAGTCACCACCCAGGACAATAGGGACACAACAGTGGGCGGGGCCAGGCAGATGGTGACACCCACCTAGGGGTTCTGAGGTGTCAGGGGAGGGAAACACACAGAACAGTGCTAGACAGTTGAAGTGAGAGGACGGTGAAGTGGTGATCAGGGGTTGGAGCCCCGGACTACTTAACCTGACTAGGTGGCAGACGGCAAAGCAGGGCCACATGCGACGGAGATCCAGTCGCGGGAGACCTTAAGTGGACCAGGGCAGGGATGTAGCCCGCCAGTGCCGATAGCGGGTGTCACAAACCACCGGGGGGGTCACTCAGAAATCCCCCGCGCTGGCTACCAGTACGTCACAATCGGGGGGTAACAAGTGGGGTCACCCCTCCTTTATACCTCCCGACCGTCAGACAGAGCACGTGACGCGCTCTCTAGCGCCCCTCTTATAGTCAGGCCAATTATGGAATTGCCCGACAATAAGCAAGGAGGCCGCTATACTACTTATGCCGATTATTGAAGGGTCCCCGGTGAGAGTAAGGTATATATTCCCCCGACCTCCGCGGGCGGAATATATAAACTCTCCCCGAATCTCACTGGCCTCCCCACAATAATCCTTGGCACAACTCGCTGCCACCAACCGATTTACGGTAACTATTAGCCGAACACACGGACGTGGGATTCAAGATCGAGATAACAGAACAGCCCAGGATTAATTATATAATTTAATCGCCTAAAGCACACTAGAAACTACAATATATACAATAGGGAATCTACAGAATATACATATGTCAGAGTACAGTTACAGTCAAAGCATGGGTTACAAACAGGCATACACAGTTCCAGCAGTTACCTTGTTGCGTCTGGCCACAGGGGGGCGCTGTAGACCAGGTTTCCAGGAACTCCCACAGATGTTTCCTACACGTGCCCCCAGCGAGAAGAACACTGGAAAATGGCCGAAGTAGGGTTATCAACCTGGGCAGATCCAGGTCCCCTCCTACCTTAGTGACCTCACAGGGAAGCACTGCCACTCCCCCTGCATGGATCAGAATTATCCAGCAAAGGGGATATTGGCCATAACTTTGCCTGGGAGCGTCGTAGGCAGACGCCAATGCTCTCATTGTGACAGTTATGAATTTAGCTACAGAACGAGGGGACTCATGACCTGTCTGCCAGTTCCCCATTGGCTGATATCACGCCTGGGGCATTTCCCAATGTCCTGCTCCCATAAAAAGGGGGTGCCGGCATCGTCCACATGCGGAGACACCATTTTTATGGTTGCCATATTTATCGGAAATATGGCTTGCGAGATATGAACCATTTTTTACTGGAGTCGTTCTGTCTGGCTATTTCCAGAGCCTTGCTAATTAGATAGCAGCTCCTACTACAGGGTGACGGCAGGGAGTCATCCTGTGTCCATTGTCCCAAAGCCACCTAATTTCCATATCACAGGACATGGCCATGGAGTTTGTTGCTAAACCAGTTGTGTGAAGGAAAGGGGGGTTGACACCAGGAGAGGGCTTCCTGACATACTTTAATATCATGATTTATCGTCATCTCTCCGGATTTACCTCACACCTCCCCCCTTTTGAGGGCGCTAGGGGGCAGCACACTCCGGTGTTCCCCCGTGCGCCCGTCCGCGACCTCTCCTTGTCGGGACAGCCCGTCTGCGTTACCGTGGTCACGGCCCCTTTTGTGGCGAATGGTGAAGTTGTATTGCTGGAGCGCAAGGCTCCATCGCAACAATCGCCCATTCGTCCCAGAGACGGTGTGCAACCAGCTGAGGGGATTGTGGTCCGTCTCCACGATGAAGTGGCGCCCGTATAGATAGGGTTGCAGACGCTGCAGGGCCCACACTATGGCCAGGCACTCCTTCTCCATTGTAGAATAGGCCACTTCCCTTGGTAACAGCTTCCTGCTCAGGTACAAGACTGGGTGCTCTTGGCTCGCAGAGTCCACCTGGCTGAGCACCGCACCGAGGCCGAAGTCACTGGCGTCGGTCTGTACTACAAACGGCCGCGTGAAGTCGGCTGCCTGTAGCACGGGCGGGCTGGACAGGGCGTCCTTTAGGGCCCGGAAGGCTGTCTCGCAGTCCACTGTCCAATCGACTGCAGAGGGCAGCTTCTTCTTGGTGAGGTCCGTCAAGGGCTTTGCCAGGCTACTATAGCATGGAACAAACCTCCTATAGTACCCAGCGGTCCCCAAGAAGGACATCACCTGCTTCTTGGTCCTGGGGGTGGGCCAGGATGCGATGGCCTCCACTTTCTCAGGCTCGGGCTTCAGTGTTCTCCCACCTACCCGGTGACCGAGGTACTGGACCTCGCTCATGGCCAGCTGACACTTTCCCGGCTTGATGGTCAAACCTGCCCGGTGGATCCGCCTGAGCACCTGTGCTAGATGCTCTAGGTGGTCCTCCCAGGTGGGACTGAAGACGGCAATGTCATCTAGGTACGCGGCCGCGTACCCTTCAAGTCCCTTGAGCAGGGTGTTGACCATCCGCTGGAAAGTGGCAGGGGCATTCCTCATCCCGAATGGCATCACCGTGGACTCGTACAGTCCAAATGGGGTAATAAAGGCAGAGCGTTCCCTGGCCTTGCGAGTCAGGGGGATCTGCCAATATCCCCGGCTCAGATCCATGATGGTCAGGTACTGAGCCCCGGCCAACTGATCGAGCAGGTCATCGATGCGTGGCATTGGGTACGCATCGGCGACCGTGACCGCATTGAGCCCCCTGTAGTCCACGCAGAACCGAGTGGTTCGGTCCTTCTTAGGGACGAGGACTACAGGCGAGGCCCAAGCGCTGTTGGATGCCTGGATCACCCCCAGCTTCAGCATCTCGTCAATCTCCTGGCGCATGTGTTGCTGCACCTCCAGGGAGACCCGATATGCTGAACGCCGGATCGGGGGATGATCCCCAGTGTCCACGTGATGGACAGCCCAGTCAGTCCTTCCGGGCTGGTTGGTAAACAACCCCCGGAAGGGGTGTAGGGTGGCCCACAGCTGGGACCGTTGGTCCTCCAAGAGCTGGTGGCCAACCTCCACATCCTCAATGGATCCGCCTGCCCTAACCTGGGCTAGCATATCCAAGAGGGTTTCCGCTTCTCCCTCCTCGGGCAGGTTGCACACGGGGAGCGCACATGCCTCCCGCTCATGATGTGCCTTCATCATGTTCACATGGAAGGGCTTCCGCCTTCCACGGGCAGGGTCCAGGGTGACCAGGTACGTCACAGGGTTGAGCTGCTGGTACACGAGGTATGGGCCTTCCCAGGCTGCCTGAAGCTTGTCCTGTGGTACGGGGACCAGTACCCACACCTCTTGACCCACTTGGTAGGTCCTCTCACAAGCGTTCTGGTCGTACCAACGCTTCTGATCGGCCTGGGCTTGAGCCATATTGTCGTGTACCAGTTGCGTCAAGGCCTGCATTTTGTCCCGGAAGCGCATGACATACTCGATAACCGACACTCCAGGGGTGGCCAAATCCCCTTCCCAAGCCTCTTTCACCAGAGCCAGGGGGCCCCGCACACGTCGCCCGTACAGGAGCTCAAACGGTGAGAATCCTGTTGAGGCCTGTGGAACCTCCCGGTAAGCAAATAACAGGTGTGGGAGATACCGCTCCCAGTCACGCCCATGGGAGTCGACCAACATCTTAAGCATCTGCTTTAAGGTGCCATTGAACCGCTCGCACAGGCCATTAGTCTGTGGATGGTACGGGCTGGCCACCAGATGTCGCACCTGGACTTGCTTACAGAGGGCCTCCATCAGCTGGGACATGAATTGGGTCCCCCGGTCAGTGAGCATTTCCTGGGGAAAACCCACTCGGGAGAAAATCTCCAGCAATGCGGTGGCCACCTTGTCAGCCCGAATGGACGACAAGGCCACTGCTTCTGGGTACCGGGTGGCATAGTCCACTACCGTCAGTATGAAGCGTTTCCCGGAGCTGCTGGGGATGGCCAGCGGGCCGACCAGATCCACAGCCACCCTCCTGAAAGGCTCATCGATGATTGGCAGAGATACTAGTGGGGCTTTGGGGCGTGGCCCCGCCTTCCCCACTCTCTGACAGGTTTCACACGAACGGCAGTAGGCAGCCACATCGGCCCCCATTTTTGGCCAGTAGAAATGCTGGTTTAACCTGGCCTTGGTCTTAGCGATCCCTAGGTGTCCGGCCATCGGAATCTCATGTGCGATCCGCAACAACTCCGTCCGGAACGGATAGGGTACCACCAACTGTCGGTCCCTGGGCCACGCCTCCGGTGAACCCTGCTGGACCGTGGCCCGGTACAGCCGTCCTTGGTCCCAGACCACTCGCTCCGGGTCCGAGTCCGAGGGAGGCTGTGCCGCCTGCTCCTTAAGAGCTTTCAGGCTGTCGTCAGCTTCTAACGCTGCCTGAAACCCCTGACTAGATGTGGTCAGAATCGACGAGACTGTCACATCTTCGGTCAGTACCCCGGGACCTGTGTCCTGGCCTCCACCTGACTCGGCTGCCACTTGGTCAGAAGGGGAAGAGCTATCGGACCTCCGGGAGGCCCCTTGGCTTCCAGCACTCCCACTGCGGGTGACAGCGGCCACAGCCGCTGCGACCGTGGGTCGTGCCTGCTCCTCCTCCGTTCCTGACCAAGTCGCCGGTTCAGGCAGACCTACCTGGCTTCCTGACACCCCGGTTGTGGGGGAACCCTGCACCGAGATCTTACCTGGGAGCACTTCCGCTCCTGGACCGGCCCCAATCTCACCTGCCTGTTCCCCCTCTGCAGCAACAGAACCCCGCTGTGAAATCTCTGGGGACCCCACATTTGCTGTGGTAGCCCCCACCCCACACACTGGTCCTCCCCCTGCAGCACCCTGCTCTCTGCTTATCCCTGCAGAGGGCAACAGATCCCAGCTCACAGGCTGATTACTTGTAGAGGCATTGTCACACCTTTCTCTGACCCCCTCCCCTGTCACAGCTGCAGCTGCGTGTGTGTCTATGGTGTCTGTGCAAGCAGAAATATCAGAGTTCACTCCCTCCTCCCTTACATCATTCATAGATAACACATTAACATTGTCCGGAGGCACGTCAGCACTGGCTGAAGGTTCAGCCTTTGGGGCGGGGCCAAACTGGGAGGTTATTTGCCCCAAATCTGTCCCAAGTAGCACGTTTGCAGGGATCCGATCAGTTACCCCCACCTCCCTCACCCCTCGCCCTGCGCCCCAGTCCACATAAATGTCAGCAACAGGCAGCGCCGGGTCAATGCCTCCAATCCCGGAGACAGCGAGGGTTTTTCCAGGGATCAAGTCTTGGGGGGACACCATCTCAGGCCGCACCAGAGTCACCTCCGAGGCGCTGTCTCGCAGTCCTATGGTCACAGACTGGCCGACGGTGACAGGTTGGAAGCTGTCCAGGGACCTACCACCACCCCCACCCACACAATACACCTTGGGCGGCCCTTGGGACGGGGACGGAGCCGGGGCCTTGGGACGCTGAGGGCACATGGCCTTGAAGTGTCCAGGTAGGTTGCACTGGTGGCACCGTCTTGGTTCTGCCACGGGCCTGGAGAGGGGAGTTGAGGGGGACACCCCCTGCAGTCTAGGGGCAGGTGGGGCAGTCGCAGAGTTCATCTTACCCCCTCTCCAGGTGCTGCTGGTGGCTGCTCTCCTGGCTTCAGGAGCCCGATTGTTGGTGTAGTCATCTGCCAGGGCAGCTGTAGCCGTGGATCCCTTTGGCTTCTGGTCTCGGATGAACTGGCGGAGATCCTCAGGGCAGTTCCACAAGAGTTGCTCCGTGATGAACAAGTCCAGGATCTCCGGTCCGGTGGAAAGCTGCAGGCCTTGGGTCCAGTGGTCGGCAGCTCGGGCAAGTGCCCGCCGGTGGTCAGCCCAGGAGTCCTTTGGTCCCTTCTGCAGCGTCCGGAACTTCTTGCGGTAGGACTCCGGGGTGAGGTTGTACTGTTGGATCAGGGCCCGCTTGATGGTGTCGTAGCCCTGATCCGCCTCAGCAGGCAAGTCCCCAAGGATATCCAGGGCCTTACCCCTTAAACGGGGGGTCAGGTATTTGGCCCACTGGTCCTTGTTCAGATGATGCTGCAAGCAAGTCCGTTCAAAAGCAGTCAAGAAAGAGTCCAAGTCTCCATCCTTCTCCAGCACTGGGAAGTCCTCAACACGGACCTTTGGAAGTTTGGTGTCTGGAAGGTCACGGGTGGCTGATGAGGGCCGGAGCTGAGCTAGCTGCAGCTGGTAGTTACGCTCTGCCTGGCGCTCTTCACGCGCTGCTTGCCGCTCACGCACGGCCATGAGTTCCTTGTAGCCCTCCCGGTCTCCAGCCTGGCGTAGGGCCATAGCCATTTGAAGAAGGCTATCCGAGCCTCCCAGGCTCGGTGGAATGGCACGTGGTGATCTGCGGCCCGCTGCGGAGCCTGGTGCTTCACTGTCCATTGCAGAGCGGAGGGCTGGCGTCTGGCTCGTTGAGGACCCTTGGGCGAGCTGCTCCTCATCTTGTCCAGCAGTGCCCGGTTGTGCAATGTCCTCTGCAGAGCTGTTTTCTGGCGTCGAGCTCCTGGAGGACTCGTGGACAACCTCCTCATCGTCTCTGGCCTGAGCATCGGCCATTCCTTTGGCTTTGCTCCTGGTGCTCTCAGCCATTCTTGCAGACTTTTGGTCACTGACACAGAACTGACACCTGATGCCTCCACACACCTTACAGTATCTGCACTCTGACACTCTAGTGTTGAGCTAGTCTGAAGACCCCAGCAGCCACAGCTGCTGCAGGCAGTCTTTAGTGTCTGGGAGTATGGGTCTCACACTCACACACACTATTATCTCGATCCCACCGCTTGCCACCAATATGTCACAAACCACCGGGGGGTCACTCAGAAATCCCCCGCGCTGGCTACCAGTACGTCACAATCGGGGGGTAACAAGTGGGGTCACCCCTCCTTTATACCTCCCGACCGTCAGACAGAGCACGTGACGCGCTCTCTAGCGCCCCTCTTATAGTCAGGCCAATTATGGAATTGCCCGACAATAAGCAAGGAGGCCGCTATACTACTTATGCCGATTATTGAAGGGTCCCCGGTGAGAGTAAGGTATATATTCCCCCGACCTCCGCGGGCGGAATATATAAACTCTCCCCGAATCTCACTGGCCTCCCCACAATAATCCTTGGCACAACTCGCTGCCACCAACCGATTTACGGTAACTATTAGCCGAACACACGGACGTGGGATTCAAGATCGAGATAACAGAACAGCCCAGGATTAATTATATAATTTAATCGCCTAAAGCACACTAGAAACTACAATATATACAATAGGGAATCTACAGAATATACATATGTCAGAGTACAGTTACAGTCAAAGCATGGGTTACAAACAGGCATACACAGTTCCAGCAGTTACCTTGTTGCGTCTGGCCACAGGGGGGCGCTGTAGACCAGGTTTCCAGGAACTCCCACAGATGTTTCCTACACGTGCCCCCAGCGAGAAGAACACTGGAAAATGGCCGAAGTAGGGTTATCAACCTGGGCAGATCCAGGTCCCCTCCTACCTTAGTGACCTCACAGGGAAGCACTGCCACTCCCCCTGCATGGATCAGAATTATCCAGCAAAGGGGATATTGGCCATAACTTTGCCTGGGAGCGTCGTAGGCAGACGCCAATGCTCTCATCGTGACAGTTATGAATTTAGCTACAGAACGAGGGGACTCATGACCTGTCTGCCAGTTCCCCATTGGCTGATATCACGCCTGGGGCATTTCCCAATGTCCTGCTCCCATAAAAAGGGGGTGCCGGCATCGTCCACATGCGGAGACACCATTTTTATGGTTGCCATATTTATCGGAAATATGGCTTGCGAGATATGAACCATTTTTTACTGGAGTCGTTCTGTCTGGCTATTTCCAGAGCCTTGCTAATTAGATAGCAGCTCCTACTACAGGGTGACGGCAGGGAGTCATCCTGTGTCCATTGTCCCAAAGCCACCTAATTTCCATATCACAGGACATGGCCATGGAGTTTGTTGCTAAACCAGTTGTGTGAAGGAAAGGGGGGTTGACACCAGGAGAGGGCTTCCTGACATACTTGAATATCATGATTTATCGTCATCTCTCCGGATTTACCTCACAGCGGGAATCCAGTCTGGAGGCTGTGCACAGTCGGGGTGCCTGGACCCTAGGGCGAGGACAGCTTCAAGCACCTTTCTAATTAACCAGCAGGGGACAAGATTTCAAGTCTTTTCCCACCGGCAGCCCAGATAGAGCGAGAGGGTAAGTCCAACGAGGGGGATAGGGCATTTGCAAGTGCCTGTTAAGATCCCACGGGTCGTGCAGACTCCCTTGATAAATCCCTGAATACCGCTGTTTGTTATCACTGCCTCAGCCGGCTGTCAGGAAGATAAGGTGGTGAGGACTTATCTGGGGTGAGTCTGGTGGATGCAGAGTGCCATGGTCCGTCACAGGCAAAAAGATAATGGAGGCGGGAAAGTCCCCAGCTCTCAAGATGGTGCCATGATAAGGCAGGAAGCTGAGAAAGTTAATGCAGCCTGTCAGGAGAGGATGCAGGTCGCGGCAAGGCTGGAGAAATTTGCCTGGACTTCAGAGAAATCACTTCAGCATACAGATAACAGAGGTGAGATGGAGGAGGGAGAAGACAATGCCAGCTCTGATGAGATGGGGGATGGTGAAAAGCAGCAAGATAAGACAGGAGAAGTAGAGAAAGCACATAGTGCACAGGAGGCTCCAAAAAACCCCACTTTAAAGGACATTTTTGCAGTGGTGTCTTTTTGTAAAGAAGCTCTTACTACCCTGACGAAGCAAGTTAAGGGATTACAGGCAGAGGTTGCTGACATCAAGAAAGACCTCAAGAAAGCCGATCTGAGAACAACGGCTGTAGAGGAGAGAGTGGGGATAACAGAGGATCATATTACAAAACTACAAAAGTCTGAAAAAACATTTGCACAGCAGATAGCTGAAATCATGGCAAAAAATGATGATTTAGAGAACCGCTCTAGAAGAAATAACATCCGAATTGTCGGCATCCCTGAGAAAGCGGAAGGAAGAAACCCCACTGAATATGTAGAAGACTGGCTCAGGGGGAAAATGGGTGCTAATGTCTTATCCAAGCTCTATGCCGTGGAACGTGCACACAGAGTCCCGATGCAGCCACAACCAGCAGGCAGGGGCCCTCGCACTATGCTAGCCAAGCTCCTCAACTACAGAGACAGGGACACTATACTGCGAAAGGCAAGAGACATGGAGGATCTTATGATTGACGGCCAGAGAATTTCCATATACCCGGACTACTCCATTTCTGTTCAAAAGCTACGTATGACTTTTACAGGAGTAAAGATGCGCCTGCGAGAGATGGGGGTGCAATACTCAATGATGTTCCCGGCAAAGCTAAGAGTGACGGCGTTGGAGCGGGTGCACTTTTTTACAACTCCAGAGGAAGCCATGCAGTGGTTGGACGCAAACGAAAAGCGGATCCGTTTGAAGGAATGAGCTGACTGTCTGAATCTGCAGTGTGTTGGAGACGGCCGGCTGAGGCTCTACGACATCCTTAGGAGCTTACAGGGGACCCTTCTTGTTTTTTCTTTTTTTTTCTCCTTCCCTTTGGGATTGAGGTAGTATGCAGGGGCAATGCGAAGGGTTTGATGTGAGCTTCGCAGGACATGGGGACTGCCTAATTAGGCGCGGTGGTGGTATTTACAATTTGAGATTCCAGTTTAATTACTGTTCGCCATTTTACTGTTATATTGGTTGAGTGGAATATGATTATACATAGAAAGGGGGGGAGTGGAGAATTGTTGGAAAAGGGACGAGTTTTAAAATGTGTCTAAGAGGGGAAGGCGAGGGAGGTAGGGGGGAATTTAGTAGGGATTATGGACCAGGTTTGGAAAACCCGATGCTTCACGGGAGTACTCGAAAACACGAAGTGGTGGGGAGTAGGAGGGGAGGGGAGCAGGGGGGGAGGGGGGAAAGGGGTAGGGTAGAGGCAGCATGGGGAGATACTACAAGGTTTGATGGTTTTACTGGGTGGGATAATGGGGGATAGAATTAAGGTGTTGAGTTGGAATATTAGAGGGTTATCAGATAGGTCTAGGAGAGCGGCAATAATTAAATATGTTCAAGACCAGAACCCGTCAGTAATATGTCTACTAGAAACGCATCTAACAAAGGAGACAACACATGTTTTAAATAGGAGATGGGTGCAGAAGGCCTATCACTCCACCTTTTCCAACTATGCAAGGGGTGTATCACTGCTGATCCATAACTCTGTGCAATATGAAGAGATAGAAGTGTATGTGGATAAAGAGGGACAGTGTCTGGCCGTCAAGTGTAAAATATTTGGCAGACTCATGTGTATAGCTGCAATATATATACCACCTCCATATAAGTGCACCAAACTAAGGGAGATAAGGGAGTTCTCTGAGAAGGGGGGAGTAATCCCTTTTTTACTGGTGGGGGACTTCAATAATGTGATAGACCTGTACTGGGATAGGAGTAGTAGACCTCCAGGTATCCAGGATAGTTGTATGACTTCGTTTGGCACTCTTATTGGGGAACTTGGAATGGTGGATGCCTGGCGAGTGAGGAATGGGAGGATATCCTGCTTCTCTTGTTATTCGGCTTCGCATAACACTCTGTCCCGCATTGACATGGCTCTAGCTAGTGATCTGATGGATGCAATGATAAGCGACGTGCAATATCTGACAAGAGTGATTTCAGATCATAGCCCAATTCTAGTATCCATACGACGGGGGACCCTGACAGGGGGAAGGAGGGGAGAGTGGAAGCTTCATCCAGCATGGATCCGTCATATTAATATGGGGAATATAGAACGGGATCTTGGGGATTTCTTTATCCACAACGAGGGTAGCACTGGTCCGCTGGTGGTATGGGATGCGATGAAGGCATACCTCAGGGGGCTCCTGTTCAGGGATATCTGTAAACGTAAAACACAGACGAGGCAGGATGAGAAAGATAGCCTGGAGGCCTTAGATAAGGCAGAGCTGGAAGCAATCCGGAGTACTACTATGGACGCGAAGCAAAATCTTAGGCAGGCGCATGAACAGGTTAATAAGATGCTTTTGGAGAAGGCGATAAGGAAGCAGGCATTCCAAAAATTGCATTTTTATGAGGAGGGGGAAAAAGTTGGTCATCTATTATCGGTCATAGCTGCAGCTCAAAGGAGTAGTTCATTTGTGCATGGTATGGACACGGTGGAGGGGACACAGGTCACTGAGGTTGAGGAGATCCTTGGGGTCTTTAAAGATTTCTATCGCACGCTATATTCTTCTATTGGAGAGATGAGGGTGGAAGAGGTGGACTCATTTCTTGAGAGAGGTGAGCTTCCGGTGTTGTCTGTGGCGGATAGAGATAAACTGGAGTCACCTATATTTTTTTTATGAACTGGAGGGCGCTCTGCATGGCATGAGCAATGACAAGGCACCGGGAGCAGACGGGCTACCAGTTGAAATTTATAAACAGTTAGAAGAAATCCTATTACCCAAACTATTGAAAGTCTTTGAGGTGGCGGAGGGGGAAGGTGTATTGCCTGAATCTATGAGAGAAGCAATAATAGTAGTAATTCCTAAGGAGGATAAAAATCCGAGGCTTCCAGACTCATATAGACCCATCTCGTTATTAACAGCGGACGTGAAGCTTCTAGCTAAGGTGTTGTCAAACCGGCTGACTGGAGTTATATCTAACCTAATACATATGGACCAATCAGGGTTCATGGCCAATAGGTCGACAGCTGCTAATATCAGGAGATTGTACCTTAATCTACAGTTGCCGCCTGACAACCCTGGCCGGAGGGTGATCGCTTCGCTAGATGCCCAGAAAGCGTTCGATAGTGTTGAGTGGGGGTATCTGTGGAAAGTGTTGCAGCATATGGGTTTTGGCCCAAGGTTTGTAAAGTGGGTGCAGCTGTTGTATAATAGGCCTACTGCTAAAGTTAGAGTTAACGGTATGATCTCCTCAGCGTTTGAGTTGCACCGGGGAACGAGGCAGGGCTGCCCACTATCGCCGCTCCTATTTTCTATTGCAATAGAGCCTCTGGCGGCGGCCATTAGGAAAACAAAGGAGATCCATGGATTTAAGTATGGGCATTTAGAGGAGAAAATAGCTCTTTATGCTGACGATTTATTACTTTTCTTGGGGGATCCATCAGCCTCATTGGATCATGCCATGCAGATAATAGAGAAATTTGGAGAAGTTTCGGGACTGACCATTAATTGGTCTAAATCGAGCCTCTTTAAAGTGGATGGGGAAGTAGCCTGGACAAATGAGGATACTGGGGCTAACAAATTGAAGAATGTGGACGAATTTAAATATCTAGGTATCCAGATATCTCTGCCAGTAGAAAAATACATACAGGTGAACTTATGGCCTCTCCTTAAAAAATTGAGAGCCAAGGTGGATGCCTGGAACAAGCTACATTTGTCAGTTGTTGGAAGGGTTAATTTGCTAAAGATGGTAGTAATGCCTAAACTCCTATACATACTGCACAATGCCCCTGTTTGTATTTCAAGGAAAAGATTTAAAGGGATAAACTCGCTGTTTAGGGACCTGGTGTGCGGTAAAAAGCAGCCTAGGGTGCGATTAGAGACTTTACAAAGGCCAAAGGATGAGGGGGGTCTAGCAATCCCAAATCCGGAATTGTATTATATAGCGGCGCAATGTCAACACCTCAGGGGTTGGTCTGATCGAGAGAAAGATGGGGGCATTAAAGAAGTACTGGAATACATAGTGGGTAGAAGTCCATTGGTAATGGGACTAGAGGATGGTGCGGTGGGGCTCCTGGGTAGAACATCTCCTACAATGGCACTTATAAATAAGACCTGGGATAGGCTGAAAAGGGTGAGAGGGGTGACCCGGGTAACTAAGTTTACACCTATCTGGGATAACAGTAATCTCCCGGAGATTCAGAAAATGGGGAATATTGAGGAGTGGAGACGCAGGGGTGTAATATACATGCATCAGATATTGGACGGAGGAATTGTGAAGTCGTTCCCGCAGTTACAGAGTGAGTTTCAGTTACCGCCGTCCGGCTGGCTCCACTACAGACAATTAAAACATGCGATTGCAGCCCAAGCGGCTAAACAAAGTGTGGCCATACAGACTGACCTGGTACTGGAGTATGTGTGTAAGGGCGGAGGAAGCACTAAAGGGATCATTTCTGGCACGTATAAAGATATACTACATACCTTTCTTTTAGACTACCCAATTAAAACTAAATCTAAATGGGAGGAGGAAGTTGGGCCGATAACGGAGGAGGTGTGGCAGAGTATCTTAGAGTATATCCCTAAACTTTCCATGAGCGAACCAGCCAGACTGTCTCACCTATACGTGATTCACCGGGTATATAGGTCTCCCTTACTGATGTTTAAAATGGGGTTGAAAAGGAATTCGGAGTGTCCAAGGTGTCAGGGACCTGACGCAGGTATTTTTCACATGATGTGGTCTTGTCCGAGACTGGTCTCCTTTTGGACTAAGGTTATCCACAAGATAGGAAGAACATATGGGTGTGTCCTCCCCAGGGAACCAGTGATATGCCTATTGGGATATGTTGAGGAGCTTGGGGTGGAAAATACTATGAAAATTGTCATTGCTAGGCTGCTATATGCGGCAAGAAAGCTAATCGCCAGGTCCTGGATTAAAAAAGACCCCCCGACCAGGGGAGAGTACATTAAAAGGGTGAAATGTATTCTTCAGCTGGAACGGGGAGTGTATGAAAGAAGGGGGAATGTTAAAATGTTTGAGAAGCTATGGTCTCCTTGGCTGCAATGCGAATAAGACGAGTGATGGACCAATAAACTGGTCTGGGACCGGGATAGCCGTCTGAGACCTCTGATGTGTATGTTTTGTTTTATTTGTGTTACTAGTTGTTCCTCTTGCACAACGGGATGGTTGCTATACTACAGTTGAAGGGTATCCTAAGTGTGTACTAAATGGGATGTAGTATTGGGGAGAAGTGTTGCTGCCGGGGTGGGGGAGGGGGCGGGAGGGGGAGTTAAAGGGGTAATAGATGTGATAAATTTAATTTGGATGCCGATTTGTTATTCTGTTGTATGTATTCTGTTTTAATAAAAAAGTATCTGATTTAAAAAAAAAA
The DNA here is from genome assembly GCF_048569485.1 of Anomaloglossus baeobatrachus. Classification (NCBI taxonomy): domain Eukaryota; kingdom Metazoa; phylum Chordata; class Amphibia; order Anura; family Aromobatidae; genus Anomaloglossus; species Anomaloglossus baeobatrachus. Next base: position 579,357,463 of record NC_134357.1, on the reverse strand, counting down.
AAAAAGATCCCACGGGTCAGTTCTCGTGGGCCACAGCTCCCACAGAAAAGACAAAGGGAGTGGACTTACTCATTTCATGCGGACTAGTCAACACACAAGACACAAACCAAAAGCGCAGGAGGAAGGGCCCCTGTTCTGTCAACCAGTGTGCAGGACCCAAGCACACCCCTCCGGAGGCTACCGGTTACCGGCAGTTGGTTTACTATCTGGACTCTGTGTGTCTTTATTCAAACAGTGAGTACACCGGTATCATTCGGTCCAACCCTGCAGACTGTGCCCCATCACTCCATCCCACCAACACCTGGGCCCCGAAACAACACCTCCCCTACCCGTGGAGGGGATACCATCCTGCTGCCCCGTTCCATCAGCCCTGAACATCCCATAACAAGGCAGCGGCGGTGTCACCAATCATCACCACAACCCAAGGGTGGCGTCACTGACAAACCTCCCCTGTATAATAACTACCCCCTTTTCACTTGCGGGCGACGGACGGCTGCGCGCGACCGGGTCTGGCTGCCACTTGAGCCACAGCAACCACCCGGATCCGAGCGTCTCGAGCAGCCCCCCTGCTGAAGGTCAATTCCCCGCCCGCAACATCATCAAAGGTCCTTAAAGGGAACCAAACATCAGCATTTTCCTATATAAGGTGCAGCCAGTGCAGTACTGGCACTATCAGACACATTGTGTACATACCATAAGTGGGCAGCTCGGGTGTTTAGGCGGTGAAATTCAACTTTATAAAGTTTGAAAATTCATGCACTTTTTGATTGACTTGTGCACCTCGCTGCTAATGTCCTGGCGGGTTATGCACGTGTATCCCCGCCCCCCCACGCCGCCTGTTCCTCCCTCTCACTGGCCCTATGTAAATTTCTAATCTTCAGTTACATGGCGTCGGAATTAGCGCCTGCGCATAGCGCTCATCTCCAGCGCCATGTTTCTGAAGCCCACAGTATTATGGTGCATGAGAGGGCGGTGCATGAGAGGGCGGTGCATGCGCCCTCGCTTCTTCAGACCTGTTGTGACCGCGGGAGCGCGCGCGGTCACAACAGGACTGGAGAACAGCTGATCTTACCGATTAGCTGCAGAAGATTATATCGTAGGAGACGTCTGCTACAGCTAATCAGGGTAAGATCAGCTGTTCTCCAGTCCTGTTGTGACCACGCGCGCTCCCGCGGTCACAACAGATCTGAAGAAGCGAGGGCGCATGTGCCGCCCTCTCATGCACCGCCCTCTCATGCACCATAATACTGTGGGCTTCAGAAACATGGCGCCGGAGATGAGCGCTATGCGCAGGCGCTAACTCCGACGGCGTGTAACTGAAGATTAGAAATTTACATACGGCCAGTGAGAGGGAGGAACAGGCGGCGGGGGCAGGAATACATGTGCATAACCCGCTTGAACATTAACAGCGAGGTGCACACGTCAATCAAAAAGTGCATGAATTTTCAAACTTTATAAAGTTGAATTTCACTGCCTAAACACCCGAGCAGCCCCCTAATGGTATGGACACAATGTGCCTGATAGTGCCAGTACTGCACTGGCTGAACCTTATATAGGAAAATGCTGATGTTTGGTTCCCTTTAACCCCTTCACCCCCGGCCACTAAAACACCCTAATGACCGGGCCATTTTTTGCAATTCTGACCAGTGTCATTTTGACAGGTTATAACTCTGGAACGCTTCAACGGATCCTGGCAATTCTGAGATTGTTTTTTCGTGACATATTGTACTTCATGTCAGTGGTAAATTTAGGCCGATATTTTTTGCGTTTATTTGTGAAAATTTAGGAAATTGTGCGAAAATTTGGAAAATTTCGCAATTTTCAAACTTTGAAAATTTATGGCCATAAATCTGAGAGATATGTCACACAAAATAGTTACTAAATAACATTTCCCACTTGTCAACTTTACAACAGCGCAATTTTCGAAAGAATTTTTTTTTTCGTTAGGAAGTTAGAAGGGGTCAAAGTTCATCAGCAATTTCTAATTTTTCCAACAAAATTTACAAAATATTTTTTTTAGGGACCACATCACATTTGAAGTGACTTTGAGAGGCCGAGGTGACAGAAAATACCCAAAAGTGACCCCATTCTAAAAACTGCACCCCTCATACTGCTCAAAACCACATCCAAGAAGTTTATTAACCCTTTAGGTGCGTCACAGGAACCAAAGCAATGTGGAAGGAAAAAATGAAAATTTTACTTTTTAACACAAAAATGTTACTTTAGCCATAAAATTTTCATTTTTACAAGGGAGAAAAGAGAAAGTGCACCCTACAATTTATTATGCATTTTCTCCTGAGTACGCAGATACCTCATATGTGGTGGAAATCAAATGTTTGGACACACGGCAGAGGTCGAAAGGCAAGGAGCGCCATTTGAATTTTTGAACACAAAATTAGCTGCACTCATTAGCGGACGCCATGTCGGGTTTGAAGACCCCCTGAGGTGCCTAAACAATGGAGCTCCCCCACAAGTGACCCCATTTTGGAAACTAGAGCCCTCAAATATTTTTTCTAGATGTTTGATGAGCACTTTGAACACCTGGGGGCTTCACAGAAGTTTATAACGTTGAGCCGTGAAAAGAAAAAAAATTTTTTTTACCACAAAACTGTTGCTTCAACTAGGTAGCTTTTTTTTTCACAAGGGTATCGGGAAAAAATGCAACATAAAATGTATTGTCCATTTTCTCCTGAGTACGCAGATACCTCATATGTGGTGGAAATCAAATGTTTGGACACACGGCAGTGCTCGGAAGGCAAGGAGCGCCATTTGAATTTTTGAACGCAAAATTAGCTGCACTAATTAGCGGACGCCATGTCGGGTTTGAAGACCCCCTGAGGTGCCTAAACAATGGAGCTCCCCCACAAGTGACCCCATTTTGGAAACTAGAGCCCTCAAATATTTTTTCTAGATGTTTGATGAGCACTTTGAACACCTGGGGGCTTCACAGAAGTTTATAACGTTGAGCCGTGAAAAGAAAAAAAAAATTTTTTACCACAAAACTGTTGCTTCAACTAGGTAGCTTTTTTTTCTCAAGGGTATCGGGAAAAAATGCAACATAAAATGTATTGTCCATTTTCTCCTGAGTACGCAGATACCTCATATGTGGTGGAAATCAAATGTTTGGACACACGGCAGTGCTCGGAAGGCAAGGAGCGCCATTTGAATTTTTGAACGCAAAATTAGCTGCACTAATTAGCGGACGCCATGTCGGGTTTGAAGACCCCCTGAGGTGCCTAAACAATGGAGCTCCCCCACAAGTGACCCCATTTTGGAAACTAGAGCCCTCAAATATTTTTTCTAGATGTTTGATGAGCACTTTGAACACCTGGGGGCTTCACAGAAGTTTATAACGTTGAGCCGTGAAAAGAAAAAAAAAAATTTTTACCACAAAACTGTTGCTTCAACTAGGTAGCTTTTTTTTCACAAGGGTATCGGGAAAAAATGCAACATAAAATGTATTGTCCATTTTCTCCTGAGTACGCAGATACCTCATATGTGGTGGAAATCAAATGTTTGGACACACGGCAGTGCTCGGAAGGCAAGGAGCGCCATTTGAATTTTTGAACGCAAAATTAGCTGCACTAATTAGCGGACGCCATGTCGGGTTTGAAGACCCCCTGAGGTGCCTAAACAATGGAGCTCCCCCACAAGTGACCCCATTTTGGAAACTAGAGCCCTCAAATATTTTTTCTAGATGTTTGATGAGCACTTTGAACACCTGGGGGCTTCACAGAAGTTTATAACGTTGAGCCGTGAAAAGAAAAAAATTTTTTTTACCACAAAACTGTTGCTTCAACTAGGTAGCTTTTTTTTTCTCAAGGGTATCGGGAAAAAATGCAACATAAAATGTATTGTCCATTTTCTCCTGAGTACGCAGATACCTCATATGTGGTGGAAATCAAATGTTTGGACACACGGCAGTACTCGGAAGGCAAGGAGCGCCATTTGAATTTTTGAACGCAAAATTAGCTGCACTAATTAGCGGACGCCATGTCGGGTTTGAAGACCCCCTGAGGTGCCTAAACAATGGAGCTCCCCCACAAGTGACCCCATTTTGGAAACTAGAGCCCTCAAATATTTTTTCTAGATGTTTGATGAGCACTTTGAACACCTGGGGGCTTCACAGAAGTTTATAACGTTGAGCCGTGAAAAGAAAAAAATTTTTTTTTACCACAAAACTGTTGCTTCAACTAGGTAGCTTTTTTTTTCACAAGGGTATCGGGAAAAAATGCAACATAAAATGTATTGTCCATTTTCTCCTGAGTACGCAGATACCTCATATGTGGTGGAAATCAAATGTTTGGACACACGGCAGTGCTCGGAAGGCAAGGAGCGCCATTTGAATGCAAAATTAGCTGCACTCATTAGCGGACGCCATGTCAGGTTTGAAGACCCCCTGAGGTGCCTAAACAATGGAGCTCCCCCACAAGTGACCCCATTTTGGAAATTAGAGCCCTCAAATATTTTTTCTAGATGTTTGATGAGCACTTTGAACACCTGGGGGCTTCACAGAAGTTTATAACGTTGAGCCGTGAAAAGAAAAAAACATTTTTTTACCACAAAACTGTTGCTTCAACTAGGTAGCTTTTTTTATCACAAGGGTATCGGGGAAAAAATGCAACATAAAATGTATTGTCCATTTTCTCCTGAGTACGCAGATACCTCATATGTGGTGGAAAGTAATTGTTGGGCGCATGGCGGGGCTCAGAAGAGAAGGGCACCATTTGACAGCAAAATTGATTGGAATCATTAGCGGACGCCATGTCACGTTTTTAGACCCCCCCCCCCATGGTGCCTAAACAGTGGAGCTCCCCCACAAATTACCCCATTTTGGAACTAGACCCCTCAAGGAATTTATCTAGATGTTTAGTGAGCCCCTTGTACCCCCAGGGGCTCTACTGAAAGTTCATAACGTTGAACCGTGAAAATTATTTATTTTTTTTTAAAAAAAAATTTTGCAGCAACAAGGTATTTTTTTTTTCTCCTTTTACAACGGTATCAGGAAAAAATGCACCATAAAACGTATGGTGCAATTTTTCCCGAGTACGCAGATACCTCACATGTGGTGGAAATCAATTGTTTGGGCGCATGGCGAGGCTCAGAAGACAAGGAACGCCATTTGACTTTTCAAACGCACAGACGCGGTGCACTGATCGGCCGCTGCAGGAGGCACGGTCGGATGAGATACAAAAAGCGCTGGGGATACGAAAAAAAAAAAAATCACGCCAAAAATTGAGCAGGGATGTTGATCCGCGCTCAGCGGGACGCACGGACAGATGCGATACTTTTTTTTCCGTATCCCCGACGCTTTTTGTATTGCATCAGTCCGTGCGTCCCGCCGAGCGCTGATCAGGGATGCACATAACGGATCGGCATCCCTGCTCAATTTTTGGCGTGACTTTTTTTTCCGTGACTTTTTTTTCCGTATCCCCGATGCTTTTTGTCACGCCAAAAATTGAGCAGGGATGCCGATCCGTTATGTGCATCCCTGATCAGCGCTCGGCGGGACGCACGGACAGATGCAATACAAAAAGCGTCGGGAATACGGGAAAAAAGTCCCGCCGAAAACTGACCACGGATGCAGATACGTTATCTGCATCCCTGATCAGCGCTCGGCGGGACGCACGGACGCATGAGGTGTAAGAATTGACAGGGGATAGAGGAAAAAAAGAAAAAAAAAAAAAGTTATACTCACATTACCCAGAGGATTTGCATGAGGAACAGCTTTGCAGCAGCCAGCAGGCAGGAAGTTGGACAGCTCAGCAGAAGACCCAGGAAGAAGGACCCAGCGATGGAGGCAGATGTGATGGCCGGTGAAGACAGGTAAGAGGACGTCGGGGGGACAGCAGAGGGGGAGGGGGAGAGCAGAGGGGGAGAGGGACAGCAGAGGGGGACAGCAGAGGGGGAGGGGGACAGCAGAGGGGGAGGGGGACAGCAGAGGAGATGCAGAATAGAGATCACGGGGGAGGCCGGCAGACTGGGATGTCTGGGGGCAGACCGGGATGTCGGGGGGCAGATCGGGAATGCTGGGGGGAGATCGGGAATGCTGGGGGGCAGATCGGGAATGCTGGGGGCAGATCGGGAATGCTGGGGGCAGATCGGGAATGCTGGGGGCAGATCGGGAATGCTGGGGGCAGATCGGGATGTCTGGGGGCAGACCGGGATGTCTGGGGGCAGACCGGGATGTCTGGGGGGGCAGATCGGGATGTCGGAGGACAGATCGGGATGTGGGGGGGCAGATCGGGATCGCGGGGGGGCAGATCGGGATGGCGGGGGGCAGATCGCAGGGGGGCACGGGCAGGGGCCATTACGGGAGCGCGCAGGAGCAAATCACAAGAGCGCGCAGGGGCTGCAAGAGAGCAGGGGAGGAGGGATACCGGAGGAGCTGCAGAATAGAGATGGCGGGGGGCAGATCGGGATGTCGGGGGGGCAGATCGGGATGTCGGAGGACAGATCGGGATGTGGGGGGGCAGATCGGGATGGCGGGGGGGCAGATCGGGATGGCGGGGGGGCAGATCGGGATGGCGGGGGGCAGATCGCAGGGGGGCACGGGCAGGGGCCATTACGGGAGCGCGCAGGAGCAAATCACAAGAGCGCGCAGGGGCTGCAAGAGAGCAGGGGAGGAGGGATACCGGAGGAGCTGCAGAATAGAGATGGCGGGGGGCAGATCGGGATGTCGGGGGGGCAGATCGGGATGTCAGGGGGGCAGATCGGGATGTCAGGGGGGCAGATCGGGATGTCGGGGGGGCAGATCGGGATGTCGGGGGGGCAGATCGGGATGTCGGGGGGGGGAAGATCGCAGGGGGGCACGCGCAGGGGCTGCAAGGTGAGCACAATACTCACCGCTCCTGCTCCTGCGACGTGACAGCAGCGGCAGCAGCAGCAGTGGCGTGGTACCACTAGTACCAGCCAGTGCTGCACGCTGCAGACATGTTGGGGGAGGGTCCCCAGACCAGCACAGGCCTGGGGAGGGCGGCCACCGGCAGATCAGACCGTCCCACTGCACACTGATTGGAGCGATTGCGCGTCATCGCACGATCGCTCCAATCAGTGCTGCAGGGGGGGCCACAGTGTCTGCTTGCTTCCAGCCAATGATCGGAGCTGCTGCAGCTCCGGTCCTAGCTGGATTTTACAAGATCACGCTATTTTTGGCATTTTTTTTTGCCGAAAACAGCGTGATCAATGTGATTGGCGGTTCCGATTTGAACAGCCAATCACATCGATCGCCTATGGGGGGTGGCGATGCCACCCCCCCTGGGGTCAAGCAAAGGTCCCCTGCTGTAAGAAACAGCAGGGGACATCATTTGAAAGCCGTTGCTATGGCCACGGCAATCAAATGAAGTTTAGGCCGTAAAATTACGTCCCTGGTCGTTAAGTCACGTTAAAATAGGACGTAATTTTACGGCCCGCGGTCGTGAAGGGGTTAAACAATCAACCTTAGAATACAACTGATGGGGTCCCTAACAGACTGGGGTTCCTAAGAAATAGCGCAGTTTGACTCCTCCCGACGCTGTCCCTTACTGTAACTAGGTCTTATTTTCAGGGAAACAGGGTATTCATGAACCCTCTGCAGGTGTTTGAGCTCCCTTAAGGCTATGTGTCCACATTGCTTTTTACCTGCTTTTTTGCTGCTTTTTCAACTGCAGCGTTTAATGCCAAAATGGATGTGTTCTGATTTTCAAGCATAGTCTATGGGAATTTGGGTTTCTTGTCCGCACTATGCTGTTCTAAGGCTATGTCCGCACGTTGCTTTTTACCTGCTTTTTTGCTGCTTTTCAACTGCAGCGTTTAATGCCGAAATGGTTGTGTTCTGCTTTTCAAGCAAAGTCTATGGGAATTTGGGTTTCTTGTCCGCACTATGCTGTTCTAACTGCAGCCTTTTTGTTGCAGAACTTTCGTCAAAAACTCTGCTTTGCAGTTCAAAACGCAAATGGCAAAAACAATTGACATGTTGCTTCTTTGAAAAGCAGAGTTTTTGCCCAAATTTCTGCCACAAAAAGGCACCTTTTTGAACAACATAGTGTGAACAAGAAACCCAAATTCCCATAGACTTTGCTTGAAAATCACAACACATCCATTTTGGCATTAAACGCTGCAGTTGAAAAAGCAGGTAAAAAGCAGGTAAAAAGCAACGTGGACACATAGCCTTATATTGACATAGAGAAGGCACTAGAAACAAACAGCAGAAGAAGCAGAAGCAAAGAAAATACAGCTAAAAAAAACCCAGAGCAGAAAACCTAAAAATGTAAACACACAATTAGTGCAGAAAGTACATGAGTAGATATCTCTTACTGGATAGATCTGGAGGAAACACATCCTGAGGAACATCGGGGTCTTCTTGTTTACAGTCCTGTGGGAGAAGAGGACGGGGACATCTCTCTGGTGTTGTCCTCTTACTGGATAGAACTGGAGGAGACACATACAGGGACTGAATTCATTCCTTACATACAGATAATTATAGGCCGTGTGTATTTAGTCCTGTCTATTACCTGGTGATGTGAGGGGCTGGGGAACCTCCATCATGACGTCCTTGTACAGGTCTTTGTGTCCTTCTAAATACTCCCACTCCTCCATGGAGAAATAGACGGTGACGTCCTGACACCTTATAGGAACCTGACACATACAATGATACCGTCACCCCCGATCCCTTCATAGCGTTACTGTATAATGTCCCAGCATTCCCAGCAGTGTCACCTCTCCAGTCAGCAGCTCAATCATCTTGTAGGTGAGTTCTAGGATCTTCTGGTCATTGATGTCCTCATGTATCGGGGGGTGAGGTGGAGGCCCCGTGATTGGGCTCAGGGGTCTTCCCCATCCCTCAGACACAGGGGCCTGACAGCGCTCACTAGAGGTCTTCTTCACTACTGTGTAATCCTGGTTATGGAGAGACACAGTAATAAATCTCACTCCAGACATTTCCAGAGTCCTCACCTCTCCAGTTCTGTCCATCTGTTATTCCCATAGATAAGAATGATGTAATGTGACGTCATCAGAATCTCTCACCTCTCCAGTAAGCCGGAAGAGGATCTCTAGGGTGAGGTGTAATATCCTCTCCGCCATCTTGTCCTTGTCCATATTCATCCTTGATAGGCCAATTAGGAGAATTCTCTTATATAGAAGATTTCCACTGAGAGGATCCGATATTGTAGGGACCTGAATGGGGAGAAGATGACGATGTGACATCAGAAAGAATCCTGTATAGTAATATAATTACTGGAGAATTTATATCCGATCACCGGCTGCAGAAATAACGCTAACATGTATGACATGAAGGAGAAGACATTTCATGGTTTTGGGGCTGCAGGAACCAAAATGAAGATTCTTGATCCAATAATATTAAGAAGCGGCTTTTACTTGACATGTATGGCACGTGACTATTTTATAATATTCATCTGTTTGCTTGTTTTCTGTATGTTTGCCATTGTTTGTAGGTTTTTTGCTTTTCAGATTTTTTTGGCTGATTTTTAAACTGCAATTTTTTTAAATCGTCGTAAAATTACTGCATAATAATGACACTGAAAAAGACGTAGGTGTGTGGGTGAACGAGAAAACCACCCAGGGCCAGGAAGCTGCTGCCAAGGCAGATAATATAATAGGATGCAGTGAACGAGGCACAGATGCTCCGGACAAGAACAGTTTTGCCTCTATACAAGTCACTAGTGCGGCCACACTTACAATATTCTGCACAGTTTTTGGCTTCAGTGAATGAGAAAGACATAACTGAACTAGAGAGGGTGCAGAGAAGAGCGACCATTAAAGGAATAGAAGGACAGCAATAGGAGGACAGGTTAGCAAGCTTGGGGTATTCATTTTGGATACCGCTGCTACATAGATTTCATACAGATGGTGCCAACTCACTAGCGCTTTACAAATACACAGCGGTGGATACCGCTTTCAATAGAGCCCTATCTTACAGCACATATCTAGTGCTTTATAAATACATAGCGGTGGATGCTGCTTTCAATAGAGCCTTATCTCACAAGTGCATACCAAATAGCACTTTGAACATGTTCCCTACTCAAGGAATTTTTATGGTTTGAAGGTATAACTCATTTGTTGGTCATTGACAAAGGCCATGTTCTGGGCCGAAACGTCTGATGCACTAAGACTGAATGTTTAATACATTTTCCAAGTTTTTCACTTTCATCTGGGAGTGCCTCTTTTCTATTATTATTATTCTACATGGTGAGGAGAAATATGAGAGCACCCCAGCTACGATTTTTATGGTGGAAGTGCCTTATGTCATACAATTATGTGATATACCAGCATTAAGTAACAAGTATTTGTGAAGTGTAAAGGAAATGATAGATGGTTTTCTAAATATTTAAAAATATAAATCTGGATATTATGATGTGCATTTGTATTAAGCCCCTAGTAGTATGATGCCCCTGAGTGACCAATTGCCTCCAGAAGTCACATAATTAGTAAATTCAATCACCTGTATAATTCTCAGTATAACTACAGCTGTTTTGTGAAGGTTTCACACGTTTTGTTTCAGAACATTAGGGATCAAACAGCATCTTGAAAACCAAGGAACACACCAGACAGGTCAGGCATAAAGTTGTGGAAAAGAGTAAAGCAGAGTTCAGTTAGTAAAAAAAATAGCAAAAGCTCTGAACATCTCACTAAACACTAAGCTGGAGTATAGTGTGGAGACACAAGGGTCAGTGGGTACAGTCGTCCGCTGGCCTGGCTGTCTTCAGAAAGACTGCTCGGGCCAGGGCTCATCCCACTGAACACTTGCACTCTTTTTTTGTGGGTAGAACACTACTCAGACAACACACGGTGAGTGAACCACACCTTCGTAGGACGTTACTGGTTAACCAACAGGCAAACACGTATCGTACATTTCCAGCAAGAACAGAAGATGGTACAAGCGACAGAGTCTCACCCATCTTTTGGCTCTCAAGGGATTGGAATCTTTGCGACTTTCCGGGCTTCCCGGGCCAATTATCCCAGCCAGCAGCACTCCGCTTTTGATGAGCACCCATTGAGAGGAGATAGCGGCAAGCTTAGAAAGATGACTGAGCACAGCAAGATATGTAGCCCAGCAACTGAATTGTTCTCACCTGGGTTCTTCAGGCACAATTGTGGGCTCAGCATTGAGCAGTGAAGCAGATCTGTGATCCTCCAGCTAAAAATGAGGATTTTAGGCTGAAGTCCTGCAAAATGAATGTGGAAAGAGGAGCAAAGCCTTTTTTATACCCTTCAGTTCTCATTTCAGAGTATTGTATCTTACAGGATTGGTGGGAGATGGCTGTTCTCTCATTGGTTCAGTTCAATTCGACTGCATAATATTCCTCTAATTGACATAGTCAAAGAGGCTGAGGCAATCCATATTTAACAGGCAATAGGGCTCCAGTCACTTTGACATGAAACAATGGCTAACTTCTCTTGATTTGGCAATCTAGAAACAAAAGGTCTGGCCTAATTAAGAACAGTTCACCCCTCAAACAAATCTTCAGATGCTGAGTTGTCACATATAGCACAACTGCAAAACACAGACATGGCCGTCCACCTAAACTGACATACCAAGCAAGGAGAGCACTAATTATAGAGAAGCAGCCAAGAGGCCTATGGTCAATGGAAAAGCAGGAGAGATCCAGAGCTCAGAGGGAAATCTGTCCACAGGACAACTATAAGTCATAAACTCCACAAATTTGGTCTTTATAGAATAACAGAAATTTTTAAAAGCAAAAGAATAAGAATTGGAAATTGCTTCACAGACGCCTTCATCCAATTTACCTGAGATAGAGCTGTTTTATAAAGTAGAAGGGGCAAAAATGTGACCTCTAGATGTGCAAAGCTGGTAGACACATCCTCCAAGAGGCTGGGAGCAGCAATTGTAGTGAAAGGTTTGTCCTGCAAAATATTCACTCAGGGGGCTGAATACTAATGCACATCACAATTTTCAGAGTTAAATTTCTTAACATATTTAGAAATTCATGTATAATTTCCTTTATACTTCACAGACGTTTGCTACTTTGTGTTGTTATAAAAAAAACAAACAATAAAATCCATTTTTTTGTGGCTGTAATGTGAAAAAATGTGGAAAAGTTCATCGGGTGTGAATAGTTTTTCTTGCACCATTTTGAAGAATTTGGAACAAAAAAATTAATAAAGAAAGGCAAAAAAAGTGACTTAGAAAAACCCAACAGAATTGATAAATTGGATGTAAGTTTTGTGGTGCGGAGCCCGTTATACCGGCAGACGGGATGTGACCGGAGGCAGAAATATTCAGGGAAGGGAAAGATTTTACACTTTCTAGATAAATCCTCTTTTCCCGGGATGTAACGGCCTCTAATGCCGGGATCACACGGCCGGATAAAAAAAAATCATCACAGCTTCATCCAGAGAACTAGGACAAGTCTTTTCTTATTTGTCATCCATATACAATCCGGTATTTACAGCCGCTATTAATAATTTACAAGACCATTTACAGCTTCCTACATTACAGAACTGCAATGTATCCGTAACACAATGTCTGCTGTATGGTGGAGCTGGTGGGAATCTAATGGTTTGTGCAGACACAGACCTGAATGGACAAGTCTCCTCCGATTTACGGAAGACACTAGAGCAGTGATGGCGAACCTATGGCACACGTGCCAGACTGGGCACGCAGAGCCCTTTTTGCTGGCACGAGCGCTGTCGCCACATTCAGCCACTTTGAACTGTCGGTGTGATCGCACCGGCAGTTCAAAGTTGTGTTTAGCAGAAGAGACATTTCTCCTCCCTCTGACACTCCCCCTCACCTAGGCAGCAGGCCTGTTGCCTAGGAGATAGAGGAGCGCCAGTAGGCGGCGCCGGCGTCTTGTGGCCACGCGGGAACTGACTGAGGACCCAGCGGAGCGCAGCGGTGGAGCGACTGCTGGAAGGTGAGGGGTTTTTTTTTATTGTTTTTATTTTTTTATTTTTAAGCTGTGTGCGGCTGTGCCAAGGCGTGGGGGGACAGTGCCAGCAAGGGGCAAACATAGACAGCACGGGGCAAACATGGGAGCACGGGGCAAACATGGGAGCACGGGGCAAACATGGGAGCATGGGGCAAACATGGGAGCACGGGGCAAACAAACAGAGCACGGGGCAAACAGAGCACGGGGCAAACAGAGCACGGGGCAAACAGAGCACGGGGCAAACAGAGCACGGGGCAAACAGAGCACGGGGCAAACAGAGCACGGGGCAAACAGAGCACGGGGCAAACAGAGCACGGGGCAAACAGAGCACGGGGCATACAGAGCATGGGGCAAACAGGACATGGGGCAAACATGGCTGCAAGGATGGGGGAAGCGTACAAGGATGGGGGAAACGTGCAAAGATGGAGAGAAACGTGCAAAGATGCGGGAAAACATGGCTGCAAGGATGGGGGAAACATGGCTGCAAGGATGGGAGAAACATGGCTGCAAAGATGGGGGAAACATGGCTGCAAAGATGGGGGAAACATGCAAAGATGGGGGAAACATGACTGCAAGGATGGGGGGGGACATGCAAGGATGGGGGTAAACATGGCTGAAAGGATGGGGGGAAACATGCCAGGATGGGGTACATTTAGCAGGAAGGGGTACATTTACCAGGATGGGGGATACATTTACCAGGATGGGGGGAAACATGAAAGGATGGGGGGACATGAACATGCCAGGATGAGGAAAAATGCCAGGATGGGGAACATTTAGCTGGAAGGGTGACATTTATCAGGATGGGGTACATTTAACAGCATGGGGGAACATGTCAGGATGGGATACACTTACAATGATGGGGTACATTTACCAGGAATGGGGTACATTTACCAGGATGGGGAATATGCTGGGATGGGGTACATTTACCAGGATGGGGCCATGATGGGGACAAATATACCAGAATGTAGGAAATATATATAAGGATGGGGGACATATTTACCAGGAAGTGGCCCAGGAAGGGGGACAGAACTACACAATGATGGGGAGGGGAGCAACTCGTACGTCTTTATGGGATTTCAAGATGTTCAGACTTTGAAATGTAGATGTGGATTACAGGGTGACATCTGATTGCATTCCATGCTAAAATCTCTGTCTAATATGCTGCAATTTTTTCCAGAAAGATCAATCCAACTGCTGTGTATGGAAAGGGCAGTGGCTCAGCTTCAATGTGTGGTAAGCATGCATGAGCGTGATGCCCCCTGCTGAAGAGAAGACTGCAAAGGTAAGGTTAAAATCAATTATTTACATAATAGGATTGGTTGGCACTTCGGAAAAAAATGGGTTTAGGGCTACAGTTTGGGCACTCGGCCTGTGAAAGGTTCGCCATGACTGCACTAGAGGATGCTGGGATTATTCTCACACACAGATTCAGTCAGTGAGGGTATGTGCGCACGTGTGCGTATTATATGCAGTTACGCTGCGTTCTGCACCGCAGCGTAACTGCATGCGTCCTGCGTCCCCTGCACAATCTATGGAGATTGTGCAGGAGCCGTGCGCACGTGGCATGTTAGAACGCAGCGATTCGGCTGCTTGCCGAATCGCTGCGTTCTAAGAAGTGACATGTCACTTCTTTCGTGCGTTCTGCATGCTGTCTATAGGGAGAGGCAGCATGCAGAGCGCACGAATCTGCCGGCACCATGCGCTTCAGAACGCAGCTTTTCAGCTGCGCTCTGAAGCGCACATTTTCGGTGCGGTGCAGAGCGCACACGTGCGCACATAGACTGAGGAGGAAAATCCCCATCTGCACTGCCACATCGGATAACAATGGTCTGAGGACGAGACGTTGTTTATTTTATGGACAGCACTGAAAATACAGTAGTGTGAACGAGGACAAAAAGGAATCATCAAAGCTCTTATCTCTCCTAATCCTGCCATCTCCACCGCTCTCATTACACAAGTATAACACATATAATACTGGAGGATAAAACAAGACTGAGCACAAGACCTTCACAGCCGTCTACACATCATAGGGGGATTTCATGGCACCTTCTCTCCATCTACCTGATGATCCTGAGGAACATCGGGGTCTTCTTGTTTACAGTCCTGTGGGAGAAGAGGACGGGGACATCTCTCTGGTGTTGTCCTCTTACTGGATAGAACTGGAGGAGACACATACAGGGACTGAATTCATTCCTTACATACAGATAATTATAGGCCATGTGTATTTAGTCCTGTCTATTACCTGGTGATGTGAGGGGCTGGGGATCTTCCATCATGACGTCTTTGTACAGATCTTTGTGTCCTTCTAAATACTCCCACTCCTCCATGGAGAAATAGACGGTGACGTCCTGACACCTTATAGGAACCTGACACATACAATGATACCGTCACCCCCGACCCCTTCATAGCGTTACTGTATAATGTCCCAGCATTCCCAGCAGTGTCACCTCTCCAGTCAGCAGCTCAATCATCTTGTAGGTGAGTTCTAGGATCTTCTGGTCATTGATGTCCTCATGTATCGGGGGGTGAGGTGGAGGCCCCGTGATTGGGATCAGGGGTCTTCCCCATCCCTCAGACACAGGGGCCTGACAGCGCTCACTAGAGGTCTTCTTCACTACTGTGTAATCCTGGTTATGGAGAGACACAGTAATAAATCTCACTCCGGACATTTCCAGAGTCCTCACCTCTCCAGTTCTGTCCATCTGTTATTCCCATAGATAAGAATGATGTAATGTGACGTCATCAGAATCTCTCACCTCTCCAGTAAGCCGAAAGAGGATCTCTAGGGTGAGGTGTAATATCCTCTCCGCCATCTTGTCCCTGTCCATATCCATCCTTCACGGGGCAATCAGGAGAATTCTCTTCTATAGAAGATCTCCATTGAGAGGATCCGATATTATAAAGACCTGACTGGGAAGAAGATGAGCCGATATGAAAAATTAATGGAGATAAGGGAGGTGAGATATCATTTTATAGCCATATTAATACAATGAAAAGTGATCAGATTATTCATATTGAACCTAGAATGGTATCAATGAAAATGTCACTCATCAAGAAAAAAACAAGCCCTCACTCAATTCCATTGATGAAAAAATAATAATGTTACAGTTGTCAGAAACATTTTTTTTTTTTTTACAAAAGTGACTTTTTTCTCACCACTACATATGAGTGAAACTGAACTTTGGTTTTCAGTACGAACTCAGACTTTTGCAAGAAAACTAAGTTTGAGTTTGGAGATCAGATGCTTTACGAATGCAAACCACTCTCGTGAGCATCGCTGTGCTCGGGTACGCTCGGTGCTCAGCCCGGTGTGAGACGCTTGCAGTGTTTGATCGGCTCGCACTGGGGATAACAACAGCGTGATCAGATGTAGTGTACACAAACCAAAAAAATGGGAAAAACTTGCCCTCCCCTGGAAGTGATATCTTTATGGCTGCATGTGGTTGGAGATGCGAACTGCCCAATTAATGACTTCAAATGAAGTTCAGGTCCAAAACCGATCTTTAAAAAAGTTCAGCTGCATCAGCTGCTCAATTTCCGCTCATCTCTAATCACCACATGTCGCGGGCGGCGGGGCGCTGCGCTCACCACGCTCGGGTCCGGCGCTGCTGCTGCTCGGTGGCTCGAGCAGTGGGCCGGATCTGGGGACTCGAGCGGCACTCCTCGCCCGTGAGTGAAAGGGGGGTAGTTCGGTTTGGGGATTTGGTCCGTGACGCCACCCATGGGTTGTGGTGAGGTTGGGCACCACTGCTGCTATTGACGGGGATCCCAGGAGCAATGGCAGGGAGCAGCTGGGATGTTTCTCTCCCCTCCGTGGGTTGGGGGTTGGTGGTCCCGGGGCCCGGTGAGGTGACAGGGAGGCAGGGTTGGCAAGGTGCAGGGTTGCTTGGACTGCGCAGCGAGGTGCCGAATGGCACGGTAGTACTCACTCAGCCACAAATGGATGCAAAGTCTCTGGTAAACCAAACGGCTGGATGGAAAGGTCCAGCAGCCGGCTGCTGTGGTTTCTCCTGGACGGTTGGTGGTGGCTGCCTTTCCCTGCACCTTTTGTGTATGTTCGGTCCCGATGGCTTCCCACCGGTAACCCGCTCCCCAGCGTGTATATGTGCTGGAGGAGCCCTTTTGCCCGCAGGCTCTGGCCCTTGGAACTCTAGCTGTGGCGGTAGCTGTATTTCCTTTTGCTGGTTGGACGGTTGCCTTCAATCGGGTCTTGGCTGTTAGGAAACCCCTGGGGTTCCGGTCACTGACGGATTTGACATATTTAACGGCAACTCCAAGCCTAGTCGGGGTCCGCAGGCCCTGCCGGTTTAAGCTGGCTTCACTTCGCTCCCCGGTTCGGTACCGGCGGGCCACCGCCCGTCCCCGGTCCTACGGTTCCGCGTTGATCTGCCTGTCCTGCAGACGGCCACCACCGTCTGCCAACCTTGCTCTAGTGCCCGGGCCACACACCCGGACATGGTCAGATTGCTCCTCTACTACCACTTCACTCCTCTCACTTCCTCCTCCCTAACTGATCTGCCTTCCTTTTCCCGCCTCCAAGACTGTCAACTCTTCGGTGGGTGGGGCCAACCGCCTGGCTCCACCCCACCTGGTGTGGACATCAGCCCCTGGAGGGAGGCAACAAGGATTTTGTGTCTGGCTGATGCGCCTATCTCGGGGTGGGGGTGTTGTGTTGTAGTACCTGTGACGACCTGGCTAGTCCAGGGCGCCACATTATAATAATAATAATAATAATAATAATAATAATAATAAATGTGCAAGTCTGATATTGCTGTAATCACACTGACCTGGAGAATCACGCTGACTGGTCACTTTGAGCACCCAATGAATATAGTAAAAACTAAAGAACTGAGAGTCCTCAGTGGTTGATGCCTTTTAATGGCTAACTGAAAAGATGGTAATAATAGCAGCTTTCGAGACTACTCAGGTCTCTTCATCAGTCTCAGTATAACACAAAATCTGAAGAGTCACATATTTATACACAACAGGACATAGAATGGAACAGTAAATAAGACAAGTTATGTGAAGCAGAACGATCAGTATGGCAAGGGGACAATCAGTTCTGGCAGTAAATATTGCAGCAGTTCATAGATAAGTAGTGTGAAAGTCTTATTGACCTCTGATTGAGGTCTGGTCCAGAGTTGTGATGCCCCCAGATGCTCTGAGGAGCACATTTCTTAATTGATGTAAAAAGACATAAATCCATGTGACACTTTCATTCCTGCTCTGAATGTGTCACCGGTCATCATACGTTTTCCCAAACCCTTCTGTCTCTCTAGGATTTGAAGTTTCCTTTCAATACCAGCAACTTCATGTCCATGATGCTGTGATCAGGGTTACAGAAATATTTGGCCACAGGTAGATTAATCCTTTTTTCTCTGATTGTGTGGCGGTGAGAATTCATCCTTGTCCTGAGCTGTTGTCCTGTCTCCCCTACATACAGACCCCAGTTGGATATTTGGTACATATAATTAAGTACACCACATTAGTCGTGGTGCAGCTGAAGGTCCCTGGGATCTTGTAGTCCTGATGTGATCTGGGAATCTTTATCTTGCCCATTGTCAGTATAAATGGACAGGTGTTACATTTTTTCTGGTTGCAGGGAAATGTTCCTGTTGGTGTTGGAGAGGACAGGGAGCTTCTGACAATGATGCTTCTTGGATTCGTGGGCTGTCTATAACACAGGAGTGGGGGGTCTGGAAAAATAGATTTTAAAGGAACCTGTCACTAGATTTGGCATCTTATAAGCTGCGGCCACGACCAGTGAGGTCTTATATAGAAGATTCTAACATGCTGTATATAAGAGCCCAGGCTGCTGTGTAGAATGTAAAAATCACTTTATAATACTCAGCTAAATGGGCGTTGTGTTACAGACCAGTCAGATGGGTGTCTCCGTTCTCTGGGAAGGTTGCCTTCTCGTTTGGCCATCTTTGTCCTCCTTCTTCTGAAGCCTGGGTGCATGATGCATCCTACCACATGCATACTAGCAGGCGCACTTTGATTTGCCCTGAACTGGACCTCAATGATGGCTATTGTGGATGACATAGGATCCGTCATGCACCCAGGCTTCAGAAGAAGGAGGACAAAAATGGCTTAAAGACGAGGCGCCGGTACTGGAGAACGGAGACACCTATCTGACCGGTCTGCACCGCACCGCCCATTAGGTGAGTATTATAAAGTGATTTTTACGTTCTACACAGCGTTCTGGGCTCTTATATACAGCATGCTAAAATGCTATATATAAGAGCCCACTGGGGGTGGCCGCAGCTTATGGTCACCAAATCTGGTGACAGGTTCCCTTTAATCAGGCATCTTTTTGTAGTAATGGTTGTAGTTTGCGTGCAGCTCCTCTTAACACCTCCAGATTTGTATTGTAGGTGATCACAAGAGGTACCCAGTTGTTTTCTTCTTTAGTTTTATAATGCAGGTGATGGTTTCTTGATATTCTGGTGGCTCTAGTAATCTGTTTGTTTTCTCTTTTTTGTAACCCAGACCACAGCATCATGGACATGAAATTGCTGGTATTGAAAGGAAACTTCAAAACCCAGAGAGACAGAAGAGTCTGGGACACAAACGTATGATGACCTGTGACACATTCAGAGCAGGAATGAAGGGGTCACTTGGATTTATGTCTTTTTTCATCAATGTGCTCCTCAGAGAATCTGGGGGCATCACAACTCTGGATCAGACCTCAATCAGAGGACAATAAAACTTTCACACTCCTTATCTATGAACTGCTGCAATATTTACTGCCACAACTGATTGTCCCCTTCCCATACTGATAGTTCTGCTTCACATCATTTGTCTTATTTACTGCACTATTCTATGTCCTGTTGTGTATAAATATGTGACTCCTCAGATTTTGTGTTATACTGAAAAAAAACAAAGAGAAAAATTGTATGAAAAATACCCTGACTATAAATAAATAAATTGTAAGTGCTTAATAACAGGGTACTTAGTATATACATTTTTGCAAAAGGTAAAAATCTGTCTCACCTCGTCACGGTGTACCCATCTGAGACAGTCCCTAACCTACTAAAGTTAAAAACATTATCAATACCTGACTTGTGTCATGTCAAAACTCCAATATGAATGGTGGCAAGTGGTCAGCTGTGTCCCAGATTAAATACACAGCAAAGTGAGACGCAATTAGTTGTTCAGTCTCGGTATTAGGAGGGCTGCGCCCCCAACTTGCAACAGAGCAAGATAACATACAAAAAACACCAAAAAACTGAGGCTACTTTCACACTTGCGTTCAGCTGAGTCCGTCACTATGGTGAATAGCGCAGTCCGTTAATGCACTGCGCTATTCACCATAGACATGTATGGACGACGCACTGTAACACAAGTGTCTGCATTGCATCCACTAGACGACGCAGCGTCGTTATTTTGACGCTGCGTCAAGCGGATTGAACGCAGCATGCAACGTTTTTGTGATCGTTAAAATAGCGCACCGTGACGGATTCCGTTGGAATCTGCCAAGGTGTCTAATGATTTTCTATGGTGGCGGATTCCTGCGCTCTGCGTTAAGCGGCGGAATCCGTTAACGGAATCTGTCATTGTTTGTTTGCCATCGCAATTATCTTGTTTGCTCCCAATTTGTGATGGGGTATAAATAGAAGTACAATCTCAGAGGCAGGCAATGCTCCCAGAATCTTCAGAAGGTGCCAAAGAAGCAGCAGCAAGAAGACAAAGCTCCCTGGATCCAGACCTACAAAATTCGTGGCTGAACCCCTGCCTGGACCCCGCAAAAGACTCCATCATTTTGTGGACGGACCCAGCTCGTGGCTGAACGAGGGATTGCCTTGGTGAGTAAAGCCGACAACCTTTCTATACACCCCCCCACCCTTGCCCCCCTCGCCCCACCGCCCATCCACCCTTGCCCCACCGCCCATCCACCCTTGCCCCACTGCCCATCCACCCACCCTCGGCCCCCACACCCCCTCACAACCACAACCCCTCCCCCTCTTTGTATGGTTTTTTTTGGTCAATAAAGAGTTTATTCTCCTTTTTTTTTAAAAAAAACAGAACAAGCTCCCTGGATCCAGACACAGACCCACATCTACAAAATTCGTGGCTGAACCTCTGCCTGGACCCCGCAAAAGACTCCATCATTTTGTGGATGGACCCAGCTCGTGGCTGAACGAGGGATTGCCTTGGTGAGTAAAGCCGACAACCTTTCTATACACCCCCCCCACCCTTGCCCCCCTCGCCTCACCACCCATCCACCCACCCTCGGCCCCCACACCCCCTCACAACCACAACCCCTCCCCCACTTTGTATGGGTTTTTTTTGGGTCAATAAAGAGTTTATTCTCCTTTTTTAACCCCTTCACGACCATGGACGGATATATCCGTCATGGAGCGTGTCCCGTTAAGCCCCGCCCCCTGCCGTGGGCAAGTGGCGGCGGTCGGCACACATATCAGCTGTTTTCAACAGCTGACATGTGTGCCTGCATGTTGCGAGTGGAATCGCTTCCACTCGCAACATTTAACCCCTTAAATCTCGCTGCCAAAGTCTGGCAGCGAGATCTATATGCACGCGGCCATGTTTTTTACTTACCGCCGCCCCCACCGGAAGTCACGTGAGTGATCACGTGACTTTCGGTGGTTGCCATCATAGCACAGGGTCATGTGATGACGCCTGCAGCTATGATGTTTCACTTTCGTTTTCCCTCGGCACGGAGCAGAGAGAAAAAGAGTGACTGAATTTGCTGTTTACAGCTGTATAGCTGTGATCAGCAGATAGATAAGAGCGATCGGATTGCTGATCGCTATAGCCACCTAGGGGGACTAGTAAAATAAAAAAAAAGTAAAAAAAAAAGTTTTAAAAAGTAAAAAAAAAAACAAAAAACCTAAAAGTTCAAATCAACCCCCTTTCCCCCCATTGAAAATTAAAGGGTTAAAAAATAAATAAATATACACATATTTGGTATCGCCGCATTCAGAAATGCCCGATCTATCAAAATATAAAATCAATGAATCTGATTGGTAAACGGCGTAGCGGCAAAAAAATTCCAAACGCCAAAATTACGTTTTTTGGTCGCCGCAAGTTTTACGCAAAATGCAATAACAGGCGATCAAAACGTAGCATCTGCGTAAAAATGGTACCATTAGCAATGTCAGCTTGAGACGCAAAAAATAAGCAGTCACGGAGCCATAGATCCCAAAAAATAAGAACGCTACGTGTTTCGGAAAATGACGCAAAACGTGCGCCACTTTTATTGGACAAACTTGTGAATTTTTTTTAACCCCTTAGATACAAGTAAACCTATACATGTTTGGTGTCTACAAACTCGCACCGACTTCAGGCATCACACCCACACATTAGTTTTACCATATAGTGAACAACGTGAATAAAACATCCCAAAAACTATTGTGCCATCACACTTTTTTTGCAATTTTTCCGCATTTGGAATTTTTTTGCTGTTTTCCAGTACACCATATGGTAAAATTTATGGTTTCATTTAAAAGTACAACTTTTGCCCTCATATGGCAAGATTGACGGAAAAATAAAAAAGTTACGGCTCTCGGAAGAAGGGGAGCAAAAAACAAAAACGCAAAAACGGAAAGTGCCCCAGGGCTGGTAGGAGTTAAAAGAAAAAAAAAAAAAGAAAAATTGTTTTCATTCGGTGTTTGTTGCATAATTTCACGTCGTTTTATCTCTATCTAAATGTAATTGTTTAGCCTATGTTTCAGGGTTTTTGGTAGAGACTGTTTTAAAACTTTAATTTTCAGTGGGTGTGCAACATAATTAAACATAGGTGTGTTTTATATCGTGCTAACGGCACTATTGAAGGTATAAAATGGCAGGTACTGGCTCAGCATGACTGTCTTTTTTTATTTTTTTCTCAACATTTTTTTTTTTACCTTGTTTATAATCTTTCCATTGTTTTTTTTTTTTATTTTTCAAATATAGGTACAATCATAAATAAAAAAAAAAACTTTGGTATCAGTTTTAAAGGTTTTACATTTTTACATCAATAAAAACGTAAGTATAATTTGTTAATACTAACCGTTTATCAATTTCATTTTTTGTGCTAATTATATTCCCCCCCCCCCCATAGATAACGGACAATGTCTTCAGAAAACAGTCCTCCAAGCTCTGAACTATTCCAGGTAATGTAAAGTACATTTATCTTTTCATATTTTTTTTTTTTAAAGTCAATTTGTACTCAAATTTTTTTTTATTTTTTTTTTATTTAGGAGGAAGCGCCAGCAGAGGAAGCACAAGCAGAGGTTGGAGCGGACATAGGCGCAAGGGGTGCAGATATGCCTGGAGAGAGCTCGCAGGATGTAAGTATATCCACTTGATTGACATCACAAACATTGCGACATATCTACTACCCACACCACATACATGCATAACTCACAGACCTTTATACATGCATACATACTATACCTACCCTTACCTACTGACACATACCTACCTTAACTACGTACCTACCCTAACTACATACCGAGTGACACATACCGACCATAACTACATACCTAGCGACGCGTAGCTACAGTAGCTCCGTAGCTACCGTAGTTACGGAATTACTGTAGCTACGGAGTTACGGTAGCTACGGAGCAACCGTAACTACCTACATACAATTAGCTATTGTATTGCATTAGTTAATTTTTTATTTTTTTTTCAGGTCGCGGTTCCGAACATTAGAGGTCCTCCTCGCTGCTCCCAGAGTCGTCGTCGGCATGGCGGTTGTCGTAGCAATGTGATTTTTTTTTTTTTTTTTCTTTCTGATGGCTTGCATGGTTTGAAAATGTTACACATGAAATATTTTTTTTTAATTTAAAAATTTAATTTTGTTTCTTTTACAGGTCTCACGGCGGAGGCTGGACGAGAATTCGGATGGGGAGGGAGCTGGGATAGATGTTGAACTCCTCATCGACCTCGTCGATGCTCGTGAACCGCTGTGGGACATGCGAGACAACCTCCATGCCAATTCTCTCATCACCCGGCGGCTCTGGGAAGAAGTCGCAGCTGAACTGATAGTGCCAAGGTCCTCCCATCCATCTAAGAACCGAAAAAGAGCAAGTAAGTATAACAAACAGGTCTTACAAAAAGTTTCATATTCAATGCTGTATGTATGATTAATCTTTTTTTTTTTTTCAGTTATCCGTCTGACGACCCGGTGGCGTTCACTTCGTGATCGCTTCAAGAGGGACTTAAACAAAGAGATGCAGGCTCCAAGCGGTTCTGCGGGACGCAAGGGCACACAATATCGATATGGCCGTGCCCTTGCGTTCCTAAGAAGCAGCATGCTTCCAAGAAGGTATGTATATATATTTATATATAAATTTATTTTTTTTTTGTATTTCCCATCTATGAATGTATGTATCCTTTGTATTCGATAGCATGCTATGGTGAATGTGAATAAAATATTTTCATGTTTTGTTTTTTCTCATTCCACAGAACCGTCAGTAGCACCATGGAGCCTGCATCCCAACTGAACCCTCTTGGAGCGATTGATGAGCTGAACGTCACCGGTGAACCCTCCAACAGGCCCTCCACTTCTGCTCCCTCCCTTCCTTCTACCGCTTCTTCTGAACCCTCCCTCCCTTCCACCTCAACTTCAGAGCCCTCCCTCCCTTCTACCAATACCTCTAATCCATCACTCTCTACTCTCCCATCTTTCCCCTCTTACCCAACCTGTCCATCTACATACTGGCAAACCTCATTACATGAGGCTGGTCAGCGAGTAGGTGTTCCCTTATCTGACCACTCTGACGCTCACGACACTCGAACCGCGTTAGTTCGGGGCGTCAGCGCCACAGTGGGCAGAATAGGGGCAGCCCCGAGTTCTTACACCTGAACGCATCTATCCATAGCTTCATCAAAGTGTTATCTGACCAAATAATCGCTGGATTCAACCTTGTAAACCATAGTTTACAGGTGTTGACCAGCAAGATGGATGAGGTGCTTTCACCTGTATGGCAAACACCTAGCCAACATTTTTGCATTCTGTAATCGGTGAGCTGGAAAGCCTACCATCTGACCAGCAAATTCATGTAATGAGGGCTTTCCAGAATGCCATCATGCAACTCACTCAACATCCCCCTCCAACCACTGCACCATATCTATCCACAGCCCCTCAGATGCCACCCCCAGTCCCTTTACAGCCTCCTTCACAAACTCAACAATTACCCCAATCTTACCTGCACCCTGCCCATTACTCACACTCTACAATACCCACCCATTCCAGAAACCCTATGCACAATACTAGATCAGTCCAAACATCCCTTTATTCCCCGTCTCCATTTTCAAGCACACACGTCAACACTTCCACAATTCCATCCCCAACCTCACTGTCTCCTACACTTCCTAACCCGTTCCATCATTCTTCTTCCTCCTTCCGAACCCCAACATGTTTTCCATCATCCAACTTTCAATTTTCTAACCCTCAGCCTTCTACCACCCCTCAACCAACTTCAATACCTCACCCACCTACCAGCTCTCACCCATCTCCCAGCCCTCAACTATCTTGTCTTTCAAGCCCTTTTCTTCCAACCACTTCTTAGTTTTTCTACACCCTCACCATTACCTGTTACCCAACCTTCACCTACCCAATCCTCACTTCATACCCCACCTGTTGGAGGGAACAGTCCTGCGAGCATTTCCAGCGATGTCTCCACCCCACATTATCATAATTTGTAGATTTTAATAAATCGTTTTTTCTTTTATATTGTGTTGTGTTTAATTGATATTTTTCAGTATTTTAATGTAATAAATACTACAAAATTGAATATATAATACAGTGCCTGGCACCGATGTTGTGGGGCTGCAAGATGGTATTCCCTCCACGGGTAGAGGAGGTGTAGTTCAGGGCCCAGTTGGAGTTGTGGTGGCACGGGGATAGTACAGCAGAACGCCGTCTGCACAATAGAACAGGAGGAGTGAACCATCTGTGCTTCTCTCAGGAACAAGGCATGGTTCCTTGTCCCGTTTGTCAATTAACATGGGGCTTGAAGCTTGCCTCATCCTAGGCTCCAGGTACCCCACCCGTGCACGGTCTCTGGACCGGATTCCCTTTATCTGTACCAGCGGGCTACGACACTGCCCCGGTCCACTTTGAGTTTCCCGTTTACCGATTCACCATCTCCTGTGGATCTACAGAGCTGTCTGCGAAATAGTCTGTCCTCACATGCTCCCAGGGCTCCAACACTGACCACAATGCACACCAACTCCAATCTCCTTCAACCTCAAACTTCACTGAACTCATTCCCACCCCGTGTCACCTAAAGACCCCTAGGTGGGCGTTCTCATCTGCCTGGTCCCGCCCACAGGTGTGTTCTGTTTTTCATGGGGGCCACAAGGATTTGTGACAGATGTTCCCATGAGTGGGATGTGTGGTGTGAATTCCCAAGAAGGAAGCGATTCCTGTACAGGGGGGTACAGTCACCTGTGACTACCAGGTTTGCCAGGGTGTTAAGGTACCGTCACACAAACAGATGCTCCAGCGATCCCACCAGCAACCTGACCTCGCAGGGATCGCTGGAGAGTCGCTACACGGGTTGCTGGTGAGCTGTCAAACAGGCAGATCTCACCAGCAACCAGTGACCAGCCCCCAGCCAGCAGCGACGTGTGGAAGCAATGCTGCGCTTGGTAACTAAGGTAAAAATCGGATAACAAAGGAAAGGGCTTCTTGGTTACCCGATATTTACTTTTGTTACCAGCGTCTGCAGAAACCGGCTCCCTGCTCCTTGCACATTCAGTTGTTGCTCTGTTGCTATCACACACAGCGATGTGTGCTTCACAGCAGGAGAGCAACAACTAAAAAATGATCCAGGACATTCAGCAACAACCAGCGACCTCACAGCAGGGGCCAGGTTGTTGCTGGATATCACACACAGCAACATCGCTAGCAACATCGCTGTTGCGTCACAAAAGTCTTGCCTCAGCAGCGATTTTGCTAGTGATGACTTAGTGAGACGTGGCCTTTACACTTCCACTGTATGAACTGGCCAGGTGTTCTGCTGGTTTCTGTTTCCGTCATAATGATAAAAACTGAAACCAACTGTATGTGTTTCGCTCAAGAAAGGTGTTTCTTTAAATAATTAATTGAAAAAAACCAAATTATTAACAAATATAAACTTTGCAATGCGATATTTATTTCTCAATTTTGAAAGAAGTTATTGGAAAATTTACACTATAAACACAATGAAAATAACAAAAACATTCTCAGACATGGATTTAAATCTAAGTAAACATCAAACCATTCTATCCTGCCACTCCAACCGACCGATATCCGACACAAAATATTGCAGCAAACTCGTCACGTAGTCCCAACACTTCTCTGGTGGTGCGGAAGGTTGGGTTGCTGTATTATGTTAATGAACAGTTCATCATTTCTTCTTCAAGTGGAGTAACACCATTGGACAACAGAAAGTTGTGTAAAATGACACATGCTTTGATGATTTCATCAACAGTTTCTACTTTAACATTTATCGCTGTTGTCAATATCCTCCATCGAGCGGTTAAGATCCCAAAAGCGCATTCCACCATGTGCCGTACTCTACTTAATCGATATTTAAATATTTTTCTATCATGTGTTAACCCACGGCTGGAATATGGTTTTAATAAGTTTTTGGACAATTGAAAGGCCTCATCACCGACACATACATAGGGGAGTGGTGGTCCTTCACTTTGGGGAAGTGGTCTGGGTGGCGGGAAACCAAAATGTCCTACATTAAGATTTCGTCCAATTTCAGAATTTTTTAGAACTTGAGAATCATTTGCTTGTCCGTATGCTCCAATGTCAACGGCCAAAAATGTATATTGTGCATCGGCAATTCCCATTAGAACTACAGAATTTTTTTTTTTAATTGTAGTACACCGATCCAGTGTTTTGTGGCTTAATAATCTGGACATGTTTGCCGTCCACAGCACCGCAGCAATTTGGGAAGTTGCATATTTCGTAGAATTTGTCGGCTGTATCCATCCATAGCTGTTCAATGGGGTGAGGAATAAATTCATCTTTCAAGCATTCCCACAATGCCTGGCATGTTGAGTTGACAATTCCAGATATTGTAGAAATCCCAAC
This sequence comes from Anomaloglossus baeobatrachus, assembly GCF_048569485.1. Lineage (NCBI taxonomy): Eukaryota > Metazoa > Chordata > Amphibia > Anura > Aromobatidae > Anomaloglossus > Anomaloglossus baeobatrachus. The sequence goes on along the minus strand of NC_134357.1, from coordinate 579,329,527 downwards.
TCTGAATTGAAAGTGTAATGAGGAGTATGATTCTCCAGTAGTGAGAAATCTGTAAAAGAAAAAAAGAAAATTAATTATCAATCATAAAAGGAAAATAATTACATTACATTTTGTGTATCACATGCTACCATAAAATAAGCTTACCTCAAAGTAATGAGGAGACGCTCGGCTGGACTAATTGCCTTCCGGAAAAAGGTGTCTCTGCGTTTGATGAAAGGATCCACCCGCTCCAACAAACGATTAAACATTTCCTCCGACATGCGCACATAGTTGACAAATTTCTCCGGGTGCATTCGCAATTCAATGTAGAGAGTGCGGAAAACACCATGGAAACTGCGGCTTTCGTTAATGGGGTGAACCCAAAAACGATGCATTCTACGTTGAAGACGACGCTGTTGTCCTTCGGAAAATCGATATGCCAATACATTGGCTTGATAGGAGTATTCTATATAGGCTTGGACGATTTTCCCCGTTATGACATCCAATTTTCTCCTTCTCTGACCTGACAAAGATAGACTGTGCCTCCTCTGATATATATAAACTGCAAAATGCTAATTTTAGCCAGCACACCCCTTGGGCGGTCCAAATTTTAAAAAACGGATCTAGACGGATTCCATTATTTTGACGCATAACGGATGCAACGGACATAACGGATTCCTGCAAAATAACGCATCCGTTATGTCCGTTGAAGATCCGTTGATTAACGGATGCGTCATTTTGACGCAACGGACCTAATGGATTCAAGCCAACGAAAATGTGAAAGTAGCCTGAGCTGAAACAATGTTCAGTAAACATGCAACATTAAGCATGTGGATTGCAGCCTTAAGACTAGAAAAAAAACAAAGAGAAAAATTGTATGAAAAATACCCTGACTATAAATAAATAAATTGCAAGTGCTTAATAACAGGATACTTAGTATATACATTTTTTTTTTTTTCCAAAACGTTTTTTATTGATTTTTCAAATTTGTAAAAACATGACAAGTATCATTGCAAAAGAAGAACATTCGTCTGACAAAATGTGACATAGAGGTGGGTGATACCCCAATTTGGAGTTCCATGTTGCTGTTCGATTTAAGATAGTATACAGTAACATTAAACCAAAACATAGGTAATGAAATATAATATAACATATGCAATACAATTAGTTAAATCTCTGTGTCGTCCCTGAATGATTTCAATTTTGCTAGCGTGTCTTGGTATTCCCAACCGTCTCGTCTCCCCCTCCCGCCAGAGCCCCCTCCTAGGTGATTCTCAGTTTACCCAGGCTGTCCTGGATATCGCTCAGGATATACCACTCCGAGTGAACAAAAGGTGCCATCAGGTTAATTATTTCTCCCTGTGTGAATTGGCTTTCAATAAAATGTCTCCATCTCACAAAAAACTTGGCTGTCAACCCATCTTTATCCCTCTCCGCTTCTAGTTTTTCCCACTTCAGAAGGTTGTGTAGTTCGCCCACAACCTCCTTTATGGATGGGCCCTCCCTTTGAATCCAGTGTTTTAAGATGCAACGCTTAGCTATCAAGGCTATGTCATGCATTATTGCGTATTTCCTCTTTTCCTGCGTGCTCGGTCCTCCTCCTACTCCTCCCTCAAAGGAGTGGAAAATCCACACCATTAAGTCTAGTTTGCTGAAAATTCCCCATGTTGACTGGGCAAATAGTCTGACTTGGTTCCAGAACCTAGCGATTGTCTCACATTCCCATAGCCCATGCAGCATATCCGTTTTTTCTTTTTGACACTTAGGACACCACCTATCCCTACCTGGTATGTTGAAACCTATAATGGCCCTATGTAGAATTCTGAATTGAGTGTCTCTCCATCTCTCATTGGTAATGTGTTTCCGCACTTGTACCCATCCTCACAGTATATCATCCACCACTTCTTCCCTTCCCAATTGTTTCCCCCACGCTTTTAAAGTCCGACTATCCTCCCGAGAGATAAGCACCCCCCTTAGCGATCGATAAATTTTAGAGACATTTATACTTGTTACATCACATTCCAGTAACTCATCAATCGAACTTCTGTTCAGCTCTCTTCCAACCACACCCAGGTCTCCTATTATTCCATGTTTCAATTGTTCATACTGGATGACATGTGAGCTATTGTCATCCACCTCCTGTCCTCCACATTCATAACATCTATCATTCTCCTGACTCCCCTCTCTTTCCATCTAGTAAATAGCTTGTTTTCTCGTCCCAGGGGAAAATTTGGGAATGCCCAGGGGTTCAAGTACTTGGACACTTTCCATGAGAGCCCCAGTTTTTTCCTTACCGACTTCCATGTTAGCATGGTGTCTCGGAATATAATTGAGTTCCTTATGTGCCCTTCAACCCTGGATAGTGGGGAGTGCAGAATGGACGTCAGATCCCACGGTGACGCATATTTAGTTTCCATCGCATGATCTGAGTGCCTACTCGTTCCTCTCACCCAATCAATTACATGCCTCATGATACATACAAGATTATACCCTTGGACATCTGGAAAGTTTAGACCTCCCTCCTCTGCTGACTTCATCAGCGTACGCAGCTTTATTCTGGGTTTCCTTCCCCTCCACAGAAATTCTGTATACGCGGAGTTGAGCTTATTCACATCCTTTAGTTTTAGCAATAGCGGGATTGTCTGGAAGGGATACAGCAGCCTAGGAAAGCTCATCATTTTTATCAGGTGACATCTTGCCAGTAATGGAAGTGGCAGACCTTTCCATCCCTTTAATTGAACTATAATTTTCCTGATTAGCGGTCCATAATTCAAGTTATAGATTGTTTCCACCGATCTTCCTATATGCACTCCCAGGTATTTAATTGAAGATTGTGCTATAGGAATTCCACATAGACAGCCATCCCTTATTTGTCCCCCCATTGTCCCATGATGCCCCTTTAGGAACATGATCTCGCATTTTTTTTTGTTCAGTTTGAAACCGGAGAATGAGCCAAATTTTTCAATCAAGGCAAGAGTCTGTGGCAAATCCGCACCGGGGTCCCCCATATAAAGTATGATGTCATCAGCAAAAAGCGCTGTCTTTACTTCTGAACCCCTTATCTTGATTCCTTTAAAGCTATTTTGTCCCTGTAGTATTCTTGACAACGGCTCGATTGCCAGGTTGAATAAAAGAGGAGATAATGGGCAGCCCTGTCTTGTTCCCTTCATCAAAGGGAACACGTCTGATAGAAAGCCCGGAGTGTGAACCCTAGCTCCCGAGTTGGCATAAAGGTTTCTAATGTAAAGTCTCATCTTGCCTACAATCCCTATGGCCTCCATTACCCTGTCTAACCACCCCCAATTTACATTATCAAACGCTTTTTCTGCGTCAAGTGTAACTAGGGCAGGTCTAGCCCCTCCCTCAGTGAGACCCAGTCTAACCGCGTCTACCACTAGAATTGTCTTTCGGATATTGGTAACGGCATTTCTCCCCTTAATAAACCCCACCTGGTGATTCGTAATGATCCTAGGTAAGATCTCGGCCAGTCTATTAGCCATGATCTTGGACATAATTTTTAAATCCTGATTTATGAGCGATATAGGTCTATAACTAGAGGGATCATCCAGGTCCTTGGTTCCCTTGGGGAGTAATTTAATATATGCTATGTTGGAATTTTTGGGTATTTCCGCCCCTCCCAGGAAAGCATTAAAGACTGAGGTTAGATCCGGCGAGATCAGATCCTTCAGAGCCTTATAGAATTCACTATTGAAACCGTCAGGTCCCGGTGCCTTGTTGGTGTTAAGCTCCCCAATTGTTCTCGTCACCTCCTCTACTGTGATATCTGCGTTTAAGGCACTCAAATCTTCCTCCGTCAAGCTAGGCATTTGGGCTTGTCTTAGCCACTCTGCCTCATCAGTCATGTCGTTATTCCCTGACCCATATAGTTTTCTATAGTAATCTCCCAACAGTTTATTAATGTCCTTAGGATCCGTAGTCACTCTCCCCCCTTTGTTTTCAGTTTAGAGATCACTGTCATCTTTCTGCTGCCCCTTGCCAGATTGGCCAACATCCTTCCCGCCTTGTTGCCAAACCTATGTAAGTCAACCTCCTTGTGCGACCAGAATAGTTGTTCCTTTTTTTTGGCCCATTCGTCAAATCCCTCTTTTGCCTCCAACCATCTGCCTTTTGTCATGGGAGATCTATTTGTCACATAATTTGTATATGCTACCCGTACTGCTTCACTATGGAAATTATAATTCTCATTGGTTTTCCGTTTGATCATGGCTGCGTACCCCACCAGACGGCCCCTTAGGACCGCTTTTGCCGTTTCCCAAAATATCACTGGGGACTCTCTATGTTCCTTATTGTCCTCTGCGAATTCTCCCCACCACTCCTGTAGCACCTTGTGGAAATTATCTTGCCTGAGAAGGAACGATGGGAATCTCCATATGATATCTGTACCTCTCCTGAGTTTCTCTCTAATGCCCAATCTCACCGGACTATGATCAGAGATCACCATATTCTCTATCACACAATCTTGCGTTCCACTCAGTAAGTCTTGCGAGATCCAGAACTGATCAATACGTGACCAGCTATCATGAGGGTGAGAGAAGTGTGTATACTCTCTGTCATGTGGGTGAGTTAGTCTCCAGATGTCTTTCAGTCCTACGTCTTCTAATGTTACATCCCTATTGTCTAAACTCCTGCCCACATTAGCTGTCCCCTCCTCGCCCCTCCTCCTATCTTCAGCTGAGTCTGGGACAGTGTTAAAATCGCCTCCCACTATAATGTTAGCCTCCCCATCTGCTAATATGGTGGCCTTTATGTCATCATGAAATGTGATTTGTTGTGAATTTGGGCCATAGACATTATAAATACTGAGTTTACCCGCTGGACTAACGATTGTTAAGTGCTGCCACCTTCCATGGTCGTCTGCCTCATGTGCCACTACCTCATGACTGAATTGTTTATTTATTAGAATCATAGTGCCCGCTTTTCTACCTTGTGCCGCTGCCCCGTAAACGGTGCCCACCCAATGTTTCTTCATGCGGAAAAAGTCCTCCCCCCCCAAGTGGGTTTCCTGTAATAAGGCAATGTCTGTCTTTAGTCTTTTCAGATGTCTCAATATCATTGCTCGTTTGTTAGGTGATCTCAGCCCTTTAACATTCCACGTAGTTATCTGTATCATGTTAACCTGTGTATTCTGCTTTTACTACTCCCTCCCCTATGGGCCCCTGCATCAAGGAAGACGAGATGTTCGACACTAGAATCACAGTTGGTACCACAAAATCGACACTCCCTTTCCCCACCTTGCAAATATAACAAATACAACAAAAAGCATGTGACTGTAAAACATATTTTCCCTTCCGAGAAATCCACGGCGTTTCCCGCCACGTTGGTGAGCTCCCCTATTCCTAGCCAAAATATGTAGCTCCCTAATCACCCCCCAAAAAATATATGTTCTATCCCCGGACAAACTTGAATAAGCCTTTGAAAATTATGCAAAAATTAGCACAGTATGTCAAAACCTCAGCAAGATTCTCCAGTCCTACTTATCTCTGACTCCAGGTAGCCATCAGTCCGCCCAGAACAGGCCCACTTCATTTGAATTTGGATGATGTTCCTGGACAAAGGAGAAAAAGAAAAAAAGAAAAAAAAAGACCAAGGGGAGAGAAGATGGAGAAAGAAAGGAGAAGAACAAAAAAAAAAAAAAAAAAAAAAAAAAAGAGGGGGGGGAAGAGGACCCAGACTTTGGGATGTTTTCCTCTCTTTTCTCCCTTCCCCCTCCTCCTCTCACCTCCCCAACCCTCTCTCCGTAATGCATCCTCCTCAACGCCTCTCCCTGTTTGGGAAGAGAGAAAAAAAAAAAAAAAAAAAACAGGCAAAAAAAGGAAAAACAATGAGCGAGTTCCAGTTCAGGTATCATGGTTTCTCTCCAAGGGTTGGTTCCTGTGTTCCAGGCGAGAATTATGCTGTCGACCCGGGCTTGGCCTCCTTTCCTCCCTGGTCTCGACTTGCTTTTGTCCCCCAAGACGTCCCACATCTCTTCCTGAGCTTGTGGGGGATCCTCTTCTATTATTCCCTTCTCCACTAGCTCCTTTTTCTTGCCTTTCTGACCTAGTCTTGTTGAGCTCTGCCATGAGAATGTTTTCTGCTTCTTTGTAGTCCTTGTAGTATACAAACGAGCCATTGGGGTTTCTAACTTTCAGTGTAGCAGGGTATAATAGCTGGCACTTTACTTTTTTGTTGTACAGAAATGAGCAAATTTTGGTAAATTCTTTTCTCCTTCTGGATACTTCCGCTGAATAATCCCCAAAAATTAGCAGTCTGTTGCCTTGATATTGTAGTGGACGCTTTCGTTCTCTAAAGGCCCTCAATATTTCCTCCTTATGCTTATAATCAAGGTACTTGACAATCACCTGCCTGGCTCTTATCGGGGTATTCTTGTTTGAGTTTTGGCCCTCTCCCTTATTCGCCTCCTGGTGTCTCAGTGGACCCACTCTGTGGGCTCTTTCAACTCTGAATTTCGCCTTTATGCCCAGGGCCTGCGGTAGCTCCAACTCGCATATATTATCCAACCGTCCAATCGACACAGACTCTGGCAACCCGACTATACGTAAGTTGTTTCGTCTCGATCTGTTTTCCAAATCGTCCGCTTTATCCTTCAAGTATTCATTAGATTTTGCTAGAGCTGCTATTTGTGCTTGCATAGCCAGTATTGTCTCCTCGGAGTCAGATATTCTCTGCTCTGATTCTGCCAGTCTAGAGGCATGGGCATTTATCTGTTTTTGCATATTAGCTAATGATGTTTGTATGGCTGCCTCAATAGCCACTTTAACCTCTTTTGACAAGTGTGATGTCACTTCTTCAGCCAGTTTTTTATAGTCCACATTAAGCTTTTGTGTGTACTTGTCTTGGCCTGCAGGTGGTGCTGTTTTCTTAGTTCTCTTTGTCTGGACTGGGCCACCACCTCCATCCCCCAATAGCTTGCAGGCTTGTGATGTTGGTGTAGTAGGCTGCTTTTTGTTTCCTTTGGAAGGGGTACTATGAATTCTTGCATTTGACTTCCTGTGAGTCTGAGTGGGATTAATCTCCCTGTGCTGTTTGTCAGTTTCATCCTCCAACACTGCTGTGTCTCTGAGCTGCCCTGCTTTGCCTGCATCTTCTCTCCCCTCTGCCTCCATCTCTCCTTCATCCTCCCATTGCGATCCACCATCATCAGTCCCCTGCATCCACCTCTCTCCTGCTGTGTCCTCCTGTGACTCCTCGCTCATATCTTCCTTATCTCCTGTCTCCTTGCTCATATCTCCCTTATCTCTCCCCTTCCAGCTCTGTGTTTGCTTTTCTGTGTCTCTCACCATGCGTTCAGGCTCCTCCCCCATCAGGCTCGGTGCCATTATCTTATCTTCTCCTCTGTCCATATCAAAGCTTCTCCAGGCTGATTCACCGCTCCCAGAGCTTCTCAGGAGGTACCGTTCCATAGCTGTCTGCTTTAGGTAACCTCCTGTGCTGCTCTCTGTTTGGTGGCTCGTCCGGGGGGGTCTGTTTTTAGTCGGTTTCTGTGAGGGGTGGCAGGAGCTTCTCCCCTAAGCTGCCACCTCAGCCAGGACAGGAACAGGAAGTCAGTATATACATTTTTGCAAAAGGTAAAAAGCTGTCTCACCTCGTCACGGTGTACCCATCTGAGACAGTCCCTAACCTACTAAAGTTAAAAACATGCTTAATGCTGCATGTTTACTGAACATTGTTTCAGCTCAGTTTTTTGGTGTTTTTTGTATGTTATCTTGCTTTGTTGCAAGTTGGGGGTGCAGCCCTCCTAATACTGAGACTGAACAACTAATTGTGTCTCACTTTTCTGTCTATTTAATCTGGGACCCAGCTGACCACTTGCCACCATTCATATTGGAGTTTTGACATGACACAAGTCAGGTATTGATAATGTTTTTAACTTTAGTAGGTTAGGGACTGTCTCAGATGGGTACACCTTGACGAGGTGAGACAGCTTTTTACCTTTTTGCAAAAATGTATACACTAAGTACCCTGTTATTAAGCACTTGCAATTTATTTATTTATAGTCAGGGTATTTTCCATACAATTTTTCTCTTTGTTTTTTTTCTAGTCTTAAGGCTGCAATCCACATGCTTAATGTTGCATGTTTACTGAACATTGTTTCAGCTCAGTTTTTTGGTGTTTTTTGTGTTATACTGAGCCTGATGAAGAGACCTGAGTAGTCTCGAAAGCTTGCAATTATTACCATCTTTTCAGTTAGCCATTAAAAGGTATCAACCACTGAGGACTTCAGTTCTTTTAAACATTTTTTTTTTACTTAATCTCCAGTACATTTTTATGGTAAAATGAAAAACTATGAGTCATCTTTAAAAAAATCCCAATCCTTCATACGGCAATTTGGGCGGAAAAATAAAAGAACAATTGATCCTGGAATAACAGTAGGAGAATACAAAAGAACAAAAACAAAACATTAACAAGTTTTTCAGTGAAGAACACGGCAATGGGAGTAGGATTCAATGTATTCTTGTTTCTAACGGAAGAAGAGGGGCCCAGCATTGATTCATATGCGGCCTGTGCGATTTCTTTCTGTTGTTTATTTTAAGAATAAAAGAAAATGTTCACATGGCTTCTGTTCAGCACCCGAGGACTACTGACCTGGCCTCTGCATCGGGGTCCTGCAAATGGGTTTACTCATGTCAAGACTCTAGTGATATGGCACAGTGAGAGCAGGGGTGGGATTCAGCCGATTCTGTCCGGTTCTGGAGAACCGGTTGTTAAAATAGCAGCCGGTTCCCAGAACCGGCAAGAAAAAGTTCTGGAGATCCGGTTCCCTGCTGTATTCATTTGTGTTAGTGTCTCTTTAAGACTCTAGCACAAATGAATCTGCATACCTCCGTGCCGCACTTCCTGGTTCTGTGCAGCCTGTCGGCTCCCTGACCCGGCGTGCAGTGACGCGCTGACGCTGCAGACACAGGTCACGGCAGTGAGAGGAGGGAGCTCCTCCTCCTACCATCTGTCAGCGTCACTGTGACTGCAGAGAGCCGCGGAGGAGGACTGGAGACACAGGAGAGGCCGGTGCTGCTTGTATCAGGTAAGCCGCTCAGTGAGCCGAAGCTGCAGGGAGAGGGGTCGCATAAGATGGGAACTGTTACTATATGTGGCTATATGGGGAGAGGAGGCCATAATAGGATGGGATCTGCAGGGGGAGAAGAGGCCATAATAGGATGGGATCTGCAGGGGGAGAGGGGCCATGATAGGATGGGATCTGCAGGGGGAAAGGGGCCATAATAGGATAGGATAGGATCTGCAGGGGGAGAAGAGGCCATAATAGGATGGGATCTGCGGGGGGAGAGGGGCCATAATGGGATGAGATCTGCAGGGGGAAAGGGGCCATAATGAGATGGGATCTGCAGGGCAAGAGGAGGCCATAATAGGATGGGATCTGCAGGGGGAGAGGGGCCATAATGGGATGGGATCTGCAGGGGGAAAGGGGCCATAATAGGATGGGATCTGCAGGGGGAAAGGGGCCATAATAGGATGGGATCTGCAGGGGGAAAGGGACCATAATGGGATGAGATCTGCATGGGGAGAGGGGCCATAATGGGATAAGATCTGCAGGGGGAAAGGGGCCATAATGGGATGGGATCTGCAGGGCGAGAGAAGGCCATAATAGGATGGGATCTGCAGGGGAAGAGGGGCCATAATGGGATGGGATCTGCAGGGGGAAAGGGGCCATAATAGGATGGGATCTGCAGGGGGAAAAGGGTCATAATAGGATGGGATCTGCAGGGGGGAAGGGACCATAATGGGATGGGATCTGCAGGGGGAAAGTGGCCATAATAGGATGGGATCTGCAGGGGGAAAGGGGCCATAATGGGATGGGATCTGCAGGGGGAAAGGGGCCATAATAGGATGGGATCTGCGGGGAGAAAGGGGCCATAATGGGATGGGATCTGCAGGGGGAAAAAGGGGCCATAATGGGATGGGATCTGCAGGGGGAAAAAGGCCATAATAGGATGGGATCTGCAGGGGGAAAGGGACCATAATGGGATTTGATCTGCAGGGGGAAAGGGACCATAATGGGATGGGATCTGCAGGGGGAAAGGGACCATAATGGGATGAGATCTGCAGGGGGAAAGGGGCCATAATGGGATGGGATCTGCAGGGCGAGAGGAGGCCATAATAGGATGGGATCTGCAGGGGGAGAGGGGCCATAATGGGATGGGATCTGCAGGGGGAAAGGGGCCATAATAGGATGGGATCTGCAGGGGGAAAGAGGCCATAATGGGATGGGATCTGCAGGGGGAAAGTGGCCATAATAGGATGGGATCTGCAGGGGGAAAGGGGCCATAATAGGATGGGATCTGCGGTGGGAAAGGGGCCATAATGGGATGGGATCTGCAGGGCGAGAGGAGGCCATAATAGGATGGGATCTGCAGGGGGAGAGGGGCCATAATAGGATGGGATCTGCAGGGGGAAAAGGGCCATAATAGGATGGGATCTGCAGGAGGAAAGGGACCATAATGGGATGGGATCTGCAGGAGAAAGAGGCCATAATGGGATGGGATCTGCAGGGGGAAAGAGGTTATAATAGGATGGGATCTGCAGGGGGAAAGGGGCCATAATGGGATGGGATCTGCAGGGGGAAAGGGGCCATAATAGGATGGGATCTGCAGGGGGAAAAACCATTTAATACAATATGACTAACAGTGACAGGAACAACTTGTACTGGACAGGAGAGTGACGGTAGAGGAGGGGAAGAAGGGGAAAGAGATGATACTTTAAATTACATGTATTTTTGGTTGAGGAAAGTGCGTGAAAATGGGTGTGGCTAATGAAGTGGGTGTGGTTACAGAATGGGTGTGGTTTTGAAATGGGCGGGGTTTACAGAGAACCTGTTGTTAAAAATTTGAATCCCACCCCTGAGGGAGAGCACTTGAAATCAGATCACGGAGACAAGTGTGACTGTAGTGGGGTCCCACTTAAACAAGGGTCACAGACCTCCATGTATGATGTATGGATCTGTGCACTTGCTGACGCGCACAATTTACCACCCATTTCTTGTACGAAGGCAGCAAAATAGTGAAAACGAATCCAATTACAAAATGTGCCCACATTATATTTCCCTCCTAAACTAGAAAAATTATGTAAATAGCAAAGTTTAGATATTCTTAACCGGTTTTGGAGCTTGCAGACTTTAAACGTCCAGGCCATCTCACTCCTACTCTGCAGTGATGTTCTATAATGTCATTACATAATAGAACAGATGCACGCAAACGTGACAACGGAGAGGAAATCCGTCCGTCTCTACATAAGGCACAGACGGTTTATTACTGCCTCTGCCTTCTCTATTAATGTATACACAGCTCTGCGGTGCAATGCAGCTGGAACAGTGAGGGACCTGACAGTGACACAGATCTCTGTGTGAGAGCCCATCCACCATTGGTACTTGCCAACGGTAATTGTTTGGGGTCTGGTCTGGTTTGGGGGAAATTTGCTTTCTTTTGAGGTTGTTTGCTTTCTTTTGGGGTGCCTGGTTTCTTTGAAGATGAGTCCTGCTGTGTTCTTTAATTTTTTTTAGCTGCTTGTACACTTCCCTATAGAACCACAACTAGGATTACTTTTGGAGTAGGGCCTATATTTCAAGTATCCTCAAAAAAGCCCCAAAAATCCTACAAGGGCTTATTTTCCAGGTAGGTCTTATTTTTGAAAGAAAGAGCTGACGGTGCCTCCCCCCCCATACACAGAGGATATGGTCACTGCGGAGTCATTATATCAGCCCCAGTTACCAGGGAAGTAAGAAGAAAATAAAAATTCTGACCCCCTTATTTTCCCACCAATATCACTCGACAATAAAAACTCGATGCTGAAGACAGTTTCTTATTTGGATTTTTTTTCCTGTTTTTTCACGTTAAACAGCAAACACAAAAAAATAACAATAATAGAGAACAATGGAGTGCGGAGACCTTTAACCATACCTCCCAACCGTCCCGGATACAGCGGGACAGTCCCTCTTCTGAGCCTTTGATCCCGAGTCCCGCCCGTGAGGCTGTTTGTCCCGTGGCTCCACCCACCCACTGTAGCCCCGCCTCGCTGTTTCTCCCTTCTATTCATTACAGAGTCGAGCGCGCACCTTGAAACTCCTGTGACTGCTGCTGAGGTATGAATCACCCCCTGCAGCAGAGCCGCCTCCCCCCCTGCAGCAGAGCCGCCCCCCCCCCCCCTGCAGCATAGCCGACCCCCCCTCCCCCAGAGCGGACATCCCCAGCCCGGAGTGGATCCCCTGCACCAGAGCCGACCCCCCCCTCCCCCAGAGCGGACATCCCCAGCCCCGAAGCTTGCGTTTCTCTGCAGCTGTTCTCTGATTCCCCGTGTATGGCTTCTCACTGCTGGAGACACACGGGGAGTCAGGAAGCTGAGGAGAAGACCGTGCAATCAGCACTTCTCTCTCCTGCAGATAGCACTGGCCAGTAATAACCTATGCAGAGTTACATCTGCCAGTCTTCTATTAGCTTACCGATCAGTGGTCTCCTGCCTGTGGAGCTGCTGGGTCCTAGCTTCCCAACAGCTTCAGCTCTGCTTTATCCTGGCTCCCCTACCAGTTAAAGGGAAACTGTCAGCAGAAATTTCACAATAAAAATAAAAGATTCCCCTCTGCAGCTCCTGGGCTGAATTCTGGAAAGGTTCCTGTTGCTATTGTGCCCCCTTTGAGACCTACAAAAATACTTTATGAAGTCTTACCTTTTTGTATGCAAATGTGTTTTTATGGTCACGGGGGCGGGCTGTCTGGCGTCCGTTATTCCCCCTCCTGCCGCTTTACGCAGTCCCCCATTGCTCATTTACATACACAAGGACGCGTTCCTCATGTAACTGTCCTCCCGAAGTTTTGCGCATGTGAACGCTTTTTCAGGTGATTGCGCAGGCGCGAGATTATGGGCGGCGCTGTGATTGTCATCAGCAGCGTTAACCAAGTATCCGCCCATAATCTCGTGCCCGCACTTTTCCCTCTGACTCCACCGTTATGCGCAAGTGCTGGCCATATGAACCATGTTACCTATTACTGCTTGCACGAGATTATGGGCGGGTACTTGGATGACTTTGCTGATGACAATCACAGCGCCGCCCATAATCTCGCGCCCACGGTAATAGGTAACATGGTTCATATGGACAGTGCTTGCGCATAACAGTGGAGGCAGAGTGAGAAGCATGGGCACGAAATTATGGGTGGGTACTTGGATGACGCTGCTGATGACAATCACAGCGCCGCCCATAATCTCGCGCCTGCGCAATCACCTCAAAAGCGTTCACACTTTGCACAGTGCTCACTCCCGCGAGAGTGGCACTGGGCATGCACAAAACTTCAGGAGGACAGTTACATGAGGAAGGCGTCCTCATGTATGGAAATGAGCAATGGGGGACGGCGTACAGCGGCAGGAGGGGGAATAACGGACGCCAGGCAGCCCGCCCCCGTGACCATAAAAACAGATTTGCATACAAAAAGGTAAGACTTCATAAAGTATTATTTTAAGTCTCAAAGGGGGCACAATAGCAACAGGAACCTTTCCAGAATTCAGCCCAGGAGCTGCAGAGGGGGAATCTTTTATTTTTTTTGCTAAATTTCTGGTGACAGGTTCCCTTTAAAGGGAACCTATCAGGTGCAATATGCACTCAGAGCCAGGAGCAGTTCTGGGTGTATATTGCTAATCCCTCCCTAACTGTCCCTGTATACACTAGCATAGATAAAGGCATCTATAGAAAAAGTATTTTTAAAGAGCTTATATCTTATGCTAATTAGCGCGGGGACTAGTACCAAGGGCGTTACTTCACTTGGCTAGTCGGCTCACATAGCGTGTTAGTACTCACACAGGGGCGTAATAACATGCTAACATGCTATGCGAGCCGACTAGCCAAGTGAAGTAACGCCCTTGTGACTAGTCCCCGCGCTCATTAGCATAAGATATAAGATCTTTAAAAATATTTGTTCTTGATCTCTTTATCTATGCTAGTGTATACAGGGACGGTTAGGCAGGGATTAGCAATATGTACCCAGAACTGCGTGGCTCTGAGTGCATATTGCACCTGACAGGTTCACTTTAAAGGGAACCTGTCACCAGATTTGGGGCCTATAAGCTGCGGCCACCACCAGTGGATTCTTATATACACATTCTAACATGCTGCATACCTCCCAACCGTCCCGGATACAGCGGGACTTTCACGCTTTACGTTGTTTGTCCCGTTGCCACGGGCGGGACGGCCGGCTCCCAGGCTCCGCCCACCCACTCTCTCTCCGCCTCCCTGCTTTTCCCTCCTACCATCCTAGTAGACGTGGCATAGAGAGGAGCGCTGCCTGTGCTGCTGCTGGTACAGTAAACGAATCTCCCCAGCGCTGATTTCCCTCCCTCCCCCCTCACCCCCGGCCGGAGCCTGTCTGTGCGGTCGGCCGGCCGCCTGTCTGTGCGGTCGGCCCGCCACCTGTCTGTGCGGGCGCCCCCCTGCCGCCTGTCTGTGCGGGCGCCCCCCGCCGCCTGTCTGTGCGGGCGCCCCCCGCCGCCTGTCTGTGCGGGCGCCCCCCGCCGCCTGTCTGTGCGGGCGCCCCCCGCCGCCTGTCTGTGCGGGCGCCCCCCGCCGCCTGTCTGTGCGGGCGCCCCCCGCCGCCTGTCTGTGCGGGCGCCCCCCTGCCGCCTGTCTGTGCGGGCGCCGCACGCCGCCTGTCTGTGCGGGCGGCCGGCCGCCTGTCTGTGAAGGCGACCGGCTGCCTCTCTGTTCGGGCCGCCTCTTTGTGCGGTCGGCCCGCGCCTCTCTGTGCAGCGGCCCGCCACCTGTCTGTGCGGGCGCCCCCCGCTGCCTGTCTGTGCGGGCGGCCCGCCGCCTCATTGTGCGGGCGGCCGGCCGCCTCTCTGTGCGGGCGGCTGGCCGCCTCTCTGTGCGGGCGGCCCGCCGCCTGTCTGTGAAGGCGGGCGGCCGGCCGCCTGTCTGTGAAGGCGACCGGCCGCCTCACTGTGCGGGCGACCGGCCGCCTCACTGTTGCTGCCTGCGTGTCCGTGCTGGAGGCCCGCCGGCTGCCTGCGTGTCCGTGCTGGAGGCCCGCCGGCTGCCTGCGTGTCCGTGCTGGAGGCCCGCCGGCTGCCTGCGTGTCCGTGCTGGAGGCCCGCCGGCTGCCTGCGTGTCCGTGCTGGAGGCCCGCCGGCTGCCTGCGTGTCCGTGCTGGAGGCCCGCCGGCTGCCTGCGTGTCCATGCTGAATGGGTGTGGATGGGGAGTGGATATGGGCGTGACTGTGACATGGGTGTGGCTAGGGGGCGTGGCCTAAAAATTTGCCCGCCGCAAACTTTATCCCTCTTTTCCTTCTTTAAATGTTGGGAGGTATGCCTTTAACCCTTTCAATAACGCCCTTCGGAGCTACTTTGATGCCCATTTTTGTGCCAGTTTTATCATTTTTGTTGCTGCTTTTCACATCCGGCCTCCGCACTGCAGTGTAAGCTATTGTTTTATTTTTGTAGATAAAGATGTGTAAAAAAGACCCCAAAAAACAGAAAAAATAAGAAACCGACTTCAGCCTCGTCACAAAAGCAAAGAAACAATAAGGACAACGACAGGAACAGGAAAATGAAGGAGAGAAAATAATAGAGACCCTGCACCTACCTCCACCTGCAGAGCCGCACACTAGATATATAATAACCTGCACCTACCTCCACCTGCAGAGCCGCACACTAGATATATAATACCCTGCACCTACCTCCACCTGCAGAGCCGCACACTAGATATATAATACCCTGCACCTACCTCCACCTGCAGAGCCGCACACTAGATATATAATACCCTGCACCTACCTCCACCTGCAGAGCCGCACACTAGATATATAATACCCTGCACCTACCTCCACCTGCAGAGCCGCACACTAGATATATAATACCCGGCACCTACCTCCACCTGCAGAGCCGCACACTAGATATATAATACCCTGCACCTACCTCCACCTGCAGAGCCGCACACTAGATATATAATAACCTGCACCTACCTCCACCTGCAGAGCCGCACACTAGATATATAATACCCTGCACCTACCTCCACCTGCAGAGCCGCACACTAGATATATAATACCCTGCACCTACCTCCACCTGCAGAGCCGCACACTAGATATATAATACCCTGCACCTACCTCCACCTGCAGAGCCGCACACTAGATATATAATACCCTGCACCTACCTCCACCTGCAGAGCCGCACACCAGATATATAATACCCTGCACCTACCTCCACCTGCAGAGCCGCACACCAGATATATAATACCCTGCACCTACCTCCACCTGCAGAGCCGCACACCAGATATATAATACCCTGCACCTACCTCCACCTGCAGAGCCGCACACCAGATATATAATAACCTGCACCTACCTCCACCTGCAGAGCCGCACACCGGATATATAATAACCTGCACCTACCTCCACCTGCAGAGCCGCACACCGGATATATAATACCCTGCACCTACCTCCACCTGCAGAGCCGCACACTAGATATATAATAACCTGCACGTACCTCCACCTGCAGAGCCGCACACTAGATATATAATACCCTGCACCTACCTCCACCTGCAGAGCCGCACACTAGATATATAATACCCTGCACCTACCTCCACCTGCAGAGCCGCACACTAGATATATAATAACCTGCACCTACCTCCACCTGCAGAGCCGCACACTAGATATATAATAACCTGCACCTACCTCCACCTGCAGAGCCGCACACTAGATATATAATACCCTGCACCTACCTCCACCTGCAGAGCCGCACACTAGATATATAATACCCTGCACCTACCTCCACCTGCAGAGCCGCACACTAGATATATAATACCCTGCACCTACCTCCACCTGCAGAGCCGCACACTAGATATATAATACCCTGCACCTACCTCCACCTGCAGAGCCCCACACTAGATATATAATACCCTGCACCTACCTCCACCTGCAGAGCCGCACACTAGATATATAATACCCTGCACCTACCTCCACCTGCAGAGCCGCACACTAGATATATAATACCCTGCACCTACCTCCACCTGCAGAGCCGCACACTAGATATATAATACCCTGCACCTACCTCCACCTGCAGAGCCGCACACTAGATATATAATAACCTGCACCTACCTCCACCTGCAGAGCCGCACACTAGATATATAATACCCTGCACCTACCTCCACCTGCAGAGCCGCACACCAGATATATAATACCCTGCACCTACCTCCACCTGCAGAGCCGCACACCAGATATATAATACCCTGCACCTACCTCCACCTGCAGAGCCGCACACCGGATATATAATACCCTGCACCTACCTCCACCTGCAGAGCCGCACACTAGATATATAATACCCTGCACCTACCTCCACCTGCAGAGCCGCACACTAGATATATAATACCCTGCACCTACCTCCTCCTGCAGAGCCGCACACTAGATATATAATACCCTGCACCTACCTCCACCTGCAGAGCCGCACACTAGATATATAATACCCTGCACCTACCTCCACCTGCAGAGCCGCACACTAGATATATAATACCCTGCACCTACCTCCTCCTGCAGAGCCGCACACTAGATATATAATACCCTGCACCTACCTCCTCCTGCAGAGCCGCACACTAGATATATAATACCCTGCACCTACCTCCACCTGCAGAGCCGCACACTAGATATATAATACCCTGCACCTACCTCCTCCTGCAGAGCCGCACACTAGATATATAATACCCTGCACCTACCTCCACCTGCAGAGCCGCACACTAGATATATAATACCCTGCACCTACCTCCACCTGCAGAGCCGCACACTAGATATATAATACCCTGCACCTACCTCCACCTGCAGAGCCGCACACTAGATATATAATACCCTGCACCTACCTCCACCTGCAGAGCCGCACACTAGATATATAATACCCTGCACCTACCTCCACCTGCAGAGCCGCACACTAGATATATAATACCCTGCACCTACCTCCACCTGCAGAGCCGCACACTAGATATATAATACCCTGCACCTACCTCCTCCTGCAGAGCCGCGCACCGGATATATGGCTGCTCTGTGCTTACAGGACCTGTGATGATGTCACATGGAGGGGAGGAGTCAGGGTCACATGGTCAGCTCCTCAGTGTATGCAGGGCTCTGCTGTGCTGGGTGTCATGGTGCTGGGTGAGGGGAGGTTATGTCAGGGGGTCACAGTGAGGTAATGGAGGCTGTATGTAGACAGGACACATCCTGGAAGCCGTGGACGGACATGGAGCAGATATCCTGGAAATCCAGGGATGAGCAGTGAAGTCTGAGGGGGCAGTGGCCACAGCTGTTTCTAGATTGTTCCAGGACTATTTCCCCCGGCCACAGTAAGCGAGGATCACTGAGCTTGTGAGGGGCAGTAAAGTCTGAGGGGGCCGGGAAGTGCATAGTATAAGCACAATATCATAGTGTGACAAGAGCAGAGTTTGGAGTTTTCCTTACAGGTTTCCCATTGTTTTTTCTTTGTTTTTCTACTTTTATCTGTCCTATTCATCCCCATTTAATAGCGGCTCTGTGACGCCCTGGCACAGCCAGGTTGTCACAGAAAGAGTTAATCCTCCTTGGTAATCTGATCTCACACCGGTGCAGCAAGACAAACCACATCCCCCAGGGTAAGAGAAAAGCAGAGCAGAGGGGAGGGGCTGGAGCAGAGAGAGTGTGGAGAGGAGACAGAAGAGGAGCCTGGAGTTGTAGCTCCCAGGCTGATAGTGAAGCGTGCTCCAAGAGGGCCGGGACAGGCTGTAGTGAGGAAGGGGCCAGAGGTAGCCGGAGCAGGGCGGTGGCCCCTCGGTACCTGGGTACCCGGATCACTACAGGGGAGTGGATTCCCAGTTACCGGCTGAGGAGAAAGAGGAAGAGAGTGGAGAGAAAGGCACCTGGCTGCAGGGAAAGAACAACAAGGGCTGCTGCACCGTGTGTGGGACACTAACACCCCCGTACCGAAGGCTGCGGACACCGGCAATTCCTAGTTTACCAGTGACTCCGTGTGACTTACTTGTGAGTACACCTGTGCCCTCGGGCACCGCACTGCAGCACTGCGCCCTGCTCCCTGCATACCCCATCACCGGGCCCCGGGACAACCAACCCCCTACCCACGGAGGGGAGAACTAACATCTAGCTGCTCCATACCATCACTCCCGGGATCCTCGTCCAGATCAGCGGTGGTGTCCCAATCACCACAACCGTGGGTGGCGTCACGGACAATATAAATCTCCCTTACCAAATCCCTTTATACTGTGGAGCCTGGGATCACAGACCGGGTCACGCCACTGTGATACCCACAGAAGTGACTCTGTGGCCCGGATCTGAGTACCCCCTGGTCCCCGGGCGACACAGCTCCATGGACAATGCTACCAGGTGTGTGTCTTGTCAGATGTATGCCTGCCTTGAGCAGCCGTTGGAGGGTGAATATGTCTGCTCTCGATGTCAGCGTGTTACATATTTGGAAGCCCAGGTAACTGATCTAAATATGCAGCTCACAGCACTCAGGAGCATTGCAAACCTGGAGAGGAGTTTAGAGCTCACTGAGCGGCTCTGGCTGGGACCAGTGCTATGGAGGAGGGTGGAGGTGGGGAAGGTCAGGACCCAGAGGTAGGTAGCTGGGTAACAGAAGAAGAGGTAGGGGGAAAAGTGTCATGGAGCCTAGTCCTGATCTGGCACAGCCTAGTAAATATGCCTGTGTGGCTGATATAGGCTGAGTAGGATCACTACAGCAGGACATTGCTACTAGCAATCAGGTAAATGACTGCTGTAGGAAAGAGGGAAATAGGAGTGTGCAAATGCCAGACAGATGGTGGTGGTAGGAGACTATAATTAGGCAGACAGACAGGGTCATCTGTCTACAAGACTGTGAATGCCAGGCAGTGTGTTGTCTGCCGGGTGCTCGGGTTCAGCATATTGCAGATCGGATAGACAGATTGCTGGGTGGGGCTGGGGAAAACCCAGTGGTCTTGGTGCATATTGGTACTAATGACAAAGTTAGAGGCAGGTGGAAGGTCCTTAAAAATGATTAGAGGGAACTAGGAGAGAAGATGAAGCCCAGGACCTCCAAGGTGGTGTTTTCAGAAATACTACTAGGGCCACGAGCATCACTAGAAAGACAGCGGGAGATAAGGGAGATAAATATGTGGCTAAGAAATTGGTGCAGGAAGGAAGGGTTTGGGTTCATGGAGAACTGGGCCGACTTCTCAGTCGGCTACAGGCTCTACGGTAGGGACAGGCTGCACCTCAATGAGGAGGGTGCAGCTGTGCTGGGGGAGAAAATGGTCAGACAGCTGGAGGGGCTTTTAAACTAGGATCTGGGGGGAGGGAGGGTAATGGAGCAAATAAGGGGATAGATAGAGTAGATAAAAGACAGTAGGGGTCAATGAAGGATTAGGGGGGGCTGGGACATGCAAGGAATGTAGGGAGACTAGGAGTAAGGAATGCGTTAATAGTATAAAATGTCTACTGGCAAATGCAAGAAGTCTTGCAAACAAAGTGAATGAATTGGAGACTCTTATGTCATCCATGGATTATGATGTGGTGGGCATTGTTAAAGAATGAATCTGGTTTACAAGATCAGATTATTATTATTATTATTAGTATTATTATTTGAATTTTCTACACCTATTATAGAATAACATCTAGATATGTGTGAAGGCCATATTCAGTGTAATGTGCCTTTAGATATAAAATGATATATTAGGTACTGGTACATTACACAATGAACCAGTCCTTATTTCTGAGAGAGTCCCCTGATGCACATGGCTCTGCATGTTCCACATTACATAAGTTGATATTAAAAAGGTCCCTAGATTATGTAAGAACAAGATAAAGACCATCTTGGAGCATGCAGCATGCCAGGAATATCATCTTGCCATCCATTTGAATCAGGTGGTCTCTGATTTATGTAATATTTCAAATGAACCAATCAGTATAAATAATAAACAGGAGTGTACCCAATCATTATGTAATAGTGTTGAGATTGACCAATGAATGTTGGGGTGCATTGACTTATATGTTAGAGCTTTGCAATAAATGACCCCCTGGGCACTTGCTCAGATGGGGAACCGCACGACTGTCATCTGTCATTGCTGACTTACTCCCGCCGGTATAGCATTCATTGGGCACGTGGCTTGTGGCTTGGCTGATTGTCATAACAGATTTTGGTGAATTGCAGCCTCACAACATCGTCCCCTTCCTCCCATGGGAACAGGACTAGACTCAGGACAAACCGTGGTAAGTAACCCCTTGTGTTACTGACTGCCTCTTGTGCTGTCCTTGTGGTTTGGGGTGTGCCGTGCAGGCATCCTGCTGCCTAGTACCCAATGAGTGTTGCTTTATATGTGCTATTGTCTGTAGGCGTATGAGTCTGTGAGTGTGTGTAATGAGCCTCTTACGAGGGAGGCTGAGAGAAGTGACCCTGTATACAGGGGTCCAACCGTGAGAAAGTTAGGGCCCCTGCGATGTTGCGAGCTGACCCATGTGAGGCGCCTCCGGCCAGGGACTGTTACCTGTTTCTTTTTGTCTATACCTAGCGACACCCGCCGAGATTGCTGTGTACTGTATAGCAGTTGAAACTGAGGGTCTGAAACTCTAACATTCATGTGTAAAGACCTACCCGGACCCTGGCACGTGTTTGAAGGATTTGATAGACCAGGTCTGTTGCTCTTTGAGCTTAATAGACTAAAGACTGAGGTGAGTATAAGATCTAGATACACATCACTATAGGCAGGGAACGGTCGTACACCATTTGAGGCTTCCGTTCAGAAGGGACGGAGCTGCTGGGTACGAGCCAGAGACTTTGTGGTTTCTGTGTATGGTAACCCTATAACTTTGTGTGATTGTAAAAACATTGCAACAAGTGAAGACTGATTGCAATGTCTGGAACTGACTTTTTGACTGATTGACAGTTTTGCTGACAGGTTGTGATTTCTTGTATGTGTGTATGTGGATGACCTGCCATTTGTGATGAGCACTGTCGGTTTGGTGAGAACACCGGCATGTTGTGTGACTTTGTAAAGAACACTCTCACATCCTGGCTACTGACACTAAAGGCCCTGTCACACATGGAGATAAATCTGCGGCAGATCTGTGGTTGCAGTGAAATTGTGGACAATCAGTGCCAGGTTTATGGCTGTGTACAAATAGAACAATATGTCCATGATTTCACTGCAACCACAGATCTGCCAAAGATTTATCTCTGTGTGTGACGGGGCCTTGACTGTCCCAGCCTCATGTCTGACAGCTGCCAAATTTGTGACTTTGAAAGCAGTGAACGCTGCCGACGTTTACAGCAAGACACTGTCTCATCTCTGTGCAAGCAGACGCTGGACGTCCTCCAACTAACCTTTCTTATCTTGCAATGTCCTGCTCTTGCTCACATTCTAAAGCGGGCTTTACACGCTGCGACATCGCTAGCATTTGCTGGCGATGTCAAGCGCAATAGCACCCGCCCCCGTCGTACGGCCGTTATGTGGTGATTGCTGCCGTAGCGAACATTATCGCTACAGTAGCGTCACACGCACATACCTGCTCTGTGACGTCGCTCTGGCCGGCGAAGCGCCTCCTTTCTAAGGGGGCGGTTCGTGTGGCGTCACAGCGACGTCACACGGCAGCCGTCCAATAGCAGAGGAGGGGCGGAGATGAGCGGCCAGAACATGCTGCCCACCTCCTTCCTTCCTCATTGCCGGTGGACACAGGTAAAGAGATGTTCATCGTTACTGCGGTGTCACACATAGCGATGTGTGCTACCGCAGGAACGACAAACTGCATCGTACCTGCAGCAGTAACGATGTTAAGGAAAGGAGCAACGTGTCAACGAGCAACGATTCTTCACATTTTTGTGCTCGCTGATCGTCGCTCATTGGTGTCACACGCTGCGATGACGGTAACGGCGCCGGATGTGCATCACTAACGACGTGACCCCGACGAGATATCGTTACCGATATCGCAGCATGTAAAGCACCCTTTGGAGAAACTGACATATTATGCATACATAGCACATTGCGTGGACTTCATTGTGCCTTTACTACACGACCCTGATCAGCCTCTCACTAATACGGCAATTAATCCGCAGAAACTAAATCACGCATCCTGATAATACACTGCTTGTTATAGTTTCCTCTTTAGATCTTTTTGCTGCTCTTTTGGTGTTACGCATGCAATATCTTACATACCTCTTGTGTGAGCGCTGTTTATAATCACTATCTTTGCTCTGCTGTAAGTGCGAGTAATTTTTTTCTGCCACTTTTGCAAAAAGTGTACCGTCCCTTTAAGACATTGAACTTTTTCTTCTCTTTCCCAGTAAGGGGCGTCAGCGTCCGGCCTCGCCTGCCTCACTGGTAGCTCTCGGAGATGGACTTCTGCGGCCCCAGCAGCCGCTGGCATGCCGCGCGTCGGCGGAGCTAGCAGCTCCTCAGGTTCCGCCTCCACCATGATGGAAAGAAGGACCGACTGCTCTGCAGCCAGGGCTGCAGAGTCCGGGTGCTCCGTATTAAGGTACGGGCCCGGTGATGCGGCCGGGTCTGGTCGGACTGATGCTGGGGTAGCCGCTGTCGTCGCCTGGTCTGATAGTTGGGTCGGAAGCTCTGCAGCTTGTTCTTGGCAAATAGGTGCTGAAGGTTCCGCTCTTGGTGTTGGGATTAGCAGCTCGGCGTCCGCCGAGGACGAAGGTGACGGTGGTGGAGCACTTGCATCGGACGGGGGCAGACCGGATCCCGCAGCCATATAGGCCGGATCAACCGGGGCTGGGTAGCTGCTTACCCACTCCTCGCGTGGGACTTCAATCTCATGGGCTCGCATCGCCATTGCCAGACTCCTCATCTTTTCCCTCCAGTGGTCTAGAATAAAGAGGAACTGCGTCCGCATCCTTCTGCAGAGTTGTTCTGTCTCCTGCTCGATCCAGGTCGTGGTCCCAGGAGCAGCATGCTCTGGTGACCAGTCTCGTGCACCTGCCATCTTGCCTCTGTGGTGCCCAGGAACGTTATCGCAGAGTCCTGGCGTCCCTGCTCCACTTACGCTTTTGCATGCCGTCACGCCCCCTCGGTTTTCGCCAACCACTCACTGTTGCGCTGGGGCCCTCTGGGAACTTCTAGTTATGGGCAAACTCTCAGGATGAGGGACGGGGCTTCGGCTTCGCGCGCTTTTGGGAAATGGCAGGAACAGGACTTTTGTCACGCAGTTTTCGGATATTAAGGCGCACGTCACCCAGGTAAGTGGGTCCTGTCCGAATCCTGTTTATGACGCCAAGTTTTTAGAGGGTGTGCCGCCCCAGCAGCAGATCGAACCACTCGAATCCGGGGGTGGTGTCCGTTCGTGGCTCGTAGGTCTCCGGACCCGGGGCCTTAGGGGCCACACTCTAAAGTAAAAGGGGGGATATTTACAGGAGAGTTATAGTTTGTGACGCCACCCGTGGTGTGCGGTAACTGGGAGTACCGCCGCTGCTGTTGGGAGTACCTAGGGTGATGGAGTGGGGCAGCAAGGTGTCGTTGCCCTCCTCGGGTAGGGGTAGGCCCCAGGACTCTGGATGATGCTACTGGGTGCCGTGAAGGGGAAATCACTCATGTACTCACTTAGCCAATAAGCAGACGCTGACAACCGGGTAAACCAAGTCTCTGGGTGCTGCTGCCTCTCAAAGGGGAGCTCGTCCGGGTCCCGTCCCCTGCAGTGCTGCCTGGTGATCCGTGACCTGCCTCCTGGCACAAAGTTTAAATTCACCGTAGTGGCAGAGTAGTCTGAAACTTGCCGGGCCCCGCTTCCCACTGTGGCTAAGTGAGGGAGATTGCTCTCAGGGCTCACGCTTGGGATTTTAGTGGGCTGCTTGTATGTAAGGCCCTATCCCTTTCGTTGCGCTAGTGCCCCGATTCTGGAGCTAGTGGGAACAGTCCATAAAGGCTCTGTTCTCCACAGATTAATTGCTGGGTTGCCTGAAGCTTCTCCCGGACCTAGCGTCCGTGTACCCCGCCGTGCCTTTGGTCCCGGAATGGTGATAGGACCAGGCTGCTGACCATCCTCTTTGACAGGTTCAGGCACTTTGCCACAATCCCCTGCGACCGGAGGTCCGACTTCTCTAGGTCCAGACCACCGTCTCAACCTAGTCTGCTTCTCCTGGGAGCCACTACTCCCTGCTTCCTCCACTTCACTACTCCACTTCACTACTCCATTACTACACTCTTCACCTCCCCCTTCCTGACCCCTAGGTGAGTGACCCTATTCCGCTGAAACCGCCCACTGGTGTGTCTGGTGCGTGTGGTGCAGGGTGTATCTAGAATTTGATTTGCTGTTGGGGGCAGCCCTGAAAGATGGGGACCCAGAACCATGAGGGATTTGAATACTGCACCAAAGAGAAAGAGCATGCAGTACCCTGTGACGACCTGATAGTCCAGGGGCGCCACATGAGCACAATTCTGATAGGGGCAGCAGTCTCCTATTAAAATCAATGAGGCAGATGTGCAGTACCCGGCCGCGGACACTAACAGAGGATGGAGCAGATCCAGAAATAAGCATTTCCTGCCAACTGCACCAAAAACAGCTGATTACTGTTGGCATTCTCTTGATGAGCTTCAAGAGGTAGTCACCGGAAATGGTTTTCACTTCACAGGTGTGCCCTGTCAGGTTTAAAAAGTGGGATTTCTTGCCTTATAAATGGGGTTGGGACCATCAGTTGTGTTGTGCAGAAGTCTGGTGGATGCACAGCTGATAGTCCTACTGAATAGACTGTTAGCTGATTTTTTTCTTGCCATAATACAAATTCTAAGTAAAGAAAAATGAGTGGCCATCATTACTTTAAGAAATGAAGGTCGGTCAGTCCGAAAAATTGGGAAAACTTTGAAAGTGTCCCCAAGTGCAGTGGCAAAAACCATCAAACGCTACAAAGAAACTGGATCACATGAGGACCGCCCCAGGAAAGGAAGAGCAAGAGTCACCTCGGAGGATAAGTTTATCCGAATCACCAGCCTCAGAAATCGCAGGTTAACAGCAGCTCAGATTAGAGACCAGGTCAATGCCACACAGAGTTCTAGCAGCAGACACATCTCTAGAACAACTTCTAAGAGGAGACTTTGTGCAGCAGGCCTTCATGGTAAAATAGCTGCTAGGAAACCACTGCTAAGGACAGGCAACAAGCAGAAGAGACTTGTTTGGGCTAAAGAACACAAGGAATGGACATTAGACCAATGGAAATTTGTGCTTTGGTCTGATGAGTCCAAATGTGAGATCTTTGGATCCAACCACCGTGTTTTTGTGCGACGCAGAAAAGATGAATGGATGGACTCTACATGGCTGGTTCCCACCGTGAAATATGGAGGAGGAGGTGTGATGGTGTGGGGGTGCTTTGCTGGTGACACTGTTGGGGATTTATTCAAAATTGAAGGCATACTGAACCAGCATGGCTACCGCAGCATCTTGCACCGGCATGCTATTCCATCCGGTTTGCGTTTAGTTGGACCATCATTTATTTTTCAACAGGACAATGACCCCAAACATACCTCCAGGCTGTGTAAGGGCTATTTGACTAAGAAGGAGAGTGATGGGGTGCTATGAGATATATATACAGTACAGACCAAAAGTTTGGACACACCTTCTCATTCAAAGAGTTTTCTTTATTTTCATGACTCTGAAAATTGTAGTCACATTGAATGCATCAAAACTATGAATTAACATGTGGAATGAAATACTTAACAAAAAAGTGTGAAAC
The DNA here is from genome assembly GCF_048569485.1 of Anomaloglossus baeobatrachus. Lineage (NCBI taxonomy): Eukaryota > Metazoa > Chordata > Amphibia > Anura > Aromobatidae > Anomaloglossus > Anomaloglossus baeobatrachus. The sequence continues at coordinate 579,302,872 of NC_134357.1, read as the reverse complement.
AACTGAAAATATGTCCTATATTCTAGGTTCTTCAAAGTAGCCACCTTTTGCTTTGATTACTGCTTTGCATGCTCTTGGCATTCTCTTGATGAGCTTCAAAAGGTAGTCACCGGAAATGGTTTTCCAACAGTCTTGAAGGAGTTCCCAGAGATGCTTAGCACTTGTTGGTAGAGATGAGCGAGCCTCTGAAGGCTCGAGTTCAGTTCGGTTCGTCGAACGCGTCCTGCACTCTGTCTCCCGCTGCTTTTCCTTCCGATAATCGCTGCGTCCTCCCGGTAACTAGCACTGATGATAGGACCTATCATGACGTCAAAATAACATGTGACCAGTCATGTGTCTATTATCTCATTGGCTACAGACTGGTCACATGGCTAGACGTTATGCTATGTCCTGTCAGTGCATCTCTGGTGATCGTTCCAGCATGTCCGTGTACCAGCGAAATGCTCTGACACATGGTCGACTCCCCGTTCCTGCATGTGGGCGCTCTTTACAGAGTCAGCCCACATGCAGGGACTAGCTGTCACAGCCGGTAAATAGCGGCACCGGGAGTCATGTGATCGGAGCACCATTGCTATGGTAACCCACGTGTCAGTGGTGACGTCACCGCTTACAGCCCGCTGTGGCACCGGGAATCACGTGATCGGAGCACCATTGCTATGGTAAGCCACTTGTCAGCGGTGACGTCACCGCTCACAGCCCGCAGCTTCTGCTCCCTCTCATTGAGTGAATAGACTGCACGGGAAGCAGCAGCGCCTTCCTCCCATGCAGTGCTGCCTGATGTAGCAGAGCTGCATGGGTTGAAGGAGAAAGAAGACAGAAGACCATGGATCGTGGAGGGCTGACAGGGAGTAATAAGCATGGAGTCTCTAAGTGTGTCTGTGTATTTATTTCTATTAAAGTTTTTTTCTCTATGTGGTGTCTTTTTCTTTTAACCCTTTATTGAAGATTCTTAATGGCCAGGTCAAACTTGCCTGACATTAAGAATCTCTGGCTTAATACTAGCTAGTAAAACAAAGCTAGTATTAACTCATTATTACCTAGCGAGCCATCCGGCTTCAGGGCAGCTGGAAGAGTTGGATACAGCGCCACATGATGGCGCTTCTATGAAAGCACCATTTTCTGGGGCGGCTGTGGAGTGCAATTCACAGCAGAGGGGCCCAGAAAGCTTCGGCCAACCTGTGCTGCGGATTCCAATCCCCAGCTGCCTAGTTGTACCTGGCTGGACACAAAATGGGGCGAAGCTCATGTCGATTTTTTTTTTTTTAATTATTTCATGAAATTCATGAAATAATTACAAAAAGGGCTTCCCTATTTTTTAGTTCCCAGCCGGGTACAAATAGGCAGCTGGGGGTTGGGGGCAGCCGTGCCTGCCTGCTGTACCTGGCTAGCATACAAAAATATGGTGAAGCCCACGTCATTTTTTTGGTGGGCAAAAAACTCCTGCATACAGTCCTGGATGGAGTATGCTGAGTCTTGCAGTTCTGCAGCTGCTGTCTGCTCTCCTGCATACACTAGTGAATGGAGCATGCTGAGCCTTGTAGTTTTGCAGCTGCTGTCTGCTCTCCTCCATACAGACAGACAGCAGCTGGAGAACTACAGCCAGGTACAACTAGGCAGCTGGGGATTGGAATCCGCAGCTCAGGGTGCCCAAGATTTCTGGGCACCCCTGCTGCGAATTACAGTCTGCAGCCGCCCCAGAAAATGGCGCTTTCATAGAAGCGCCATCTTCTGGCGCTGTATTCAACTCTTCCAGCTGCCCTGGTGACGAGTGGCTCGCTGGGTAATAATGGGGTTAGGGCTAACTGTATATTATCAACTGGCCCTAAGCCCGAAATTCATGGTGTCACGCCAATATTAGACATGGCCACCATGAATTTCTAGTACAGATAAAAAAAACACAACACACAGAAAATATTTTTATTAGAAATAAAACACAACACAATTAGTGACTCCATCTTTATTGAAATAAAGAACCCCCCTCCGCAGTAATCCTGGGTCAAGGGTCCCACGCCGTCCAATCCGGATCCAATATCATCTGATCGGTTTGCTGGAAGGCAAAACGATCAGATGATGTGTCAGGTTCAAGGGCCTTATTCACACAACACAGCAGTTGATTGTATAAACGGCTTTTATACAATCAGCTGATGCATCAGTGCAAAAAGAAAAAGAAAGACAGAAAGAAAGAAAGACAGAAAGAAAGACAGAAAGACAGAAAGAAAAAAGACAGAAAGAAAAAAAGACAAAGACAAAAAGAGAGAAAGACAAAAAGAGAGAAAGACAAAAAGAGAGAAAGACAAAAAGAGAGAAAGACAAAAAGAGAGAAAGACAAAAAGAAAGAAAGACAAAAAGAAAGAAAGACAAAAAGAAAGAAAGACAGAAAAAAAGAAAGACAGAAAAAAAGAAAGACAGAAAAAAAGAAAGACAGAAAAAAAGAAAGACAGAAAGAAAGACAGAAAGAAAGACAGAAAGAAAAAAAGACAGAAAGACAGAACGAAAAAGAGAGAGAGAGAGAGAGAGAGAGAAAGACAGAGAGAGAGAGAGAATGAATGAATGCAGCCTCATTCCATGAAGCGGCTCACAGCTGATGTCCGGCTACTCCCCTTTGTGCATAATTAAAATACAATTATATATAAAGAATAATAATTAATTAATTTAAAATTGAAAATAAAAAAAAATCTTTACCAACACAGCCAGGACTTGAACTCGTGAAGTTATGCTTCTTAGGCGACTGCTCTATCCATTCAGCCACGATGAGGAACATAGGCAGATTTCGTAGTCTTGAGGTCTGCAATGCAGACTGAAGTCGTCTGCGGTGACAGCGCGATTCTCTTCATGTGCTGCTTGGAGCGGATACAGAGCATTCGTGTTCTGTAGCAGAGCTGACAGTGTCGTGTTGATTACTTCGGACCTGGAGGGGTATTTGGGGATTTTAAAAACATGGTGAAAGAGGATTTTTTTTTGTTATTGTTTTTGTTTTGTTTTTTATTCCAAATAAAGGATTTTTCGCTGTGTGTGTTTCTTTACTTTCACTTTCAGGTTGATCATGGTAGGTGTCTCGGGGAGAAACCTGGCATGATTAACTCATTATTACCCGATTGACACCGCACCAGGGCAATTCGGGATGAGCTGGGTGGAGTTCCGGGACTGTCGCATCTAATGGATGCGGCAATTCCGGGCAGCTCCCTGCTGATATTGTTAGGGTGGTGGGCTCCCGATAACGTGGTGCTCTCCATCCTGACAATACCAGCCTCCAGCAGTGTGGCTTTATACTGGCTGGTATCAAATATGAAGGGAACCGCATTTTTTTTTCTCTATTATTTATTTTACTGCACAGTATAGAGCCGCCCGCCGGCGGCTGTGATTGGTTGCAGTGAGACAGCTGTCACTCCTCGTTGGGGCGTGTCTGACTGCAACCAATCATGGGCGCCGGTGTGCGGGGAAAGCACGGAATAACTGATTGAATAATGAAGCGGCAGCCATTTGCAAAAGAGGAAAAGACGCCGCAGATTTGTGACAGCCTTGCAGCGAGGCGTCCGTGATCGATGAGTAGGAAAGAGAGAGGGATTGTGCTGGGGATGCAGGACGCATGCAGACGGCAACGTGTGCACATAGCCTTACTGTGAAAAGCCACGTTTTTGGTGCTCGCACCGTTCTCGAACGTAACTCGAACTGTCAAGCTTTTAGCAAAAAGCTCGAGTTCGTCGAACGTCTCGAACACCCCCCAAAATCACTGGAACATGAAATTGGCGATCCTCGAGCATCGCTCATTTCTACTTATTGGCCCTTTTGCCTTCACTCTGCGGTCCAGCTCACCCCAAACCATCTCGATTGGGTTCAGGTCTGGTGACTGTGGATGCCAGGTCATCTGGCGTAGCACCCCATCACTCTCCTTCTTAGTCAAATAGCCCTTACACAGCCTGGAGGTGTGTTTGGGGTCAATGTCCTGTTGAAAAATAAATTATGGTCCAACTAATCGCAAACCGGATGGAATAGCGCACCGCTTCAAGATGCTGTGCTAGACATGCTGGTTCTGTATGCCTTCAATTTTGAATAAATCAGCTGTCAGCAGCTGCTGTCAGCAGCAAAGCACCCCCACACCATCACACCTCCTCCTCCATGCTTCACGGTGGGAACCAGCCATGTAGAATCCTTCCGTTCACCTTTTCTACAAAGACACGTTGGTTGGATGCAAAGATCTCAAACTTGGACTCATCAGACCAAAGCACAGATTTCCACTGGTCTAACGTCCATTCCTTGTGTTCTTTAGCCCAAATAAGTCTCTTCTGCTTGTTGCCTGTCCTTAGCAGTGGTTTCCTAGCAGCTATCTTATTATGAAGGCCTGCTGCACAAAGTCTCCTCTTAACAGTTGTTCTAGAGATGAGAAGGTGTGTCCAAACGTTTGGTCTGTACTGTATGTGTGTGTGTGTGTATATATATAATATATATATATATATATAATATATATATATATATATATATATATATATATATATTTATATTTATTTATTTCACCAAAAAATAATTCTACAGGCTCAGGAGTGAAGCATCTGGGTTCAGACAGGAGCATTCCATCCACACATGACACCAGCAAGAGCTTCAGAAGGCGTCGATGGGAATCTGGTAACATTCAACCACAGCTCACTGAACAAAATTCCCAATGAAACTGGAGTCGAGATGAGCTGTCTAAAGGAGCTGAACTTCTACAACAATGCGGACATGGACTGTAACATGGAAGAGGAAGAAGGCTTGCTTCTGCTGAGGGTATTCCCTCCTACAAAGCCAAGGCAAGAGGGTTTCAGTGTCAAAGGATAGGTTTGGATAAAGGTGCTTTGCTCCTCCACCCAGGACCTTGACTTGAAGATTTTCACATCGTAGGAGAGATGGTTTTACACAGATTACTTATGAAGACGTGGAGGAGTGGAATAGGAGTGGAAATAGGAACCTGGGAAGCAAATGGCCTTTGGAAGGATGGAGCCAAGAGGATAGGTTTCTTCACACGGCAGATTTCCTTGGCACGGTCCCGGAATTTATGATCAACCTGTACAGCAAAGGAGATAAGATCATCCAGGATAGCAGGTATATCAAGACCAGCCTGTACATCCATGGTTCTCTTTGATAAACCTTCCCAAAAAGTGGCCGCCAGTGCCTGATCATTCCATCTTAATTCAGAAGCGAGGCCGCGGAACTGAGATGCATACTGACCTTCAGTTAGAACTCCTTGGCTCGAGCTCGTTCCTCAAATACTTTCCAGAAGGACTGAAGAAATTCCAAGAGTCAGCAGTAATTGGGTAATTTCTTTTTCACAGGGGACAGACCCAGGCAAGAGCCTCTCCGAGGTGCGACATCAGAAATGCCACTTTGGACTGCTCTGAAAAAACTGATGAGCCATCAGCTTAAAGTGCAGGGTTCACTGGTTGATGACACTTAGGCATTGCTTGGGATAGCCGTCAAAGCAGGGTGGAGGACTGGATTCAGGCAGGGCCGGAGCTGTTCAGGCAGACATTCATTGACTAAAGATGGACCAGAAGTTGTTTTTATTGGTCCCACATCTGTAACATCTCACGGTACATTTCAGACTGAGGCAGAAAACTGGAGTCAGCGGAGTCGTGACATTTCTACCCCGCCCCTCCCGCCTAGGAAAGCAGACAGAGGCAGGTGAACAGAGCAGGATCCGACCTACAAAGGCCCACCAACAATGCACAACTTAATCAAAATGCAGTGCATTTCTGCAAATTTGATGAGATATTTCAGCAACCCATGTTTCTATAACAGGTATGCTTGAATTCAGCATCCTTGTTCCAGTATGGCACTTCCTTAACTTCATATAGCAAAATCCTGGTGGTTGGTTCTCCTTTAAGATTTCTTTCTCAAAGCTTTTGTGATGAGGAGAGCATATTTTGTTTTAAATGTAAAAAAAGGATCCATAGTTGTAATCCCTTAGTGTATGGGGTTGGAAAGAATATTCTGAGCTTCCTTATGTAGTCATCTCTGTTTTTCATGACTATTCCATCCCCATTGTTGGCTGATAGTTAGTATATCTGAATCATTGCATAATGATTTTAGGGCAACCTTGTATTTTTTATTTAGGTTATTTTGGGCAGCTGGAAGTGTAAAATTTCTGATTTTATTGAACTCTTCAAGCATCAAGAATAAGAAAGTGTTCAAAAAATGACCTTGGCTTTCAAAGGGATAAAAGCTTGATTTTGGAAAAACATCAATATATAGTAGTGTGTCATATAGAAATTAGAAAATTCATAAAGACCCAACAACACCACTATGAAGCTGAACCCCTCCTTTGGAAACAGGTAACTAAAGAGAATCCTCTAGCAGATGTAAGGCCAATCTCAACTTAAATGCATAAGAATGCAGGAAAGGACTGATTTATAACCAGTAAAAATAAGAGCAGCAGTTGAACAGAAAAATAACAGAGAAATTCAAATCCTTAGTTTCCCCTTATAGAAAGTATAAATTGCATTGATATAATAGACAGTAGGAAAGTCACATTTTTGAATTTGTGCGAAAGTGGAGAATGCAAAGCATTGTTCCGCATTATTAGTAGACTGCTGCGCTCCCGCCAAATGGATATCGTCCAGAAAGATGAAAATATCTATGCAATGTCTCCTATCTATGTACAGATAAAATTGTGATAGGAAAGATGACTGTAATATCTTACACCTAGGACCTCCAGGGGTGAAGTTATCAAAAAGTTTGTGAATCTCATAATTTTCTAAGACCTAAGGGCCATTTACATGCTGCGACATCGCTAACGATATATCGTCGTGGTCACGGTGTTTGTGACGCACATCTGGCGTCGTTAGCGACATCGCAGCGTGTGACACCTTTATGCGACCTAAAACGATCGCAAAAGAGGTAAAAATCGTTGGTTTTGGAGAGGTTGTTCACTTACCAAAAATCGTTGACTATGTGCTATGTGTGACACCGCAGGACCTAGGAACCTCACCGTACCTGCATCCCGCCGGGAATGAGGAAGGAAGGAGGTGGGCGGGATGTTCGGCCCGCTCATCTGCGCCCCTCCTCTGCTATTGGGCGGCCGCTTAGTGACGTCGCAATGATGCTGAACGAACCGCCGGTCAGAGCGACGTCGCTAGGCAGGTAAGTACGTGTGACGAGTGTAAGCAATGTTGTGCGCTACAGGCAGCGATTTGCCCGTGACGCACAACCGACGGGGGCGGGTACTCTCGCTACCGATATCGCAACGTGTAAAGTACCCTTTAGACTCATTCTATCTTTCACTGAAGTCCAGCCGTGTTATGAGTCACCAGAGGGGAAGTATGTGGGTGTAACTTGTGTTAATAAAAAATGAATTCCAATTATGATCTTCATTCAATGAAAGGAACATTGCCATGTAGGATTGCTCTACGTTTCATTGGAGTCCTTCCCTCCAGAAATCTGAAGCCATTACTGTGACCCAAGTTCAGTAATTTTCCTTTTGTTATTCCAGTTTATTTTATGTAATTGTATATGCTGTATTATTTTTTCCCTTTGTAATATATTTTGTATATTTTTATAAACACAGTCTACTTTTCAGATTAAATGTATAAAATTGAATAGCATATGTCTTTGGGATGTGGTTTATAGATTAAGAGGAACAAAGCTACTTGTAATGTGTGTCCAATCAACCTGTATAAGCAGAGACCCTGATTCCAGCGTTGTGTCAGTTACTTGGCTGCTTGCTGAAGTTTTGAAATTCAGTTTTCTCTGTTTAAAATCTACCAGTTCTTGAAACACTGCTCTATGTATAACCTCACCCACACCACTGATTGGCAGCTGTGTACAATGAGCATAGACAGAAAGCTGCTAATCAGGGGTGGAGTTATATATAGCTTATGGAGATAGAGGATACATAGCAGCAGGTTTACTAGTTCTCTAGTGATAATCCCCTAATGATAATACAGTGATGTTATCAAAACTACAGCAAGCAGCCCAGTAAATGACACATCATAGGAATCAGAGTCTTTCTCTATCACTGGTGTGTCACTTGTGACAGACAGTGATGTGATGTCTGGCAATAGAAGGTCACAGCATTTGGCTGTGCAAAATGTTCCCTGACTTTCTATTTTTCCAGCTGTTAGTATTCTGTATACTAGGTATCTCCTCTCTGCTGGGTTTTCATCCTTTTACTTTAGGACACTGGGGAGCTCCTCTTCCCTTCAGCTGCTAATCATCTGTATTTCCTCTTGGGTTAAAATATTCTAATGTGTCCTGGACTTGTGGAGATATTCAGTTCCTTCACAAGGTTTGGATGCAAGCAGGTGGCTTGCACACACCAGTAGGATTGCTGTTGCTCTTTACTGAACTTCTTACTGAGTTGTCTAGTGATACATTTTTTGTTGTTTGCTTTGTTTGTTATCCGTGTGTGTCCTTTAGTACCTAGTGAGGTTGATGAAGAGCTCATCCAATCCGTTCCCTATTTAGGGGTCAGATCAGTGTAAGCCTAGAGTCAGGTATCCGGCTCGGCGTATAGGTGTGGAATCTATATAGGGTGGTGAGGGAACTCAAGGGCCAGCAGTAGACTTGGTCAGGGCTCTCATCTCCCCTTACCCTAGGCACAGGGTTTCCCTTCCCTCTCGCCGTTCGCTTGGTACTTCACTGTTCCTAGCGTGACACTGTCTCTACATTATTCTGATTTTTAATTAAGTAGTAAACACTTAGTGACCGAATCCCATTAAATTCACAAAAATCCCATCGTAGGTATTATAAATGTTATTTCCTCTCTACCAAGAGATAAACCCATTTCAGTTCTGGTCTCTTCTATACCCATAATCTAAACTGTAATAAAGGTTTGTGGCAGAGACGAGTGAACCTAAATAGTAAAGTTCTGTGTTTGTACCAAATACAGACTTTCTACAAAACATCAGTGTTAGAGTTTGGAGTTCGGGTGCTTTATGTATCCTAACCACTCTGTGACACCCTGGACTAGCCAGGTAGTCACAGACAGACCCATGCACAAACACCAGTCCCCTAATAAAGGTACCAGCAGCCAACCTAAAAACCCTGAGCCACCACCCTCAGGGCTTGATGGACACACCAGGGGCGGAGCCAGGAGGTTGGCCACACCCACCGAGGAGTCCAGAGGGCCTGAGGCAGGCAGGAAAACAGTTAGTTAGAAGTCAGTGGAAGCTCAAGTTGAGTCGGAGTGGAGAGGAGTAAGAAAGAAGAGAAGAAACGTCTGTCAGGGATCTGGGTCGTAGCCCGGATACCCTGGGGCCAGGAGGCAGACGGTGGTTGCCGCCTGCAGGAGCCGGGAAGACGGCTGGTGGAACCGTAAGGGACAGGGTACTGGCCCACCGGTACCGAACCTGGGAACCAACTGGAAACCAGAGCACCAGGAAGGGTACTCAGACCCTGAACGAGGCCCAGAAGCCACTGGACCACGTCGAATTTACTGATTGAGGTCTGGACCTTAGGTCCTTTCTTGTCCCAAGACCCGAAAGACGGCAACAGCTCAACGAGGGGAAAAGAAAGCCACCGCACAGGCAGAGAGATCCCACGGGCCAGCCCCTTCGGGCAAACGAGCTCTCCCGACACATACAAGCCGGGGAGCGGACTCCCGTCGCTGAAGCGCAGGCAGTCAAAATCTACAAAAGAGGTGCAGGAGAAAGTCGGGGACCACCAAACCAGGTGGGGGACCAGACGCAGCCGGCTGCGGGAACCGACCACCATCCTTTTGGTTTACCAGAGACTCCGGTGTATCTGTCATAGTGAGTACAACAGTGCCATCCGGCCGCGCGCCGCCCTGCACCGCACAGCCGCCACACACCTCCCCACACGGGTCCCGGGGCCACCATCCCTACCCACGGAGGGGTTAACATCTTGCTGCACGACCATCTCCCCGGGTGCCCCGTAATTGCAGCGGTGGTGTCTACACCTTCGCCATGTCCCGTGGGTGGCGTCACGAACTATAACACAGCCACGGCTGTACACCAACCACCCCCCATGGAGATCGCCAGCAACACCCTTGCAGAGCGACGTGACCCCCGGGTCCGGAGGCGCTCGAGCCACCCACCAAACGAGCCCGGACCCGAGCAGCTCGGCTGTGGCCGAGCAGTACACATCGACTCTTCTGGCGTCACGAACAGGATTGAACCCATCCACTTACCGGTGAATGTGCACCTTGAAGTAGAAGTCAGCGGTGATCCATTGCGAAATTTGGAGAATCCGCCATCTTGCCGCCATCTTTTGGCGCGAAGATTCCAGCCAGAGTCGTCTTCCCCGCGAAAAGAGCGCGAGAGTAAAGCCCCGCCCACTGGGAACAGAGCGGTGCAGGAAAGCGCGCGGCTGAAAAGTGAAACTGTGCAGAAAGAGCGCCGTGTGCCACGAAAAGACCAAGGGGGAGCAGATGAAAGATGTCTGCTCCCAAGCCTGATGCCGGCCTCACACTGACTGCTGGAGCGGCGGCGCCCGCAGAGAATGCTTCCGGCGAGAAGGAGTTTACAGCACCCGCTCCGGTCACAGGAGCGGTGGGCCCAGAGGCTCCGGCGGTGACTCCCCATGCAGCAGCTGGCGGTGAACCGCCTGCCGCAGGAAGGATGTCGGCCCCGGCAGTCCGCCCGGCCGTGACAGGAACAGCGCCCGACTTAGACGACCTTCCAATAGCCAGCTCGGAGCCGGAGGGGGAACCGACGGGGAGGCTGCGGCCCCCACCCTGGATGCCGGAGCTGTGGCGTCATAGGATCGGTTGCTGCCAGGGACGGCGACGTGGTTAGAGAGGAAGCTGGCGCAGGTCTGTATCCAGGTACGGGTCGAGTCGATGCAGCAAGCCTTAGGTTGGAAGCAGGAGATGCAAAAGATGGTGGCTGTGGTGCGGGCGAGCGAGAGGCCCGCCTCCTGGCAGGCACCCCGGCAAGATAAGGCCATGCAAACCCTTCCAGACCTGCCGACCCATCGGGAGGCAGGGCCCGCACGCGGTGAAACTGGCGAACCCCAGATACTCCAGCACCCAGAAGAGACGGCGTTGCCTGTGGGGCTGACCCAGATCTCCGTGCAAGCCTCGGGTGTGAGGAGGGCATACATGGGTGCTCAGTTGCACGTCCGCCCCTCTTCGCCACCCTCTGACCAGGAAAACACCAAAGAGTGCTAAAAGGCAGCGGATCCCGGCTGCCATGTTTGAAGTCCCTGTTGGGACTATACTGCCCGTCCCCGTTGGGACCCTGTTGAATACTGTTTGTCCCGTTTAACCCATAGACAAGGCCGTGAACATGCAGGCCACCCAAAAACTATTGGGTTTGTAAATAATTCCTGGACCACCCTTTCGGTCCCACCGCCTCCAGAGAGGCAGACTGGAGGAAGGGCCTGCGGGAATGTGATGGCCGAGGCCCTGTCACCAATGCAACCGGTGACAAGGGTTAAAAGGAGGTTCCCTGGACGTGGGGCCTCTGAGGGACTGCCGGGTATGGAACTTTGTACCCAGCCCGTTTGGGCAACACCTGGACCCGTTCCTGTTCCTGGACTGGGGAAAAGGGGTGCTGCCTGTTTCTTAGAGGCAGCATCAAGGCTAGGTTTGCTTGAGTGGGCAGCTGGAAGGACCCAGTCCCGTTTCCCGTTAATAAAAGTGTTTTTGTATATGTGCAAAGTTTAAGAATGTGCCTCCCGTAAGGGATGATTTAACCAGTTTACTTGAATATAAAAAGTTTATTATATTTGTGTATGTTTTTCCCGTTTATCTTTTGCAGTTGAAAAGCAAACAAAAATAAACCGGTGGTGGTCTTGCAGCCCGCGGATGTTCTGCATTAAACCAAGGGGGAATGTGACGCCCTGGACTAGCCAGGTAGTCACAGACAGATCCATGCACAAACACCAGTCTCCTAATAAGGTAACAGCAGCCAACCTAAAAACCCTGAGCCACCTCCCTCAGGGCTTGATGGACACACCAGGGGGTGGAGCCAGGCAATTGGCCACGCCCACCGAGGAGTCCAGAGGGCCTGAGGCAGGAAAACAGCTAGTTAGAAGTCAGTGGAAGCTCAAGTTGAGTTGGAGTGGAGAGGAGTAAGAATGGAGAGAAGAAACGTCTGTCAGGGATCTAGGTCGTAGCCCGGATACCCTGTGGCCAGGAGGCAGACGGTGGTTGCCGCCTGCAGGAGCCGGGAAGACGGCTGGTGGAACCGTAAGGGACCAGGACAGGGTAGTGGCATGCCGGTACCAAACCTGGGAACCAACTGGAAACCGGAGCACCAGGAAGGGTACTCAGACTGAACGAGGTCCAGAAGCCACTGGACCACGTCGAATTTACTGATTGAGGTCTGGACCTTAGGTCCTTTTCCGTCCCAAGACCCGAAAGATGGCAACAGCGCACCGAGGGAGATAGAAAGCCACCGCACACGCAGAGAGATCGGGCTCTCCCGACACATACAAGCCGGGGAGCGGACTCCCGTCGCTGAAGCGCAGGCAGTCAAAATCTACAAAAGAGGTGCAGGAGAAAGGCGGCGACCACCAAACCGGGTGGGGGACCAGACGCAGCCGGTTGAGGGAACCGACTACCATCCTTTTGGTTTACCAGAGACTCCGGTGTATCTGTCATAGTGAGTATAACAGTGCCATCCGGCCGTGCGTCCGCCCTGCACCGCACAGCTGCCACACACCTCACCACACGGGTCCCGGGGCCACCATCCCTACCCACGGAGGGGTTAACATCTTGCTGCACGACCATCTCCCCCGAGTGCCCCGTAATTCTAGCGGTGGTGTCTACACCTTCACCATGTCCCATGGGTGGCGTCACGAACTATAACGCGGCCACGGCCGTACACCTACGTCCCCTAAACCGCCAGCCCCTTTAAGATCGTAGTGACCACAGGACCCCCTGGTCCGGAGACGCTCGAGCCAACCACCAGCGAGCACGGATCCGAGCGGCTCGGCCGCAGCCGAGCCCCGGGGCGGTACACATGCACCACTTCATGAATCAGAACCCATTGGGATGAGAGCTGGGCGGTGCAGTGAGATGGGCGGCCGGAGGGCACCGGGGTACTCACGATTAGGAGCACACATGAGTCTCTGGTAAACCAAAGGTGATGGTGGTCGGTGCCCCCACCCGGTTGGTGGTCTCTGCCTTTCTCCTGCACCGTTTGTGTGATGTTGGGCTACCTGCGCTTCAGCGTCAGGAGTCCACTCCCCGGCTAGTGGATGTCGGAAGAGCCCTTTGCCCGCAGACGCTGGCCCGTGGGATCTCTCTGCCGTGGCGGTGGCTTTCAATCCCCCTCATTGGGCTGTTGCCTTCTTTCAGGACTTTGGGTGGGACAGAACCTATAGTCCTGGCCGCAATCAGTTAATTAGCTAGGCCCCAGTAGTTTCTGGACCTAGTTTAAGAGTCTAAGTACTCCCCTCTTGTGCTCGTTTCCAGTTCGGTTCCCCGGGTCGGTACCGGCGGGCCACTACCCTGTCCCGGTCCACCACGGTTCCGCCTGGCCGTCTTCCCGGCTCCTGCAGGCAGAGGCCTCCGTATGACTCCTAGCCAAAGGTGCCTGAGCTCCTACCCTGGCACCTGTCAGACTGTCTCAGGCCTGCACACGGGCCTGCTTCCACTCAACTTCACCTCCACTAACAGACTGCCTACTTTCCCCGCCTCAGGCTCTCTGAACTCCTCGGTGAGCGTGGCCAACCGCCTGGCTCCGCCCCCTGGTGTGTCCATTAAGCCCTGAGGGAGGTGACTAGGTTTTAAGGGTTGGCTGATGACACCTTGTTAGGGGACTGGTGTTGTGTGGGGCTCTATCTGTGACTACCTGGCTGGTCCAGGGCGTCACACATGCCTCTTCATGAATCTGGAGCGTTTGACGAGTGGCATGTGCCTCCTTGTGCCATGTAAGAAATATTACTCTCATCAGGGACTGGAGTGAAATTTCTGGCATAGGGAACAACACAGCTCGTCATGAATTTAAGGAGCTGTGGTGTCACGTTCTGTCCCACCCAAACCCTGCCAATTCTGGAGTGAAAATGCCAAAAGCCGCCAAATGTTGGCACAACTTTCCAAATTTTTGAGACTTTTCAGAACTTTAGTGACAATTTTTTTGCCACAAACGTTTTGATAAATTGGGACCAGAGAGTATTAACAACTGCCACATTTCTAGGATGCAGAGCCGCACACCAGATATATAATACCCTGCACCTACCTCCACCTGCAGAGCCGCACACCAGATATATAATACCCTGCACCTACCTCCACCTGCAGAGCCGCACACCAGATATATAATAACCTGCACCTACCTCCACCTGCAGAGCCGCACACCAGATATATAATAACCTGCACCTACCTCCACCTGCAGAGCCGCACACCGGATATATAATACCCTGCACCTACCTCCACCTGCAGAGCAGCACACTAGATATATAATAACCTGCACCTACCTCCACCTGCAGAGCCGCACACTAGATATATAATACCCTGCACCTACCTCCACCTGCAGAGCCGCACACTAGATATATAATACCCTGCACCTACCTCCACCTGCAGAGCCGCACACTAGATATATAATACCCTGCACCTACCTCCACCTGCAGAGCCGCACACTAGATATATAATACCCTGCACCTACCTCCACCTGCAGAGCCGCACACTAGATATATAATACCCTGCACCTACCTCCACCTGCAGAGCCGCACACTAGATATATAATACCCTGCACCTACCTCCACCTGCAGAGCCGCACACTAGATATATAATAACCTGCACCTACCTCCACCTGCAGAGCCGCACACTAGATATATAATACCCTGCACCTACCTCCACCTGCAGAGCCGCACACCAGATATATAATACCCTGCACCTACCTCCACCTGCAGAGCCGCACACCAGATATATAATACCCTGCACCTACCTCCACCTGCAGAGCCGCACACCGGATATATAATACCCTGCACCTACCTCCACCTGCAGAGCCGCACACTAGATATATAATACCCTGCACCTACCTCCACCTGCAGAGCCGCACACTAGATATATAATACCCTGCACCTACCTCCTCCTGCAGAGCCGCACACTAGATATATAATACCCTGCACCTACCTCCACCTGCAGAGCCGCACACTAGATATATAATACCCTGCACCTACCTCCACCTGCAGAGCCGCACACTAGATATATAATACCCTGCACCTACCTCCTCCTGCAGAGCCGCACACTAGATATATAATACCCTGCACCTACCTCCACCTGCAGAGCCGCACACTAGATATATAATACCCTGCACCTACCTCCACCTGCAGAGCCGCACACTAGATATATAATACCCTGCACCTACCTCCACCTGCAGAGCCGCACACTAGATATATAATACCCTGCACCTACCTCCACCTGCAGAGCCGCACACTAGATATATAATACCCTGCACCTACCTCCACCTGCAGAGCCGCACACTAGATATATAATACCCTGCACCTACCTCCACCTGCAGAGCCGCACACTAGATATATAATACCCTGCACCTACCTCCACCTGCAGAGCCGCACACTAGATATATAATACCCTGCACCTACCTCCACCTGCAGAGCCGCACACTAGATATATAATACCCTGCACCTACCTCCACCTGCAGAGCCGCACACTAGATATATAATACCCTGCACCTACCTCCACCTGCAGAGCCGCACACTAGATATATAATACCCTGCACCTACCTCCACCTGCAGAGCCGCACACTAGATATATAATACCCTGCACCTACCTCCACCTGCAGAGCCGCACACTAGATATATAATACCCTGCACCTACCTCCACCTGCAGAGCCGCACACTAGATATATAATACCCTGCACCTACCTCCTCCTGCAGAGCCGCACACTAGATATATAATACCCTGCACCTACCTCCTCCTGCAGAGCCGCACACTAGATATATAATACCCTGCACCTACCTCCACCTGCAGAGCCGCACACTAGATATATAATACCCTGCACCTACCTCCTCCTGCAGAGCCGCGCACCGGATATATGGCTGCTCTGTGCTTACAGGACCTGTGATGATGTCACATGGAGGGGAGGAGTCAGGGTCACATGGTCAGCTCCTCAGTGTATGCAGGGCTCTGCTGTGCTGGGTGTCATGGTGCTGGGTGAGGGGAGGTTATGTCAGGGGGTCACAGTGAGGTAATGGAGGCTGTATGTAGACAGGACACATCCTGGAAGCCGTGGACGGACATGGAGCAGATATCCTGGAAATCCAGGGATGAGCAGTGAAGTCTGAGGGGGCAGTGGCCACAGCTGTTTCTAGATTGTTCCAGAACTATTTCCCCCGGCCACAGTAAGCGAGGATCACTGAGCTTGTGAGGGGCAGTAAAGTCTGAGGGGGCCGGGAAGTGCATAGTATAAGCACAATATCATAGTGTGACAAGAGCAGAGTTTGGAGTTTTCCTTACAGGTTTCCCATTGTTTTTTCTTTGTTTTTCTACTTTTATCTGTCCTATTCATCCCCATTTAATAGCGGCTCTGTGACGCCCTGGCACAGCCAGGTTGTCACAGAAAGAGTTAATCCTCCTTGGTAATCTGATCTCACACCGGTGCAGCAAGACAAACCACATCCCCCAGGGTAAGAGAAAAGCAGAGCAGAGGGGAGGGGCTGGAGCAGAGAGAGTGTGGAGAGGAGACAGAAGAGGAGCCTGGAGTTGTAGCTCCCAGGCTGATAGTGAAGCGTGCTCCAAGAGGGCCGGGACAGGCTGTAGTGAGGAAGGGGCCAGAGGTAGCCGGAGCAGGGCGGTGGCCCCTCGGTACCTGGGTACCCGGATCACTACAGGGGAGTGGATTCCCAGTTACCGGCTGAGGAGAAAGAGGAAGAGAGTGGAGAGAAAGGCACCTGGCTGCAGGGAAAGAACAACAAGGGCTGCTGCACCGTGTGTGGGACACTAACACCCCCGTACCGAAGGCTGCGGACACTGGCAATTCCTAGTTTACCAGTGACTCCGTGTGACTTACTTGTGAGTACACCTGTGCCCTCGGGCACCGCACTGCAGCACTGCGCCCTGCTCCCTGCATACCCCATCACCGGGCCCCGGGACAACCAACCCCCTACCCACGGAGGGGAGAACTAACATCTAGCTGCTCCATACCATCACTCCCGGGATCCTCGTCCAGATCAGCGGTGGTGTCCCAATCACCACAACCGTGGGTGGCGTCACGGACAATATAAATCTCCCTTACCAAATCCCTTTATACTGTGGAGCCTGGGATCACAGACCGGGTCACGCCACTGTGATACCCACAGAAGTGACTCTGTGGCCCGGATCTGAGTACCCCCTGGTCCCCGGGCGACACAGCTCCATGGACAATGCTACCAGGTGTGTGTCTTGTCAGATGTATGCCTGCCTTGAGCAGCCGTTGGAGGGTGAATATGTCTGCTCTCGATGTCAGCGTGTTACATATTTGGAAGCCCAGGTAACTGATCTAAATATGCAGCTCACAGCACTCAGGAGCATTGCAAACCTGGAGAGGAGTTTAGAGCTCACTGAGCGGCTCTGGCTGGGACCAGTGCTATGGAGGAGGGTGGAGGTGGGGAAGGTCAGGACCCAGAGGTAGGTAGCTGGGTAACAGAAGAAGAGGTAGGGGGAAAAGTGTCATGGAGCCTAGTCCTGATCTGGCACAGCCTAGTAAATATGCCTGTGTGGCTGATATAGGCTGAGTAGGATCACTACAGCAGGACATTGCTACTAGCAATCAGGTAAATGACTGCTGTAGGAAAGAGGGAAATAGGAGTGTGCAAATGCCAGACAGATGGTGGTGGTAGGAGACTATAATTAGGCAGACAGACAGGGTCATCTGTCTACAAGACTGTGAATGCCAGGCAGTGTGTTGTCTGCCGGGTGCTCGGGTTCAGCATATTGCAGATCGGATAGACAGATTGCTGGGTGGGGCTGGGGAAAACCCAGTGGTCTTGGTGCATATTGGTACTAATGACAAAGTTAGAGGCAGGTGGAAGGTCCTTAAAAATGATTAGAGGGAACTAGGAGAGAAGATGAAGCCCAGGACCTCCAAGGTGGTGTTTTCAGAAATACTACTAGGGCCACGAGCATCACTAGAAAGACAGCGGGAGATAAGGGAGATAAATATGTGGCTAAGAAATTGGTGCAGGAAGGAAGGGTTTGGGTTCATGGAGAACTGGGCCGACTTCTCAGTCGGCTACAGGCTCTACGGTAGGGACAGGCTGCACCTCAATGAGGAGGGTGCAGCTGTGCTGGGGGAGAAAATGGTCAGACAGCTGGAGGGGCTTTTAAACTAGGATCTGGGGGGAGGGAGGGTAATGGAGCAAATAAGGGGATAGATAGAGTAGATAAAAGACAGTAGGGGTCAATGAAGGATTAGGGGGGGCTGGGACATGCAAGGAATGTAGGGAGACTAGGAGTAAGGAATGCGTTAATAGTATAAAATGTCTACTGGCAAATGCAAGAAGTCTTGCAAACAAAGTGAATGAATTGGAGACTCTTATGTCATCCATGGATTATGATGTGGTGGGCATTGTTAAAGAATGAATCTGGTTTACAAGATCAGATTATTATTATTATTATTAGTATTATTATTTGAATTTTCTACACCTATTATAGAATAACATCTAGATATGTGTGAAGGCCATATTCAGTGTAATGTGCCTTTAGATATAAAATGATATATTAGGTACTGGTACATTACACAATGAACCAGTCCTTATTTCTGAGAGAGTCCCCTGATGCACATGGCTCTGCATGTTCCACATTACATAAGTTGATATTAAAAAGGTCCCTAGATTATGTAAGAACAAGATAAAGACCATCTTGGAGCATGCAGCATGCCAGGAATATCATCTTGCCATCCATTTGAATCAGGTGGTCTCTGATTTATGTAATATTTCAAATGAACCAATCAGTATAAATAATAAACAGGAGTGTACCCAATCATTATGTAATAGTGTTGAGATTGACCAATGAATGTTGGGGTGCATTGACTTATATGTTAGAGCTTTGCAATAAATGACCCCCTGGGCACTTGCTCAGATGGGGAACCGCACGACTGTCATCTGTCATTGCTGACTTACTCCCGCCGGTATAGCATTCATTGGGCACGTGGCTTGTGGCTTGGCTGATTGTCATAACAGATTTTGGTGAATTGCAGCCTCACAACATCGTCCCCTTCCTCCCATGGGAACAGGACTAGACTCAGGACAAACCGTGGTAAGTAACCCCTTGTGTTACTGACTGCCTCTTGTGCTGTCCTTGTGGTTTGGGGTGTGCCGTGCAGGCATCCTGCTGCCTAGTACCCAATGAGTGTTGCTTTATATGTGCTATTGTCTGTAGGCGTATGAGTCTGTGAGTGTGTGTAATGAGCCTCTTACGAGGGAGGCTGAGAGAAGTGACCCTGTATACAGGGGTCCAACCGTGAGAAAGTTAGGGCCCCTGCGATGTTGCGAGCTGACCCATGTGAGGCGCCTCCGGCCAGGGACTGTTACCTGTTTCTTTTTGTCTATACCTAGCGACACCCGCCGAGATTGCTGTGTACTGTATAGCAGTTGAAACTGAGGGTCTGAAACTCTAACATTCATGTGTAAAGACCTACCCGGACCCTGGCACGTGTTTGAAGGATTTGATAGACCAGGTCTGTTGCTCTTTGAGCTTAATAGACTAAAGACTGAGGTGAGTATAAGATCTAGATACACATCACTATAGGCAGGGAACGGTCGTACACCATTTGAGGCTTCCGTTCAGAAGGGACGGAGCTGCTGGGTACGAGCCAGAGACTTTGTGGTTTCTGTGTATGGTAACCCTATAACTTTGTGTGATTGTAAAAACATTGCAACAAGTGAAGACTGATTGCAATGTCTGGAACTGACTTTTTGACTGATTGACAGTTTTGCTGACAGGTTGTGATTTCTTGTATGTGTGTATGTGGATGACCTGCCATTTGTGATGAGCACTGTCGGTTTGGTGAGAACACCGGCATGTTGTGTGACTTTGTAAAGAACACTCTCACATCCTGGCTACTGACACTAAAGGCCCTGTCACACATGGAGATAAATCTGCGGCAGATCTGTGGTTGCAGTGAAATTGTGGACAATCAGTGCCAGGTTTATGGCTGTGTACAAATAGAACAATATGTCCATGATTTCACTGCAACCACAGATCTGCCAAAGATTTATCTCTGTGTGTGACGGGGCCTTGACTGTCCCAGCCTCATGTCTGACAGCTGCCAAATTTGTGACTTTGAAAGCAGTGAACGCTGCCGACGTTTACAGCAAGACACTGTCTCATCTCTGTGCAAGCAGACGCTGGACGTCCTCCAACTAACCTTTCTTATCTTGCAATGTCCTGCTCTTGCTCACATTCTAAAGCGGGCTTTACACGCTGCGACATCGCTAGCATTTGCTGGCGATGTCAAGCGCAATAGCACCCGCCCCCGTCGTACGGCCGTTATGTGGTGATTGCTGCCGTAGCGAACATTATCGCTACAGTAGCGTCACACGCACATACCTGCTCTGTGACGTCGCTCTGGCCGGCGAAGCGCCTCCTTTCTAAGGGGGCGGTTCGTGTGGCGTCACAGCGACGTCACACGGCAGCCGTCCAATAGCAGAGGAGGGGCGGAGATGAGCGGCCAGAACATGCTGCCCACCTCCTTCCTTCCTCATTGCCGGTGGACACAGGTAAAGAGATGTTCATCGTTACTGCGGTGTCACACATAGCGATGTGTGCTACCGCAGGAACGACAAACTGCATCGTACCTGCAGCAGTAACGATGTTAAGGAAAGGAGCAACGTGTCAACGAGCAACGATTCTTCACATTTTTGTGCTCGCTGATCGTCGCTCCTTGGTGTCACACGCTGCGATGACGGTAACGGCGCCGGATGTGCATCACTAACGACGTGACCCCGACGAGATATCGTTACCGATATCGCAGCATGTAAAGCACCCTTTGGAGAAACTGACATATTATGCATACATAGCACATTGCGTGGACTTCATTGTGCCTTTACTACACGACCCTGATCAGCCTCTCACTAATACGGCAATTAATCCGCAGAAACTAAATCACGCATCCTGATAATACACTGCTTGTTATAGTTTCCTCTTTAGATCTTTTTGCTGCTCTTTTGGTGTTACGCATGCAATATCTTACATACCTCTTGTGTGAGCGCTGTTTATAATCACTATCTTTGCTCTGCTGTAAGTGCGAGTAATTTTTTTCTGCCACTTTTGCAAAAAGTGTACCGTCCCTTTAAGACATTGAACTTTTTCTTCTCTTTCCCAGTAAGGGGCGTCAGCGTCCGGCCTCGCCTGCCTCACTGGTAGCTCTCGGAGATGGACTTCTGCGGCCCCAGCAGCCGCTGGCATGCCGCGCGTCGGCGGAGCTAGCAGCTCCTCAGGTTCCGCCTCCACCATGATGGAAAGAAGGACCGACTGCTCTGCAGCCAGGGCTGCAGAGTCCGGGTGCTCCGTATTAAGGTACGGGCCCGGTGATGCGGCCGGGTCTGGTCGGACTGATGCTGGGGTAGCCGCTGTCGTCGCCTGGTCTGATAGTTGGGTCGGAAGCTCTGCAGCTTGTTCTTGGCAAATAGGTGCTGAAGGTTCCGCTCTTGGTGTTGGGATTAGCAGCTCGGCGTCCGCCGAGGACGAAGGTGACGGTGGTGGAGCACTTGCATCGGATGGGGGCAGACCGGATCCCGCAGCCATATAGGCCGGATCAACCGGGGCTGGGTAGCTGCTTACCCACTCCTCGCGTGGGACTTCAATCTCATGGGCTCGCATCGCCATTGCCAGACTCCTCATCTTTTCCCTCCAGTGGTCTAGAATAAAGAGGAACTGCGTCCGCATCCTTCTGCAGAGTTGTTCTGTCTCCTGCTCGATCCAGGTCGTGGTCCCAGGAGCAGCATGCTCTGGTGACCAGTCTCGTGCACCTGCCATCTTGCCTCTGTGGTGCCCAGGAACGTTATCGCAGAGTCCTGGCGTCCCTGCTCCACTTACGCTTTTGCATGCCGTCACGCCCCCTCGGTTTTCGCCAACCACTCACTGTTGCGCTGGGGCCCTCTGGGAACTTCTAGTTATGGGCAAACTCTCAGGATGAGGGACGGGGCTTCGGCTTTGCGCGCTTTTGGGAAATGGCAGGAACAGGACTTTTGTCACGCAGTTTTCGGATATTAAGGCGCACGTCACCCAGGTAAGTGGGTCCTGTCCGAATCCTGTTTATGACGCCAAGTTTTTAGAGGGTGTGCCGCCCCAGCAGCAGATCGAACCACTCGAATCCGGGGGTGGTGTCCGTTCGTGGCTCGTAGGTCTCCGGACCCGGGGCCTTAGGGGCCACACTCTAAAGTAAAAGGGGGGATATTTACAGGAGAGTTATAGTTTGTGACGCCACCCGTGGTGTGCGGTAACTGGGAGTACCGCCGCTGCTGTTGGGAGTACCTAGGGTGATGGAGTGGGGCAGCAAGGTGTCGTTGCCTTCCTCGGGTAGGGGTAGGCCCCAGGACTCTGGATGATGCTACTGGGTGCCGTGAAGGGGAAATCACTCATGTACTCACTTAGCCAATAAGCAGACGCTGACAACCGGGTAAACCAAGTCTCTGGGTGCTGCTGCCTCTCAAAGGGGAGCTCGTCCGGGTCCCGTCCCCTGCAGTGCTGCCTGGTGATCCGTGACCTGCCTCCTGGCACAAAGTTTAAATTCACCGTAGTGGCAGAGTAGTCTGAAACTTGCCGGGCCCCGCTTCCCACTGTGGCTAAGTGAGGGAGATTGCTCTCAGGGCTCACGCTTGGGATTTTAGTGGGCTGCTTGTATGTAAGGCCCTATCCCTTTCGTTGCGCTAGTGCCCCGATTCTGGAGCTAGTGGGAACAGTCCATAAAGGCTCTGTTCTCCACAGATTAATTGCTGGGTTGCCTGAAGCTTCTCCCGGACCTAGCGTCCGTGTACCCCGCCGTGCCTTTGGTCCCGGAATGGTGATAGGACCAGGCTGCTGACCATCCTCTTTGACAGGTTCAGGCACTTTGCCACAATCCCCTGCGACCGGAGGTCCGACTTCTCTAGGTCCAGACCACCGTCTCAACCTAGTCTGCTTCTCCTGGGAGCCACTACTCCCTGCTTCCTCCACTTCACTACTCCACTTCACTACTCCATGACTACACTCTTCACCTCCCCCTTCCTGACCCCTAGGTGAGTGACCCTATTCCGCTGAAACCGCCCACTGGTGTGTCTGGTGCGTGTGGTGCAGGGTGTATCTAGAATTTGATTTGCTGTTGGGGGCAGCCCTGAAAGATGGGGACCCAGAACCATGAGGGATTTGAATACTGCACCAAAGAGAAAGAGCATGCAGTACCCTGTGACGACCTGATAGTCCAGGGGCGCCACATGAGCACAATTCTGATAGGGGCAGCAGTCTCCTATTAAAATCAATGAGGCAGATGTGCAGTACCCGGCCGCGGACACTAACAGAGGATGGAGCAGATCCAGAAATAAGCATTTCCTGCCAACTGCACCAAAAACAGCTGATTACTGTTGGCATTCTCTTGATGAGCTTCAAGAGGTAGTCACCGGAAATGGTTTTCACTTCACAGGTGTGCCCTGTCAGGTTTAAAAAGTGGGATTTCTTGCCTTATAAATGGGGTTGGGACCATCAGTTGTGTTGTGCAGAAGTCTGGTGGATGCACAGCTGATAGTCCTACTGAATAGACTGTTAGCTGATTTTTTTCTTGCCATAATACAAATTCTAAGTAAAGAAAAATGAGTGGCCATCATTACTTTAAGAAATGAAGGTCGGTCAGTCCGAAAAATTGGGAAAACTTTGAAAGTGTCCCCAAGTGCAGTGGCAAAAACCATCAAACGCTACAAAGAAACTGGATCACATGAGGACCGCCCCAGGAAAGGAAGAGCAAGAGTCACCTCGGAGGATAAGTTTATCCGAATCACCAGCCTCAGAAATCGCAGGTTAACAGCAGCTCAGATTAGAGACCAGGTCAATGCCACACAGAGTTCTAGCAGCAGACACATCTCTAGAACAACTTCTAAGAGGAGACTTTGTGCAGCAGGCCTTCATGGTAAAATAGCTGCTAGGAAACCACTGCTAAGGACAGGCAACAAGCAGAAGAGACTTGTTTGGGCTAAAGAACACAAGGAATGGACATTAGACCAATGGAAATTTGTGCTTTGGTCTGATGAGTCCAAATGTGAGATCTTTGGATCCAACCACCGTGTTTTTGTGCGACGCAGAAAAGATGAATGGATGGACTCTACATGGCTGGTTCCCACCGTGAAATATGGAGGAGGAGGTGTGATGGTGTGGGGGTGCTTTGCTGGTGACACTGTTGGGGATTTATTCAAAATTGAAGGCATACTGAACCAGCATGGCTACCGCAGCATCTTGCACCGGCATGCTATTCCATCCGGTTTGCGTTTAGTTGGACCATCATTTATTTTTCAACAGGACAATGACCCCAAACATACCTCCAGGCTGTGTAAGGGCTATTTGACTAAGAAGGAGAGTGATGGGGTGCTATGAGATATATATACAGTACAGACCAAAAGTTTGGACACACCTTCTCATTCAAAGAGTTTTCTTTATTTTCATGACTCTGAAAATTGTAGTCACATTGAATGCATCAAAACTATGAATTAACATGTGGAATGAAATACTTAACAAAAAAGTGTGAAACAACTGAAAATATGTCCTATATTCTAGGTTCTTCAAAGTAGCCACCTTTTGCTTTGATTACTGCTTTGCATGCTCTTGGCATTCTCTTGATGAGCTTCAAAAGGTAGTCACCGGAAATGGTTTTCCAACAGTCTTGAAGGAGTTCCCAGAGATGCTTAGCACTTGTTGGTAGAGATGAGCGAGCCTCTGAAGGCTCGAGTTCAGTTCGGTTCGTCGAACGCGTCCTGCACTCTGTCTCCCGCTGCTTTTCCTTCCGATAATCGCTGCGTCCTCCCGGTAACTAGCACTGATGATAGGACCTATCATGACGTCAAAATAACATGTGACCAGTCATGTGTCTATTATCTCATTGGCTACAGACTGGTCACATGGCTAGACGTTATGCTATGTCCTGTCAGTGCATCTCTGGTGATCGTTCCAGCATGTCCGTGTACCAGCGAAATGCTCTGACACATGGTCGACTCCCCGTTCCTGCATGTGGGCGCTCTTTACAGAGTCAGCCCACATGCAGGGACTAGCTGTCACAGCCGGTAAATAGCGGCACCGGGAGTCATGTGATCGGAGCACCATTGCTATGGTAACCCACGTGTCAGTGGTGACGTCACCGCTTACAGCCCGCTGTGGCACCGGGAATCACGTGATCGGAGCACCATTGCTATGGTAAGCCACTTGTCAGCGGTGACGTCACCGCTCACAGCCCGCAGCTTCTGCTCCCTCTCATTGAGTGAATAGACTGCACGGGAAGCAGCAGCGCCTTCCTCCCATGCAGTGCTGCCTGATGTAGCAGAGCTGCATGGGTTGAAGGAGAAAGAAGACAGAAGACCATGGATCGTGGAGGGCTGACAGGGAGTAATAAGCATGGAGTCTCTAAGTGTGTCTGTGTATTTATTTCTATTAAAGTTTTTTTCTCTATGTGGTGTCTTTTTCTTTTAACCCTTTATTGAAGATTCTTAATGGCCAGGTCAAACTTGCCTGACATTAAGAATCTCTGGCTTAATACTAGCTAGTAAAACAAAGCTAGTATTAACTCATTATTACCTAGCGAGCCATCCGGCTTCAGGGCAGCTGGAAGAGTTGGATACAGCGCCACATGATGGCGCTTCTATGAAAGCACCATTTTCTGGGGCGGCTGTGGAGTGCAATTCACAGCAGAGGGGCCCAGAAAGCTTCGGCCAACCTGTGCTGCGGATTCCAATCCCCAGCTGCCTAGTTGTACCTGGCTGGACACAAAATGGGGCGAAGCTCATGTCGATTTTTTTTTTTTTAATTATTTCATGAAATTCATGAAATAATTACAAAAAGGGCTTCCCTATTTTTTAGTTCCCAGCCGGGTACAAATAGGCAGCTGGGGGTTGGGGGCAGCCGTGCCTGCCTGCTGTACCTGGCTAGCATACAAAAATATGGTGAAGCCCACGTCATTTTTTTGGTGGGCAAAAAACTCCTGCATACAGTCCTGGATGGAGTATGCTGAGTCTTGCAGTTCTGCAGCTGCTGTCTGCTCTCCTGCATACACTAGTGAATGGAGCATGCTGAGCCTTGTAGTTTTGCAGCTGCTGTCTGCTCTCCTCCATACAGACAGACAGCAGCTGGAGAACTACAGCCAGGTACAACTAGGCAGCTGGGGATTGGAATCCGCAGCTCAGGGTGCCCAAGATTTCTGGGCACCCCTGCTGCGAATTACAGTCTGCAGCCGCCCCAGAAAATGGCGCTTTCATAGAAGCGCCATCTTCTGGCGCTGTATTCAACTCTTCCAGCTGCCCTGGTGACGAGTGGCTCGCTGGGTAATAATGGGGTTAGGGCTAACTGTATATTATCAACTGGCCCTAAGCCCGAAATTCATGGTGTCACGCCAATATTAGACATGGCCACCATGAATTTCTAGTACAGATAAAAAAAACACAACACACAGAAAATATTTTTATTAGAAATAAAACACAACACAATTAGTGACTCCATCTTTATTGAAATAAAGAACCCCCCTCCGCAGTAATCCTGGGTCAAGGGTCCCACGCCGTCCAATCCGGATCCAATATCATCTGATCGGTTTGCTGGAAGGCAAAACGATCAGATGATGTGTCAGGTTCAAGGGCCTTATTCACACAACACAGCAGTTGATTGTATAAACGGCTTTTATACAATCAGCTGATGCATCAGTGCAAAAAGAAAAAGAAAGACAGAAAGAAAGAAAGACAGAAAGAAAGACAGAAAGACAGAAAGAAAAAAAGACAGAAAGAAAAAAGACAGAAAGAAAAAAAGACAAAGACAAAAAGAGAGAAAGACAAAAAGAGAGAAAGACAAAAAGAAAGAAAGACAAAAAGAAAGAAAGACAAAAAGAAAGAAAGACAAAAAGAAAGAAAGACAGAAAAAAAGAAAGACAGAAAAAAAGAAAGACAGAAAAAAAGAAAGACAGAAAAAAAGAAAGAAAAAAAGACAGAAAGAAAGACAGAAAAAAAGACAGAAAGACAGAACGAAAAAGAGAGAGAGAGAGAGAGAGAGAGAAAGACAGAGAGAGAGAATGAATGAATGCAGCCTCATTCCATGAAGCGGCTCACAGCTGATGTCCGGCTACTCCCCTTTGTGCATAATTAAAATACAATTATATATAAAGAATAATAATTAATTAATTTAAAATTGAAAATAAAAAAAAATCTTTACCAACACAGCCAGGACTTGAACTCGTGAAGTTATGCTTCTTAGGCGACTGCTCTATCCATTCAGCCACGATGAGGAACATAGGCAGATTTCGTAGTCTTGAGGTCTGCAATGCAGACTGAAGTCGTCTGCGGTGACAGCGCGATTCTCTTCATGTGCTGCTTGGAGCGGATACAGAGCATTCGTGTTCTGTAGCAGAGCTGACAGTGTCGTGTTGATTACTTCGGACCTGGAGGGGTATTTGGGGATTTTAATAACATGGTGAAAGAGGATTTTTTTTTGTTATTGTTTTTGTTTTGTTTTTTATTCCAAATAAAGGATTTTTCGCTGTGTGTGTTTCTTTACTTTCACTTTCAGGTTGATCATGGTAGGTGTCTCGGGGAGAAACCTGGCATGATTAACTCATTATTACCCGATTGACACCGCACCAGGGCAATTCGGGATGAGCTGGGTGGAGTTCCGGGACTGTCGCATCTAATGGATGCGGCAATTCCGGGCAGCTCCCTGCTGATATTGTTAGGGTGGTGGGCTCCCGATAACGTGGTGCTCTCCATCCTGACAATACCAGCCTCCAGCAGTGTGGCTTTATACTGGCTGGTATCAAATATGAAGGGAACCGCATTTTTTTTTCTCTATTATTTATTTTACTGCACAGTATAGAGCCGCCCGCCGGCGGCTGTGATTGGTTGCAGTGAGACAGCTGTCACTCCTCGTTGGGGCGTGTCTGACTGCAACCAATCATGGGCGCCGGTGTGCGGGGAAAGCACGGAATAACTGATTGAATAATGAAGCGGCAGCCATTTGCAAAAGAGGAAAAGACGCCGCAGATTTGTGACAGCCTTGCAGCGAGGCGTCCGTGATCGATGAGTAGGAAAGAGAGAGGGATTGTGCTGGGGATGCAGGACGCATGCAGACGGCAACGTGTGCACATAGCCTTACTGTGAAAAGCCACGTTTTTGGTGCTCGCACCGTTCTCGAACGTAACTCGAACTGTCAAGCTTTTAGCAAAAAGCTCGAGTTCGTCGAACGTCTCGAACACCCCCCAAAATCACTGGAACATGAAATTGGCGATCCTCGAGCATCGCTCATTTCTACTTATTGGCCCTTTTGCCTTCACTCTGCGGTCCAGCTCACCCCAAACCATCTCGATTGGGTTCAGGTCTGGTGACTGTGGATGCCAGGTCATCTGGCGTAGCACCCCATCACTCTCCTTCTTAGTCAAATAGCCCTTACACAGCCTGGAGGTGTGTTTGGGGTCAATGTCCTGTTGAAAAATAAATTATGGTCCAACTAATCGCAAACCGGATGGAATAGCGCACCGCTTCAAGATGCTGTGCTAGACATGCTGGTTCTGTATGCCTTCAATTTTGAATAAATCAGCTGTCAGCAGCTGCTGTCAGCAGCAAAGCACCCCCACACCATCACACCTCCTCCTCCATGCTTCACGGTGGGAACCAGCCATGTAGAATCCTTCCGTTCACCTTTTCTACAAAGACACGTTGGTTGGATGCAAAGATCTCAAACTTGGACTCATCAGACCAAAGCACAGATTTCCACTGGTCTAACGTCCATTCCTTGTGTTCTTTAGCCCAAATAAGTCTCTTCTGCTTGTTGCCTGTCCTTAGCAGTGGTTTCCTAGCAGCTATCTTATTATGAAGGCCTGCTGCACAAAGTCTCCTCTTAACAGTTGTTCTAGAGATGAGGTGTGTCCAAACGTTTGGTCTGTACTGTATGTGTGTGTGTGTGTATATATATAATATATATATATATATATATAATATATAATATATATATATATATATATATATATATATTTATATTTATTTATTTCACCAAAAAATAATTCTACAGGCATGAAGCATCTGGGTTCAGACAGGAGCATTCCATCCACACATGACACCAGCAAGAGCTTCAGAAGGCGTCGATGGGAATCTGGTAACATTCAACCACAGCTCACTGAACAAAATTCCCAATGAAACTGGAGTCGAGATGAGCTGTCTAAAGGAGCTGAACTTCTACAACAATGCGGACATGGACTGTAACATGGAAGAGGAAGAAGGCTTGCTTCTGCTGAGGGTATTCCCTCCTACAAAGCCAAGGCAAGAGGGTTTCAGTGTCAAAGGATAGGTTTGGATAAAGGTGCTTTGCTCCTCCACCCAGGACCTTGACTTGAAGATTTTCACATCGTAGGAGAGATGGTTTTACACAGATTACTTATGAAGACGTGGAGGAGTGGAATAGGAGTGGAAATAGGAACCTGGGAAGCAAATGGCCTTTGGAAGGATGGAGCCAAGAGGATAGGTTTCTTCACACGGCAGATTTCCTTGGCACGGTCCCGGAATTTATGATCAACCTGTACAGCAAAGGAGATAAGATCATCCAGGATAGCAGGTATATCAAGACCAGCCTGTACATCCATGGTTCTCTTTGATAAACCTTCCCAAAAAGTGGCCGCCAGTGCCTGATCATTCCATCTTAATTCAGAAGCGAGGCCGCGGAACTGAGATGCATACTGACCTTCAGTTAGAACTCCTTGGCTCGAGCTCGTTCCTCAAATACTTTCCAGAAGGACTGAAGAAATTCCAAGAGTCAGCAGTAATTGGGTAATTTCTTTTTCACAGGGGACAGACCCAGGCAAGAGCCTCTCCGAGGTGCGACATCAGAAATGCCACTTTGGACTGCTCTGAAAAAACTGATGAGCCATCAGCTTAAAGTGCAGGGTTCACTGGTTGATGACACTTAGGCATTGCTTGGGATAGCCGTCAAAGCAGGGTGGAGGACTGGATTCAGGCAGGGCCGGAGCTGTTCAGGCAGACATTCATTGACTAAAGATGGACCAGAAGTTGTTTTTATTGGTCCCACATCTGTAACATCTCACGGTACATTTCAGACTGAGGCAGAAAACTGGAGTCAGCGGAGTCGTGACATTTCTACCCCGCCCCTCCCGCCTAGGAAAGCAGACAGAGGCAGGTGAACAGAGCAGGATCCGACCTACAAAGGCCCACCAACAATGCACAACTTAATCAAAATGCAGTGCATTTCTGCAAATTTGATGAGATATTTCAGCAACCCATGTTTCTATAACAGGTATGCTTGAATTCAGCATCCTTGTTCCAGTATGGCACTTCCTTAACTTCATATAGCAAAATCCTGGTGGTTGGTTCTCCTTTAAGATTTCTTTCTCAAAGCTTTTGTGATGAGGAGAGCATATTTTGTTTTAAATGTAAAAAAAGGATCCATAGTTGTAATCCCTTAGTGTATGGGGTTGGAGAGAATATTCTGAGCTTCCTTATGTAGTCATCTCTGTTTTTCATGACTATTCCATCCCCATTGTTGGCTGATAGTTAGTATATCTGAATCATTGCATAATGATTTTAGGGCAACCTTGTATTTTTTATTTAGGTTATTTTGGGCAGCTGGAAGTGTAAAATTTCTGATTTTATTGAACTCTTCAAGCATCAAGAATAAGAAAGTGTTCAAAAAATGACCTTGGCTTTCAAAGGGATAAAAGCTTGATTTTGGAAAAACATCAATATATAGTAGTGTGTCATATAGAAATTAGAAAATTCATAAAGACCCAACAACACCACTATGAAGCTGAACCCCTCCTTTGGAAACAGGTAACTAAAGAGAATCCTCTAGCAGATGTAAGGCCAATCTCAACTTAAATGCATAAGAATGCAGGAAAGGACTGATTTATAACCAGTAAAAATAAGAGCAGCAGTTGAACAGAAAAATAACAGAGAAATTCAAATCCTTAGTTTCCCCTTATAGAAAGTATAAATTGCATTGATATATTAGACAGTAGGAAAGTCACATTTTTGAATTTGTGCGAAAGTGGAGAATGCAAAGCATTGTTCCGCATTATTAGTAGACTGCTGCGCTCCCGCCAAATGGATATCGTCCAGAAAGATGAAAATATCTATGCAATGTCTCCTATCTATGTACAGATAAAATTGTGATAGGAAAGATGACTGTAATATCTTACACCTAGGACCTCCAGGGGTGAAGTTATCAAAAAGTTTGTGAATCTCATAATTTTCTAAGACCTAAGGGCCATTTACATGCTGCGACATCGCTAACGATATATCGTCGTGGTCACGGTGTTTGTGACGCACATCTGGCGTCGTTAGCGACATCGCAGCGTGTGACACCTTTATGCGACCTAAAACGATCGCAAAAGAGGTAAAAATCGTTGGTTTTGGAGAGGTTGTTCACTTACCAAAAATCGTTGACTATGTGCTATGTGTGACACCGCAGGACCTAGGAACCTCACCGTACCTGCATCCCGCCGGGAATGAGGAAGGAAGGAGGTGGGCGGGATGTTCGGCCCGCTCATCTGCGCCCCTCCTCTGCTATTGGGCGGCCGCTTAGTGACGTCGCAATGATGCTGAACGAACCGCCGGTCAGAGCGACGTCGCTAGGCAGGTAAGTACGTGTGACGAGTGTAAGCAATGTTGTGCGCTACAGGCAGCGATTTGCCCGTGACGCACAACCGACGGGGGCGGGTACTCTCGCTACCGATATCGCAACGTGTAAAGTACCCTTTAGACTCATTCTATCTTTCACTGAAGTCCAGCCGTGTTATGAGTCACCAGAGGGGAAGTATGTGGGTGTAACTTGTGTTAATAAAAAATGAATTCCAATTATGATCTTCATTCAATGAAAGGAACATTGCCATGTAGGATTGCTCTACGTTTCATTGGAGTCCTTCCCTCCAGAAATCTGAAGCCATTACTGTGACCCAAGTTCAGTAATTTTCCTTTTGTTATTCCAGTTTATTTTATGTAATTGTATATGCTGTATTATTTTTTCCCTTTGTAATATATTTTGTATATTTTTATAAACACAGTCTACTTTTCAGATTAAATATATAAAATTGAATAGCATATGTCTTTGGGATGTGGTTTATAGATTAAGAGGAACAAAGCTACTTGTAATGTGTGTCCAATCAACCTGTATAAGCAGAGACCCTGATTCCAGTGTTGTGTCAGTTACTTGGCTGCTTGCTGAAGTTTTGAAATTCAGTTTTCTCTGTTTAAAATCTACCAGTTCTTGAAACACTGCTCTATGTATAACCTCACCCACACCACTGATTGGCAGCTGTGTACAATGAGCATAGACAGAAAGCTGCTAATCAGGGGTGGAGTTATATATAGCTTATGGAGATAGAGGATACATAGCAGCAGGTTTACTAGTTCTCTAGTGATAATCCCCTAATGATAATACAGTGATGTTATCAAAACTACAGCAAGCAGCCCAGTAAATGACACATCATAGGAATCAGAGTCTTTCTCTATCACTGGTGTGTCACTTGTGACAGACAGTGATGTGATGTCTGGCAATAGAAGGTCACAGCATTTGGCTGTGCAAAATGTTCCCTGACTTTCTATTTTTCCAGCTGTTAGTATTCTGTATACTAGGTATCTCCTCTCTGCTGGGTTTTCATCCTTTTACTTTAGGACACTGGGGAGCTCCTCTTCCCTTCAGCTGCTAATCATCTGTATTTCCTCTTGGGTTAAAATATTCTAATGTGTCCTGGACTTGTGGAGATATTCAGTTCCTTCACAAGGTTTGGATGCAAGCAGGTGGCTTGCACACACCAGTAGGATTGCTGTTGCTCTTTACTGAACTTCTTACTGAGTTGTCTAGTGATACATTTTTTGTTGTTTGCTTTGTTTGTTATCCGTGTGTGTCCTTTAGTACCTAGTGAGGTTGATGAAGAGCTCATCCAATCCGTTCCCTATTTAGGGGTCAGATCAGTGTAAGCCTAGAGTCAGGTATCCGGCTCGGCGTATAGGTGTGGAATCTATATAGGGTGGTGAGGGAACTCAAGGGCCAGCAGTAGACTTGGTCAGGGCTCTCATCTCCCCTTACCCTAGGCACAGGGTTTCCCTTCCCTCTCGCCGTTCGCTTGGTACTTCACTGTTCCTAGCGTGACACTGTCTCTACATTATTCTGATTTTTAATTAAGTAGTAAACACTTAGTGACCGAATCCCATTAAATTCACAAAAATCCCATCGTAGGTATTATAAATGTTATTTCCTCTCTACCAAGAGATAAACCCATTTCAGTTCTGGTCTCTTCTATACCCATAATCTAAACTGTAATAAAGGTTTGTGGCAGAGACGAGTGAACCTAAATAGTAAAGTTCTGTGTTTGTACCAAATACAGACTTTATACAAAACATCAGTGTTAGAGTTTGGAGTTCGGGTGCTTTATGTATCCTAACCACTCTGTGACACCCTGGACTAGCCAGGTAGTCACAGACAGACCCATGCACAAACACCAGTCCCCTAATAAGGTAACAGCAGCCAACCTAAAAACCCTGAGCCACCACCCTCAGGGCTTGATGGACACACCAGGGGCGGAGCCAGGAGGTTGGCCACACCCACCGAGGAGTCCAGAGGGCCTGAGGCAGGCAGGAAAACAGTTAGTTAGAAGTCAGTGGAAGCTCAAGTTGAGTCGGAGTGGAGAGGAGTAAGAAAGAAGAGAAGAAACGTCTGTCAGGGATCTGGGTCGTAGCCCGGATACCCTGGGGCCAGGAGGCAGACGGTGGTTGCCGCCTGCAGGAGCCGGGAAGACGGCTGGTGGAACCGTAAGGGACAGGGTACTGGCCCACCGGTACCGAACCTGGGAACCAACTGGAAACCAGAGCACCAGGAAGGGTACTCAGACCCTGAACGAGGCCCAGAAGCCACTGGACCACGTCGAATTTACTGATTGAGGTCTGGACCTTAGGTCCTTTCTCGTCCCAAGACCCGAAAGACGGCAACAGCTCAACGAGGGGAAAAGAAAGCCACCGCACAGGCAGAGAGATCCCACGGGCCAGCCCCTTCGGGCAAACGAGCTCTCCCGACACATACAAGCCGGGGAGCGGACTCCCGTCGCTGAAGCGCAGGCAGTCAAAATCTACAAAAGAGGTGCAGGAGAAAGTCGGGGACCACCAAACCAGGTGGGGGACCAGACGCAGCCGGCTGCGGGAACCGACCACCATCCTTTTGGTTTACCAGAGACTCCGGTGTATCTGTCATAGTGAGTACAACAGTGCCATCCGGCCGCGCGCCGCCCTGCACCGCACAGCCGCCACACACCTCCCCACACGGGTCCCGGGGCCACCATCCCTACCCACGGAGGGGTTAACATCTTGCTGCACGACCATCTCCCCGGGTGCCCCGTAATTGCAGCGGTGGTGTCTACACCTTCGCCATGTCCCGTGGGTGGCGTCACGAACTATAACACAGCCACGGCTGTACACCAACCACCCCCCATGGAGATCGCCAGCAACACCCTTGCAGAGCGACGTGACCCCCGGGTCCGGAGGCGCTCGAGCCACCCACCAAACGAGCCCGGACCCGAGCAGCTCGGCTGTGGCCGAGCAGTACACATCGACTCTTCTGGCGTCACGAACAGGATTGAACCCATCCACTTACCGGTGAATGTGCGCCTTGAAGTAGAAGTCAGCGGTGATCCATTGCGAAATTTGGAGAATCCGCCATCTTGCCGCCATCTTTTGGCGCGAAGATTCCAGCCAGAGTCGTCTTCCCCGCGAAAAGAGCGCGAGAGTAAAGCCCCGCCCACTGGGAACAGAGCGGTGCAGGAAAGCGCGCGGCTGAAAAGTGAAACTGCAGAAAGAGCGCCGTGTGCCACGAAAAGACCAAGGGGGAGCAGATGAAAGATGTCTGCTCCCAAGCCTGATGCCGGCCTCACACTGACTGCTGGAGCGGCGGCGCCCGCAGAGAATGCTTCCGGCGAGAAGGAGTTTACAGCACCCGCTCCGGTCACAGGAGCGGTGGGCCCAGAGGCTCCGGCGGTGACTCCCCATGCAGCAGCTGGCGGTGAACCGCCTGCCGCAGGAAGGATGTCGGCCCCGGCAGTCCGCCCGGCCGTGACAGGAACAGCGCCCGACTTAGACGACCTCCCAATAGCCAGCTCGGAGCCGGAGGGGGAACCGACGGGGAGGCTGCGGCCCCCACCCTGGATGCCGGAGCTGTGGCGTCATAGGATCGGTTGCTGCCAGGGACGGCGACGTGGTTAGAGAGGAAGCTGGCGCAGGTCTGTATCCAGGTACGGGTCGAGTCGATGCAGCAAGCCTTAGGTTGGAAGCAGGAGATGCAAAAGATGGTGGCTGTGGTGCGGGCGAGCGAGAGGCCCGCCTCCTGGCAGGCACCCCGGCAAGATAAGGCCATGCAAACCCTTCCAGACCTGCCGACCCATCGGGAGGCAGGGCCCGCACGCGGTGAAACTGGCGAACCCCAGATACTCCAGCACCCAGAAGAGACGGCGTTGCCTGTGGGGCTGACCCAGATCTCCGTGCAAGCCTCGGGTGTGAGGAGGGCATACATGGGTGCTCAGTTGCACGTCCGCCCCTCTTCGCCACCCTCTGACCAGGAAAACACCAAAGAGTGCTAAAAGGCAGCGGATCCCGGCTGCCATGTTTGAAGTCCCTGTTGGGACTATACTGCCCGTCCCCGTTGGGACCCTGTTGAATACTGTTTGTCCTGTTTAACCCATAGACAAGGCCGTGAACATGCAGGCCACCCAAAAACTATTGGGTTTGTAAATAATTCCTGGACCACCCTTTCGGTCCCACCGCCTCCAGAGAGGCAGACTGGAGGAAGGGCCTGCGGGAATGTGATGGCCGAGGCCCTGTCACCAATGCAACCGGTGACAAGGGTTAAAAGGAGGTTCCCTGGACGTGGGGCCTCTGAGGGACTGCCGGGTATGGAACTTTGTACCCAGCCCGTTTGGGCAACACCTGGACCCGTTCCTGTTCCTGGACTGGGGAAAAGGGGTGCTGCCTGTTTCTTAGAGGCAGCATCAAGGCTAGGTTTGCTTGAGTGGGCAGCTGGAAGGACCCAGTCCCGTTTCCCGTTAATAAAAGTGTTTTTGTATATGTGCAAAGTTTAAGAATGTGCCTCCCGTAAGGGATGATTTAACCAGTTTACTTGAATATAAAAAGTTTATTATATTTGTGTATGTTTTTCCCGTTTATCTTTTGCAGTTGAAAAGCAAACAAAAATAAACCGGTGGTGGTCTTGCAGCCCGCGGATGTTCTGCATTAAACCAAGGGGGAATGTGACGCCCTGGACTAGCCAGGTAGTCACAGACAGATCCATGCACAAACACCAGTCTCCTAATAAGGTAACAGCAGCCAACCTAAAAACCCTGAGCCACCTCCCTCAGGGCTTGATGGACACACCAGGGGGTGGAGCCAGGCAATTGGCCACGCCCACCGAGGAGTCCAGAGGGCCTGAGGCAGGAAAACAGCTAGTTAGAAGTCAGTGGAAGCTCAAGTTGAGTTGGAGTGGAGAGGAGTAAGAATGGAGAGAAGAAACGTCTGTCAGGGATCTAGGTCGTAGCCCGGATACCCTGTGGCCAGGAGGCAGACGGTGGTTGCCGCCTGCAGGAGCCGGGAAGACGGCTGGTGGAACCGTAAGGGACCAGGACAGGGTAGTGGCATGCCGGTACCAAACCTGGGAACCAACTGGAAACCGGAGCACCAGGAAGGGTACTCAGACTGAACGAGGTCCAGAAGCCACTGGACCACGTCGAATTTACTGATTGAGGTCTGGACCTTAGGTCCTTTTCCGTCCCAAGACCCGAAAGATGGCAACAGCGCACCGAGGGAGATAGAAAGCCACCGCACACGCAGAGAGATCGGGCTCTCCCGACACATACAAGCCGGGGAGCGGACTCCCGTCGCTGAAGCGCAGGCAGTCAAAATCTACAAAAGAGGTGCAGGAGAAAGGCGGCGACCACCAAACCGGGTGGGGGACCAGACGCAGCCGGTTGAGGGAACCGACTACCATCCTTTTGGTTTACCAGAGACTCCGGTGTATCTGTCATAGTGAGTATAACAGTGCCATCCGGCCGTGCGTCCGCCCTGCACCGCACAGCTGCCACACACCTCACCACACGGGTCCCGGGGCCACCATCCCTACCCACGGAGGGGTTAACATCTTGCTGCACGACCATCTCCCCCGAGTGCCCCGTAATTCTAGCGGTGGTGTCTACACCTTCACCATGTCCCATGGGTGGCGTCACGAACTATAACGCGGCCACGGCCATACACCTACGTCCCCTAAACCGCCAGCCCCTTTAAGATCGTAGTGACCACAGGACCCCCTGGTCCGGAGACGCTCGAGCCAACCACCAGCGAGCACGGATCCGAGCGGCTCGGCCGCAGCCGAGCCCCGGGGCGGTACACATGCACCACTTCATGAATCAGAACCCATTGGGATGAGAGCTGGGCGGTGCAGTGAGATGGGCGGCCGGAGGGCACCGGGGTACTCACGATTAGGAGCACACATGAGTCTCTGGTAAACCAAAGGTGATGGTGGTCGGTGCCCCCACCCGGTTGGTGGTCTCTGCCTTTCTCCTGCACCGTTTGTGTGATGTTGGGCTACCTGCGCTTCAGCGTCAGGAGTCCACTCCCCGGCTAGTGGATGTCGGAAGAGCCCTTTGCCCGCAGACGCTGGCCCGTGGGATCTCTCTGCCGTGGCGGTGGCTTTCAATCCCCCTCATTGGGCTGTTGCCTTCTTTCAGGACTTTGGGTGGGACAGAACCTATAGTCCTGGCCGCAATCAGTTAATTAGCTAGGCCCCAGTAGTTTCTGGACCTAGTTTAAGAGTCTAAGTACTCCCCTCTTGTGCTCGTTTCCAGTTCGGTTCCCCGGGTCGGTACCGGCGGGCCACTACCCTGTCCCGGTCCACCACGGTTCCGCCTGGCCGTCTTCCCGGCTCCTGCAGGCAGAGGCCTCCGTATGACTCCTAGCCAAAGGTGCCTGAGCTCCTACCCTGGCACCTGTCAGACTGTCTCAGGCCTGCACACGGGCCTGCTTCCACTCAACTTCACCTCCACTAACAGACTGCCTACTTTCCCCGCCTCAGGCTCTCTGAACTCCTCGGTGAGCGTGGCCAACCGCCTGGCTCCGCCCCCTGGTGTGTCCATTAAGCCCTGAGGGAGGTGACTAGGTTTTAAGGGTTGGCTGATGACACCTTGTTAGGGGACTGGTGTTGTGTGGGGCTCTATCTGTGACTACCTGGCTGGTCCAGGGCGTCACACATGCCTCTTCATGAATCTGGAGCGTTTGACGAGTGGCATGTGCCTCCTTGTGCCATGTAAGAAATATTACTCTCATCAGGGACTGGAGTGAAATTTCTGGCATAGGGAACAACACAGCTCGTCATGAATTTAAGGAGCTGTGGTGTCACGTTCTGTCCCACCCAAACCCTGCCAATTCTGGAGTGAAAATGCCAAAAGCCGCCAAATGTTGGCACAACTTTCCAAATTTTTGAGACTTTTCAGAACTTTAGTGACAATTTTTTTGCCACAAACGTTTTGATAAATTGGGACCAGAGAGTATTAACAACTGCCACATTTCTAGGATGCAGTGAGATTCAATTCTCCCCTCACTATTTTTGTGTGAAATGCCTACAGCTCTGCCTCAACTTCAGAGGTTCTGAGACAAAATCATCACATCTAGACAATAGAAAAAGCTAGGCATGAAGAATATATACAGTGTGTCCACCCATATCCTGTCCACTGCCATTAACTTGAGAACGGCGGCAGCTATAGGCATAGAAGTGGTGTCTAGGTATAGTAAAGTAGCCATGCGTTACGCAATGAAACTATCTATAGCGCCACCTGGTGGAAAACAACGGAGTTAGCATTTTTATCTCGAAAATGGAACGAGATAGAGAAAAAAGTGAATTACAAAATTGTAGGGCATCATCAATTCAGTACGAATCGACACCTTGCATACAGAAATGCTATGATTTGAACGTGTAAAACTCACAAGGCTGCGGACATGAAGCGATACCTCGTGGAGACCTTCCTACAAGTCATTGGGTATGGTGGCTGCGTGGAGTGGCCTCCACGCTCACCTGACCTGACCCCATTGGACTTCTTTCTGTGAGGTTACATCAAACAGTAGGTGTATGCGACCCCTCTATCAACATTGCAGGACCTACGACGACGTATCACAGATGCTTGTGCGAAGGTGTCACCTACCATACTGCACAACGCGCAGCAAGATGCAGTATGCTGTCCAGAGTCCAGATGTGCATTGCAGCGGACGGTGGCCACTTTGAGCATCAAAGTTAAATGAGCGCCATATGCGTGACCAGCATTCAATGTTTTGGGAGGATCATGGGTTTGATATCATAACATTTCTGTATGCAAGGTGTCGATTCGTATTGAATTAATGATGCCCTACAACTTTGTAATTCACTTTTTTTCTCTATCTCGTTCCGTTTTCGAGATAAAAATGCTAACTCCGTTGTTTTCCACCAGTTGGCACTATAGGTGGCTTCATTGCGTAGCGCATGGCTACTTTACTATACATAGACATCACTTCTATGCCTATAGCTGTCGCCGTTCTCAAGTTAATGGCGGTGGACAGGATATGGGTGGACACACTGTATATTTACAAGCATTTATTAACAAAACAACAAGTTTTGAAATGCAATTATATACAATGTGATATACTTAAGAGTTCCTATCTCCAATCTGGGGCTGCACTTTTTAGTAAATAAATCAATGGGAAATCTGAGATTAGTGAATTATCTAAATATAATCCAGTATCAAAACAATTCACGAATGTTCCTTAAGGCTCTCAAAAGGGCTAACAGTGTGCCAACTAAAAAAGAAAATGAATATTCACTGCTCCCGATGCCATAATCACACCCACCTCTAGGCAATGAAGCCAGCGCCAACCAAGAGGTGGGCAGTATTATTAGCATGGGGAGCAGTGAATATTCATTCTCTTTAATATTGGGTACACATAATCACCCAGCGCCGGCTTACTGCTGTGGCTGGGCGATCACAAGATGAAGGCCATATATACAAGTATGGTGATGTATATACTAGGACAAGGAACATATATACCAGGATGGGGATCGTATATACCAGAATGGGATAAAGATGGGAAACATATATACGAGGATGAAGGACATATACACAAGGATGGGAGACACATATACCTAGAAGGGGATCAGGATGGGAGACATTAGTATAGAATTGAGTCATTTTATCCCCGTAACAGTGTCAGCAGTAGATCCCCCCATAACAGTGCTTCATGACCACATTTTTTAGTCAAACGTTTTCCCTATATTCCTCCTTCAAAATCTAGGTGTGTCTTATGGTCCGAAAAAATATGATAAGTTTAAAAAGGGAAAATGGTTCTATCCCTGACCATTTCTTATTTGATCAATTGTAACTGATTTTTTTGATAAAACTCTTTGAATTATGGTACATTATGATGCCTTCTCCCGTGTGACTCATCTGACAGTCAACAGGAGCTAATTAGTCTTAAAAACATTTGGCAAATTCTAAAAGCAAGAATGGCTGCTCCGCTCTGTTGGTTTTCTGATGTCGGCAAGACTTAATTTATTAGTTAAACATTTCAATTATTTACAACATGAAAAAGATTCCTTCCCTGTGCGGCTTCTTCACATGTTTAACAGGATATGATTTCTGAGAATTACATTTTCCACATTCAGAACATAAACATGGTTTATTTTGTGTGAAATTTGTGATGGTCAACAAGACTTAATTTCATAGTAAAACATTTACCGCATTCTGGGCATGAAAATGGCTTATCCCCTGTGTGAGATCTTTCATGCCTAACAAGATCTGATTTCTGAATAAAACATTTCCCGCACTCTGAACATGAAAATGGCTTCTCCCCTGTGTGAAATCTTTGATGCCCAACAAGATCTGATTTCCGAATAAAATATTTCCCGCACTCTGAACATGAAAATGGCTTCTCCCCTGTGTGAGATCTTTGATGCACAACAAGTTCTGATTTCCAATTAAAATATTTCCCACACTCTGAACATGAAAATGGCTTCTCCCCTGTGTGATTTTTCTGATGTGTAACAAGATGTGATCTCTGAATAAAACATTTCCCACATTCTGAACATGAAAATGGCTTCTCCCCTGTGTGAATTCTTTGATGCTCAACAAGATCCGATTTCTGAATAAAACATTTCCCACACTCTAAACATGAAAATGGCTTCTCCCCTGTGTGACTTTTCTTATGTATAACAAGATGTGATCTCTGAATAAAACATTTCCCACATTCTGAACATGAAAATGGCTTCTCCCCTGTGTGAATTCTTTGATGCGCATCAAGATTTGATTTCCGAATAAAACATTTCCCACATTCTGAACATGAAAATGTCTTCTCCCCTGTGTGAATTTTTTGATGCTCAACAAGATTTGATTTCAAACTAAAACATTTCCCACATTCTGAACATGTAAATGGCTTCTCCCCTGTGTGAAATGTCTGATGTGTAACAAGATGTGATTTCTGAATAAAAGATTTCCCACATTCTGAACATGAAAATGGCTTCTCCCCTGTGTGATTTTTCTGATGTGTAACAAGATTTGATTTCTGAATAAAACATTTCCCACAATCTGAACATGAAAATGGCCTTTCCCCTGTGTGAATTTTTTGATGCTCAACAAGATCTGATTTCCTAATAAAACATTTCCCACACTCTGAACATGAAAACGGCTTAATCCTTGTGTGAGATTTTTGATGCTCAACAAGTTCTGATTTCCGAATAAAACATTTCCCACACTCTGAACATGAAAATGGTTTCTCCCCTGTGTGAATTTTCTGATGTCTAGTAAGGTGTGATTTCTGAATAAAACATTTCCCACATTCTGAACATGAAAATGGTTTCTCCCTTGTAGGAACGGTTTCATGTTCCAGATCCCTTCTGTAACTTTTATTTTGCTTACAATTCTGTGATAAATCGGAATTTTGGACTTGTTTGAAAAGATCAGATGATAAAGCTTTCCGAGGAAGGACTGGAGGTATATCTGGGACAACAGCATGCTCTTCATATGTATCATGTGTGATACTTTGATCATCTGTTTTAAATTCTGAAAATATTAGATGTCCATCTGAACTCCCAATACAGTCATCTGCTAAAAATAAACACAATGTTATTAGTTTTTAATATTATCTTGAAAGTACATTTATTTTTTTCAAACCATAACAACTGAAATTAAATAAACAAAAAATGTATTCTGAATCTGTTTTCCAATTTCGACATCTACAAGTTACATCTTCGTTAATTCGGATTTCCAATTCCTAGCACCAGTTCTCTGGAATGTACTATAGTAAAAAATCAGTTTGATTGTCAACAAGTGACTGCGGTTAATGAAGGACCGGGGGCTCCTATACTGTCCCTCACGCTAGGGGACCCTAAGCTATTCCTAACCTATGGATTACCCCTGAAGATGGAGATGCAGAAGTCCCGTGCCTTACTAGTCTCCTGACTAGATTTAATCTGTGATCCCCAAGGGAAGGAAGGGTCAGGAGCATGATGGAAATACAGATTAAGACAGACGGGATACATTGCAAACTCAAAGAAATAAACAGTGAGAGACTAAGGAGAAAAACAAGAGCAGAAAGGCAGCAACAAAAAGACAACAAGGGTTAACACCACAACAGCTCACTGTAATAATGCACAACAACCACCGGTAAGTCTGGATCACAACACCTCACCAGACCAGTATAGGTAAACTATAGCTGGCATTAATGAAATAGTCCAGCCA
Source organism: Anomaloglossus baeobatrachus (assembly GCF_048569485.1). Taxonomy (NCBI): domain Eukaryota; kingdom Metazoa; phylum Chordata; class Amphibia; order Anura; family Aromobatidae; genus Anomaloglossus; species Anomaloglossus baeobatrachus. The sequence goes on along the minus strand of NC_134357.1, from coordinate 579,260,051 downwards.
GCATATACAGAACGGGAGAGAACAATACTTTCTCCTCTACAGCAGGTGATCAAAGACATCAACAAGCAGCCCAGCAGAGAATAACTCTTGCTAGCCTGCCCAAGCCTGTGGTTCGACGCCTGCGTCTCCCTGCGCTGCTCACAGACATCAGAGCAGTTAACATGCAAAGAACCAGAATCTATAATTTCCATAGATCCTTACGCCGCCATGAGAGTTGGCAAAACCTGCAAACATCTCCTTGGAACATTGATCCACAACATAGACAATTTCAAAGAGGGTTTTTTTTTTAAGACAAAAATAAAGACAGATGCTGGAAATTTAACTGGGTTGTCTGGGACTGTAATGCTGATCACCCATCCTTAGGCTTTTTAACCAAAGCAGGTAGCAGGGTCTGTGCAGATAAACATTAGGGCTCCAATTCATCAAGACTGGCGATGTACACTGAAAAATGACGTCGGGGACTGGAGTGAGATTTCTGGCATAGGGAACGTCGCAGTTTGTTATGAATTAGAGAAACAGCATCACACCCTTCTTCTGCAAAGCTCAGCCCATTTTGGCAAAGCTGGTTAAAATTGGCGTAAACATACACAGACAGACATCAGCCTGTCTCCTCTTCAGCTTTAGACTTTTCCAATTGAGACCTTTGGTTATATGCCATGATGTCAAAAAGGTCCTTAAGCTGTCCTATAATTGGCATATAAACACTGGGGCCCCTAGGAGAAAGGGGGACTGCAATTGCCCAGTTTGCTCTTAAGAGAACTTTGGTTACATCATGTCACATGTCATTGAAGTGAAAGGTCCTTAAACAATTGTAAGGGGTGGGCAGACCCCTGACAAGGAGGCGCAGTTTCCCCCTGAAAGTGGTTAATGTTGATGATATTTAATAAAAATGTTTTACTGTTTTAGTGGGTCCCCCTAGTGGCCGGGTGGGACCCACTAGAAAAAGGGGCCACGACTACAACTCCCGAGGCACCCCTGGCACCCCGTTACATGTGGCGTAGTCGGCAGGATCCGGATTACTGGCGAAGGGTCCCGATTCCATGGTGGGAAGAACAAGTGGTGCCTAAGGCGTTGGACCAGGCACAAGATGGCGGCAACATGGCCGCCGTCTTCATGGACACAGTGGGCGTGCGAAGAATTGGCGCCAAAAGAAAAGCCTGGGGCTGGCCAGTGAAGAAAAAGAAGTGCGGAGTGCGCCGCTCAAAGAGGGGAGGTGCTGGCCCCAGGATGCTGATGAAGATATGTGAAGTGGGCGGCGTTACAGAAAAAAAAGAAGAGCCGCCTCGGCCGGGTCGATGTGATGTGCGAGACTGGGGGTGGAGTGTACCCAAGAGCGGGAAAAGAAGGCCCGCCTCCATCTTCTCCAGTATCTCCACTGTCCCCGGCGCCATTGCAAGAAACGCCAACTCAGAGACTGACTCCGAGCAAAATGGAGACTCCAAGAAAACAGCATGTTGCAGTGGGCGCGCTGGTAGCAACCAGCCTGGGGAGAGGACGCCCGAAGAAGACTGCGGCCGCGGAAGGACTTACCCTTGCCCTACCGGCTGTGCCAGAAGGACCGGAGCTGCCCACAAAAGTAACATGGGTCACTACCTGGGATGCCGCGACCGGTGAGACCTCAACTGAAGTCCGGGCCACCTACAAGGCGCAGCTACAACCGAGAAACAAAGTCCTGGAAACTCCAACCCACACTGCAGTTCCGGCCCCGGAAGAGCAACACGCCCGGGAGCTAGAAGAGGACGAGTGGGGATTCTTTTGGGAGCCGGTGAAGCCGACGTCCCTGACTCAGCGAAAGTCCCCATCGCCTGAACCCGATCCGGTGCAGGAGAGGTTACTGGCCGAGACCGTGGCCTGCGAAATGATGGCCGGTCCCCTTAGCGACGAGTTTGAACGGCAGTGCACCGTTGGCACCGTAGTCAAATTTAACCAGAAAGAGGGCTATGGATTCATTGAGGACGAGGAGACCGGTGACCATTTCTTCTACAACCGGGTAAACCTGGACACTGAGGGCTTACCACAACGCCTTCATACCTTGTACCCGGGAGAAAAAGTGAAATTCCGGAGAGAAGTGGGATGCCGGGGCCTATTTGCCGTGGGAGTGACCCGGATGCCCACTACACAAGAGGCCGCACAGTGGCAGCAAGAAATCAAATGGGAAGAGTGCCAATACCGGAGGCGTACCCAACAGAGACCGGTGCTGGCTGAGTCTTCCCGGCCGAGAAACACGCTGGCGGTGTCGCCAGAAGTCATGACAGGACTGAGTGCTGACCCAGAGAAGGGGACCCCGGCGGTGTTGGCAATTCACCAGAGTCTGGTCACACACCCGGTGATCGTCGTGGGCAGCCCACAGCCGTCCCGTTCAGCGACCCCGTCACCCCCGTCGGGGGTTGAGGAGGCAAAACCGGAGACCGAGGCGCCAGAACCACCCGTCAACTACGAATCATTCCGGAGGCTGCGCCGCCTGCCAGGTCAGTCCCTTTCTGATTACGTGAGGGCTCAGCGGGCCGAATGGCAGCGCGCTTACCATCCCGAGTGACCCGTAATGACCGGAGGTAATGGACATGTTCATGTTGAATACCGGCATTGTTCAAGAGCCGGAAAAGTTCCACAGTTTGCAACCATGTTTAAGCTACCAAGCCCGGAAGGAGCCTGATGCTGGACTGAGCCAGGGGCTCCCTCTGTGTTGTTAAAGAAGACTTTGTTGTTTATGCTCCGGCCTTCCAAGACCGGGAGTGCTGTGAAAGCCTCCGGGCAGAAGTCCAGCAAAGACCGGGAGTGCCTGCTGAAGGCCTCCGGGCACACTATCTACCAAGACCGGGAGCTCCCAGGAGGGACTCCGGGCGCCAGACTTGTGCGCCCCTTGAGTGTGCCTTGATGTGAACATGTTTAGAGTTTTATAAAAATGACTTTGCTGCTAAATTGTGTTAATTTCAGGGTCGTGCCTTGCCGGGAGGCTTAGGCAGAAAGAGGGGAGGAATGTAAGGGGTGGGCAGACCCCTTACAAGGAGGCGCAGTTTCCCCCTCAAAGTGGTTAATGTTGATGATATTTAATAAAAATGTTTTACTGTTTTAGTGGGTCCCCCTAGTGGCCGGGTGGGACGGCTGTCCCCATAGAAACAGGGCAGAGGAAAGGAGGAGCCGGCAGCAGAAAGGGGGGGGGGGGGAAAGAGTTGTTAAGGGAAAAAGTTTGAGTCAGAGGCAGTTGAGTCCGGGACAGGAGAGAGGAAGCAGAAGGGGCAGAGTGTGGGAGCTGGGTGGACAGGAAAGCGGAGGAAAAGAAGAGAAGTGTCCTCAAGGGTGAAGCAGCATTGGTGTGGGTCCAGTCTGTGTTAGCCGGAGTGGGAGCCAGGTGAAGTGGAGTAGCCGGGCACATCCCCACTAGAGGAGACATCCAGAAAAGGTTTTCCCCCAGCAGAAGTGGTGAAAACATCTGATTATTGCCTCTGTTATGAAGAAGTGTACAATAAACATGCCGTCTGGTTCAACCGATCTACGTCTGCAAAGTGTTTGTACATCTGACGGCGTTATCTGCATCACCACACTCTGCCCCACCAAGTCATCTCCTGTCCCTAAAGTGACGGCGGAGCCGGGGGTAAGCCTGATAGAAAAAGGGGCCACGACTACAACCCCCGAGGCACCCCTGGCACCCCGTTACACAATCAAACTCAGAATACAACTAATGTGGTCCCTAAGAAAGTATGGTCTTGAGAATTTGTGCAGTTTGACTCCTCCCAACGCTGGCCCTGACTGTAACTAGGGTTTATTTTTGGAGTAGGTCTTATATTTCAATCATTCTTCAAAAATCCCATAAAATCGTGCTAGATCTTATTTTCTGACTAGGTTCAATTTTCAGGGAAACAGGATATTCATGAACCCTCTGCAGGTCTTTTAGTTGCCTTCATAACAACATAGAGAAGGCACTAGAAACAAACAGAAGGAAAGACAATACAGTTGAAAAAAACAAACAGCAGAAAGCCTAAAAATGTAAACACAAAATTAGTGCAGAAAGTACATGAGTAGATATCTCTTACCGGATAGAACTAGAGTTAACACATCTTGAGGAACATCAGGATCTTCTTGTTTACAGTCCTGTTGGAGAAGAGGACGGGGACATCTCTCTGGTGTTGTCCTCTTACTGGATAGACCTGGAGGAGACACATACAAGGACTAAATTCATTCCTTACATACAGATTATTATAAGCCGTGTGTATTTAGACCTGTCTATTACCTGGTGATGTGAGGGGCTGGGGATCCTCCATCATGACGTCCTTGTATAGATCTTTGTGTCCTTCTAAATACTCCCACTCCTCCATGGAGAAATAGACGGTGACGTCCTGACACCGTATAGGAACCTGACACATACAATGATACCGTCACCCCCGATCCCTTCATAGCGTTACTGTATAATGTCCCAGCATTCCCAGCAGTGTCACCTCTCCAGTCAGCAGCTCAATCATCTTGTAGGTGAGTTCTAGGATCTTCTTGTCATTGATGTCCTCCTGTATCAGGGGGTGAGGTGGAGGCCCCGTGATTGGGCTCAGGGGTCTTCCCCATCCCTCAGACACAGGGGCCTGACAGCGCTCACTAGAGGTCTTCTTCACTACTGTGTAATCCTGGTTATGGAGAGACACAGTAATAAATCTCACTCCAGACATTTCCAGAGTCCTCACCTCTCCAGTTCTGTCCATCTGTTATTCCCATAGATAAGAATGATGTAATGTGACGTCATCAGAATCTCTCACCTCTCCAGTAAGCCGGAAGAGGATCTCTAGGGTGAGGTGTAATATCCTCTCCGCCATCTTGTCCCTGTCCATATCCATCCTTCACGGCGCAATCAGGAGAATTCTCTTATATAGAAGATCTCCACTGAGAGGATCCGATATTGTAGGGACCTGAATGGGGAGAAGATGAACCCATATGTAAAATTAATGGAGATAAGGGAGGTGAGATATCATTTGGATAGGAAAAAAATTCAACCTGACGTGCTATATAAGTAGTAAAACCGACCGATAAAAGTAGAACATTATTTTTATAAAAAAAAACACAATCCTTCATACGACAATGTGAATGGAGAAATAAAAGAGTAATTGTTCCCGGAATAAGAGGAGGAAAATACAAAAGTGCAAAAATAAAAAAATCCCAGATTTTCGGTTAAGAAGGGGCAGAATTTAGCGCCCATTTCTTGTATGAATGCAGCAAAATAGTGAAAATTAATCCAATTACAAAATGTGTCCACATTATATTTCACTCCTAAACTACAAAAATTATGTAAATAAAAAAGTTTAGATATTCTAAACTGGTTTCGGAGCTCGTAGACTTTACACGTCCGGGACATCTGACTCCTACTCTGCAGTGATGTTTTACAATGTCATTACATAGCAGTGCATCTATAAACAAACATGTAGCAATGGAGAGGAAATCCGTCCATCTCTACATAAGGCACCAACCGTTAATTACTGTTTCTGCCTTCTCTGTTACTGTATACACAGCTCTGCGGTGCAATCCCAAGAATGTGCAAAGCAGTAATCAAAGCAAAAGGTGGCTGCTTTGAAGAACCTAGAATATAAGACATATTTTCAGTTGTTTCACACTTTTTTGTTAATTATTTCATTCCATATGTGTTAATTCATAGTTTTGATGCCTTCAATGTGAATCTACAATTTTCAGAGTCATGAAAATAAAGAAAACTCTTTGAATGAGGTGTGTCCAAACTTTTGGTCTGTACTGTATATGTGGTAACAACAGACATTTCCCTTATTTTCCAACCAGTATCGCTCGACATGAGTAATAAAAATGTGATACTGAAGTTGGTTTCTTACTCGGATTTTTTTTTGTTTTTCTTTTTATAGGTTTAACAACAAACGTTAAAAATCCCAATAATAAAGTACAATACAGCAAGGAGTTATTTAACCCTTCCCTGCCGCTTTGATGCTGAATTTTGTGCCAGTTTTATCATTTTTGTTGCTGGTTTTCAGGGTATTCACATCCGGGCTCCGCACTGCACTGGATTTTATTGTTGAATTTTTTTATTTTTGTTGATAAAAACTGTGAAAAAAGCCAGAAACAAACCCGAATAAGAAACGGACTTCAGCCTCATCATAAAAGCAAAGAAACAATAAAGACGACTACAGGAACAGGAAAATGAAGAAGAGGAAAATAATAGAGACCCTGCACCTACCTCCACCTGTAGAGCCGCACACTAAATATATGGCTGCTCTGTGCTTACAGGACCTATGATGATGTCACATGGAGGGGAGGAGTCAGGGGTCACATGATCAGCTGCTGGAGGAGGGGAAGTTTATGTGTGGATGTAGCAGTGCCGTGTGTGTACGAGGTGTACGGAGCAGAGCCGTGTGTGTACGAGGTGTACGGAGCAGAGCCGTGTGTATACGAGGTGTACGGAACGGAGCCGTGTGTGTACGAGGTGTACGGAGCAGAGCCGTGTGTGTACGAGGTGTATGGAGCGGAACCGTGTGTGTACGATGTTTACTGAGTGGAGCCGCGTGTGTAGGACATGTAATGAGTGGGGCTGTGAGTGTGCAGTGACCCAGAGTAGACACTACTAGAATGTCCCCTGATGGGCCGTTTGTTTCTCTATAATGTTGCGCATTATCTGTGCCTTCTGAAGCCTTGCTCTGAGAGTTGTAGCATCTACACTGACCTCTGCTGGCCATTCTCAAAACTACCTTTGTCTTATATGGTAAAAGGAAGTGACACAGCAGTGAGGAAACTTTCAGGTCCTTTTCTGACAGGAAAAATAGAGAAAGATGTCTGTTTCTTAGGACTGAGTATTGGGGGAGAGGTGTATGACGCTGGAGGCGGTGAGCTACTTCCAGTCACTTCTATCCTCTAGTGACGGAGTCTGGTAAGGAGAAGGAAACTCTCTGTGGAAAGGAAAAATCCAGACTGCCATTTATCCGAAAACAAGTAGGCCCTGAATTCCTGCTGGAGGTTGGGGCAGGTGTACAATGTGTGCAGAGTGGGGCCATGTGTGTATTTGACATGTATGGAGTGGGGCTGTGTATATATGAGGTGTATGGAGCGGAGCCGTGTGTATATAAGGGGTATGGAGTTGGGCCGTGTGCATATGATGTGTTCCCATTTTTATTTATATATATAAGTGTTGTCAGGAGTAATAAAGTGCGGCACTGGAAGCTGCAAACAGACACATAGCAGAGGTCTTGGAAGATTGGGGACGAGTAGCAGAAGTACAAAAGCCGCAGGCAGCCAGGAGACATTCTCTTTCTCTCTCTTTCTCTCTCTCATTATTCTGACATTTGACAAATATAAATAATTTTGGTTCCCAATTAACCTAAAATGGGAAAGGTGTATTCTGATTTCACATTAGATATTGAGCAAAACCTGCAGTTGTGTCTTTATAAATATTGGATGGAAACTTCTAGTTTCAACTGTAGCTGTGCACATACAAACTAAAAGTCTTACTACCAAGGCACAGGTTTATGTCTTGATAGGTTTTATATAGGCCTAAGAAGCTGAATGAAGAAGTGATAACAAAGACTGGCGCAAGTCCAAATTTATGGCCTGAGGTGCTATGTGCCAAAAACTCTGCAAGATATGGAGTTAAAAACACAGGAGCGGGCTGGGAAGTCCCAAAAAAATGTATAAACGTCACAGGTTTTCTGCCTATGCTTTAATATAGCCAATGGCATACTTAGGAATTTTACTAAAAGATTAACCCATTACTGTTCTCTATAAAAGGCTTGTAAAAATAAAACACTATGATGTGCATCTTAACTGAGAAGGAATTCATACCATCTAATCTGTGTGGTGTGGATTTCTCTGCCGGCACTCGGACTATTAATTTGAGATTACAGCAGACATTCACAGTTATGAAGGAGATTTGCGAAACTATGGAATTCTTCCTTGACAGATGGCGCCAGACTCAGATCGCTCCAGGGAGGAATGGAGACTTAGGAGACCAACACCGGACTCCCTGAGGTGACTGTGGGCTGCCCATTTCGGAACCTGATCAATTCCAACGGACTACGGTAAGATTTTTGATTTATAATCATTCTCTTATCTGTGTCATTGGAAGTCTCTCATTAGCCTGGGACAGTCTAGTCCAGTCATGGCAAACCTTTTACAGGCCGAGTGCCCAAACTGTAGCCTTAAACCCATTTTTTTTTTTCCGAAGTGCCAACCAATCCTATTATGTGAATAATTGATTGTAACCTTACCTTTGCCGTCTTCTCTTCTCCTCAGCAGGGGGCATCACGCTCATGCTTACCACACATTGAAGCTGAGCCCCTGCCCTTTCCAGACACAGCAGTTGGATTGATCCCTCTGGAAAAAAAATGCAGCATATTAGACAGAGATTTTAGCATGGAATGCAATCACATTTCACCCTCTAATCCACATCTACATTTCAAAGTTTGAACATCCTGAAATCCCATAAAGATGTACGAGTTGCTCCCCTCCCATTTCATTCTGAAGTTATGTCCCCCTTCCTAGGCCACTTCCTGGTAAACATGTCCCCATCCTGATATATATTTCCTACATTCTGGTATATTTGTCCCCATCATGGCCCCATCCTGGTAAATGTTCCTCCATCCCGGCATGTACCCCATTCCTGGTAAATGTCCTCCACTCTGGTAAATGTACCCCATTCCTGGTAAATGTACCCCATCATTGTAAATGTATCCCATCCTGGCATGTTCCCCCATGCTGTTAAATGACCCCATCCTGGTAAATGTACCTCATCCAGGCATGTTCCCCTATCCTGGTAAATTTCCCCTTTCCTGGTAAATGTACCCCAGCCTGATAAATGTCACCCTTCCTGCTAAATGTTCCCCATCCTGGCATTTGTCCTCATCCTGGCATGTTCATGTACCCCCATCCTGGCATATTTCCCCCCATCCTTTCATCTTTCCCCCCCATTCCTGGTAAATGTATCCCCCATCCTGGTAAATGTACCCCTTACTGGCATGTTCCGCTTCCTGCTAAATGTACCCCATCCTGGCATGTTTCCCCCCATCCTTGCAGTCATGTTTCCTCCATCCTTACAACCATGTTTCCCCCCATCCTTGCTGCCATGTTTCCCCCCCATCTTTGCAGCCATGTTTCCCCCTATCCTTGCAGCCATGTTTCCCCATCTTTGCACGTTTCTCTCCATCTTTGCATGTTTCTCCCATCCTTGCAGCTATGTTTGCCCCATGCTCTGTTTGCTTGCCCCGTGCTCTGTTTTGCTCTGTTTGTTTGCCCCATGCTCTGTTTGTTTGCCCCGTGCTCTGTATGTTTGCCCCCGTGCTCTGTAGGTTTGCCCCCGTGCTCTGTAGGTGTGCCCCCGTGCTCTGTAGGTTTGCCCCCGTGCTCTGTAGGTTTGTCCCCGTGCTCTGTAGGTTTGCCCCGTGCTCTGTAGGTTTGCCCCGTGCTCTGTAGGTTTGCCCCGTGCTCTGTAGGTTTGCCCCATGCTCTGTAGGTTTGCCCCCGTGCTCTGTATGCTTGCCCCCGTGCTCTGTATGTTTGCCCCCGTGCTCTGTATGTATGCCCCGTGCTCTGTATGTATGCCCCGTGCTCTTTATGTATGCCCCATGCTCTGTATGTTTGACCCCGTGCTCTGTATGTATGCCCCGTGCTCTGTATGTTTGCCCCCGTGCTCTGTATGTATGCCCCGTGCTCTGTATGTTTGCCCCCGTGCTCTGTATGTATGCCCCGTGCTCTGTATGTATGCCCGTGCTCTGTATGTATGCCCCATGCTCTGTATGTTTGCCCCGTGCTCTGTATGTTTGCCCCGTGCGCTCCATGTTTCCCCCGTGCGCTCCATGTTTCCCCTGTGCGCTCCATGTTTGCCCCGTGCTCTGTATGTTTCCCCCGTGCGCTCCATGTTCCCCCTTTGCTCCACATGTTTTCCCTTTGCTCCACATGTTTCCCCTGTGCGCTCCATGTTCCCCCTTTGCTCCACATGTTTTCCCCGTGCGCTCCATGTTCCCCCTTTGCTTCACATGTTCCCCCTTTGCTTCACATGTTTCCCCCATGCGCTCCATGTTCCCCCTTTGCTCCACATGTTTCCCCCGTGCGCTCCATGTTCCCCCTTTGCTCCACGTTTCCCCCGTGCGCTCCACGTTTCCCCCGTGCGCTCTACGTGTCCCCCGTGCGCTCCACGTTTCCCCCGTGCGCTCCACGTTTCCCCCGTGCGCTCCACGTTTCCCCCGTGCGCTCCATGTTTGCCCCGTGCTGGCTCTGTCCCCCACACCTTGGCACAGCCGCACACAGCTTAAAAATTAAAAAAAAAAACTCACCTTGCAGAACCCGCTCCATCGCTGCGTCCTCAGTTAGTTCAGGTCCCGCGCGGCCACAAGATGCCGGCACCGCCTACTGACGCTCCTCCATCTCCTAGGCAACAGGCCTGCAGCCCAGGAGAGGAGTGTCAGAAGGAGGAGAGATGTCTCCTCTGCTCCAACACCACTTTGCACGTCGGAGCGACCACACCGACAGTGCAGAGTGGCTGAATATGGCGACAGCGCGCGTGCCAGCAACAAGGGCTCTGCGTGCCCTGTTTGGCACGCGTGCCATAGGTTCGGCATCACTGGTCTAGTCGGTCTCGTGAGTCTATCTCTACAACTGGATTTGCTTCCTCCTGGGCGACCTTAAAGAACCCGAAAAGGTTGTAAGTGGATGTCTGCTGAAATTGTTCTCGGGGATATGTCTAGCTAGTTGTGTTTTCTGACGCTGGTTTTTGTGTGTGAATTTTATTGTGTAGATCAGGTACGCTTGATTGGTAGTTCTTGGCAGACTTAAATGTCATAAGGCTCGTTCAAGGTATATGCCCTTGCTACAGACTTTGGACTAGCCATTTTCTGAGTAGTGGGTAAAGGTCAATCAATGTCCTGGTTGGGTGTCCCCCTGAGTTGACACAGGGTTAGGTTTCTGTCTCAGAATTCACAAATAGTTGGAAAATTCCCCAATAAATGGATGCCTTTAAGTCCATTTTTAAGTCTGAGGGTGGCTTAACCCCCAGAAACATGAAAGCAAACGTGACAAAATGAAAAGTTGATGTTAATTTGCAGTATGTCAGAATGTGGTTGATTACAATATGAATAATGAAATAAGGCATTGAAAGAACAGAGGGGAACTTTGGAAAATGCAGGATTATTTGGGACAGCTCAAGCTTGGTATAGAGTAGCCTGTGCAATTGTAAAATAATGTTATATTTGGAAGAAGACGTATGTGATAAGGAAGACAATGTATTGTGTTATGCTTACTACAAGTCTCTGCCATATCCACCGCCCTATAATGGCGTCAATAGTTCACATTCTTGGACCTGCACACACTGTGCCCAGCAAAATCCTCCCACTCCTTTGTTCTGTGTTTTTTGTGTGACGGCCTGCCCCTTGACACACCACCCTGTATTTCCACACCCTCCGCCCCTCTGATGTAACCCTGCCTCCATTCAGTGACGCAGTTACCCATGTGGAAAGCTAATCCCCAAACGGCCGTCTTGGTTCACCCAATGTGTATACCCGGTCCAAGCCATGTTCCCTTATATCCATGATTGGCAGCTGATGGAAGTTACTACATTCCTCCTGAACATGTAGCAGCCCTGTTCCCACACTTACCATCCCTGGAAAGTTTTTTTTTTATACTCCTGCTTTTAAAAATGCTCTCCGCAAAAAATGTGATGTTCAATAACTCAGTGAGACTGTCCCTGATCCTGACCCATCAGCTGCCCCTCCCGGGAAAACAGGTCCCTATCCCCGGACCCGCAGTCGGCTGATACCTGCAGTGGTAACCTTCTCCAATCCTAACCGTTCCTCATTAACTTTAGATGAGGACATTCCTTCAGAGGGACACCCTCTTAGTTTCAGAGGTGCCCGAAATCTGTGACCCAATCATGCATTCTGAAATATGGACTAATACTATCCATAGGGCCCATAGAGGCGCAAACACTTTCTGCTATTGTCAATTCGGCCAATTTGGCCCTCCGCCATATTGGGGGAATTGCCAAAGCTATAGTACAAGCAGGGTGACCAGAAATACAATCTGATTGTCTATCCATCATAAAGAAACAGGGCAAAATCCAACTCACGGATCTGGCTGTTACAGGAACAGGAAATCTCTATTGTAATATGATCATACATGCAGTGGGACCAATGTATGACCCCGACAAACACCAACACTGTGTGGAGGATCTACAGTTGACCATACTCCATGTACTTGAACTGACCAGGAAGAAATATCTTCAATCCATTGCCATTCCTGCAATCAGCTCTGGGATCTTTGGTTTCCCAGTCAAACAATGCACACAGGCTATTGTGGCTGCAATAATTAGTTACTGTCCCATATCCTCACTTGAAGAAATCTGGTCACTACAAGTCCTGACAACGCACGGTACTTCAAAGAAACAATTCGTCCTTCGGCTATGACGCCTAACTACCCCAGTCAGTTACTGCAACCAGAACATATTTCCACATCACCACCTCCAGAGGCATCGGATGAATTATTGCACAGCCTACCAGCACCCCCTGTTGTCATGCTCCCACTAGCCCCGATGGTTGAAACCATTCTGGTTCCTAAATCAGAAAAACCCAAGTATGTCCCCTTTACTCCACTCCAAGTGAATAGCCTACTCACTCAGTTACCAAACCCGGAGAAGCAGCCTATGCCTTTGTACAGAAAACTTCAGGAAATCTGTCCAACCTATTCTGCAACTTGGAAGGATCTCTCTAACTCAGCTAGCATTAAAGCCAGTACTGTTTTTTTACCCAGTCATTCAATCTGCTCTTGACCAGAGCCCTCTGGATTCCACGGGGGACTTTAGATCCGGAGTTGAGATCTGCTGCCAAGACCAAGCATGAGCGAAAGATCGTCACCAATATCACCAATGCTTCCCAAGAAGACAATGAGTCGGCTGAAAAATTCTACATGAGATTATTCACTTCCTTTTATGATCAAGGCTATGACATGTCTGTCCCGTTTCAACATGTTCACTTCATAATTTCCTTTGTTAAAGGACTTAAGGACTCTATCAGTTTGAAAATTGAGGACACCAGACCTGAATACCTGGAGCTCCCCACTAAACAAGTTCTTCTCATTCTTAAGTCCATTGAGAAAAAATTTGCCTCCACCAATTCTACCCCTGATACTGCCCCGGTTATGTACTGTATAATGCTCCTGTTAACCAAGACCAACAAACCCAATGCCAGATGTACCCCCCTCTCCAAGTATACTCACCTCAACAACCATATTCAGGCGGGCTCCAGCAACGTCTCCCACCCAGGAATCTTAAATATACTATGTGTTTCAGATGCAGAAACTATGGACATGTCAGAAGATACTGCAGGACCCATATGCAGTAACCACGCCCAGCCAGAAACAGTGGTCACCCACAGAACAACTACAGCAACCATCCACAACAAATATCCCATCCATAGGAATTTGGCAAGCCTGTGGCAAATGCTTTTACAAATATTATTGTCACCAATATTCCTTCTATATAAGGCCCCATATCGACAGTATCTCTTGATGTTAATGCTCAATCCTTGCCTTTCCTGGTCAACACAGGCACAGCCAAATCAGTTATATGCCTCCAGGACTTAGAAGATCTATCTTTGATATGCCCAGATTGCCCCACCTGTGTAGGGGTTGACAGTAGGCACATCTCTTCCCCACTAACTTACCCTATTCCAGTTGAACAAGCACAAAAGGTTATTTCATGGCTAATTGTCTTACCCACTGGCTCATTTAATTTACTTGGAGCAGATCTCCTACATAATCTCAGAGCTTCAATTGTATATAATGAAGATGGGATGCACTTGTCTGCCCTATTCTCTGACGCCAGAAGATGCCTGCCTTCTCGAAGCCGCCCCACTCCTCTTCATGGCCACGGCACCGCCTCCAATACCTGAATACTATTTCAATCAAATTCCTTCACATCTCTGGTCAAAAAGCCCAAATGATATTGGACATCACCTCTACAGGTTATCCTAAAACCAGGAGTCACCATACCTTGAATACCTCAATATTCCCTGAAGGCCAACCAAGAAAAATGCCTTGAGGAACAAATTCAATCCCTCCTTGCAAACGGTGCCCTGATACGATACGTCTCTCCTGCCAATACCCCTCTTTGTCCGGTAAAAAAGAAGACTGCCAAGAAAGAACCAAAAAGAAGAAAAACAAACATAAACAAAACAAAATGAAGATATTATGCTAAGTCACCCCGTCACTATTCTTGTCCCACATGATCTCAAGGCTATCCTCGAACAAGTGAACAGAAAAATATCTCCTCGCAAAGGCATACATGACTCCAGTGTGCCTTGCTCCTTCCCTACGACGTTACGCTCCGGCACTGTACTACTCTCACTTTATTGATTCTGCTTCCTTTTTCAAGTAGGGAATACTTCTCTACATGGGATATCCTCTCCAGGCCTATGGAGGTTGACTATGCAGACCCAGACAACCAAGAATATGATTGCTTTGAACTTATGCGATCTGAGTGCTCCCTCCTGCCCTCAGCTACAGAGACACTATTGCCAGATGCAGATCTGCAATTCTTTACGGATGGCTCACAAAGAAGCTAAAGGGAATCAACTAGCATATCAAGCAGCCAAACAAGTAGCCATTTGTGACATTCAAGAGGAAGCAGGAGTCTATGTCATGACAAGACAACAAAACAAAGATGAACAGAACAAACAAGATGTCTGAGGAATACACCAATTCAAGATCTTCCAAGACAAGGCTTTACCTGAAGAAAAAACTCAATGGAAAGAGGAAGGTGCTGAGCAAGACACAGATGGGATTTGGAGAAAAGGGATGAAAGTCTGCCTACCAAGGAGTCTTAATAAACAAATCCGTAAGGAAAAGGACACTAAAACAGCTCTCTGTAGGCTGTGTTGTCATGCCCCACCAAATAGGAATGAAAACTTAAGAAAGTAAGGACTTAAAGTGCCATGCAACATAATAAATAGAGCCCAAATCATATTTCATGCATATAAAATAATTTTATTATGAACAAGAAATACACAAGAGTCAAAAGGTAACATGTAAAATGTCTATAAATATCATGGTCCCATGATATTTACAGACATTTTACATGTTACCTTTTGACTTCTGGGTATTTCTTGCTCATAATAACATTATTTTATATGCATGAAATATGATTTGGGCTCTATTTATTATGTTCCATGGCACTTTAAGTCCTTACTTTCTTAAGTTTTCATTGCCAAGGAGTCTGTATCATACGGTATCCCAGTGGGCTCACGGGATCACCCACCGAGGAAGAAACCAAACACTTTCAGTGATTGCAGGTCTCTTTCTGGCACCAGGGATATCTTCAATCATTAACCAACTTAATGCGGGAGGATGAGTGAAGACACCGGCTAAACATCTGGCCAAACCACTATACCCATTCCAAAGGATCCAAATTGACCAAATGCAGTTAACCAAGGCTGGAAAAAATTAGTATATACTGGTGGTAACATATGTTCTCAGCATGTCCCTAGGCCTACCCCATCTCCAACATGACAGCCAAAACAACTATCAAGAAATTGCTTACAAAAGTAGTCTGCCGCTTTGGAATCCCAGAAGTTATAGAGAGCAATCAAGGCCCAGCCTTTACAGCAAATGTGACATGAGAGCTCTGGTCCCTAGTGGGAGCAAACTTAGGTCTTCACACACCCTACCTCCCCCAGAGCAGACTTGAAACACTCAATGGGACCCTAAAAAATAAAATCCTAAAAGACAGTCAGGAACTGTCTCTTCCGTGGCCTGAGATATTGCCCATAGCCATGTACTCAGTCAGAAACACCCCACGCCAATCTATAGGGCTAACTCCCTATGAGATTTTGTTTGGGGGACCTACAAGGCTAGGACAGTGTACCCAGGCCAAGGTTCTTAATCTTTTTCACATAATCTCTGAGGAAGCAGGAGCCTCACAATCTGCAGGTATACATAGAAATAGAAGGGAAGTACAGATCAAGGGAAGTTTAGACCCCTGTGTTTATATTGATGCCATAGGAAAATAATGACAGTACAGGGAACTAACAGGGATAATGGGTATCTTCTGGTCCTGAGAAATCCAGGTACAAAGGGGAATACTCCAAAAGGGATCATTAATCTCAATCCTGTTAAGAGTCCCAGTTTGGGACTAGTCCGATTCAAAGGGATAGATTTAGGGAATCTGTTAGGTCCTGGTGGTGGAAACACTGGACCGTACACCGGATTCCCCTGGTGAGGCAACCAGGCCGATCACCCCGCCAGAGGGCCTTGATGCACGGCAGCCTAAGCACTCCTGGTAGCAAGACAGTCCGTACGGAGAACTGGGAAGTAGAGGTCCCTGGGATCACAGAGTTCCAGAAGGTAGTCCGGGTGACGAGGCTCAGGGTCAGAGGCCGGGTTGAGATGTCAGATGGAATCCGGAACCAGCTGAGCGAGATCGCAGGTCACCAAACGGAGCCAGGGACCGGAGACTGGCGGGACTGAAGAGGTAGTGGAACATTAGCCGACAGTCCCCGACAGGAGTTCTGGAGCAGTCGTGGTTAGGACTGGTTGGCGTGGCAGGACAGGCTCTGCGAGACAGACAAGGGTTAATACCGGACAAAGCAAAAGCTTTCTAAACACGTAGAACAGGCCCCGCCCACCTGGAAAGAGAATCCTCTTATACCCTGTACCTGCATAGGCAATATCCTGTTTCTGGACGCTGACCCTTTAAGAGAGGGTCAATGACCGTGCGCGCGCGCCCTAATGCGCATGCGCGAGGCCCGTGTGCCAGAAGGCAGGGCAGGAAGCGGTGCAGAGGAAGCAGGAGTGCCCGGCAGAGTGTCCTGTGTCGCACAGGAGCGCCGGAAGGAGTTGGGTATCCGCATCGTGGCCGGGAGCTGCAGCTTGTAGGAGACCTCATTGATCCGGCTGATAACCTTAAACGGCCCGATGTATCGAGGACCCAACTTGTACGATGGTAGCTTCAGTCGGACATATTTGGAAGCCGGCCAGACCAGATCACCTGGAGAGAAACACAGAGGATACAGGCGCCTCTTGTCCGCGTGTCTCTTCATCTGCAGGGAAGCGCGCTCAAGGGAAGTCTTGACAGAGTTCCATATAGCTGAGAAGTCCCGGACTAGAGCATCAGCAGCAGGGACATCTCAAGCCAAGGATACTGGTAACGTGACAGGAGGCTGAAGTCCATAAACGACATGGAAGGGAGAGCTGGAGGTGGACTTGCTGATGTGATGGTTATGGGAGAATTCAGCCCAAGGAAAGAGTATGGACCAATCGTCGTGATGGATGTTGACGTAGTGGCACAGGAAGGAGGTCAGGATCTGATTGACTCGCTCCACTTGGCCATTCGACTGAGGGTGGTAGGCCGAAGAAAAGTCCAGAGACACTCCCAGGTGTTTGCAGAGGGCCCTTCAGAAGCACGAGGTAAACTGAGTTCCTCTGTCGGACACAATGTGTGCAGGAAAGCCATGCAATCGGAAGATGTGCTGTAGGAAGGCGTCAGCGAGCTGCTGAGCAGAGGACAGTCCGACCATGGGAACGAAGTGAGCCATCTTTGAGAAACGGTCCACCACGACCCATATGACCGTGTGTCCGGAGGACAAGGGCAAGTCCGTAATAAAGTCCATTGCAATGTGTTGCCACGGAATGGAGAGAATTGGCAGAGGCAGGAGATGACCGTATGGCAGGTGCCTGGGCGTCTTGTTCCGGGCACAGGATGGGCAGGCTGAGACGAAGGATGCGACGTCCTTACGGAGGGACGGCCACCAATAGTGACGGACAATCGTACTCCATGTTTTCTTCTGACCAGCATGGCCGGCGATTTTCGAGGCATGACCCCAGTGTAAGACTCTTTGTTTGTCGGTATCTAAGACATAGGTCTTCCCAGGGGGTATCTGAGCCAGAGTGACAGGAGCCACCGGAATCACTTTACTGGGACAGATGATGGGCTGGAACGTCTCATCCTCCTGCTCCACGGAAATGAAGGACCTGGACAAGGCGTCTGCCCGCATGTTCTTATCCGCGTACTGAAAATGGAGTTGGAAATCGAACCGGGCAAAAAACAAGGACCAGCGGGCTTGTCGCGGGTTCAATCTTTGGGCAAACTGCAGGTATTCCAGGTTCTTGTGGTCAGTGTAGATGATCACAGGGTATACTGCTCCCTCCAGGAGGTAGCGCCATTCCTCCAAAGCCAGCTTGACAGCCAGTAGCTCTCGATCACCGATGGTGTAGTTACGTTCTGGTGCCGAAAAGCTCTTGGAGAAGAATCCACAAGTGACCATCTTCCCGGTGCAGGATTTCTGCATAAGCACTGCCCTAGCCCCTGAGGAGCAGGCATCCACCTCCAAGGTGAACTGTCGGTTCAATTCAGGACGATGGAGAACAGGAGAGAAAGCAAACGCCCGCTTCAGGGAGCAGAACGCGGTGTCAGCCGCATGTGACAAGTCCTTCGGGTTAGCCCCCTTCTTGGTCAAGGCAGAGAGAGGCGCAGTCAGAGCAGGGAAGGGTGGAATGAACTGCCGGTAGTAGTTGGCAAAGCCGAGAAAGCGCTGAATAGCCTTCAGTCCGGAAGGAGGGGACCAGTTGAGGATAGAAGAGACCTTCTCTGGGTCCATCTGCAGGCCGGTGTCGGAGATCACGTAACCCAGGAAGGGAAGAGACGACTGTTCGAACACGCACTTCTCGTACTTGGTGTACAAACGATTCTCTCTGAGCCTTTGTAGTACCAGCTCCACATTCTCATTGTGGGTCTGTAGGTCTGGGGAGAAGACCAGGATGTCGTCCAGATATATGACCACACAGACGTAGAGGAGATGCCTGAACACGTCATTCGCTAGTTCATGGAAGACTGCCGGAGCGTTACACAGGCCAAAGGGCATCACACAATACTCGTAGTGCCCATCACGAGTGTTGAATGCGGTCTTCCATTCGTCCCCAGAGCGAATGCGAACCAGGTTGTAGGCACCGCGGAGGTCCAGCTTGGTGAACACACGGGCTCCTCTGAGCCGATCGAATAATTCGGGGATGAGCGGCAGAGGGTATTTATTTTTCACGGTGATCTGGTTTAATCCCCGGTAGTCAATGCAGGGGTGCAGGTCGCCTTTTTTCTTCTTAACGAAGAAGAAGCCTGCTCCAGCAGGAGACGAGGATCTCCGAATGAATCCCCTTGCCAGGTTCTCGGTGATGTAGGCAGACATGGCCCGTGTTTCAGAAGGGGACAAGGGGTATATCCTTCCTCGAGGAGGTGTGGTTCCCGGCAGCAGGTCGATGGCAAAGTCGTAGGGACGATGTGGCGGTAGAACCTTTGATTCCTTTTTATCGAAAATGTCTGCGAAGGACCAATGGGCGGTAGGCAGACCTGGTAGAGACTTCAGGACCGGAGGTCGTCGGATGGGCTGTATGGACTTCAGGCAGTTCTCATGACAAGAGGGGCCCAATCGGGTAATCTCACCAGCACGCCAGTCGACCGAAGGTTCATGTGCCCGTAACCAGGGCAGTCCCAGCAGGATCTGATGAGACATGCGCGGAAGGACATAGAGGGCTATTCTCTTGGTGTGCAGGGCCCCGATACGAAGCTCCACAGGCTTGGTGATCAACGAGATGGTGTCAGAGAGAGGTCTCCCATCCACTGAAGCAATGACGAGGGGTTTTACTAGTGGAATAACAGGCACCTGGTACTTGTCCACCATAGCCTGCTGGATGAAGTTGCCTGCCGCCCCGGAATCGAGATATGCCTCCGCCGTGAACCGAGTCATTTCTGTTGACACCAGTACCATCCATGTCACTGGGTCTGAGAGAGTCCCATTACCTAGGGTGGCCTCTCCTACCAACCCTAGGCTTTGGAGTTTCCCGGCTTCTCTGGACAGGAATGTAGCAAGTGTGTGCCATCTCCACAGTAGAAGCAGAGGCCTTTGGCGAGCCGTTCTGCTCGGCATTGCTCAGACTGCCTCAGTCGATTTGCATAGGCTCGTGGGCAGGAACGCCAGATGACGCCACCTGGGGAGCGGCGGATTTCAGCGGAGGAGAGGAGTTCTGTACCGGACGTCTCTTGCGGGACAGTTCTTTGGATCGTTCCTGAAAGCGGAGGTCCACTCGGGTTGCTAGAGCGATCAGGGCATCCAAGGTGGAGGGAACGTCGCGGCCGGCCAGCTCGTCCTTGATACGACCAGAGAGCCCTTCCCAGAAGGCGGCAGTTAAAGCCTCATTGTTCCATCCTAATTCCGAAGCCAAGGTGCGGAAGCGGATGGCATACTGGCCCACCATCAAGGTCCCCTGACGTAACCTGAGGAGTGATGAGGCAGACGCGGAGGCGCGTCCGGGTTCGTCAAATGTGGTGCGAAAAGCTTGCAGGAAGTCCTGGATGTTGGTGGTCACAGGGTCCTCCTTCTCCCACAGGGGATTCATCCAGGCCAGTGCCTCACCCTCTAGATGGGACATCACAAAAGCTACTTTGGATTGGTCTGAGGTAAAAAGATGCGGAAGCAGCTTGAAGTGGAGGGAGCACTGATTCAAAAATCCCCTGCAGGTCTTAGGATCTCTGGCATACCGGGGTGGAGAGGCCAGACGGAGTTTAGAGGTCTCCGAGGAAGCTGCCATGGGAGCTATGGACGTGGACTGAGTCGCCAGGGACGTGGCAGTCACTTGAAGCGTATTCAGGCGGGTGTCCACAGATGTCATGAAGGCTAGCATGCGGGATTGGGTCTCGTATTGTCGTCCCAGTTCCTCCTGCAATCCAGCCAGCTGGGATGCTAGTGCTTCGACGGAATCCATGGCCTGTTCTAGCTGTTAGGTCCTGGTGGTGGAAACACTGGACCATATACCGGATTCCCCTGGTGAGGCAACCAGGCCGGTCACCCCGCCAGAGGGCCTTGATGCACGGCAGCCGAAGCACTCCTGGTAGCAAGACAGTCCGTATGGAGAACTGGGAAGTAGATGTCCCTGGGATCACAGAGTTCCAGAAGGTAGTCCGGGTGACGAGGCTCAGGGTCAGAGGCCGGGTTGAGATGTCAGACAGAATCCGGAACCAGCTGAGCGAGATCTCAGGTCACCAAACGGAGCCAGGGACCGGAGACTGGCGAGACTGAAGAGGTAGAGGAATATCAGCCGACAGTCCCCGACAGGAGTTCTGGAGCAGTCGTGGTTAGGACCGGTTGGCGTGGCAGGACAGGCTCTGCGAGACAGACAAGGGTTAATACCGGACAACGCAAAAGGGGGACCTGAACTCCTAGCTTACTAAACACGTAGAACAGGCCCCGCCCATGTGGAAAGAGAATCCTCCTATACCCTGTACCTGCATAGGCAATATCCTGTTTCTGGATGCTGGCCCTTTAAGAGAGGATCAATGACCGCGCGCGCCCTAATGCGCATGCGCGAGGCCCGTGTGCCAGAAGGCAGGGCAGGAAGCGGTGCAGAGAAAGCAGGAGTGCCCGGCAGAGTATCCTGCATCGCAGAGAAGCGCTGGGAGCGGGGAAGAGGATGGATGGAGGACGCAGGCGAGGGAGAGGGAGCAGGAAGGCCGTGGAGGAGAGGACCGGAGACCGGAGCAGTGAGCACGGAGCGCCGTCGGGAACCGGAGAGCAGGACACGGGGACCGGGGAGCGTGACGCGGGGACCGGGGAGCGTGTCACGGGGACCAGGGAGCGTGACACGGGGACCAGGGAGCGTGACAGAATCAGATAGAAAAGTATTTTAGGGGGGACTGTGAGAATGCAGAATATTTTTCTATGTGCTTTACTACTGTGAGAATACAATGACTCTTCTATAACCAAACTTTTTTTTTTATATGAGTAAGAAGAAAGAGTCTGTTTTCTGATTACTGCTGGAATCAGGAAAGCAAGTATGTGTATATCAAGGTCAGCAGCTGAAGACTGATACAAAGGAACGGAATGTAGATGTGATAACAAATACTGGCGAAAGTCCAAATTTATGGCCTGAGGTGCTATGTGTCAAAATCTGTGCAAGATAAAGAGTTGGAGACACAGTAGGGGGTGGAGGGGAAGTCCCAAAAAATTTATAAACGTCACAGGTTTTCTGCATATGTTTTAATATAGCCAATGGCATACTTAGGAATTTTACTAAAAGATTAACCCATTACTGTTCTCTATGAAAGGCTAGTAAAAATAAAGCAAAGCATTTACAAAAGTGCGTCCAGCTCACGTCTCTGTTTAGGAGACCATCATCTGACCGTGTAGGGATCCGAATGGAGTCACCCCTTTCCTTTGCTATCCACAATTCAAATGAAAAAGTCGATACAGCACAGTTCCAGTATATAAAATTAAAAGTCCTTTATTGGAAAAGCATTAAAAGTCCATTATGCCATGCTGCGAGGACGCGTTTTTAACTAACCGTCCTTACTCAGTCTCAAAACATCTCACAATGAATCCAGATTAAAAACATATGGCACAGGACATGAGTTCAGCAATCAGTACAAAATTTGAATATGCAAATATACAAATTAATTCAACATTACACATGCAACCAGAGAAGGAAACAAACAAATACATTTTCAATAGAAATACATTACATCATTTTTTATATTTAATCCAGATGGGACCCTCGTTTCCATCTCACAAATCCATTTTACCTCTTTATATTTTAACATTCTTTTTATATCTCCTCCCCTCCTAGGTAGCAGAACCTTCTCAATGCCGCTCACCTGCAGGCTACTCAAATAATAATAATAATAATAATCTTTATTTCTATAGCGCCAACATATTCCGTAGCGCTTTACAATTCAGGACACTGAGAAAATGCTGGGAGGCTCCCGAATGGCTCCTTGTTGAATTATTTAAGACATCGTACAGTGCAAGAAATCACATAAACGACATTCATAGAACTACAGTTTATCATTGTTCTGATGCTATATTGCTTGCCATTAGTATATGATGAAACATTCTTTGTGTTAGTAACATATTTACACAAACCGCAGGTTTTTCCATCGCACTTATATGAACCACTTACTGACAACCAATTCAATTTATCTGTTTTTTTGGACTTGTTCATATGATCACTGGGGGACAATAATGCACCCAATGTTCGTTTTTTAAACAAATTTAACACCTCCCTCCAGTATGCGGTTTAAAGTTTCATCAGCCGACAAAACCGGTAAGAATTTTCTCACAATGTGCACTATGTCATAGTAATTCTTGCTGAATTTAGTTGAAAAAACTGGTTGCACATTGTGAGAATTTCCCTTTTTGTTCTGTTCAAGGTACTGCTCTCTAGATTTGGAGCACACTTCTGTTTTAGATCTTTACAAAATTTTTTGGGAGTAACCTTTAGCAACAAACCATCTGTCTATTTCCCTATACTCTTGCTCCAAATCAGACATCTTTGTACAGCAGAGTTTAGCCCTTACATATTCCCCAGTAGAGATATTTTCCACTACAAACCTTGGATGGCAACTAGTCACATGTAGGATTGAATTTCCTGCTGAGGGCTTGCGGTATAATTTACATTCAATAATACCCTTCTCCATGTTTCCCATCAGTACCATATCCAAAAATTGGATTTGCAGTGGATCACTCTGATATGTGAATCCCAGATTATATGGATTGTTATTAATAAATGAAATAAAATTTTCCGTTTTATTTGCTCTATTTTTCCAAATAATCAAAATATCATCAATAAATCTGAGGAATATCGTATGATATCGAATAATAGTATGTCTGGGCTGAACGGATTTTTTAAATTAAAAATAAATTCCTCCTCCCACCAAAACAAATAAATATTCGTTAAAGATGGTGAAAAACGTGACCCCATTGAACATCCCTGTGTCTGTAAATAAAAATCCCCCAAAAAAGTGAAATAGTTTTTTAACAAAAAAGGGTTACCTCCAGAATGTATTGTTGTAATTCCTGTGAAAAGTCAGAGTATTTTTCCATTTGAGTTTTTAATGCCATTTTGGCCAGGTAATGCGGGATGGAGGTATATAATGTGCATACATCACACGTTAACCAACGATTGCCCACCTGCCACTTTATACCATTTAACACATTAAGTACATGTTTGCTATCCTGAACAAAACTCGGAGAGGCTTTAGCTAAGAATTGGAGGTGTTTGTTTGTCCAGCCACTCCGAGAGATGTTCAGTGACAGACCCTATGCCCGAAATAATGGGCCTGAAACTTAGCGGGAACTGGTCTTTGTGAGATTTAGGGAGAGCATGCATAAGGGGAGTTATTGGATGCAAAGGGTTAAAGTAATCCTTTTCTTTTGCTTTATTAACCCTAATGAAATGCCTTCCTCTAACAAAATTTCCAATGATTTTCTGATGTCATTAATAGGGTTGTGGGATATTTTTTTGTAAATACTGCTATCCTTTAACATCCCCTGTACCACCCTTTCATATAAACCCACATCCATGACTTCAATCAATCCCCCTTATCAGAATTTTTTATTATTATATTGGTGTTGTGGCGTCCTGGACAAGCCAGGTCGTCACAGGTACTGCAACAACACACCCCACACCCTGGCTAGGCACATCAAAGTCAGACAAAAATCCTTTTTGCCTCCCTCCAGTGGCTGATGTCCACACCAGGGGGTGGAGCCAGGCAGTTGGCCCCACCCACCGAGGAGTTCACAGTCCTGGAGGCGGGAAAAGGAAGTCAGATCAGTTTGGAGTTGAGAGAGTGAAGTAGTAGTGGAGCAGACTGACCGTGTCCGGGTACGTGGCCCGGGACACACACAGCAGGGTTGGCAGACGGTGGTGACCGTCTGCAGGAGAGGCCGATTGACGTAAACCGTAAGGACCAGGGACGGGCGGTGGCCCGCCGGTACCGGACCGGGGAGCGAAGAGAAGCCAGCACCATTCGGCAGGGCCTACGGACCCCGACCAGGCTTGGAGTCGCAAAACCGACTGTAAAACCGGTCAAATCCGTTAGCGAAGGGAACCTCCTGGGTTTCCCAGCAGCAAAGACCCGATTGAAGGCAACCGCTTAACCCGTGAAGGGAAACACAGTCACCGCCAAGGCTACAGTTCTCAGGGCCAGAGCCTGCGGGCAAAAGGGGCTCCCTCAGCATCCATCCAAGCTGGGGAGCAGGTTACTGGTGGGAAGCCATCAGGACCAGAAACATACTACAGGTGCAGGGAAAGGCAGTCACCGCCAACCTACCGGGAGAAAAGCCACCGCAGCCGTCTGTGGGACCCGTCCATCCAGCTGTTTGTTTTACCGGAGACTTTGCATTCATCATTGGCTGAGTGAGTACCACCGTGCCGTGCGGCACCGCGCTGCCCCCGCACCTCACCATCCACCCTTCCAGTCACCATCACCGGGCCCCGGGACAACAAACCCCTACCCACGGAGGGGGAAAACAACATCCAAGCTGCTCCCTGTCATCGCTCCCGGGATCCCCGTCTAGAGCAGTGGTGGTGCCACAACCTCACCACAACCGTGGGTGGCGTCACGGACAATACCCTTCAAATCCCAAAACCTTCCCCTTTTCACTCACGGGCGAGGAGCGCCGCTCGAGTCCCCGGATCCGGCCCACCGCTCGAGCCACCGAGCAGCAAGCAAAGCATCCCCAAGCCGGACCCGAGCGTGGTGAGCGCAGCGTCCCCTCCCCGCCCGCGACAGTGTTACTTGTTAATGATTTTACAGCCCTTTTTTCTCCTGATGTTAAATTACGGGACACTATACCACTTTCTTTATCTAATTTAATTAGTTCTTTTTCTACAAGGTTCTGAAAATCCTCCATCTGTTGACAACGGGCTTGGGTGGGGTAATAAGATGGGTTAGGTACTCTACTAAATACAGTTCTGTAATTTATATTAATATCAGCCATGCTGTTATCCCCTAATACACGCAAATTTTGCAGCGCCATTTGTTCCGGAAAAGAAACCATTGTAGTTAAGTCATCCTGACACAAAGTCGGCAATACAGATTCATTTCATCATAGAAATGTTTTTTATAGTCAGTCTCCTTCCAAAACGGTTCACATCAAGATGGTTCCCAGTAAATTAAATTTTGTACTTGGTTCAAAGGTTAAACTTTTTTCCAACAATGTAATTTCATGTGTATTAAGAATAGTAGCAGATACATTTACTACTGAAGATATATTTGCTGTTTCCTGGTGTGATACCCATGTTGGTGAATTCGTTCTGTTTTCCTACCAGCCCTTCTTGTTTTTTTCTTGATTTTTTCAAACTGGAAACGTGTTTTTTGGCGATAGGGCAGAGGTCGATGGCATAGTTGTTTCAGTTTCTGAAAAGTCCGTATTGCCATCACAGGTTTCAGGCTCTGTAGAGGAAAAACTCACTCTATTTTCTCCCCATTTATTTTTTCCTCATGATGGATCTAGGGAGATTTTGCCGAAATTGATGCCAGGTGTAAACGATCATCTGACCGTGAAGGGATCTGTATGGAGAAAGGTGTCAACATACTGGAGGGAGGTGTCAAGTTTGTTTCACAAAACAACGCCACATTAGGCACACTATCGTCCCCCAGTGACCATATGAACAAGTCCAAAAAAGCAGATAAATCCAATTGGTCTGTCAGTAAATGGTTCATATAAGTGCGGTGGAAAAACTTGCGTTCTGTGTAAATGTTACTAACAAAAATAATTTTTCATTTTATACTAATAGCAAGCAATATAACATCAGAAGAATGATAAATTGTAGCTCTGTGAATGTCATTTATATGATTTCTTGTACTACATGCCGACTGCAGTACATAGGTCACACCACCAGGACACTGAGAAAAAGAGTATCAGAACATGTGTACAATGTCCTAAATAATTCAACAAGGAGTCCCTCGGGAGCCTCCCAGCATTTTCTCAGTGTCCATGGAGGTGATTTGAGCAGTCTGCAGGTGAGCGGCATAGAGAAGGTTCTGCTACCTAGGAGGGGAGGAGATGTGAAAATAATGCTCCAATATAAAGAGGTAAAATGGATTTTTGAGATGGAAACGAGGATCCCATCTGAATTAAATATAAGAAAAGATGAATGTATTTCTATTGAATTTTTTGTGCATTTCCTTGTCTGGTTGCATGTATATTGTCAAAATAATTTGTATATTTGCATATTCAAATTTTGTCTCATTGCTGACCTCATGTCCTGTGCCATATGTTTTTAGTCTGAATTCATTGTGAGATGTCTAGAGACTGAATAAGGATGTTAAGTCCGAAACGCATCCTCGCAGCATGGCATAATGGACTTTTAATGCTTTTCAAATAAAGGATTTTTTATTTTTAAATACTGGAACTGTGCTGGATCGCCTCTTTTTCATTTGAATAGTGATCAGTGGTTGTATACATGCTCTCAGCACTGACTGACAGCA
Organism: Anomaloglossus baeobatrachus; assembly: GCF_048569485.1. Taxonomy (NCBI): domain Eukaryota; kingdom Metazoa; phylum Chordata; class Amphibia; order Anura; family Aromobatidae; genus Anomaloglossus; species Anomaloglossus baeobatrachus. The sequence continues at coordinate 579,232,825 of NC_134357.1, read as the reverse complement.
GGTTCTAATGCTGAGCGTCTGTCAGTCACAGCGGGGGGCAGGGGATATATGTGGTAATAGCAGACATTTCCCTTATTTTTCCACCAGTATCGCTCGACATCAGCAATAAAAACTCGATGCTGAAGATGGTTTCTTATTTGGATTTTTTTACAGGTTTAACAGCAAACACAAAAAAATCACAATAATGAAGTACAATGCAGTGCGGAGTCCTTTAACCCTTTCCATAACGCCCTTCGCTGCCACTTTAATGCCCATATTTGTGCCAGTTTTATTATTTTTGTTGCTGCTTTTCAGTGTATTCACATCCGGGCTCCGCACTGCAGTGTATTATATTGTACTTATTTTTGCAGATAAAAACCTGTAAAAAAGACTCCAAATAAATAGCAAAAAATAATTGCTGAATAAGAAACAGACTTCAGCGTCATCATAAAAAGTAACAAAAGACGATAACAGTAACAGGAAAATGAAGCCGAGCAAAATAATAGAGACTCTGCATCAGGGCTGGCATCAGCAGCCGGCCACCTGGTCAAGTGCCGGGGCCCTGGACAGCCTGGGGGGCCCACTTGCCTCCGTCAGTTCTGTGTCCCCCGGGCCTAGTTCCGGGGATCGCAGTGCTTGGCAGGAAAGTGTGGCTGCTGAACCTTTAAGCCACATTGGCATGCAGCTCCTGTTCTGAAGTTTATCTGTGGGCGGAGCTACCACGCAGCCTGCTCCAGTCCCATAGATGAAGATGATTTGCAGCGTCCCCCAACACAGCGCTGTTGTCCGGCGCTGTATGGCCTCCCTCTTCACCAGACCTGAACGGTATGTTCCACACACACCCTCCCCCTTCCGATCTCTCTGTCCCCCTCCCTTCTGAGCTGTGTGTGCCCCTTTTCTTACCCCCCAAGATCTAATGGGCGCCAGTGAGCTGTATGGGCTCCCCCTCTCCCCTGAACTGTATGTGCTGGCCCCCCACAGCCATATGTGCTGGTCCCTGGAGCTATGTGTGGCCCCCGCAGAGCCTTATGGGCACATGTCTCAGCTTCTCCCACCATAAGCTACAAGCCTTGTATAAAAAAGAGATAACTAAAACAGTATGTGTGTGCAGCAGAGCTGTATGTGTGTCTGCAGCAGACCTGTATGTATGTGTGTGCAGCAGAGCTGTATGTATGTGTGTGCAGCAGAGCTGTATGTGTATGTGCTGCAGAGCTGTATGTGTGCAGAACTGTGTGTGTGCTGAAGAGCGGTATGTGTGTGTGCAGCAGAGCTATGTGTATGTGTGTGCAGCAGAGCTGTGTGTATGTGTGTGCAGCAGAATTGTGTGTATGTGTGTGTGCAGCAGAACTGTGTGTATGTGCAGCAGAGATATATGTGTGTGTGTTCAGCAAAGCTGTGTGTGCAGCAGAGCTGTGTGTATGTGTGTGTACAGCAGAGCTCTGTGTATGTGTGTGTGCATCAGAGCTGTGTGTGTGTGTGTGCATCAGAGCTGTGTATGTGTGTGCAGCAGAGCTGTATGTATGTGCTGAAGAGCTGTATGTGTGTGCAGCAGAGCTGTGTGTGCAGCAGAGCTGTGTGTATGTGTGCAGCAAAGCTGTGTGTATGTGTGTGTGTTCAGCAGAGCTGTGTATGTGTGCAGCAGAGCTGTGTATGTGTGTGCAGCAGAGCTGTATGAGTGTGTGCAGCAGAGCTGTGTGTGTGCACCAGAGCTGTTTATGTGTGTGCAGCAGAGCTGTGTATGTACAGCAGAGATCTGTATGTGTGTGTGCAGCAGAGCTGTGCATGTGTGTGCAGCAGAGCTGTATGTGTGTGTGCAACAGAGCTGTGTGAATGTGTGTGCAGCACAGCTATGTGTATGTATGTGTACAGCAGAGCTGTGTATGTATGTGAAGGCAACAGAGCTGTGTGTTTTTCTATGTCTGTACATCTGCAGCAGAGATGTGTGCAACAGTGCTATCAGGGTGCATGTGTGCAGCAGAGCTGTCTGTATACAGTATGTATTCTTTGGGCAGCAGAGTTCTGTGTGTGTATACAGCAGTGCTTTGTGTGCAGTAGTGCAGTGTGCATGAAGACAGGAGAGCTGTGTGTGTTTGTGTCTATACATCTGCAGCAAAGATGTGAGTGTGTGTGTGTGTGTGTGTGTGTGTGTGTGTGTGTGCGTGTGTGTCCAGCAGAGCTGTGTGTGTGGCTCCCCATGTGCTGTCCCCTAGAGCTATATGTGCGACTTCCAGAACCATATGTATGGCCTCCCAGAACACTATGTCGGCCACCCCAGTAATGTGTATGCCCCCAGAGCTGTTTGCCACTCCAGTAACATCTATGCCCCCCAGTAATGTCTATGCCCGATGCCCCTCCTGTGACGAATATATTGTAGCCTCCAGCCCCTCCTGTGATGTATATACAGCAGTGCAGTGTCAGTGTGCACTGTGCACGGCCATGTATGTTAGTGACGGCCATCATGCAGTGCAGCCCCATGCCCGGGAGAATCTGGACAGGAGACAAGCGAGGAGGTGAGTGAGGCTGCTGCCGGCCTCCCTATATTCAATCCTCTAATGTATCTGTGTGTGTGTATAATGGATATATCTACGTATGTCAGTGTGTATCACTGTGTATAGACTTATGTCTATATGTGTTCTTCTGAATTTCTCTTTAGATATGTATATGCACATTTGCCTGTATGTGTATGTATCTGTGTATGTGCGTGTCTGTGTGTGGATGGGGCCCACAAAACCCTGGAGTCGGCCCTTTCTGCACCTACCTCCACCTGCAGAGCCGCACACTAGATATATAATACCCTGCACCTACCTCCACCTGCAGAGCCGCACACTAGATATATAATAACCTGCACCTACCTCCTCCTGCAGAGCCGCACACTAGATATATAATACCCTGCACCTACCTCCACCTCCAGAGCCGCACACTAGATATATAATACCCTGCACCTACCTCCACCTGCAGAGCCGCACACTAGATATATAATACCCTGCACCTACCTCCACCTGCAGAGCCGCACACTAGATATATAATAACCTGCACCTACCTCCTCCTGCAGAGCCGCACACTAGATATATAATACCCTGCACCTACCTCCACCTGCAGAGCCGCACACTAGATATATAATACCCTGCACCTACCTCCACCTGCAGAGCCGCACACTAGATATATAATACCCTGCACCTACCTCCACCTGCAGAGCCGCACACTAGATATATAATACCCTGCACCTACCTCCTCCTGCAGAGCCGCACACTAGATATATAATACCCTGCACCTACCTCCACCTGCAGAGCCGCACACTAGATATATAATACCCTGCACCTACCTCCACCTGCAGAGCCGCACACTAGATATATAATACCCTGCACCTACCTCCACCTGCAGAGCCGCACACTAGATATATAATACCCTGCACCTACCTCCACCTGCAGAGCCGCACACTAGATATATAATACCCTGCACCTACCTCCACCTGCAGAACCGCACACTAGATATATAATACCCTGCACCTACCTCCACCTGCAGAGCCGCACACTAGATATATAATACCCTGCACCTACCTCCACCTGCAGAGCCGCACACTAGATATATAATACCCTGCACCTACCTCCACCTGCAGAGCCGCACACTAGATATATAATACCCTGCACCTGCCTCCACCTGCAGAGCCGCACACTAGATATATAATACCCTGCACCCGCCTCCACCTGCAGAGCCGCACACTAGATATATAATACCCTGCACCTACCTCCACCTGCAGAGCCGCACACTAGATATATAATACCCTGCACCTACCTCCACCTGCAGAGCCGCACACTAGATATATAATACCCTGCACCTACCTCCACCTGCAGAGCCGCACACTAGATATATAATACCCTGCACCTACCTCCTCCTGCAGAGCCGCACACTAGATATATAATACCCTGCACCTACCTCCACCTGCAGAGCCGCACACTAGATATATAATACCCTGCACCTACCTCCACCTGCAGAGCCGCACACTAGATATATAATACCCTGCACCTACCTCCACCTGCAGAGCCGCACACTAGATATATAATACCCTGCACCTACCTCCACCTGCAGAGCCGCACACTAGATATATAATACCCTGCACCTACCTCCACCTGCAGAGCCGCGCACCGGATATATGGCTGCTCTGTGCTTACAGGACCTGTGATGATGTCACATGGAGGGGAGGAGTCAGGGGTCACATGATCAGCTCCTCAGTGTATGCAGGGCTCTGCTGTGCTGGGTGTCATGGTGCTGGGTGAGGGGAGGTTATGTCAGGGGGTCACAGTGAGGTAATGGAGGCTGTATGTAGACAGGACACATCCTGGAAGCCGTGGACGGACATGGAGCAGATATCCTGGAAATCCAGGGATGAGCAGTGAAGTCTGAGGGGGCAGTAGCCACAGCTGTTTCTAGATTGTTCCAGAACTATTTACCCCAGCCACAGTAAGCGAGGGTCCCTGAGCTTGTGAGGGGCAGTAAAGTCTGAGGGGGCCGGGAAGTGCATAGTATAAGCACAATATCATAGTGTGACACAAGAGCAGAGTTTGGAGTTTTCCTTCCAAGTTTCTCATTGTTTTTTCATTGTTTTTATAGTTATTTCTGTATTGTTCATCCCCATTTAATAGCGGCTCCATGGACAATGCTACCAGGTGTGTTTCTTGTCAGATGTATGCCTGCCTTGAGCAGCCGTTGGAGGGTGAATATGTCTGCACTCGATGTCAGCGTGTTACATATTTGGAAGCCCAGGTAACTGATCTAAATATGCAGCTCACAGCACTCAGGAGCATTGCAAACCTGGAGAGGAGTTTAGAGCTCACTGAGCGGCTCTGGCTGTGGCCAGTGCTATGTAGGAGGGTGGAGGTGGGGAAGGTCAGGACCCAGAGGTAGGTAGCTGGGTAACAGAAGAAGAGGTAGGGGGAAAAGTGTCAGGGAGCCCAGTCCTGATCCGGCACAACCTAGTAAATATGCCTGTGTGGCTGATATTAGGAATGCAGGACTAGGATCACTACAGCAGGACGTTGCTCCTAGTAACCAGGAAAATGGCTGCTGTAGGAAGGAGGGAAATAGGAGAGCAGCAAAAGCCAGATGGATGATGGTGCTAGGGGACTCTATAATTAGGCGGACAGACAAGGTTATTTTTCGTCGAGACCATGAATGCCGAACAGTGTGTTGTCTGCCGGGTGCTCGGATTCAGCATATTGCGGATCTGATAGATTGCTGGGTGGGGCTGGGGAAAATCCAGCAATCATGGTGCACATTAGTACTAATGACAAAGTTAAAAGTTAGAGGCAGATGGAAGGTCCTTAAAAATGATTACAGTGAACTAGGAGAGAAGCTGAAGTCCAGGACTTCCACGGTGGTGTTTTCAGAAATACTACCAGTGCCACGAGCGTCACTAGAAAGACAGCGGGAGATTAGGGAGATAAATATGTGGCTTAGGAATTGGTGCAGAAAGGAAGGGTTAGGGTTCATGGAGAACTGGGCCGACTTCTCAGTCAGCTACAGGCTCTACAGTAGGGACGGGCTGCACCTCAATGGGGAGGGTGCAGCTGTGCTGGGGGAGAAAATGGTCAGACGGATGTAGGAGCTTTTAAGCTAGGATTTGGGGGGAGGGAGGGTAGTGGAACAAATAAAGGAATAGATAGAGCATATAGAGACAGTGAAACAGTAGGGGTCAATGAAGGATTAGGGGGGTCTGGGACATGCAAGAAAAGTAGGGAGGCAAGGAGTAAGGAATGTGTTAATACTATTAAATGTCTACTGGCAAATGCAATAAGTCTTGCAAAGAAAATGAATGAATTGGAGACTAATGTCAAGCATGGATTATGATGTGGTGGGCATTACGGAAACCGGATGAGAGCCATGACTGGGTGACAAACGTAGAGGGTTATACTACATTCATGAAAGACAAGAAAGACAAAAATGGTGGAGGGGTGTGTATATTTATAAAATCTAACCTAAGACCTGTGCTCAATGATGACATTGGGGGGAACTGCAACAATGCAGAATCAGTATGGGAAAATGTACATGGGGAGGGGAATAACGGAAAGCTACTAATTGGAGTTTGCTATAAGCCTCCTAACATACCTGAAAGGTAGAGGGTGAAATGCTGCAACAAATTGAAAAGTCATCAAATAATAATAATAATAATTGGGTCCTTATTATGGGGGATTTTAACTATCCAGACATTCAGTGGGACATGGAATCTTCTGGTTGTGCTAAAAGTTGTAAGTTCTTATCTACTATTCAAGACAATTTCCTCTCTCAGATGGTAGATTAACCGACAAGGGGAGATAATCTGCTAGATCTGGTCTTGTCATAGACCGGATACAATTTCAGATCTACAGGTCCGAGAGCACTTGGGAACCAGCGATCATAATATGGTAAGCTTCAAAGTAATATTCAATAGAACATTTAAAAGGGGAAATCCTAAAACCTAGAATTTTAGGAAAGCTGATTTCAACAAATTAAAGGAAGAGCTTCATTGTGTAGATTGGGACAAAGTCATGGTAACTGGGGATACGGAACATAAATGGGGTAAGTTTAAGCATATACTACTAGAGTCCTGTAAAATACTTATACCTCCTAGTAAAAAAAATGTCTAGGAATAAAAACAAAACCTCTATGGATAAATAAGACTGTACAAAGTATAATAAAAGAAAAACAAATGGCATTCAAAATCTTGAAGGGTGAGAATACAGAAATAGCATTTCAAGATCATAAGGATCTCAATAGGAAACGTAAAAAAGAAATAAAGCGGGGGCGTGGCCTGCACGCTGATGGCGACGGCTGCTTGAAGGAGAGCTCTGTGCTGACTGCAGGATAAACCGGCTCTTATCAGCTCAGAGATAACAGGATTACCAGCTACAGGAGGTGTGAGTAACCCCAGCCCCCAGCTATGCCTAAGGGGAGACCTAAAAAAACTGGCACTCCTGCCAAACTGACAGACTTCTTCCCCCTGGATAGGGATCTCTCCTCACCAAGCAAGATGGCTTCCCACTCAGCTTCTTCCCACTCCTCACAAGGAGATACAGGCTGCTTGAGAGGCTGCACAGCCATTCCTCTGACAGAGGAAACAATGCAAGCTCTGCTGAAAACACTGAGGGCTTCCTTGCAGGCTGATCTCAGAGAAATAGTAAGAGAGCTGAAGGAAGAGATCAGGTCTCTATGTGATCGCACAAAGCATGTAGAAACTAAAATGGCTGAATTTGCAACATCACATAACAATCTGATAGATGCTAACACAGCTTTGGAAAAGGAGGTGGAGGCACTAAAACTTAAAATCAGTGATATAGAGGACAGATCCCAAAGAAATAACCTAAAAATCAGAGGGATCCCCTCATCAGTAGCAGATAAAGACCTCCAGGAATACTTCCACAAGTTTCTGCAGCTTATACTCCCTGGATGGGACACCAGAGACCTGATAGTGGACAGGATTCATAGAGTCCCTAAAGCCAAAGGCATGGATCCAGCTCTGCCTAAAGATGTCCTGGCTAGACTTCATTTCTATAAAACAAAAGAAGCTGTGCTTCACACACTGAGGGGAAATCCAGCCCTGCCAGACACTTTCATGGGACTAAAAATCTTCCCAGATCTTTCTGCTGCAACTCTTAATAAAAGAAGAGAATTTGCCCACCTTTCTAAACTCCTTAGAGATCAAGACATCAAGTACAAGTGGGGTTTTCCGGTGAAGATGATAATTTTCAAAGATGGAGGCACTCACATATGTCATACTCCTTCTCAGCTGGGCAAATTGCTGGATGACTGGGGAATAGCCCACCCACCAAACCCTGGTGGGCAGGAGAATCATAGAGGCCCTCCAGACAGGATTAACCCTGAATGGTTAGCTGGGACTCCTTCCTGCTTATGGCACTTGCTGCCCCTGCTCCTGTGACACGGGATGTCACGCAGCCCCCCTGATGTTCTCGCCTATGGCGAGCAGTTATACACCGGGCACCCTACTCGGGGCAAACCGGTGTTGTTGGAATTTTTTTGTTTTTGTTCCTCTTCTCACAAATGTTCCTTAATTTTTTCTGGAAATTTCTCTCAATTCCTTGCTGGTCTAGCCCCTCTCATCCCTGATGGCGTTCCTAATTCAAACCCCCCTGCGGCTCCAATATGAGAATTAAGATATTGTCTATTAATGTGAACGGACTCAACTCCCCAGCAAAAAGGTCAATGATGTGGAGAGAGGTGAAGGCATCTAACTGTGATATAGCGTGCATTCAGGAGACCCACCTTCTTTCCACAGATAATAAACGGCTACTTCATCCAAGGTTCCAACACACCTTTTTTGCTAATGACTCAAAAAAAAGAGGAGGAGTGGCCATTTTAATAAATAACTCAGTGGCCTTTAAATTGATAAATGTCAGTTATGGAGCGGATGGAAGATATATTATTTTGTCTTGTTATATCAACAGCGTCCCTTATACCTTGGCAACGGTCTACTCCCCAAATTCATCACAATTGACCTTTGCTAGGAAATTTTTCCAAGCATTCAAAGATACTGCCACAGGGGCGGAAATCATCTGTGGAGACTTTAATATACCTGTAATACGCTCCATGGATTGCTCTAACACCAGCATCCCACATGCTAAGGAACTTAAGCATCTCATCAATGAATTCCATTTTCATGACATCTGGAGATATTTGCACGCATCAGAAAGAGACTATACATTCTTCTCTTCCAGGCATCGCTCATACAGTAGAATTGATTTTTTTTTGGTCGACAGCAAATCTATAAGTAATTGTGTGGCAGCTGATATTGGTTTAATTACTTGGACAGACCATGCGCCGATCTCTTTGTCTGTTCAGGGTAGCTTTAATGTTCAAAATTCCCCTAGGTGGAGACTGAATACCAGCTTGCTTGGTAGGCAGAAGGTACATGATGAAGTAGAGTCAGTGTTAACAGAATATTTTAAACTTAATAATAATGGGGAAATTTCTGACGAGACCCTGTGGGCTGCTCATAAAGCCATAGTCAGAGGGCAGCTCATAAAAATAGCCTCCATCCAAAAACGGAAAAAAGACGCAGATATTAAATATATATTAACCCGTATTCATCACCTTGAATCCCTGAATAAAGCCAAAGCATCCCCTAACTTGACTAAAGAAATTGTAACCCATAGATTCCAATTAAGATCCCTACTCCTGCAAAAATACGAACATAATCTTAAAAAAAATAGATCGACATTTTATGCTATGGGGGATAGAGCGGGGTCCTTATTGGCAAGAAGGACGAAAAAACGTGAGATCCAATCTAAAATAGAATTCCTGAGGGACCCGAACGGAACAATCACTAGACATCCCATTGAAATAGCAGAAGCATTTGCGAAATACTATGAGGCCCTGTATAATCTAAAATATGATTCCAATACGTCACAGCCGACTCAAGTGGATATACAGGGTTTCCTAGACACCCTGGATCTTCCCCGGGTCTCAGATGAGCAATTAGAGGAACTTAATCTTCCCTTTACTACACATGAAATCCTAGGTGCCATCAAAATGACTAAGTCTAACTCTGCCCCGGGCCCCGATGGGCTGCCATACGAATATTACAAACAATTTACATCCACTCTGTCCCCCTTTATGTCAAAAACCTTCAATTTTTGGCAAAATAAAGGGTCAATTTCCCCAGACAACTTAGAAGCGATAATTATCACGCTACCAAAGCCAGGGAAACCTGCAGACACCCCGGGTAATTTTAGGCCCATTTCACTCCTAAATTGTGATGTTAAAATTTATGCCAAACTAGTGGCAGATAGACTTCATAAAGTGATCCCGACCTTAGTGGCTCCAGACCAAGTTGGGTTTGTGACAGGGAGGCAATCTAAGGATGGCACCAGACGGATGCTTGACTTGATTGGACTGGTGGAGATATCGGGTGAACCCAGTGCATTCCTGTCTCTTGATGCTGAAAAAGCCTTTGACAGGGTGCACTGGGGATACCTGGAGAGAGTTCTAACAAAATTCGGGTTCTTGGAGAAAATCAAGTCATCCATTCTAGCCCTCTACTCTTACCCAAATGCGTCAGTGTTGGCATCGGGGTTTCTGTCATCTAAATTTCAAATAAGTAATGGCACCCGCCAGGGGTGTCCATTGTCTCCCGCTATTTTTGCTTTAGTGGTAGAACCTCTGGCGGAAGCTATACGAAAAAACATAGCCATTTCTGGTATAAGAGTTGGGGAATTTGAACATAAACTTGGTTTATACGCAGACGATGTGATAATTTCCTGTTCTAACCTTGCAGTGTCGATTCCAGCAGTGGTGAACACATTATCAAACTTTTCTAAAGTGTCGTATTATAAGCTTAATGCGGCAAAGTCTTTGATACTGCCGTTTAATGTACCGGTGGAGGCCAGGAGTGCGCTGGAGGGGGCCTTTCAATTCAAATGGTGCGACAGGGGGATACCTTATTTGGGTATTAAGCTGACACCATCGCAGATGTTAATTAAAGAAAATTTGGAACCTCTGATCCAAAATTTAGAAAAGGAATTGGGAAGGTATGAAAAAATATCATTGTCCTGGATGGCCAGGATACAGTCCTTTAAAATGGTTTTCTTACCCAAAATATTGTATGTGCTCAGATGCCTTCCCATCAAAATTTCTCACAAAACCCTGATGAAACTTCAATCGTTGACTAACAAATTTGTCTGGGGTAATAAAAGGGCTAGGGTCGCAGGTAAAGTGTTATACCCCCCATATGACTTAGGGGGATTGGGCACCCCAAACATAACGGCATATTATAAAGCCTTACTAATTGAATCACTAAAGGAATGGTGGCGTCCAGGTAATTCACATAGATGGGCTCAGATTGAAAATTTCCTGTCCCGCCAGGGCTCGGTCAGAAGAATGATGGAAGCAGAATATTTGAGCCGTTCACGGTTCTCCCCGTGTGTTCCCACCATGTCAGCCTCCCTGGAGGTCTGGCGAAATGACTTGATTCATAAGATTCAGATTCCTCTTTCAGAGATTTCCCTCAAGTCGTTGCAATCTCAAATCCCCTTTTTGAATCTGGCCAGGTGGGAGGGATCGGCCATTACAGTGCTGGCGGATCTATACTCTGATATGGGTGTTAACCCCTTTAATGAAATAGTACGGGAACACCCCTCTTTAAAGGGCTGTTTCTATCAACACATCCAAATTAGTCATTTTCTGGCCTCTAAATTTCCTCCAAAGTCAAAGCCTCTGTTACCTACAACAAAAGCTTTGGTATTTAAAAAGATAATTAAATCCAAAGGTATCTCCTCGACATACAAATGGCTCAATAACCCCCCCGAAGAGCAAAAATCTCCTTATATGAATAAATGGGACGTGGAGTTGAGTGTCTCTACCTCTCCTTCAAACTGGCACTCGGCATCAGCAAATATCCAAAAATATTCCAAGTGTATAAATCATCTGGAGCAACTGAAAAAAGTACACCTGCGATGGTATCGGTCCCCAGCCAACTTAGCACAGTTACTCCCAAATTATTCGCCACATTGTTGGAAGGGCTGCCTCCAAAGGGGTACTCTTGGTCACTGCTGGTGGGCTTGTCCCAAGGTTTTCTCGTTCTGGTTGGAGGTGTTTGGCCTGATGGGTGAGCTGACAGGCAATCCTATTAATCCGAATCCAGGTCTGGCAGTGCTAAACGTGGGTATAGAGGAGTTCTCTTGGGAATCCAGGGGTTTATTAGTTCACATTCTAGTAGCTGCCAGATATTGCATAAGTTTGCCTGGAAATCCCCAGAGACGCCTACATTAGTTGAACTATATAACCGAATTAATCTCCAATGCCAATACGAGTTCTGTCTGGCTCACTCCATCCGCGCCAAAAACAAAATACTTCAGATTTGGAACACGTGGCTAAACTCTGTATATGCATCCCCTGTCAAGCATCTGTTTCCAGGGCAAACTGTTGATAATTAAAAACGGGTCAAATAGGGTCAAAGAGTGTGTTACGCAGGGAGTTCACCCATACCACATGTCAATAGTCAAGGTGTTTAAATCTCTGTTGTTGTTACTGCTAGGGCTACCCCGAAACGCCATCCAATTCCCTCCCTCCCCCCTCCCCCTCCCTGGTTGCTTCCTTGCAACCATCCATGGTTCCCCCCATCTCCCCCACCTCTCTCTCCCCTCCCTTTTCTTATCTTCCTTTCTTACTCTCTGGTTCTGGTTGTTTGGATCCCTCATTTTGAGGATTAAAGAGTAAATTGGTAGGTTGACTCTATACGTATTGGGTATTGATTAACCTAAAAAAGTTGCAACTTGCATCAGACATGATTGGTGGGGGTGTGACAGGAAATGTGAATCATAATCAAAGGTGATACTACCACATGTTACAGCGATGTTTTCTTTGTGTATTATTGCCAATGATACCTGAATTTCTCCTTTTTGTAATGTAACTTCCTACAATAAAAATTGATTGGATTAAAAAAAAAAAAAAAAAAAAAAAAAGAAAGAAAGCAAGCAAAATTAGCTACTGAAACAAAAATCGACAAGGACATTAAAATAAATCCCAAAATTTGTTATAAATACATTAATGCCAAAAAAGAAAACAAAGGATGGTATTGGTCCATTAAAATATAGTAACAAGTTAATTATAGAGGACAAAGCAAAGACTGAGATATTAAACCGTCACTTCTCATCCGTGTTCAGCAAGGAACAGACTGTTTCAGGGATCATTCAACAAGTCAAAAATCAAAGTTCACCACCTGATATTAATTTAACACAAGAAGTACGTCTGCGTCTGAGTAAATTAAACATTGACAAATCCGCTGGGCCAGATGGCATTCATGCACGAATATTGAGGGAACTGAGCTCAGTAATTGACAGACCACTGTATCTCATCTTCTTAGACTCGCTTGTAACAGGATTGGTTCCTCAGGATTGGAGGATTGCTGATGTGGTACCGATATTTAAGAAAGGTAAGAGGGTGGATCCAGGCAACTACCATCCAGTAATTCTGACATCAGTAGTATGCAAAGTTTTTGAGGGCATTTTAAGAGATGACATGCAAAAATATTGCAAAAAATAATATAATAACTGACAGACAGCATGGATTCATGAAAGATAAGTCATGTCTAACCAACATGTTGAGGTTCTATGTGGAGGTAAGTGCAAACCTGGATATTGGTAATGCAGCTGATGTGATTTATTTGGACTTTGTAAAGGCATTTGATACTGTACCACATAATAGTCTTATAGCAATGCTCCAGTAGTAGGGACTAGGGGAAACTATATGCACATAGGTAAGGAATTGGCTAAAAGATAGGAAACAAAGAGTAGTCTTAAATGGTATATTCTCTAAATGGGCTATAATTAGCAGTGGGGTACCGCAGGGATCTGTGCTAGGACCAATCCTTTTTAATCTCTTTATTAATGACCTTGTGGATGGGATTGATAGTAAAGTGTCAGTCTTTGCTGATGACACCAAACTATGTATGATATTAAAAACTGACCTTGATAGTAAAATATTACAAAACGATATGGATAAGATGTCGGAATGGGCAGATACTTGGCAAATGAGATTTAATGTTGATAAATGTAAAGTAATGCACTTAGGACGGAGTAATCCTATAGCTGCATATACTTTAATGGAAGTAATCTTGGGCTAAAGAACAGAAGGACTTGGGTATTCTGATTACAAATAAGCTGAGTAGCAGCACTCAATGTCAAGCAGCAGCTGCTAAAGTAAACAAGATGTTAGGGTGTATAAAAAGAGATATTAGATCCCGTGATCCCAATGTATTGTTACACCTCTATAAATCACTTGTAAGGCCACATCTGGAATATGGGATCCAGTTTTGGGCTCCACATTTTAAGAAGGACATACAGAAGTTAGAGTCAGTTTAAAGGCGGGCAACTAGACTACTACAAGGAATGGAAGGCCTCCCATATGATGAGAGGTTGAAAAAGTTAGATATGTTTAGCTTAGAAAAAAGACGTCTCAGAGGAGATCTCATTTATATGTATAAATACATGTGTGGTCAATATAAAGGACTGGCGCATGACTTATTCCTTCCAAAGACAATACTAAGGACCAGGGAGCATACACTGCGAGTGGAAGAAAAGTGATTCCGGCAGCTAAATAGGAAAGGGTTCTTTACAGTTAAATCAGTCAGACTGTGGAATGCCCTACCACAAGAGGTAGTAATGGCAGATACTATAACAGCTTTTAAAAGAGTTGGATTTCCTCAGTACACAACATTGTCGGTTATAAATGACTTAATATCAAAATGTAAAATTGTTGGAGGAAAGTTGAACTAGATGGACCTAGGTCTTTTTTCAACCTATGCAACTATGTAACATGACCTCTGTGCAAAGAGAGAGGAGCTCAGAGCAGAGCATTTAAGTAGTTGGTATCAACCTACATGTATCTATGTAGCGTAATAGTTACTAAAAAGCTGGATAAACCCTTTAATCTCTCCATCTTCTTCGCACCTGTTATTTGATTCTTGCATATGATGGAATCTAATTTTAGTGAATGACACTCGGCTCCACACTCGAGTCTGATATATGAGAAAATATACAACAGTGTCAGCACGGTCTAAGGGAAAGGCCTGGAAAAGCATCTACGGAGACGCCCAAAATCTATAACACAGAAAGCGCCGGACCCCCGGGACTGAGCGCAGGTCAGAGAATTGGGGCTGTAAGGCCAAAAACACAATAATACAAGGGTTGAATGAAAAGTAATGCCTCCACCTTCATAACGCCTCTCAGATGGCAGCGCTGGTATGGGGCAGGTACTGGACTGTTCAGTAGACTCTCCTCTATAGCTCCAGTTTGCGGGAAACCTTATCAATGAACGGTTGTGTTATTACAGTGTAAAGAATGAACCCTGTGCAGACGATCGGTCAATGTGATTTCGGCAACGTGCTGTCATTGAATTCTTGACAGCAGCAGGTGTCACCCCAAAGGAGATTCATCAGAGAATACAAGCCGTGTATGGTGATTGTGCTGATGCGCACCGTGCGTCGTGGGGCCAGTAGTAAGATTAAAGATGGTGAGGTGGGAACGTCTGACTTGTGTGACAAAGAAAGAGTTGGACGTCCTGTGACAGCAACCACGGAGTTACACATGGAAAACGTAGACTCAGGATGATGTTCGTATCACTCAGAGAGAAGTTGTAAGCACAATCGGCATTTCACAGGAACGTGTAGTCACATTATTGCTCTGCTTGGTTATGGGAAGATCTGTGCACGATGGCTGCCCCGGATGCTGACGTCTGACATGAAAGCCACAGACTGGACATTTCCCAGGAAATCCTCTCACGTTACGAGAATGAAGGTGACGCCTTTCTGCATTCAATTGTGACCGGAGATGAATCTTGTGTAAACCACTACGGACCGGAGCCGAAACGTCAGTCCATGGAATATCAGCACAAAGGCTCGTCCCAGAAAAAGACATTCAAGACCCCGTCCTCAGCCGGGAAATCCTGGCCTCAGTGTTTGGGGCGCAGATGACGTTATCCATGGGGATTTCCTACAACGCGGAGAAACAATCAATTCAGAGCGTTACATCACAACGCTGCCAACTGTGAAACCACGACTAACATACACTGAGGAGCTGACCATGTGACCCCTGACTCCTCCCCTCCATGTGACATCATCACAGGTCCTGTAAGCACAGAGCAGCCATATATCTAGTGTGCGGCTCTGCAGGTGGAGGTGTGTGGAGATTCCCCATTACTGGGGCAGGCGGCATTAACCCCTTTAGCTCTGAGACTATTTGGGGCGGGGGAGGTTTCGCTCCCTGCTCCTCAGATATAATGGCGGCGGCTCTATCTATCTCGGTCACATACGTTCTGCTGATATTCCGGCCTCTGTACTGGGAAATGTCGTCTCCATCTTGTTATATTCTCAGGGATTTCCCTATAGAGAAAGAGATTTCTTGTATCTCCAGTAATTGTATTATTACAGCGGATTCTTTATGATGTTCCATCGTCATCTTCTCCCCATTCAGGTCCCTACAATATCGGATCCTCTCAGTGGAGATCTTCTATAGAAGAGAATTCTCCTGATTGCCCCGTGAAGGATGGATATGGACAGGGACAAGATGGCGGAGAGGATATTACACCTCACCCTAGAGATCCTCTTCCGGCTTACTGGAGAGGTGAGAGATTCTGATGACGTCACATTACATCATTCTTATCTATGGGAATAACAGATGGACAGAACTGGAGAGGTGAGGACTCTGGAAATGTCTGGAGTGAGATTTATTACTGTGTCTCTCCATAACCAGGATTACACAGTAGTGAAGAAGACCTCTAGTGAGCGCTGTCAGGCCCCTGTGTCTGAGGGATGGGGAAGACCCCTGAGCCCAATCACGGGGCCTCCACCTCACCCCCCGATACATGAGGACATCAATGACCAGAAGATCCTAGAACTCACCTACAAGATGATTGAGCTGCTGACTGGAGAGGTGACACTGCTGGGAATGCTGGGACATTATACAGTAACGCTATGAAGGGATCGGGGGTGACGGTATCATTGTATGTGTCAGGTTCCTATAAGGTGTCAGGACGTCACCATCTATTTCTCCATGGAGGAGTGGGAGTATTTAGAAGGACACAAAGACCTGTACAAGGACGTCATGATGGAGGATCCCCAGCCCCTCACATCACCAGGTAATAGACAGGACTAAATACACACGGCCTATAATTATCTGTATGTAAGGAATGAATTCAGTCCCTGTATGTGTCTCCTCCAGTTCTATCCAGTAAGAGGACAACACCAGAGAGATGTCCCCGTCCTCTTCTCCCACAGGACTGTAAACAAGAAGATCCCGATGTTCCTCAGGATCATCAGGTAGATGGAGAGAAGGTGCCATGAAAACTCCCTATGATGTGTAGACGGCTGTGAAGGTCTTGTGCTCAGTCTTGTTTTATCCTCCAGTATTATATGCAGGGCCGGATTAAGGTTGGTGGGGGCCCCTGGGCAGAAAATCTGGTGGGGGCCCCATAACGTTAACATTTTTAGCCATAACAGTAGAGCGCGAACTGTAGCATTTAGATAGAAATCCAATGAACATTTATCCTGTTCTGCCACATTCAGATTTACAGTACTACAATACAGACACAGTCCAGGATCACTCACAGCCGTCACTTATACACGGAAAGTAGAGTTAAGGCTGCTTTACACATTTCGATCTCGTATGCGATCACACACGCCCCCATCGTATGTGCGGAACAGGCAATTTGTTGCCTGTGTCGCACAAACGATTACCCCCATCACACGTACCTTCCAAACAACCTCGCTGTGGGCAGCGAACATCCACTTCCTGGAGTGGGAGGGACATTCGGCGTCACAGCAACGTCACACAGCAGCCGGCCAATAGAAGCGGAGGGGCGGAGATGAGCGGGGCGTAAACATCCCGCCCACCTCCTTCCTTCCGCATTGCCGGCAGTACGCAGGTAAGCTGCAGTTCATTGTTCCCGGGGTATCACACGGAGCGATGTGTGCTGCCTCAAGAACGATGAACAACCAGACGTTCAATTTTTAGAAAATGAACGACGTGTCAGCGATCAACGTTTTAACGCACAATCAGGGTCGCATGTAGCTGTCACACACTACAATATCACTAACGATGCCGGATGTGCGTCACTTACGACGTGACACATCGTTATATATATTGTAGCGTGTAAAACTTTACTCACATTTTTTACTGATCCCAATGTTAAGGCAGCCAGGGCCGGCTCCAGGTTTTTGTGGCCTCCGGGTGAAAGAGTCTCAGTGGACCCCATCCACACACAGACACGCACATACACATACAGGCATACATATACATATTTGAAGACAAATTCATAAAAATACATATAAACAGACAAATATATGCACTGACATATATGCAGACACAGACGCATTAGGGGTCGTGCGCACGTTGCGTAATTCCATGCATTTATGCTGCGTATAGCACTGCAGTGTAAATGCATGCGTCCTGCGTCCCCTATACAATCTATTTAGATTGTGCATGATACGTGCGCACGTAGCTTTTATGAACGCAGTGATTTGGGTGCTAAAATGTTGACCCAAATCTGTGCGTTCATAAAATGAGCATGTCAATTATTCCGTGCGCTATGGATGCAGCTCCCGCTCTGTCTATGGTGGGGGAAGCAGCCATAGCGCATGAAATCGGATTTTCTGTACTGAAAAACTGCATCCATTATGCAGTGTTTCTGCAGCGATTTGACGCGCACATGTGCTGTCAAATCGCTGCAGAATATTCAGCAGTTACGTGTGCATGAGCCTTTACAGGTATTAATATGGGAAAGTCGCCAGCAGCCTCACTCACCTCTCCCGCTTGTTTCCGTCCAGCTCCTTCAGGACATGTGGCTGTGTTTCACGATGGCTGTCACTAACAGACATGACTGCACACTGACAGCACTGCTGTATATACATCACAGGAGGGGCAGGGGGCATAGACGTTACTGGAGTGGCAAACAGCTCTGGTGGTGTACTCATTACTGCGATGGGTGACATAGCGCTCTGGGGGACCCATATAGTTCTGGGGGGGGCCGCACAGACTGCTCTAATTCATATATACACATACACAGTACTGCTTCTTTCACACACAGCTCTGACACACACACACTCACACTACAATGCACCCTCTACACACACACACACACACACACTACAATGCACCCTCTACACACACACACAATGCACCCCACATCACCACACACTACAATGCACCCCCCCCACACACACACACTGCACCCCACATCACCTCCTACACACACACACACACACACACACAATGCACCCCACATCACCTCACACACACACACACAATGCACCCCACATCACCTCACAAACACACACAATGCACCCCACATCACCTCACACACACACACACACACACAGAATACAATGCACCCCCCCATTACCCCTCCCCCCACATACAATACAATGCACCACCCCATTAACCCTCCCCCACACACAATACAATGCACCCCTCATTACCCTTCCCCACACAGAATACAATGCACCCTCCATTACCCTTCCCCACACACACGATACAATGCACCCTCCATTACCCCTCCCCCCACACACAATACAACCCTCATCACCCCCTACACACACAAATTACACTGCCCCATCACTACACACTCCTCCCTCCCTCCCTCGGAATACAGTACTCCTCCTCTGCCTGTCACAGAGCTGTGTTCCTTCACAAATGTTCCCCGTTGTGTCCTCAGCCCCTCCTCACTCATCCCCATTAATTACACCTGTCTCTTCAGCTCCTTCATGGAGCGCTCGCTTCCTCTTGTCCCCTGTGTGGCGCCTGCAGCACTGTGATGACGTCAGCAAGGTGCTGATCTCATCACGTTGCTGCACGTCGGGGGCGGGGCCGGGTCCCGGCGCGATGTTCAAATGTATTTACATCTGAAAGATGCAAATACATTTGAATAGGAACGGAAAGAGGAAGCTGCGGTCATCGGCTCTGCTGCGCTCCTCTACACTGGGTGCATGCCGAGCACAGCACACAGCAGAGCCGACAGAGCACAGCGCGCTGCCTCCTGCTAGTGTGCCTGGCATGCACACACAGTGTAGAGGAGCGCAGCGGGGACAGCAGATACAGCGGCGCACTACACCGAGCCCCTGCTTCTAGGGAGGGGGAGGGGGGGAAGCTGCCCGCCCCTCGCTGGGTACGGCCGCAGCACATAGCAGGGAGCATTAGCACACCTGACCCCGGAAGTACAAGCGGCCGCTGGTACTTCCGGTGTCAATCAGCGTCCTGTGCCCGCAGTTTGTTTTTGCGTCTTAAAGACGCAGATACAAATAAATAGCGGTGCTTCAACACCCCGCGCCTCCCCCCCCCCGAAAACACAGCTGATTTATTAGACTGTCTTTACGGAGGGGGAGAGGGTGGGAAGAAAAAAAAAATGCTGACAGGTGCCAAGTATGGTGGGGGCCCCCTTAGAAGCTCTTTTGGTGGGGGCCCCTGGGCTGGAGCCCCGTCTGCCCCGCCTATAATCCGGCCCTGATTATATGTGTTATACTTGTGTAATGAGAGCGGTGGAGATGGCAGGATTAGAACTGATCATAGATGAGACTTCTCCATCTGTTTGTGACTTTTACAATATTTGTTTCAGGGGGAAGATCTGCCCCATATTAATACTACAGAGACATATGTGAGGGGTGATGAGCGGAGTAAAGAGGAGGTTCCTACAGATAACCGCCCAGGTGAGTAGTGACCACTAAATGCAGAGAAGTCACAGATTCTTCTCAGTCACCGACTGTGGCTGCTTTATCAGGGTTGTAGTCCGGCCATAGAAAATGGTCACCATTCTGCTGCTAGACCACCACATGCTCCTCCACCCAATACTGACAATATTATTTTGGGCATTGTTGGAGTCCGATCAGACGTTTTCCTGTGAATTACCGTAAATTGGAGCCTTCTCTCATTTTCTTTGATAGAAGGTTGGATTTGCAGAATTTACAATTATTTCTTATTGTTTATGGAACAATAATAATATTTATTCATTTATATTGCGCTATTAATTCCACAGCGCTTTACATACATTGGCAACACTGTCCCCATTAGGGCTCACAATTTACAGTCCCTATCTGTATGTCTTTGGAGTGTGGGAATAAACTGGAGCACCCGGAGGAAACCCACGCAAACATGGGGAAAACAAACAAGCTCCTTGCAGATGTTGGCCTTGGTGGGATTTGAACCTCAAGCGCTGCAAGACTGTAGTGCTAACCACTGAGCCACCACAAGACTGCAGTGCTAACCACTGAGCCACCACAAGACTGTAGTGCTAACCACTGAGTCACCACAAGACTGCAGTGCTAACCACTGAGCCACCATGTCACCAATAAGTTTTTATTTTGTTATTCAATAATTAACAAATATTTTTTACAACCATATATTCCAATAAAAAAACAGAGACAGAACAATGTCATACAAAAGGGATTAGGGGGTAGAAAGAAGAACAGACACCATAAAATATGGTAACACATTAGGGAGCTCAATAGGGGAAGAAAAGCACCAATTCAAGTACAAAAAGCCTTATATCATTACTAGATTTGGTTAACCAAGTCCCAATGTTAGGAGAGCTAAAGGAAGGACGGGGTAACCATGTCCTCCTATTCATCAGACTCAAAACGGAGCCAATCATATGAAATTACTAAATCTTCCATCCATATAAAAAAAGTCCACAGATTCAGCCCATTCCAGCTGAGAGCGGAGAGGACAATCTCCAGTGTCTAGAAATGACTTGCCTCTTTGCTGTCAGAGATATTCAGAAGAGACCTTTCTTGATGGATGAAATTGACAATGGAAATACTGAAAGTAACGTGGCTTCTGGAGAGTTCTGGAGTGTTGTACCAAAGACTTTATTAAAGAGATCAAAGATTGAGTCACAAACTTGCCCCACCAAAGATTGGTTATATTGCCCACAGGTGAATCACATCTCTAAAGCCCGCTTTATACGCTACAATATATCTTACGATCTGTCGGCGGGGTCACGTCGTAAGTGACGCACATCCGCCATCGTAAAGGATATTGTAGTGTGTGACAGCTACGTGTGATTGCAATTGAACATTAAAACGTTCATCGCATGCACGGCGTTCAATTACTAAAAATTGAACGTCAGGTTGTTCATCGTACCCGGGGCAGCACACATCGCAGTGTGTGACACCCCGGGAACGATGAACAGATCTTACCTGCGTCCAGTGGCTCCCAGCTGGCAATGCGGAAGGAAGGAGGTGGGCGGGATGTTTACGTGCCGCTCATCTCCGCCCCTCCGCTTCTATTGGCCGGCTGCCGCGTGATGTCGATGTGACGCCGAACGTCCCTGCCACTCCAGGAAGTGGACGTTCGCCGCCCACAGCGAGGTCGTATGGACAGGTAAGTACGTGTGACGGGGGTTAATCGTTTGTGCGACACGTTCAACAAATTGAACGTGCCGCACATACGATGGGGGCGGTTACGATCGCATATACGATATTGTATGCGAAATCGTAACGTGTAAAGCAGGCTTAACACTTATCAGATGTACCAGGGAACATATGATGAATGTGCTTGGGGGTCCTATACCACGTTGACAAGATCTTATAGTTAGTCTCTCGGACGTGACAAGATACGGAGATCTGATAAGTAAGGGCAGAGTCACACTTGCGTATGACTCGCACAAGTGCAATGTGAGAAAATCTCATATTGCACTCGGCACCATGTAAGACAATGCTGCAGCTCAAATCTGTGAGTTTTTCCTCAGCCCTAATCGGACTGAGGAAAAAAATTGCAGCATGCTGCGATTGTATCCGAGTCTCGGATCACTCGCACCCATACAAGTCTATGAATACGAATGTACGAATGAAACATTGGACTGCACTCTGATGACATCCAAGTGCAGTGCAATATACGCACAGGCTGACAATGGAGGAGATTAAGAGATCACTCTCTCCCTCTCCTCCGCAGCTGTGATCCGATCACAGGATCAGATCACAGTTGCATGATACTCAGCTCACGCTCGCAGCAGAGCAGGAGCCTAGGGTCATTAGTATATCGCATTCAGTGCTCTAGCATAAGACGAAATGCGCTATTGTGACTTTGCCCTAAGAGTAAAGATCACAACCCATTCAGCAGGAGAAAATGATCTATTGAGCTCCCGTTCCCATGCCCCCTGAAATGGAGCAAGGGAATTTAATCTTTCTGCCTCCCTCAACAACCTACTCAGCAACACAATGAGAAGGAGCTTCCTCTTTGATACAAAGTTTTTCAAACTCCATTAAAGGTCTCAGCCAAACCTCTTGACTGATTAAATGGAAGAGACCAGATATGTGACTGTAACCCATGCGGATACGTGCGGCTGCGGAACATGCTGAGGATAATAGGTCCGGGACTTCCTCAGGTAATCCGCATGAATGTCCGCAGGTTTTCCACAGCTATTTCGCTGTACTACCGCAGCTATTAGCTGCGGATTCCGGCGAGCAGCTGCGGGAAACCTGCGGCCGTACCTGCGGATATATCCGCAGGTGCGAGCTCCCGTGGGCACATAGCCTAAAAGTATTAGCATCCTGTGAATCCCGTATGAATGGAGGCATAGGGCCAGGTATAGAAGAGATATTAGATTTATGAATTATCCAATCCCAGAGGAATATAAATAATGTTATAGGATTCATAGATTCTTCCAGCTCAGTCTATATTTTGTTGGAAGGATTTATGATTATATTTAAAATACAATTAAGTATGGAGGCTTTATGGTATACCAAAAACTGGAACACCTGCCCCTCCCCTCCTTGTGCCCTAGAGAGCATCAATACTGAGTATATGTCATGCCGTGTCCTACCCCTCACTGACTAGGTGTCATGGCGACTACAGACCCTATTCACATTTGCTCAGCCAGAGTCAGGCATCGTCTCTTTAGTGCACTCTGGTCTTCGGTTTAGCAGGAGTTAATTCCTGCTGACTGATGAATTGCTGCTGGGATCACAGGTTGCTGAGGTCTTATCACAATCCCCTCCGCCATATAATAAGTGGTAGAAGCTAGCCTCACATGCCGAAGATGGCTCTAGCTTTGCTCCAGCGTTATCGGTCTTGTGCGTGGTGATCCTGTTGTTGGTGAACTGTCGTATGCTATTTGGTGTGCTGTGGAAATATCCTTGTTGTTTTTTTTTTTTTTCCTCCCTGTACTTTATTTCTCCCTGAGCATGTATTGTTGTTTTACCTGTGTGTGCTTGCAGTGAATAAGGGACAGTTTGCTATTGGACAGCCTATACATCGGACACTGATCCTTGCACTCGCCTTTCCTGGTCTCACTGGCTCTCCTTGCCTCTTCTTATTCCCTGGCTACATCATTTATTCTTTATGCTCTATCTCTACAAAATATTCATTCATTTGTCTACCTAATGATTAATTTACCTTTACAAAGGCTTACCACTGAGCCGAAATGCTCACAAAACTGAGTTTGACTTTTTTGGCAGAATAAACATACATAGTAGCCAGTTTCTGTAACCCTATTCCAGCATGCACCGCGGCACTGACGTCACCGCTCTTCCCACGCAAGTGCAGGACCAGCCGCGCCTCGATCACACATTTGTATACACACCTGATGTGTGTACGTGTGGCATCCGGGTTAAAAACGGATGTCACACGTACCTGAAACACGGACGTCTGAAACCGGCCTAACATTGTGCTACGCATACCACATCTACATACATAATTGCCAGTTGTTGGATGTTACCGCATCCCTCAATGCACTGCGGCACTGTCAGCTGCGCAGCCACACTTTGCGCCCACATCATAGCCATGGTTCCCAGACACAACAGTGCAGGTGGAGCCCAAATATAGGTGAGTGACGTGACATGGTGGGTGGCACTGAGAGGGACATGGCTGGCGGCACTGAGAGAGACCTGGCTGGCGACACTGAGAGAGACATGGGGGGCGGCACTGAGAGAGACCTGGCTGGCGGCACTGAGAGAGACATGGCTGGCGGCACTGAGAGAGACATGGCTGGCGGCCCTGAGAGAGACATGACGGGCGGCCCTGAGATAGACATGGGGGATAGCACTGAGAGAGACATGGTGGGCGGCACTGAGAGAGTGAGAGATAGAGACTCCAATTATAGTCACGACAGCTTAGAAGAGACCATATAGTGTAAACATACACAGCACACAGGGGAGATAGCACATAGTGAACACAGCTCAAGAAGCACAACACCAGATACCAATATACAGCACACAACAAGGAAGAGAAAGTGCACAGGGGTGAAAGAGGTCAAATGACGCAACACATACAATACACAAATGTGTAAGGATGACATACAACAGATATGTTGGAAAGCGCAAACAGTGACACATGTCCACTGCTCCTGTCAGCATCACTAAGCAGAGACAGATGTTCATTTCACTGCACTCCCGATGCAATAGCATCCAGCCTATTTCTAGAATATCATAATATCCTGTGTGAATTCTTATGTGTTCCAGAAATATTTTTCTACTATATTAGCGTTTTATTCTGAGCACCAACCATAATAGTTGTAGCGGAGCTTCTCCGTTATTAGTTTAGGGCCCCTAGTATGACAGCCAGTTGAGGTGACCCTACTTCTGGTTACTGTATCATACCCATAACCGTGTGAAAGCCTGGACCTCAGGGTTCTCCAAATGAACCTGGAAGAAAAAGATTTAAGTCTTAGAAAGATCTGGGTAGGTTGAAGGGGATAGTCTGGAAGAGGTAATGGATCCTTGGTAAAATGTCCATCTTCAGCATACAAGTAAAATATATCTTTGTACCGTGTTAGCCAGTAGAGATAAAAAAATTTTGTTTAAAAGAACAGAGAGTCCTCTGTTCTGGGTCATCTCGGTCATAAGGAGACCCACAGATAAAATGTCAGTTTCGACATTGCTGAACATCCTGATACCTTAAAATATATAAAGCACAAACATTATAATGATGCCAAATGTCGATGTAGATCCAATAAGGAAAGATTGGCATATAACAACTTACCACAAAAAATGTATACAAGGAGTGAGGTCGGAAAATCCAGCTAACAAACTAACGTAAGAAAAATTAGGAGAAATGCACTATAAAACACTGTGCATGACGCCAAGGCTGAATGTTCACACATGACTACAGCGCCGTCTTTTATAACAGTAATAACCAATCAAAACGCATCTGCTACAACCAATCAGATTAGATTAGGCGTGAATAATTAAAACCACAAATACGCCCTGAACGTTTAATGAGGTCCCAAACAACTACGAGGATGGCCGATTACACGGTGTCACACTTTGCGATGTGTCGTTCATTAAGACTAAACTGACCGATTTTATGGAATTAAACGATGAGTACACGATGGCCGAATTTCAAACTATTAGGCATCGGTTGAACTCGCAAGGAGCTGTCACATGAGGAGATGTCGTTACGAATGACGGAAGTGCGTCACAAAATCCGTGACCCCAACGATGCATCGCACAATAGATCGACTCGTGTAAAGCAGCCTTAAGGAGAAAAGCAAGAGCAGGAAGGCAGCAACAAAAAGACAACAAGGGTTAATACCACAACAGGTCACAGTAATAGTGCCCAATAACCACCCGTAAGTCTGGATCACAACACCTGACCAGAGCAGTATAGGTAAGCTATAGCTGGCATTAATGAAATAATCCAGCCAGTATATACAGGAGGGGAGCAAATTATACCTTCTCCTCTACAGCATGGGATCAAAGACATTAACAAGCAGCCCCGCAGAGAATAAGGGGTACTTTACACGCTGCGACATCGCTGCCGATATATCGTTGGGGTCTCGTCGTTAGTGACGCACATCCGGCACCGGTAGCGACATCGCAGCGTGTAACACAAATGAGCGACGATCAACGATCGCAAAAACGTGTAAAATCGTTGCTCGTTGACAAGTCGTTCACTTCCATAATATCGGTGCTGCTGCAGGTCCGATTTTGTCTGTCGTTCCTGCGGCAGCACACATCGCTATGTGTGACGCCGCTGGAACGACAAACATCTCCTTACCTCCGTCCACCGGAAAAGGAGGAAGGAAGGAAGTGGGCAGCATGTTCCGGCCGCTCATCTCCTCCACTCCTTTTCTATTGGGCGGCGATTCAGTGACGCTGCTGTGACGTTGCTGTGACGTTGCTGTGACGCTGAACAAACCGCCCCCTTAGAAAGGAGGCGGTTCGCCGGTCACAGCAACGTCGCAGAGCAGGTATGTGCGTGTGACGCTGCCGTAGCGATAATGTTCGCTACGGCAGCGATCACCACATATCGGCCGTGCGACGGGGGCGGGTGCAATCTCGCTCGACATCGCTAGCAAATGCTAGCGATGTTGCAGCGTGTAAAGTAACCCTTACTCTTGTTAGCCTGCCCAAGTCTATGATTTGACGCCTGTATCTCCCTGCGCTGCTCACAGACATCAGAGAAGTTAACATGCAACGTACAAGAATCTATAATTTCCATAGATCCTGACGCCGCCATGACAGTTGGTAAAATCTGCAAAAATCTTGCAACATTGATCCACAACAGACATTTTCAAAGAGATTTTTTTTTCGAAAATAAAATAGTTACAGACAGATGTCAGATATTTAACGGGGTTGTCCGGGACAACGATTGTGACGATGTACACTGAAAAATTACGTCAGGGACTGGAGTGAGATTTTTGGCATAGGGAATGCCGCAGTTTGTTAAGAATTAGAGAAGCGGTGGTATCACACCCTTGTTCTGGCCGAGCTTTGCTCATTTTGGCAAAGCTGATTAAAATTGTCGTGAACACACACACCAGCCTGTCTCCTCTTCACCTTTATACTCCTGCAATTAAGACCTTTGGTCACATGACGTGATGTCGAAAAGGTTTTTAAGCAGTCCTATAATCAGCATATAAACACTGGGGCCCTTAGGAGAATGGGAGCCCTGTGAAATTGCCCAGTTTGCTCTCCCTTTCCACTAATGGCAGTCCTGCATGCAAGCCTGTCTTTTGTTCAGTTCATTTACACTCCTGCAATTAAGAGACCTTTGGTTACATCATGTCACATGACTTTGAAATCATCAAAGGTCCTTAAACAATCAACCTCAGAATACAACTGATGGGGACCCTAAGAGAGTGGGGATCCTGAGAAATTGCGCAGTTTGACTCCTCCCAACGTTGGCTCTGACTGTAACTAGGGCTTCTTTTTGGAGTAGGGCTTATATTTCAACCATTCTCCAAAAATCCCATAAAATCATGCTAGGGCTTATTTTCGGTGTAGGTCGTCTTTTCAGGGAAACAGGGTATTAATTAATAATAATAATTTTATTCATTTATATAGCGCTATTAATTCCACAGCGCTTTACATAAATTGGTATTCATGAACCCTCTGCAGGTTTTTGAGTTTCCTTCATAACAACATAGAGAAGGGACTAGAAACAAACAGCAGAAGAAGCAGAAGCAAAGAAAATACAGCTGAAAAAAAACAGCAGAAAGTCTAAAAATGTAAACACAAAATGAGTGAAGAAAGTACATGAGTAGATATCTCTTACTGGATAGACCTGGAGGATACACATCCTGAGGAACATCGGGATCTTCTTGTTTACAGTCCTGTGGGAGAAGAGGACGGGGACATCTCTCTGGTGTTGTCCTCTTACTGGATAGAACTGGAGGAGACACATACAGGGACTGAATTCATTCCTTACATACAGATAATTATAGGTCGTGTGTATTTAGTCCTGTCTATTACCTGGTGATGTGAGGGGCTGGGGAACCTCCATCATGACGTCCTTGTACAGATCTTTGTGTCCTTCTAAATACTCCCACTCCTCCATGGAGAAATAGACGGTGACGTCCTGACACCTTATAGGAACCTGACACATACAATGATACCGTCACCCCCGATCCCTTCATAGCGTTACTGTATAATGTCCCAGCATTCCCAGCAGTGTCACCTCTCCAGTCAGCAGCTCAATCATCTTGTAGGTGAGTTCTAGGATCTTCTGGTCATTGATGTCCTCATGTATCGGGGGGTGAGGTGGAGGCCCCGTGATTGGGCTCAGGGGTCTTCCCCATCCCTCAGACACAGGGGCCTGACAGCCCTCACTAGAGGTCTTCTTCACTACTGTGTAATCCTGGTTATGGAGAGACACAGTAATAAATCTCACTACAGACATTTCCAGAGTCCTCACCTCTCCAGTTCTGTCCATCTGTTATTCCCATAGATAAGAATGATGTAATGTGACGTCATCAGAATCTCTCACCTCTCCAGTAAGCCGGAAGAGGATCTCTAGGGTGAGGTGTAATATCCTCTCCGCCATCTTGTCCCTGTCCATATCCATCCTTCACGGGGCAATCAGGAGAATTCTCTTATATAGATTAAAACCACTGAGAGGATCCGATATTGTAAGGACCTGAATGAGAAGGAGATGAGCCGATATGTAAAATTAATGGAGATAAGGGACGTGAGATATCATTTGAGTAGGAAAAAAAATTCAACATGAAATGTGCTATGTAAGTAGTAAAACCGACCGATAAAAGTAGCACATTATCTTTATAAAAAAAAACCCCACAATCCTTCATACGACAATCTGAATGGAAAAATAAAAGAGTAATTGCTCTCGGAATAAAGGCCCCGTCACACACACAGACATAAATCTTTGGCAGATCTGTGATTGAAAATACAAAAGTGCAAAAATAAATAATTTCCCAGTTTTTCGGTTAAGAACGGGGAATGGAATTAGGATTCGATGTATTCTTGTGTCTAACGGAAGAAGAGGGGCCACACATGGTGTACGGATCTGTGCACTCGCTGACGCACAATTTACCAATCATTTCTTGTATGAAGGCAGCAAAATAGTGAAAATTATCCCAATTATAAAATGTGCCCACATTATATTTCACTCCTAAACTAGAAAAATTATGTAAATAAAGTTTAGATATTCTAAACTGGTTTCGGTGCTCGTAGACTTTAACCCCTTAACGACCGCGGGCAGTAAAATTAAGTCCCAGCTGTCATAGTGTTAATTCCCTCTTGCTGCTGCCGCCAGCTGGCGGAGATAGGCGCACATCTCAGCTGATTTGTACAGCTGAGATGTGTGCCTAGGAGGTACCATGCCTGTTAACCCCTTAAATGGCGCTGTCAAAATGACAGACCCAGTATAATCGCAATCTCCATAAAACTTTACTCATAGGCCTCCACCGGAAGTCACGTGACCTGATAATGTGGATCTGATGGTTGTCAGGGTAGTACAGGTCCTATGATGACTCCTGTAGCTCACATGACTTAGGTCCTGTAACAAGCAGCCAAGTACTGCAGGTTACAGGAGATGAGTATTTTTCCTGATCTGACCGCTGCTGTTCGGATCGGGAGACATGAATAAGTGATCAGACTGCTGATCCTTATAGCCCCCTAGGGGAACTAGTAAAATAAAAATAAGTAGAAAAAAAAGTTTTCAAAAATTAAAAAAAAAAAACACTAAAAGTTCAAATCACGCTCCTTTCACCCCATTGACAATGAAAGGGTTAAAAAAAAATAAAAATATACACACATTTGGTATCGCCGCGTTCAGAAAGGCCTGATCTATCAAAATATGAAACCAATTCATCTGATTGATAAACGATGTAGCAGCAAAAAAATGCCAAACGCCAAAATTATGTTTTTTTGGTCACCATAAATTTTGAGCAAAATGCGATAACAGGCGATCAAACTGTAGTATCTGCGCAAAAACGGTACAATTAAAATCTTCAGCTTGAGACAGAAAAAGTAAGCCGTCACTGAGCCAGAGATCATGAGTACGCTACTGGATGCGCAAAATGTGCACCACTTTTTTGGACAAACCTCTTTTTTTAGCCCCTTAGATAAAAGTAAACCTATTCATGTTTGATTCTACGAACTTGTACCGACCTCAGACATCACAGCGACACATCCGATTTTCTATATAGTAAACACAGAGAATAAAATATCTGAAGAACAATCGTGCAATCACGCTTTGTTTGCAATTTTTCTGCATTTGGAATTTTTTTGCTGTTTTCCAGTACACTATATGATAAAACTCATGGTTTCATTGAAAAGTACAACTTGTTCCACAAAAAACAAGCCCCACATGGCAAAATGGACTGAAAAATAATAAAGTTACAGCTCTCAGAAGAAGGGGAGCGAAAAAAACAATAAAACCCCCTGAAAAATTGGCCGGGGGTGAAGGGGTTAAACATCCGGGTGATCTGACTCCTACTCTGTAGTGATGTTCTACAATGTCATTACATAGCAGTGCATCTATACGCAAACATGTAGCAACGGAGAGGAAATCCGTCCATCTCTACATAAGGCAGAGACGGTTTATTACTGCCTCTGCCTTCTCTGTCACTATATACACAGCTCTGCGGTGCAATGCAGCAGGAATGGTGAGGGACCTGACAGCGACACAGATCTCTGTGTGAGAGCCCAGACACCATCGGTACTTGCCAACTGTAATTGTTTGGAGTCTGGTAAGTTTGATTTTTGTTTTGGGTGGGGGGTGGGTCTGCTTTCTTTTGGGGATGTCTGCTTTCTTTGATGACGAGTCCTGCTGTATTCTTTAACTTTTTTAGATGCTTGGACACTTCCCTATGGAAACGCAGCTAAGGCTTATTTTTAGAGTAGGGCTTATATTTTAATTACTGTATAGTCAAAAAAGCCCCAAAAATCCTACTAGGGCTTATTTTCAAGGTGGAAAGAGCTGACTGTGCTTCCTCCCCCATACACAGAGGTCATGTGGTCACTGATAAAAAGGAAATTAAATATACTTAAATACTGAACTGACCCCTCCCGTCTCCCTACTTGGAATATGTGAAATATAAGAAAATACCATGGTCAATCCAAATTTCTGTTATTAGCCCCAGCCAGGTAAAAATCAGCCATATATACAAAATAATAAGTGTTACTAAATAGCTAAGAAATATTTACATGTGGTCAGAAACATATAATATGACAGTGTCCGGCTTTCAGTCATAGGGATGACCCTGATGAGGTTTTAGTCATTGCTCAGTATACAGTGATCAGCGGTTGTATACGCGCTCTCATCACTGACTGACAGCAGGTTCTAATGCTGAGCGGCTGTCAGTCACTGCGGGGGGCAGGGGATATATGTGGTAATAACAGACATTTCCCTTATTTTCCCACCAGTATCGCTCGACATCAACAATAAAAACCCGATGCTGAAGTTAGTTTCTTATTGGTCCAGTTTCTTATTCGGGGCTGAAGTTGTTTCTTATTTGGATTTTTTTTCTGTTTTTCTTTTTACAGGTTTAACAACAAACGTAAAAAATCACAATAATATAATACAATACAGCGAGGAGCCCGGACGTGAATACACTTAAAAGCAGCTACAAAAACTATAAAAGTGGCACAAAACTGGCCATCAAAGTGAGCACCGGAGGTTTTTTTGAAAGCGTTAAATGGCCTTTGGTCACTAATCTGAGACCACCATTATATAGTGATGCCTCTCATCAGATTCAGGTCACTCCAGCCCGGCCCAAATGGGTTCTGGGCATCAGAACTGGCAGCAAAGTGAGCAAATAGCCAATTCACCCAGATGTGAATAAGTAACTGGGGTTCTGTAAAGTTCTCTTCCGGCTGATGTAAATGGGTTTCTGGCATTAATTTGTAATCATAAAGGGAAAGCCGCCATTGTTCTCTGATTTCAGTCTATTCTCATATTATTATGGTTTCACCTATATAGATCAGTGGCCCAAGGCCATTTAACCCTTTCCACAACACCCTTCGGTGCCACTTTGATGCCCAGTTTTATCATTTTTGTTGCTGCTCTTCAGTGTATTCACATCCGGGCTCCGCACTGCAGTGGATTATATTGTAATTTTTTATTTTTGTTGCTAAAAACCTTTAAAAAATTTTTAAAAAAAATCGTCGAATAAGAAACCGACTTCAGCCTCGTCATAAAAGCAAAAACAATAAATACGATGAGAGGAACATGAAAATGAGGCCGAGGAAAACACGAGAAAATGCGCAACATTTACTTGAATATCCGAACAAGGAAAAAGATTTTCACAGATCTTTAACCCCTTTATAACTGCCTTACGGATTAAAATGGTAGCAGAAAGCAGGTAAAAGGTACTTATTCTGATTCGCCGTTTTAAAACAGCGGCAAGAAATAAAGTGTATACCGCCCCTCAGCATCGGAAAATCTCCGTGGTTTCAGCTATCGGGGATAGCTCAGACCCTAGAGATCACGATTCAGGTGGGAAAAAATGATTTATCTACCACCTGGTATAATTAATCAATGTAGATGGGAGATAAGTCGCCTCCCTGGTCCCCCGATGTGGCCAAAGTGCCCCCCTAGTCCCACACTCAACCCCACGATCTAAAATGGCCGCCGCGCATGCTGCGCTCATCCTCCTCCTCTGAGTTCTGTTGCATCTGACATGTCAGATGTGACATCAAAGGTCTCCCCAGGTCCAGCCAGGTCACCCCCTGTCAATCCCCAGTCTCTCGTTACCTCCTGCAGTGACGATCCCTTCTCCTCCTTCTAAAAAGATGCTGGCCGCATGTGCAGAATGGCTCTCAGTCGGCTCCCTGCTAGTAGTGACACTGAGCTTACTGCAGCTCACACTGTCGTGCTGTGGACCCAGGAAGTGTGAGTGCAGCATCACTGTATCCACACTCATCACATGGGGGGTCTGCACTTGCAGAAAAAGGGAGATATGTTCTCTGAGCGTGCCCCCTATATTCTGGATTTTCGTCATGGGATTTCCAAAAAAGGATTACGGTGGACCGGATTTTTTTTTCTTTTCAATAAATTGGTGAAAGAGGGAATGTGTTGGGGAGAGTTTATTCAAATAAATTTTTTTTGTCTATTTTTTTTATAACTGACTAGGTTAGTGATGGCGGGTATCTGATAGACGCCATGATATCATTAACCCCAACCCCATCAACACCATTTATTACCTCATTTGCCACCGCATCAGGGCAACATGAAGAGTCAGGGCGAAGCACCAGGATTAGCGCATCTAATGGTTGTGCCACTTTTGGGGTGACTGCGGCCTGCTATTTTTAGGCTGAGAAGGGCCAAATAACCATTGTCCCTCCCACCCTGAGAATACCACACCACAGCTGTTCACTTTACCTTTACTTTTTAGGGCTGCATACAAGGTTAAACACCCTTTAGTGCCCCATGAAAGTTACTAAAGGGTGCCAGCTTAGACTATGCAGGGGTTGGGACATTATATATATGTGTTTGACATCTATTTATCTAGCCATCCATCCATCCTAGCTTATTGGGCTATGTGCCCACAATCAGGATTTGCAGTGGTTTAGACAAAGAGTGTTTTTACTGCGATGATGTGCAGTACAAGCGCAGTAGCAGGATGTTTAGAAATCTCATCCCCACTGTGCTTCCTTTCTCTGCAGCATAAACTGACCAGCGGCGCGGCTTCCTGAGACGCAGGATGTCAGTTTATACTGTGGAGATGACAGTATTCTTCGCAGCCTGGAGAATAAAGTCCGCAGCGGCCTGAACCCAGATCGTGAGCACGAGCAGCTGCATTCTCGTGTGGACAACACTGGCATTTGCGCAGAAGGCTAACACTGCATCCTCACCGGATCATGGGCACATAGCCTAAAAGTGCGAAATTTGGCACTACAGCGACATTTTTGTGAACTACCTGCTCACTATTTCCCTGAATAAAATCTTTGAGTGGTGTAGTGTCCAAAATGGGGTCACTTGTGGGGGTTTCTGCTGTATAGGTGCCTTAGGAGCCTTGCAAATGTGACATGGTATCTGCAATTTATTTCAACTTTTTGAATATTTACATGGTGCTGCTTTCGTTCTGAGTCCTCCCATTTGTCCAAACACAGGTTTCTGACCACATGTGAGGTATCACCGTGCTCAGGAGAAAGTGGGGAACAAACCGTGGGGTCCACTTTTTGGTGTCAAAGTGACACTGGTCAGAATTGCAAAAAATGCCCGCGTCATGAAGTACAAAACTGGCTTCATCCTTAAGGGGTTAATCTGAATGTACAAACCAAAAACAGAATGAAAACGAGTCTGGAATAGCGGAAAACTGGTCCTGAACTGGTTAAAGTTGAAAATAGCTGAGACATGAAGGGTTAATGATAATGATTACCTCAAAATAATAGAGACCCTGCACCTACCTCCACCTGCAGAGCCGCACACTAGATATATAATACCCTGCACCTACCTCCACCTGCAGAGCCGCACACTAGATATATAATACCCTGCACCTACCTCCACCTGCAGAGCCGCGCACTAGATATATAATACCCTGCACCTACCTCCACCTGCAGAGCCGCACACTAGATATATAATACCCTGCACCTACCTCCACCTGCAGAGCCGCACACTAGATATATAATACCCTGCACCTACCTCCACCTGCAGAGCCGCGCACTAGATATATAATACCCTGCACCTACCTCCACCTGCAGAGCCGCACACTAGATATATAATAACCTGCACCTACCTCCACCTGCAGAGCCGCACACTAGATATATAATACCCTGCACCTACCTCCACCTGCAGAGCCGCACACTAGATATATAATACCCTGCACCTACCTCCACCTGCAGAGCCGCACACTAGATATATAATACCCTGCACCTACCTCCACCTGCAGAGCCGCACACTAGATATATAATACCCTGCACCTACCTCCACCTGCAGAGCCGCACACTAGATATATAATACCCTGCACCTACCTCCACCTGCAGAGCCGCACACTAGATATATAATACCCTGCACCTACCTCCACCTGCAGAGCCGCACACTAGATATATAATACCCTGCACCTACCTCCACCTGCAGAGCCGCACACTAGATATATAATACCCTGCACCTACCTCCACCTGCAGAGCCGCACACTAGATATATAATACCCTGCACCTACCTCCACCTGCAGAGCCGCGCACTAGATATATAATACCCTGCACCTACCTCCACCTGCAGAGCCGCACACTAGATATATAATACCCTGCACCTACCTCCACCTGCAGAGCCGCACACTAGATATATAATACCCTGCACCTACCTCCACCTGCAGAGCCGCGCACTAGATATATAATACCCTGCACCTACCTCCTCCTGCAGAGCCGCGCACTAGATATATAATACCCTGCACCTACCTCCACCTGCAGAGCCGCACACTAGATATATAATAACCTGCACCTACCTCCACCTGCAGAGCCGCACACTAGATATATAATACCCTGCACCTACCTCCACCTGCAGAGCCGCACACTAGATATATAATACCCTGCACCTACCTCCACCTGCAGAGCCGCACACTAGATATATAATACCCTGCACCTACCTCCACCTGCAGAGCCGCACACTAGATATATAATACCCTGCACCTACCTCCACCTGCAGAGCCGCACACTAGATATATAATAACCTGCACCTACCTCCACCTGCAGAGCCGCACACTAGATATATAATACCCTGCACCTACCTCCACCTGCAGAGCCGCACACTAGATATATAATACCCTGCACCTACCTCCACCTGCAGAGCCGCACACTAGATATATAATACCCTGCACCTACCTCCTCCTGCAGAGCCGCACACTAGATATATAATACCCTGCACCTACCTCCACCTGCAGAGCCGCACACTAGATATATAATACCCTGCACCTACCTCCACCTGCAGAGCCGCACACTAGATATATAATACCCTGCACCTACCTCCACCTGCAGAGCCGCACACTAGATATATAATAACCTGCACCTACCTCCACCTGCAGAGCCGCACACTAGATATATAATACCCTGCACCTACCTCCACCTGCAGAGCCGCACACTAGATATATAATACCCTGCACCTACCTCCACCTGCAGAGCCGCACACTAGATATATAATACCCTGCACCTACCTCCACCTGCAGAGCCGCACACTAGATATATAATACCCTGCACCTACCTCCTCCTGCAGAGCCGCACACTAGATATATAATACCCTGCACCTACCTCCACCTGCAGAGCCGCACACTAGATATATAATACCCTGCACCTACCTCCACCTGCAGAGCCGCACACTAGATATATAATACCCTGCACCTACCTCCACCTGCAGAGCCGCACACTAGATATATAATACCCTGCACCTACCTCCACCTGCAGAGCCGCACACTAGATATATAATACCC
This sequence comes from Anomaloglossus baeobatrachus, assembly GCF_048569485.1. NCBI lineage: Eukaryota > Metazoa > Chordata > Amphibia > Anura > Aromobatidae > Anomaloglossus > Anomaloglossus baeobatrachus. Next base: position 579,196,270 of record NC_134357.1, on the reverse strand, counting down.
TGCACCTACCTCCTCCTGCAGAGCCGCACACTAGATATATAATACCCTGCACCTACCTCCTCCTGCAGAGCCGCACACTAGATATATGGCTGCTCTGTGCTTACAGGACCTGTGATGATGTCACATGGAGGGGAGGAGTCAGGGTCACATGATCAGCTCCTCAGTGTATGCAGGGCTCTGCTGTGCTGGTTGTCATGGTGCTGGATGAGGGGAAGTTTATGTGTGTGTCGCGGGCGGAGGAGGGGACGCTGTGCTCTCCCACTGCTCGGGTCCGGCTGCTGCTGCTGCTCGCTGCTCGGTGGTGGCTCGAGCGGTGGGCCGGATCCCGGGGACTCGAGCGGCGTTCCTCGCCCGTGAGTGAAAGGGGGGGGAGTGGTTTGGTTTAGGGATATTGTCCGTGACGCCACCCACGGTTGTGGTGAGATTGGTGACACCACCGCTGCTCTGGACGGGGATCCTGGGAGCGATGACTGGGAGCAGCTTGGATGTTGTTTCTCCCCTCCGTGGGTAGGGGGTTGGTTGTCCCGGGGCCCGGTGAGGGGTAGGGATGGATGGCAGGCGGGTTACGGGGCCTGGTGAGGTGCAGGGTCGCGGGGGCAGCGCTGTGCCGCACGGCACGGTGGTACTCAATCAGCCAATAATGAATGCAAAGTCTCCGGTAAAACAAACGGCTGGATGGACGGGTCCCACAGACGGCTGCGGTGTTTCTCCTCCCGGCAGATTGATGGTGACTGCCTTTCCCTGCACCTGTGTTGTGTAAACGGTTCCAATGGCTTCCCACCGGTAACCCGCTCCCCAGCTTGGATGGATGCTGAGGGAGCCCCTTTTGCCCGCAGGCTCTGGCCCTGGGAACTGTAGCCTTGGCGGTGACTGTGTTTCCCTTTACGGTTTGAGCTGTTGCCTTCAATCGGGTTTTGACTGCTGGGAAACCCCGGAGATTCCCTTCGCTAACACATTTGACCGGTTTTACGGCGACTCCTAGCCTGGTCGGGGTCCGTAAGCCCTGCCCAATGGTGCTGGCTTCTCTTTGCTCCCCGATCCGGTACCGTCGGGCCACCGCCCGTCCCCGGTCCTTACGGTTCACTCCAATTAGGCTCTCCTGCAGACGGTCACCACCGTCTGCCAACCTTGCTGTTCCGTCTAGGCCACACACCCGGACGCCTTCAGTCTCCTCTACTACCACTTCACTTCACTCCTCACTTCTCCAACTTCAAACTCTATCTGTCTTCTTTTTCCCGCCTCCAGGACTGTGAACTCCTCGGTGGGCGGGGCCAACCGCCTGGCCCACCCCCTGGTGTGGACATCAGCCCCTGGAGGGAGGCAACAAGGATTTTGTTTGACTTCGGTGTGCCTAGCTGGGGTGTGGGGTGTGTTGTTGTAGTATCTGTGACGACCTGGCTTGTCCAGGGCGCCACATTGCCCCTTAGTAAAATGCAGACCGTCCGCGGGCTGCCCGTCCATCACCGGTTTTATTTATTTTTTTAACTGCAAAAGATAAAAACGGTAAAAACATGTGAAACATAAGCATTTTTTTTTTTTAATCTTCCCACATCGGGAGGCACATTCTTAAACGTTACAAAACATTTTTATTAAAACGGTTACGGCTTCCGCTCTTCTCCCACCCAAACAACCTGGCCCTGATGCTGCCCCTAAGAAGTGGGCAGCACCCCTTGACACCAGTCCATCACCAGGCTGCCCGAGCGGGTTCTGTCTCTTTCAGGGGACCCATGTCCATGGGGGACCCCTGAACCCCCGGAGGATCGCCACCGGTTACGGTAGTGGCGGGCCTGGGCCATCACTTTCCTCCAGGCCCATCCTCCCAAATCTGCCTCTCCGGAGGCGGTAACGGTATCAAGCCAACAACATTTTTATTTACATTCCACTAAGTTTGTGGTTGCCCTGCCAGTTTTCGGGCTTGTCCGTAGCAGTTTCTATGCAATGGTTTCAGACAGTCCCTACGGGGACCAGTTGCCGGCAACGGCCGGTTAAATCACGGTTGTCAATCAGATGAACTTCGGTTGATTCGCTTATCATTTAAAAACTTTCAAACTGGTGGTCCCAACGGGGACAACCGCAGCGAGGCTCCGCTGCCATCACTGCTCGCTTTCATCATCCTCAGCCGGCCCCGGGTGGAGGAACACGGGAACCAGCCCCTCCAGCGCATAGCAGGTGCGACGAGGAAGGGCCGCCCGGTACCCGTTATTTCCGCTCCGGGGGATGTAAGTGGCCAACATGTCACACAGGGCAACGACCCCTTCGTCCTCCTCCGAAACAGGCTCTGTGTCAGGTCCGGAGTCGCTATCATCCGTCCCTGCGCCAGGCGGGTCACCGCCAGCTGCCGCAGCCGCCGGGCTCGCCACTCTCTCGGCCACTGCTATGAAGGGGTGTACGCCAGACGGACCAGCAGTAGCACGGTGCACGGGCAGGGAAGACGGAGGCGGCATGGGGGCCAGGGGTAGACCGGGTCCCTCAGCCGCAACGGCCGGTCCCTCGAGGACACAGGGCCGTGGGTCACTCACCAGCTCCTCCATCATGGCCTCCATTCCATACACCCGGGCGACCGCAGCTACCTCCTCCACCTCCGCGGTCCACTGCTCCATCAGCATACATATCTGACTCCGGTAGCGTCGGCAGATCCCTGCCGTTCGGGCCCTGAGCCACGCCGCCGTTCCGGGCACCGGCTCTGTAGCCTCTGCGTAGCTGGGTGGAGCAGACATACTTTCCAGGAATCAGCAGATCGCAGAGTCCCGGCGTCCCTACTTCTATAGCCGCGGGCTACATGCGGCCAGACGCCATCCGTCCCCCTTAGTCTTTTTCCGGCTCATCCTCTACAGGGGCGGGGTTTCAGCTTTCGCGCCTCCACTACTCGGGAAGACGCTCCCCAGCTTGGATGGATGCTGAGGGAGCCCCTTTTGCCCGCAGGCTCTGGCCCTGGGAACTGTAGCATTGGCGGTGACTGTGTTTCCCTTTATGGTTTGAGCTGTTGCCTTCAATCGGGTCTTGACTGCTGGGAAACTCCGGAGGTTCCCTTCGCTAACGGATTTGACCGGTTTTACGGCGACTCCTAGCCTGGTCGGGGTCCGTAAGCCCTGCCGAATGGTGCTGGCTTCTCTTTGCTCCCCGATCCGGTACCGTCGGGCCACCGCCCGTCTCCGGTCCTTACGGTTCGCTCCAATTAGCCTCTCCTGCAGACGGTCACCACCGTCTGCCAACCTTGCTGTTCCGTCCGGGCCACACACCCGGACGCCTTTAGTCTCCTCTACTACCACTTCACTTCACTCCTCACTTCTCCAACTTCAAACTCTATCTGTCTTCCTTTTCCCGTCTCCAGGACTGTGAACTCCTCGGTGGGCAGGGCCAACCGCCTGGCCCACCCCCTGGTGTGGACATCAGCCCCTGGAGGGAGGCAACAAGGATTTTGTTTGACTTCGGTGTGCCTAGTCGGGGTGTGGGGTGTGTTGTTGTAGTATCTGTGATGACCTGGCTTGTCCAGGGCGCCACATGTGGGGTCAGGAGGGGTTTACAGTGTGGATGTAGCAGAGCCGTGTGTGTATGAGGTGTACGGAGCGGAGCCGTGTGTGTACGAGGTGTATGGAGCAGAGCCGCGTGTGTACGAAGTGTACGGAGCGGAGCCGCGTGTGTACGAGGTGTGCGGAGCGGAGCCGCGTGTGTACGAGGTGTACGGAGCGGAGCCGCGTGTGTACGAGGTGTACGGAGCGGAGCCGCATGTGTACGAGGTGTACGGAGCGGAGCCGTGTGTGTACGAGGTGTGCGGAGCAGAGCTGTGTGTGTACGAGGTGTACTTGAGCGGAGCCGCGTGTGTACGAGGTTCACGGAGCAGAGCTGCGTGTGTACGAGGTGTGCGGAGCGGAGTCGTGTAGGGACTTTCCCAAAAAATATTGTAACTGCGCCATTGGGACCATGGTCTTGGTTTTCTGTGAAGGGCTCACAAAGTGAGGTAATGGAGGCTGTAGGCAGACAGGAGGCTGAAAGCCGTGGACGGACATGTAGCAGATATCCTGGAAGACCTGGGATGAGTAGCAGAGGCACTACCAGTCACAGGCATACAGCAGAAGTCCTGAAGACTGCAGACAGGCTGCAGAGGTACTGACACCCACAGGCAGACAGGTAACTGAGGTATTGGAAGCCGCAGACGTCCTGGAGACCTCAGACAGGTGCAGACATACTGGAAGCCACAGGCAGATTGGTAGCTGAGGTGCTGGAGGCCACAGATAGTCTGGAGATGTTCTGGAGGCTGCAGACAGGTCGCTCTGCACAGACTAATAGTCCTAATACCAGGACACAGGTGAGTATCTTGGTAGCCTTATATAGGCCAGTTAAGCTCAGCACATGGAGCGTGTCCGGCTACTTACAAAGCCCAACATGGAGCACAAGAAAGTTTAGCAGACCGGGGGAAGGGAACAGATTTTGAAGGATTCTCTTTCTCTGAACAGAAGGCCATTGTAATGCTAAACTAAATGGATGAGGATCGTAATTTGGAAGAATTGGTGGGAGATCATGATGTAAAATCTAAGGTCTCAAACCCTGATTATTATCCAGTAACATCTCATATACCATCATTAGACATGATTCAGAATTGGGTAGAAAAGGACCTATTGGCTCTGCACCGTTATGTCTCCTGCAATAACAGTAAGGCTAAGGACACACGGCGAGTAAAACGGAGAGTGGAATGTGATAAAAAAAAAATCGCTTTCCACTCGGACCAATGTTACTCTATGGAGCAGCTCCCATGAGCAATTTTTTTCTCAGCCCTAATCGGACCGAAAAAACAATTGCAGCATTCTGTGGGTGGAATCTGATTAGCTTTCACTCGCACCCATAAAAGTCTATGGGTGCGAGAGAAACATCGCATTGCACTCGCTTCACAACGGAGTGCAGTGCGATATACACATCAGCTGACAAGGGAAAAGATAGGGAGATAAGTCCCTCCCTCTCCTCCGCAGCGCCTGTCCCTCTTTCCCGCAGCTGTGCTGCGATTGCAGGATAGCATCACAGTGGCATCACACTCAGCTTACACTCTAGCAGAGCGGGAGCCAAGTGTCATGCAATGCAATCGCATTAATGCTCATGAGGCCCTAGCCTTAAAAGTTATATAATTTAACCAAAAATCAGTATAATGCCATTCGTGGACTAAAAAATAACAACTGTATCTGACCAGACCTGCAAACCACAAGGAGTGAGGGTTACCATCGTGATTTTCATGTATATAGTTAATCAAGCGGTTGGAGCCTTTTTTCGTGGTGATGGAATTATAGTGTTGTTTGAACCGTATACATATAATGGTCTAATAGTCTGTTAAAAATATATATCTTAAATATATTTTTCTTTAAATATGTGATAAGACACATGAGTAATAGACTTCAAAAAATGTAAAAATAAATGTATTTTATATTGAGTAGAAATGGTTGACAAAAATAGAACAATTCATTAGTTCATTTACAGAAATGAAAAATAGTATTCTTCGTTAGCTTACGTGAGGAGTTCAATAATAGTCCATTTCTTTACTAAATCAGTAGAAGTCTTATTCTTCATTCATCTTTCCCCTGATCATGAATGGGTAAGGGCATGCTGGAGACGTGTCATCATGTGTTGCTTCATCTTGGATGAGTGGATGGTTTAGGGCTCAGCAGCTTCGACATGGGTTCTTCTGCAGGGACGATTCCCCTCTGCCTCCGGACCCTTCCCCTCCGAGAAGTGTCATGTTATATATGCAGCAGTTCAAATCCATATAGGGAGATTCTGCTGTACACATGATGTAAGCCTCCAATATAGACAGGACTGTCAGCATATATACTCAATATGTCCTAATATTCTAAGTTTAGCTAGCTGTATTAATAATATTAAATGTTTTTTTTTAATTAATTGTGACGGGATCCTTCTCCCATATCACACAATCAACAGAGCGAGAGATGGCTGTACAAATAAAAAGAGCATTTATTCCAAGCAAATCAAATGGTCCATAACATAATCCACAAAACAGTGGGTAAAATTGTCCAGTAATGGCATAAATGTCCATGGAATCAGTCACAATCCTCCAGCATTCCGTTTCCAGGCAAATGGGGGTTTCTTACAGTCTCTCTGGCATGCTGGCCGCAGCCTCAGCTTTTCCCTGCCAGAGGATCAATCTTCTTCCTTCTAGTTCTCAAACAGACTGACTGAATCTCCCTGATAAGCAAAGAGGTTACAGTAGGTGGACTCTAGGCCCACCTCCCCCCACACCCAGAGACGGAAGTTCCTCAAGAGGCTATAACCTTGCACTTACTTACAAACAATACAATGTACACACAAGCAGTACAAATAATGGACAATGGACCAAGCTTAAAATAGAAATCTGTACCGCAAGATACACTTCCCCCCCATATCCCACCATCACAACCTCTCCCTTCTTCTGAATAACACAGGTAGAAGAGAAGATCGGGTTTATGCCGCGCTAAAAACCACTGATGCGTGTAAATTAAAAGATTTCCTTTTTATTTGACAGTTCCAATGCGTTTCAGAGACATCCGTCTCCTTCCTCAGGAAAAGAAATCATATTACAGCAAGGCCGCTTGGACCTATATATAAGGAGCAAACAGCCATGTATGCATTAAGGACTCCTAGCCTGGTCGGGGTCCGTAAGCCCTGCCGAATGGTGCTGGCTTCTCTTTGCTCCCCGATCCGGTACCGTCGGGCCACCGCCCGTCTCCGGTCCTTACGGTTCGCTCCAATTAGCCTCTCCTGCAGACGGTCACCACCGTCTGCCAACCTTGCTGTTCCGTCCGGGCCACACACCCGGACGCCTTTAGTCTCCTCTACTACCACTTCACTTCACTCCTCACTTCTCCAACTTCAAACTCTATCTGTCTTCCTTTTCCCGTCTCCAGGACTGTGAACTCCTCGGTGGGCAGGGCCAACCGCCTGGCCCACCCCCTGGTGTGGACATCAGCCCCTGGAGGGAGGCAACAAGGATTTTGTTTGACTTCGGTGTGCCTAGTCGGGGTGTGGGGTGTGTTGTTGTAGTATCTGTGATGACCTGGCTTGTCCAGGGCGCCACATGTGGGGTCAGGAGGGGTTTACAGTGTGGATGTAGCAGAGCCGTGTGTGTATGAGGTGTACGGAGCGGAGCCGTGTGTGTACGAGGTGTATGGAGCAGAGCCGCGTGTGTACGAAGTGTACGGAGCGGAGCCGCGTGTGTACGAGGTGTGCGGAGCGGAGCCGCGTGTGTACGAGGTGTACGGAGCGGAGCCGCGTGTGTACGAGGTGTACGGAGCGGAGCCGCATGTGTACGAGGTGTACGGAGCGGAGCCGTGTGTGTACGAGGTGTGCGGAGCAGAGCTGTGTGTGTACGAGGTGTACTTGAGCGGAGCCGCGTGTGTACGAGGTTCACGGAGCAGAGCTGCGTGTGTACGAGGTGTGCGGAGCGGAGTCGTGTAGGGACTTTCCCAAAAAATATTGTAACTGCGCCATTGGGACCATGGTCTTGGTTTTCTGTGAAGGGCTCACAAAGTGAGGTAATGGAGGCTGTAGGCAGACAGGAGGCTGAAAGCCGTGGACGGACATGTAGCAGATATCCTGGAAGACCTGGGATGAGTAGCAGAGGCACTACCAGTCACAGGCATACAGCAGAAGTCCTGAAGACTGCAGACAGGCTGCAGAGGTACTGACACCCACAGGCAGACAGGTAACTGAGGTATTGGAAGCCGCAGACGTCCTGGAGACCTCAGACAGGTGCAGACATACTGGAAGCCACAGGCAGATTGGTAGCTGAGGTGCTGGAGGCCACAGATAGTCTGGAGATGTTCTGGAGGCTGCAGACAGGTCGCTCTGCACAGACTAATAGTCCTAATACCAGGACACAGGTGAGTATCTTGGTAGCCTTATATAGGCCAGTTAAGCTCAGCACATGGAGCGTGTCCGGCTACTTACAAAGCCCAACATGGAGCACAAGAAAGTTTAGCAGACCGGGGGAAGGGAACAGATTTTGAAGGATTCTCTTTCTCTGAACAGAAGGCCATTGTAATGCTAAACTAAATGGATGAGGATCGTAATTTGGAAGAATTGGTGGGAGATCATGATGTAAAATCTAAGGTCTCAAACCCTGATTATTATCCAGTAACATCTCATATACCATCATTAGACATGATTCAGAATTGGGTAGAAAAGGACCTATTGGCTCTGCACCGTTATGTCTCCTGCAATAACAGTAAGGCTAAGGACACACGGCGAGTAAAACGGAGAGTGGAATGTGATAAAAAAAAAATCGCTTTCCACTCGGACCAATGTTACTCTATGGAGCAGCTCCCATGAGCAATTTTTTTCTCAGCCCTAATCGGACCGAAAAAACAATTGCAGCATTCTGTGGGTGGAATCTGATTAGCTTTCACTCGCACCCATAAAAGTCTATGGGTGCGAGAGAAACATCGCATTGCACTCGCTTCACAACGGAGTGCAGTGCGATATACACATCAGCTGACAAGGGAAAAGATAGGGAGATAAGTCCCTCCCTCTCCTCCGCAGCGCCTGTCCCTCTTTCCCGCAGCTGTGCTGCGATTGCAGGATAGCATCACAGTGGCATCACACTCAGCTTACACTCTAGCAGAGCGGGAGCCAAGTGTCATGCAATGCAATCGCATTAATGCTCATGAGGCCCTAGCCTTAAAAGTTATATAATTTAACCAAAAATCAGTATAATGCCATTCGTGGACTAAAAAATAACAACTGTATCTGACCAGACCTGCAAACCACAAGGAGTGAGGGTTACCATCGTGATTTTCATGTATATAGTTAATCAAGCGGTTGGAGCCTTTTTTCGTGGTGATGGAATTATAGTGTTGTTTGAACCGTATACATATAATGGTCTAATAGTCTGTTAAAAATATATATCTTAAATATATTTTTCTTTAAATATGTGATAAGACACATGAGTAATAGACTTCAAAAAATGTAAAAATAAATGTATTTTATATTGAGTAGAAATGGTTGACAAAAATAGAACAATTCATTAGTTCATTTACAGAAATGAAAAATAGTATTCTTCGTTAGCTTACGTGAGGAGTTCAATAATAGTCCATTTCTTTACTAAATCAGTAGAAGTCTTATTCTTCATTCATCTTTCCCCTGATCATGAATGGGTAAGGGCATGCTGGAGACGTGTCATCATGTGTTGCTTCATCTTGGATGAGTGGATGGTTTAGGGCTCAGCAGCTTCGACATGGGTTCTTCTGCAGGGACGATTCCCCTCTGCCTCCGGACCCTTCCCCTCCGAGAAGTGTCATGTTATATATGCAGCAGTTCAAATCCATATAGGGAGATTCTGCTGTACACATGATGTAAGCCTCCAATATAGACAGGACTGTCAGCATATATACTCAATATGTCCTAATATTCTAAGTTTAGCTAGCTGTATTAATAATATTAAATGTTTTTTTTTAATTAATTGTGACGGGATCCTTCTCCCATATCACACAATCAACAGAGCGAGAGATGGCTGTACAAATAAAAAGAGCATTTATTCCAAGCAAATCAAATGGTCCATAACATAATCCACAAAACAGTGGGTAAAATTGTCCAGTAATGGCATAAATGTCCATGGAATCAGTCACAATCCTCCAGCATTCCGTTTCCAGGCAAATGGGGGTTTCTTACAGTCTCTCTGGCATGCTGGCCGCAGCCTCAGCTTTTCCCTGCCAGAGGATCAATCTTCTTCCTTCTAGTTCTCAAACAGACTGACTGAATCTCCCTGATAAGCAAAGAGGTTACAGTAGGTGGACTCTAGGCCCACCTCCCCCCACACCCAGAGACGGAAGTTCCTCAAGAGGCTATAACCTTGCACTTACTTACAAACAATACAATGTACACACAAGCAGTACAAATAATGGACAATGGACCAAGCTTAAAATAGAAATCTGTACCGCAAGATACACTTCCCCCCCATATCCCACCATCACAACCTCTCCCTTCTTCTGAATAACACAGGTAGAAGAGAAGATCGGGTTTATGCCGCGCTAAAAACCACTGATGCGTGTAAATTAAAAGATTTCCTTTTTATTTGACAGTTCCAATGCGTTTCAGAGACATCCGTCTCCTTCCTCAGGAAAAGAAATCATATTACAGCAAGGCCGCTTGGACCTATATATAAGGAGCAAACAGCCATGTATGCATTAAGGACTGCCTGTATGACTCAGGCTGATGACTCAGAGCCACATGGTAAAGAAGAAAAAAAAAAAAGGGGGAAGATGGAACAATCGTGAACAACAGAAAAAAGTGTCTGAAACAGCATGATCCCAAGAAACATGGATAATTCCAACAAAGGGAATACTGAAAAAATAAAAAATAAATAATAAATTGTTGGAATTATCCATGTTTCTTATTTATTTTTTATTTTTTCAGTATTCCCTTTGTTGGAATTATCCATGTTTCTTGGGATCATGCTGTTTCAGACACTTTTTTCTGTTCACAATTGTTCCATCTTCCCCCTTTTTTTTTTTCTTCTTTACCATGTGGCTCTGAGTCATCAGCTCTGAGTCATACAGGCAGTCCTAAATGCACACATGGCTGTTTGCTCCTTATATATAGGTCCAAGCAGCCTTGCTGTAATATGATTTCTTTTCCTGAGGAAGGAGACGGATGTCTCTGAAACGCGTAGGAACTGTCAAATAAAAAGGAAATCTTTTAATTTACATGCATCAGTGGTTTTTAGCACGGCATAAACCCGGTCTTCTCTTCTACCTGTGTGATACAAAATTCTTCTCCCGGGGCTGCAGCTAAACCACCGGGCACTCACAGGCTATCATAAGGGGTTGTGACTGGCACAACCTCACCAGGTGAGTGCTTCTTTGTCTTGTCTGTCTACTCTCATACCGGGTAAGACCCTATTGCGCTTTTTTCCCCCCTACAGTTTTACAAGTTCTTCTGAATAAGTGAGTATGCCATGAGGTCTACACAGACCTCTGGCCATCTCACTTAAGTCCATGTTGCTCAGCTGTGGATAGTCTATGGTTCTATTTGCCGGGACAGTCCATCAGCATTCTGGTGTTGGCTTCCACGCTTGTATTGGATGGAGAAGCTGAAGGTAGTCCCTTGTACAGCGATAGGGTTGGAAGGACAGCTTCCCTTTTTGTCCTCCTTTACTCAAACTGTGTTTCCTGCACCCACAAATCGGCATTGTAGATCTCCCACATCATTTCCTAGGAGAATATCTGCAGGCAGGCCGCTCATCACTCCAACCACACATTGCTTGACTCCAAAGCCAAAGTCCAGATCTACAGTTGCCTTTGGGATATTCCTCCTTTGTCCTCCAGCCAATTCAATAACAATCCCTGGTCCATGATGTATCACCTTTGGCCGAGCCACCCGGGGATCAACTATTGTGAGAAATGCCCCAGAGTCACAAAATCCAATAACTCTCTGTCCATCCAGCACAACCTCTTGTAAGTGCTTACTTTGATGGTAGTTCTGCTGTAGAGAATGAACAGGTCAATTTGGTGCAAGGTCATTACTTAAACGACCAGCAGGGCAAGTATTTTGCAAATGCCCAGGTTGCCCACATCAATAACATCTCCTCTGCATCCTACTCCTTCCAATGTGCATTCTGGAGAAGGCAGTAGGAGAACCTGGTGACAAAGGCCGGAGGCCATACACTCCAACACCGGCATCTATGGTGCAGGGGTCAGTGGTACACTCCGGTGGAGGTTGTATGAACTCTTCCTCAGGCGGAATGGAGTGCACAAAATGTACCGGACGAGATGTAGGTGTGTGGGGGTCCCTCCGAATCCTTGCGGGACAATTGGATTGTAGGTGCCTAGGTTGCCCGCACCCATAACATCTCCTCTCTGTAATTCCCTCAGGGTGTGGTCGGAACTGTTGGGGCCCAGAATCCTGAGCCGTGGTTGTCATTGGCCTGCAGCTGCATGGAGGGGCAGATATAACTGGAGAGGGCTGGGGAGCAGGAGCAGGCTGTGGGTAATAGTCCAGAAGCCCCCTCCATTGCGGTCGGATAGTAAGGGCTTCATCAGCCAGGGCTGCAGCTCGATCCAAGGTGCACGGCGTGCGTTCTCTGACCCATTCCCATAATTCTGAGGGACACTTGTAAAGAAATTGTTCTATAAGAAATACCTGCATAACGTCTTCCACAGTGAAAGCGTCTTCCGCTTCCAGCCATCTCCGACATGCCTGAGACACCTTAGGGGCATACATCGTAAATGATCCCCACGTGGTGCATGGGAGGTCTCAGAACTGTGCCCTATGTGAGTCTGGGGTGATAGCATGGTAATCTAAGATAGTCCGCTTTACAATGTTATAATCCCGGTTCCGCTGTGAGTTAATGGTGCGATAAGCCTCTGCCAGGCTTCCGTTCAGGAGTCCCACTAACAAACGCACCCAGCCAGAGTGGGGAACCTCCATCACCGCACACTGCTGCTCAAAGTCCTTGAAGAACCCTTCCACATCACCGGAAGCCTCATCAAATGGCTTGAAGTCCGCCCGGGTGACCCGCACAGGCTCCTGCATCGCTGGGTTTACACTCCAACTCACATTACTCCCTCTGTCGGACTCCATTGTTTCTTGTCTCCTCTGTGCTTGGCAAGCAGCCTGCTCCTTATATTCCTGAGATACACCGAGGCTAAGAGCTGCCATTTCTTCTTCTAACCACACCAGACACTGGCTTTTTGGAGCAGGGTTCCCCGTCCCCAGTGCTTGTCCGTCAGACATCTGGGAGGAGGTGGACTGGCTCGCATCCACCAGTAGATCAATTAAGGCCTCTTTACTCAGTCCCTGGTAGCTCAGGCCCAGATGTCTGGCTTTCTCGTGTAGATTGGATATGGTCCAGTCTCTGTACTCACTCTGTTGGTGCATCTCCATTGGGCTGTGTTCTGTTCATCCCACCGCTGCCACCAGTTGTGACGGGGTCCTTCTCCCATATCATACAATCAACAGAGCGAGAGATGGCTGTACCATCCAAAAAGCATTTATTCCAAGCAAATCAAATGGTCCATAACATAATCCACAAAACAGAGGGTAACATTGTCCAGTAATGGCATAAATGTCCAGGGAATCAGTCACAATCCTCCAGCAGTCCTTTTCCAGGCAAATGGGGGTTTCTCAGAGTCTCTCTGGCATGCTGGCCGCAGCCTCAGCTTTTCCCTGCCAGAGGATCAATCTTGTTCCTTCTACTTCTCAAACAGACTGACCGTATCTCCCTGGTAAGCAAAGAGGTTACAGTAGGTGGACTCTAGGCCCACCTCCCCTCACACCCAGGGTCGGAAGTTCCACAAGAGGCTATAACCTTGCACTTGCTTAAAAACAATACAATGTACACACAAGCAGTACAAATAATGGACAGTGAACCAAGCTTAAAATAGGAATCTGTACAGCAAGATACACTTCCCCCATATCCCACCATCACACTCAATATGTCCTATTATAATGGGTATGATAGCTAGATGTATTAATAATATTGAATGTTTTTTTTACCTCGTACACACACGACTCCGCTCCGTACACCTCGTACACACACGGCTCCGCTCACTTCGTACACACGCAGCTCCGCTCCGTACACCTCGTACACACGCGGCTCCGCTCCATACACATTGTACACACGCGGCTCTGCTCCGAACACCTCGTACACACGCGGCTACGCTCCGTACACCTCGTACACACGCGGCTCTGCTCCGTACACCTCATACACACGCGGCTCTGCTCCGTACACCTTGTACACACACGGCTCTGCTCCGTACACCTCGTACACACACGGCTCTGCTCCGTACACCTCGTACACACACGGCTCTGCTACATCCACACTCAGTGGCATAACTAGAGTGTGATGGGCCCCGGTGTGAAAGTTGGACGTGGGCCCCCCTCCGGACATCTGTCAGATGACTGGGCACATGTAGCGTTCTAAATCCTATAAAGACATATTAATTGCCTCCCCCCCCTTCATTATGCAGTAATGTTCCCAATCCTGGTACATATGTCCCCCATACTGCTATACAACGTCCCCATTCTGGTATATATTTATCCAATCCTGGGCCAATCATATTAAAAATGTTGCACATCCTGGGCCCATCCTAATATATATGTCTTCCATCCTGATAAATATGTTCCTTATCCTGGTATATATGTCCCCCATCCTGGTATATATGGTCTGGGACTGTCTCTAATGCATAATTAAAAAAATAAAAATAATTTAAAAAAAATTGTACTCATCTTGCCTCTGCTCCCACATCTCCCACTGTCCTCTGTAGCGAGTGCGGAGTGGCCTGCAGCTGACATCGGAGTGCGTTCCATAGAGCATGACAGCACTACCATGCGCTGTCCCCAGTCACGGTATGGCTGTCAGCTGCCAGCCACTGTTTGCCTGGCAGCGTGTATCGCAGTGCAGGGACCCAGCGGGTTTATGTGCTGTGATGCATTTCAGTTGATGTGTGCCCTCAGATGCACATCCAGTCTAAGTAGAAGCTGGGGTCGGCGTGTCCCCTATACCTTTAGGCCTGGTAACAATCTCTACATTTGTGATTATTACGCTCCTGCCCTCCTCTCCTCACTCCATCCACCAACTATTGGTTGCTGAAGTCAGCTCATGTATTGTAAAGATAAAGCACCCTCCCAGGACATACTGCATCAAATCTACTTTAGGCTATGTGCCCACATTGCGTTTTTATGTGCAGAAAATCTACACATAAATCCGCATGTTTGGAACGAAAAAAGCAACTGAAAAAACGAGCATTTTTTTATTGTGTTTGCATGTTTTTTCACCTACTTGTTTTTGAGAATTTTTTAGTCATGGTGATCATGGGGGTTCAAGTGCTGTACCCCCGCGGTCACCTGATCTCAAAGCCAGGACCTGGCTCTCGCTACCAGGAGTAGTACCCGCGCCGCTCTCAGCAGTTTAACCCTCTAAATGCTGCAATCAATGTGATTACTGCATTCAGAAGGCAGGGAGAGACATCGCTTACCCCTCCCCAGGCGATCGGGTCCTTGTAGTGCAATCACAGGGACCCGATCGCTGCCATAGTAACCCTGGGTCATCACCATGATGACCCCGGTTTACTGAGGCATGGATCCCCTCACAAACCAGGGTACCTACGTCACCAGAGTTCCCTGCAACAAGGCCCCGAGGTAAAGACCACAAAGCCTAGGTGCAGGAAATCCTGGTGACATCACAAGGTGAACTGAGTTCATGCCGGCGGATCTGCAGGAAACCCGGACTTCCCAGAAGCAATGTCCTGCAGTACAGACTGTGAGATGAGGAAATGGCTGCAGGGAGCCCCAGTGACGTCAAAAAAGCATATAACACACAAAAATTCAACGAGGGCATTACATATACATATGCGCTTTTTCCTGCATTTTTCACTGACCCCATTGAAGTCAATTGGTGAAAAAGCAGGAAAAAATGCAGAAACAACTGACACGCTACTTCTTTTTTCAGCAACAAAAACTGTAAGGGAAAAAAGAAGCAGCATGTGCACAGCAAGTCAGGATTCTCAGACTTTGCTGGGATGATTTTTCTTGCTTTTAATCGATTAAAAAAGCAAGGAAAAACGCACGAAAAAAGCAATGTGGGCACAAGGTCTTCTGTGTATGTAGCTGAGCACTGCACAGTAATTTAGCTGTATTTAGATACAGGACCTGGCTCTGCTGCTTTCAACAAACTGCTGCAAACACTTCCCCACTGCTCACAGTGTGACTGATTCTGTGGGCTGGTGACCCCAATCACCTTATCAGACTCATCCCCCCCCCCCCCAAATCCCAAAGTGTCCAAAGCAGCACCATGAACGGTTTACATTAAGATAGCATAGAACTTAAAGAAGGTCAGATGCTTTCCTGCCATACAGCTCACCCCTCTCCACCTGGTCGCACATAAGTAAATAAACGATCAGACGCTGTCGGTGACTGTGTGACGCCCTGGCAAAACCAGGTAGTCACAGATAGGCCCCCGCATAACACCTTCCCTCACTAAGGCTGGTTTCACACTACGTTTATTTAACATCCGTCCATAACGTTTTTTACCGGAAAAACGGATCCAGTGCAAATGCGTTTTTACTTCAATGCATTTGCAATGGACTCGCGTCCACCTGCGTTCGCATGCGTTTGCGTGCGTTAGACACAGGATCCGTACTTTTGCGTTATTTTAACATGTTTCAAAAACGCTACTTGTAGCGTTTTTTACCTTTGTCAAAATAACGCATCTCACAGGATCCTTCACATTGCGCCGCGAGCTGCAATGCATTTCAATGAGCGCTGGATCCTGCCTAGCAGAATGCGTTGAGTTGCGTTGTAACAGGATCCTGCTTTTGTACTGAGCATGCCCAGAACCAGTCTCGCGTGATCTGTCTCTCTCTCCTCCTCCCTCCCTCACCCTCTCTATGTCTTTCCCCCTTCCTCTCCTCCCTCTCTCTCCCACCTGAGAGCTGCGGACACTCGTAACCAAGGTAAATATCGGGTAACCACTTCTCTTAGTTACCCGATGTTTACGTTGGTTACGTGTGGTTACGTGTGCAGGCAGCCCTGCTCCTAGCAGCTGCAGACACTCGTAACCAAGATAAATATCGGGTATCCAAGCCCGATGTTTACCTTGGTTACGAGCGTCTGCAGCTGTCAGATGCCGGCTCCCAGTCTGGCACGTTTAGTTCCCCTCACTCCCGATCACATGACTCCAATGCCCGCCCCTAAACATCCAGTGACAGGATCCTGCAAAGTAAGACATGCGTTTACATGCGTTTTTTGCTGTAAAAGCAGGATCCACTTTTGCAGCAAAAAAACGTTCAGGACGCATGTTAAATAAACGTAGTGTGAAAGCAGCCTAAGAAACACACAGCCAACCTAGAAACCCTAGTCAACCCCCTTAAAGAAAGATAGACACACCAGTGGGCTAACCAGGCGCTTGGACACGCCCACCCAGGGGTCTAGAAAGCCCGGGGCGGGAAAACAGTAGTTAGTTCTGTGTAGAGTTCAGTTTGGAGAGGAGTGTGGGCTGGAGCTAAGTGAGCTCCAGCAGGAAAAGTTCGAGTTGAACGGTACCAGGGTAGGAGCCCTGGTGCCTCTGGCTAGGAGGCAGACGGTGGTCTCCATCAGCAGGAGACAGGAAGATGGCTCGGCAGAACCGAGGTGGACTGGGACAGGGTTGTAGCCCGCCGGTACCGACACGGGGAATCGACCCGGAAACCATAGCACAACAGGGGGTACTCGGACCCTGAAGCCAGAACCAGAAACAAGCGGACTGGTTAATTCACCGATTGAGGCCAGGACTAGAGGTCCTGTCCCACCCAAAGTCCCTCATAGAAGACAACAGCCCACCAATAGGGATAGGAGGTCACCGCCAGGGCCCATAGATCCCACGGGCCAGCGTCTGCGGGCACGGCTCCTTAGGCCACATCCAGCTGGGAGAGGACTCCTGAGTTTCACACTAGGAAGTCCACCTTACACAAAACAGTGCAGAGGAAAAGGATAGAGACCACCAGCCGGGTGGGAGACCCAAATGCAACCGGCCGCGGCACCGGCCACCAGCACCTTGGTTTACCAGAGGCTTGTGTGGTTTATTAACTGTGAGTAAACAAACACTCCCGGCGGTCGCTATACCCTGCACGGAGACACCAGGTCCCGGCGCGGCCATCACTACCCACGGAGGGGTTAACAACTAGCTGCCACAACCTCTCCCCCGGGTGCCCCACAACAGCAGCGGTGGTGTCCCATTTCACCACACACCGTGGGTGGCATCACGAACTTAATACGGCCTAGCCCGTACATCTACGTCCCCCCTTTTTATTCGGCGTGTCCGCGAGACCCCCTAGTCCGGAGACCCTCGAGCCACCACCCCAGGAGGCCCGGATCCGAGCAGCGCCGGCTGCTGGCACGGGGGCGGCACAACTGCACAGAGCAATGGGAAGGGAGGCAGAGTATATACAGCAATGGCTGCGCTGCTGGGACGGAGAGGCACGGTAAGGGCTGCCTCACAAACATGTGTCGGTCACTGCACTGCTGCCCTCACCTGATCTATCTCCTGCAGACGCTGGCAGCACAGTGTACAGTAACCACAGGCAGAGACTGGAGGGGGCGAAGCTCAGCGCTGCCCGTCCACTTCTATGAAAATGCAGGAACAGCACAGCTCCTCACTCACTGACAGGAGCAGCTGCTGATCTGCAGCGCGGGCCCCTAACCCTGCGGGCCCATTCGCAATGGCGACCCCTGCGACCGCGGTAGTTACGCCCCTGCTCACACATATTAATTGCAACACTGAAAACGTTATTTATTTGATAAACTGTGAAATTTGCAGCAGACAATATGTGGGGTGTACAATGAATAAATGAAAAAAGAGAATACGTAAACATCTTTCTGATGCTGTCAATTTACCGCTAGCAGGAGCTTCTGTGGTATCCCGACATTTTTCTCAGGTGCATGGGGGTGATGTCAAAGGTTTTTCCTTTATAGGTATTGAACAGGTTAAGAGACCAGAGAGAGAGGGTAATTACCATAAAAAAAAATTAGCGAGTGAAAGCAAATGGATTTTTTTTTCTGGAGACCAGGCTTCCATATGGTTTTACCAATAGGATGGACCTGGCAATACACTATGGTTAATTTATGATACTTTGTTGGTTCGCTGGTTTCCCTTTCTCCATTGTTGTATGTTCCTCTATATATTTTTTGATATTCTTTGATACATTTTCTAACAGTCTGTTCTGTAATACAATTGCCTACTTTACATGTTTTTATATTTGTCTTGCGATTTTTTTTGTTTGATTTCTTTGTCTGTTTTTATCCATGGGTTGATGCCAGACATATGTTGTATTTTGGTTTATTTCACTAGCTTTGTTCACATTCATGCTGGTTTTCTCTTGCTGGTTTTGGTCGGTGTGGAGTTAATGCTCTGGTCATTATATACACCTGTTTTCATCCACAGCCTTTTTTGGTCCATGGGTGGGTTCATTTTTTTAAGAGCATGTCCACACTTCAACACCAGCTTGGGACCGTGAAGAAGGCGGCTTTATACCGCCGAAACACGTAGTCTGCCATAGCATGTATCCTGCACTTTAATTTTGAGCTCTGGAATCTTTTAATTTGCTCAATAAAGCTGGATTTTACTACTACTACCTGAAGTCTTCTTACCTGCTGGAACTTCCTACAAGACTGCTATATATATATATATATATATATATATATATATATATATATATATATATATATATATATATATATATATATGTAATATACCAACAACCTACCTTCTCATTCCCTGTGAGTGGTTATTTATCCTTCCTCATTCTCAGGCCTGGGAGTTTGAGGGTTCTACACAGGATCTTAGTTGTTCCCAGCACTCGCTTTTCTGGACAGAGTCCAGATGTTGCTCCTGGAATCTGTTGCAGCCATTTTTCCAGCTTAGGCTAGGTTCACACACTGCGTTTTTTTGACACTGCTTTCTAGCACTAAAAACGCACAGAAACGCAGCGTCTTTAAAAAAACGCATGAAAGAATTGACATGTCCATTTTTTTTTTTTTTAAGCTCAAAAACGCAGCTTAAAAAAAAAGTTGTGTGCGGACAGCAAAAAATGAAAACTCATAGACTTTGCTGGGGAAGCAAAGTCATGCAGTTTTGAGGCCAAAAACGCACCCGAAAAACGCGCAAAAACGCCGCGAAAAACGCACTGTGTAAACTTACCCTTAGGGGTCACTGCACCAAGGGCTCCTATCACCACTGGAATCACTGTTACCTTCACCTTCCAGATCTTCTCCAGTTGTTCTTTAAGGCCCTGGTATTTCTCCAGCTTCTCAGATTCCTTCTTTCTGATGTTACTGTTGTTAGGCACTGCCACATCTATTATCATTGCGGTCTTCTGATCCTTGTCTACTATCACAATATCTGGTTGCTTAGCTACCACTTGCTTATCCGCCTGGATCTTGAAGTCCCACATGATTTTAGCCCTTTAATTCTCCACCACTTTTTCTGGGGTCTCCCACCTGCATGTAGGAGGACTTAGCCCATACACTGTACAGATATTCCTGTATACAATTCCCGCTACTTAGTTGTGGTGTTCGGTGTACGCTGTTCCTGCTTGCATTTTGCATCCTGACACTCTATGTTGGATTGTTTCCGTGGTTTCTTTAGGCCTAAAACACACTTCCGCATAAAAAACGTACGTGTGACACGGTCCGTGTTCAGTTTTTTATGGGTGTTTCTCCGGTACATATGGCATCCGTGTGTTGGCTTATGCTCTCCGTGTGTACGTGTGAAGGGTCCGTATTGGGATAAAATACGTACGTATGCCATCCATGTGCCGTCCGTTTTTACAGATCCGCATTCTTAACCAAATAACGTTGTTAAGCCTTCATCATGAGATCCTGGTGTGCTAAATTGGTCAATTTAGGTCCCACATCGTTGGAAAAGGTTTAAAACCTCTTCAAAACATTGATTTTCGCATCTTCCACTCATTAGACTGACTGCAAAATGTCTCTCTCCAATGAAGCAACCATGTATTTGCTGTGGTTGATATCTAGGCGATTTGGGGTTAGGAGACATATGATTGAAAAAGAACCACCTGTTGAAAAGAGGATGTGGATCCACCCCTTTGTCAAACTAAGGAAGACGCATGGCCATGTTAATATTCTTTATGGAGAAATGCGCAAATTTCCACCTAAATTCCAAGCCTACTGCCATATAACCATAACGTCATTTGACAACATCCTTGGCCTAGTGTATCACCAATTGAAGCATCAAGACACCTGTATGCGGCTCAGCATCTCCCCAGAGGAACGATTGTTGGTTACTTTACGGTAGGTGTCAAAATGTATACACAGATGTTAATGTGTTGGTTTGAAATGTGTTTCTATGTTCACACATGCTGTTAAAACCCAGATGTAAACACATACCTCAATGTATGATAGTTACAACCTTTTAATATCCCATAGCAGAACTTTAGAGTCAAATAACATGGTCACATTGCCTAATTTTCCCATTCAAACATGCAATAGAAAAATTATACCAGATTCAAAACTCAAAAAATCATGTTTATTAAACAAAATTATTAGTAAATTTCCAATATGGAAATAAACGACTTCTTTCAGATTTAAAAAAAAACCATAATAAATTTGACACACATTGTATGTATCCAGCCATTGTATTAAACATTAGTAACTAAACCATATACCACTATCAAAAATATACATAGTAATGTCATGTGTTTCTTATTTTTAGTTACCTTGTAACTGGCCAATCCTTCAGCAGTCTACATTTTGAATTTTTATTGGTAAGATCGAGCATTGGCATGATAATACTGCATACCTGCACTGTGCTATGGGAAACCCTTAAACATCAAGTCATGCAGCAGCCTACATCACAGGATTGGTTGCGCATTTCAAAAGAGTTTTTTCAGATGACATCATTTCCGAACTGTACTGGCGCCATAGACGGAAAGCACATTAGAGTGAAGAAACCACCTACCTCTGGCTCAAGATTTTTTAATTTTCATAAGTTTTTTCTGTAGTTATTTTGACTTTGGTAGACACTAACTACTGTTTCCTTTTTGCGGATATTGGTGCCTATGGCAGTGCCTCTGATGCTAGAATTTTCAGAAGCTGACGTTTAGCAAGACGATTAATGTCTGACAACCTAAATTTGCCTGCACCCAGACCTTTACCTGGTACTAATGGCCCTAATGCTCCATTTGTGATGGTTGCTGATCAGGGGTTTGCCTTGTTGAGGCATTTGATGCATCCTTATCCAAGACGAGGACTGGACAGATCAAAAGCCCAATTTAATAGCACCTTGGCCAGAGCACGTTGCTATGTGGAATGAGCCTTTGGCATTTTAGCATCAAGATGGCGCATTTATCAAACCACCATCCAGCTCCAACCAACCACCGTCAAGGCTGTCATGAAAGCTACAGTAATATTACATAATTAATGTAGATTACATGAAAGCAATGACGATGACATTGACAATGTGCCACCTCTAAATGCCCCATTAGTAGGTAATGGTAGCGGAAGGACCAATTTGGTCACTTCTGGTCTACAAGTGAGGAATCAGTTTAAAGATTATTTTAGTTTAAATCTGCCTAATACTGTCTAATTAGGACATTGTCCTTTAGTTATATCACTCTGTTACATAATCACAAACACATATGTTTCACAAAAGAGAAAATGCCCATACATAGGTTTATATTTTTCTGGGTTTTTTTTTGGATTACTTGTATTTTTGTTGTTGAAAAAATAATTTAGAGTTATTGTGTTCCCAATTATTACCAAATTATGGGTTTTTGTGTTTGCCAAATTAGTAATGATAAAGAATTACATTTTTGGTTCACAAATTGTCACAAAACAAAGATTAATGTTTTGTTAATATATGTCTGTTATCTTTTTCAAGACACCTTGTATTCTTTTTATTTTTATACAAAATTTGTTCTGAGACATTATCCCAGACAAACCACCATACTGTATTATGCAATAATGTCACGCAAACATAATTTGTTTGACACTATTGGAATGCAAGTATGGGACCAGACCATATGCAGATACTGCATATTGGCAGGATATTTCAATATAGATAAAGGTGTTTGAATGTAAATGTAGTTGGGTATGTGCGTGCATATTTTCCCAGAACACAGTTGTTATAAGTGGATGGTCATAACCTCATGTCCACAGCAAGGCAACATTACAACATGCAGGTACTGTTTTGAAAGTGATAGAGTAACGTTCTTTAGCATTTTGACCCATTATGAACAATACAAACCTACACATATGGGCTATGTAATATGTAACATTTTTGAATGTTTAGAACCAAACAAAATTCCAAAATGTTATTCTTACAATAACTATATCAAATTATGTGTCAACTAAATCATCTAGGCTAGTGATGCTTTCCTGAGTAGTCTCCATGGCATTGTCACCTACTGAATATGTTGGCTGCACAACACTAGATGTTGTAGTAAGTGCCTGAACAGTGTTTACACTTGTGACATTTGTTGTGCTTGGAACAAACATTACTGTAGTTGTTTGACCAGATGGAAGACCAAGTGTAGGTGGAACATATTGTTATGACGGTAGAGGCTGAGTATGTGGGTATGTGAAGTTGGTAGGGTAAGGCTGACTTTGAAAGTATTGTTGCTGTGGATTAGGTGGCATATGGTAGGATTACTTGGATAGTTAATAGAGGGTTGCATAGGTGTCTGTTGGGGGCCTTGTTGGTAAAAAGATTGTTGTTGTGATGGCATTTGTGTAAATTACGGGCCTGTTTGGTGTGGGATAGTTGTTGGTCTATTTTGTGAATTACTTCCCAAAGAAGTAGAGGGCCACTGTATATGTGTTTGTTGAACTACAGTATTTAGTTGAGAATTAGATGTCTGTTCATCAGTTTGGGTTTCAACAGTTAGTTGTGTCGTGTGTGTGTGTGGGCCACGTGGATTTGCTCTCCATTGCTCTATCACTGTGAAAACATATATGGGCTCAGGCTGCCGTTGGGTAGCAGAAATCAGTGTGATTAAGGACGCCCTCAATCTGTCCTGCCTATCAGGTGCAACCAATGCAAGAGAGGGAAAGAGGGAGCGACAAAATCTCTCTCCATCACTCTCTGGCATCAGTGAATTCATCATGTGTATTATTCTGGGTGACCAAAAAAATGCCCACAGGAAAATTGCCCACAGGAAAAATGCCCACATGAATATTGCCCATAGGAAAAATGCCCACAGGAAAATTGCCCACACGGAAAATTGCCCACACGGAAAATTGCCCACACTGAAAATTGCCCACACTGAAAATTGCCCACACGGAAAATTGCCCACATGGAAAATTGCCCACACAGAAAATCGCCAATTGCAGCATCACAAAGTTTCAGATCTATGATATTTGAGGTGCAAGGTGAGGATGTTCACATAATAGGTGATCAACTTGTGATTTACAGTTGACCTAGTGCAAAACTGCAAAAATGCTGAAGATCTGTGGTCTGCAGCAGTCTGTCATTATCAGCAATAGATAGATACAGTCTGCTCTAATCTCACTGATTCTGCCTTACTCCTTCCACCAGCCCAAAACAGCAGCAGTTCTGGGTTGTGGGTTGTTGATAGGAGGTTGGCTCCATCTCTGATGCTGATGTTGCTGTTGCTGTTAAGACTGTGGACTGGGCCTCCTCACTGTCTTCTAGATTATCCTCGGTACTATGTGATGAAATGACAATATTAATGTGGGTTTAAATAAAAACAATAAATCCATGTGATCACAAACTATAAACTTACTTTGTCACCTCCATAATTGGCATAAGGTAGCTGAGTCTGTCATAATGGACATAATTTTTCTTCTTGGAAGCTGCAGCTGTGGTAGCCACTGGGTTAAATTTGCGACGAAATTGGTCACGTGCAGACCGCCAACGCCGTTTAACCATATCCACTGTAACAAATCAACAACAGAATATTTGTAACAAACATAAATTACATCATTACAAAATCTATGCCACTATGTTTATAAATAATATATGTCATTTAAAAATCCAGATGAAAAAGAAACCATCACCCATGTCTAGCATATAGTGTCATTTTAGACACATAAGCAAGCCATAATAACCCAGTTAACATGACAATACAAATTTCAAATGTAAAAAAACAGCTTTTTTTTTGTATCTCAAAATCAACTGTTAAGGCATAAATAAACCTTGACAAAAAGCCTTGCCCAAAAAATATGCATTGCCGGGGGGCGGAGCCGGACATGGCTGAGTGAGGACGCTGCTTGCTGGAGCTCCTCTAAATAATCCCCCATAGAGCCGGTTTATTATTTACAATGGGCAAATCTGCACCAAAAAAGAACAAGCCCAATACCCCAGGGCAACCTCTTGCATCTCAGGGTACAATCGGGGCTTACCTCACCCGTTCCCGGGAGCCTGGGACCCTACCACAGCCAGGAAGAGAACTGCGGCCTGCAGGGCCTGAAGGGAGCCCTATTCAGGTGCCCGAGGGAGCGACAAGTCCGGAGACCCAAGGAAGGGGTGAGGCAGCAGGGACCCCCCTCGGTCCAAGAGGACCCTCCAAAGGACCCATGGCGGCGGCGGGAGCTGGCGGATCCCCCGCAACGGAGGAAGCGGTACCATCAGCGGCGTCATTCCAAGATGGCGGCCATGATCCAGAGACGCTGACAGGCGGACCAGGGCTGGAGGACGGGCCGCCCGCAGCTGTAGCCCTGCCCGCCTCGCCCTCTGCTGTGTCTCTGATGGAGCCGGGGAGCCCTGGTAAATTACCTGCGTCCGGCACCAGTGGAGCTGGGGGAAGTGCGGCGTGCGGGCGCGGGGCGCACATGTGCTCGGGCTCAGGAGATGATTCACCGCTGCGGGCCTGAGCACTGAAGAAGCAGGCGCTGCACGGAGAGGCTGCACTACAGGCACCACTGCCCCTGTCTACACATACAAGCACAGTAATTAGAGGTGAGGAGGGAGCGGCAGCTAACCCTGATGGTCTGCTGGACTACAAGACCCAGGTACAGGGCCCACAGGAAGACCTGGGGAGCGGGGCCCAAGCCAGAGGGGGGGGGCAACATCAGCAGCCATTTACCAGGGGCCACACGATCCTCAGCGGGAGCTGGAAATAGAGGAGGGCCACCTGAAATTTGGGTGGCTGCCAATGAGTCCTGGGGGATATCTCAGAGGGAAGCACCCCCTCCCTCCCCAGATTGGTGGTCCACTGGATCCTCCTGGGCTGAGACTCCGACAGCCGCAGGCGGGGACCTGGAAAGGGGTCCATTGATCCCCGTGAATGGGGGACCCAGGGTACTGGGGTCACCCCCAATTCGTCATGCATCTGTGCCACAAGTATGGGACGACATAAAAAGCCCCCAAAGCACGCAGACGCTGATATATGGTCCAGCCCTACAGGACTCTTTAAATGCATACCCCAATATGTCTCACACGGCGGCCTCGATGGGCGAGGATCGTCCGGCATCCCTGGCAGACTTGCGGTCACTGTTACAAGCGATCCCCACCAAGAACGACATTGCAGCACTGGCTAGCTCCTAGAGGGTCGTGGCGGCTGAATGAGTCGTTGCTACTGGATGAGCTTTGTGTTTCTGATATCCAGACCTCTATTGCAAGGATCATGGAGGACCACTCAGTAGATAACACAGCCCCCACTTATAAGTGGGAAGCATTGAAATGTGTCCTATGAGGTATTTTTATTAAGCACGGGTCCCGAATCAAAAAAGAAAAGGCCCAAGACATAGTAAAAGCTCTCCATAGGGTTTCTGAACTGGAGCTCATCCACAAGCGAGCCTTATCGGCCACAAATTTAGAAGCCCTCTTACAAGCTAGGTTCGAGGTTAAAAAACTGCTTGATTCCTCATATCAGCGTCTAATACAGGTGGGAAAGGGGAGGTTTTATGAGTTTGGGGATAAACCCGGAAGATTGTTGGCAAATGCGCTGAGGGAGGAAAGAGCCCATACCCTCATTCCCTGCATCAAGAACTCGTGCGACGAATTACTTTATGCCACCCCGGACATCTCAAATACCTTTCACGACTATTATTCCAAGTTGTATAATTTACCTGTCGAGCCCCCTAGGCCGGGTGATGGGTGTCCTTCAATGCCCTCACCTTTTAGATGTCTCGACAGCTCTGTAATTGATAACCTGGAAAGTCCATTTTTACTGGAGGATTTATTGGCAGTGATTCGCGACACTCCTGGCAATAAGAGTCCTGGCCCTGATGGGTTCTCCGCCAAATTTTATAAATCCTTTTCAGAACAATTAGCGCCTCTAATGCTCCTTTCCTTTAATTCAATTTCGGACTCTGTCCCCTTTCCGCCCCATTCTACCACGGCTCATATTTCACTACTCCGTAAGGCCGGAAAAGATCCCACGGCGTGTAGCAGTTTTAGACCGATATCACTCCTTAATGTAGATTTAAAAATTTATGCCAAGCCTTTGGCAAATAGACTTGGCCCTTTGCTCCCCGACTTGATCCACTTCGATCAGGTCGGGTTTGTCCCAGGTAGAGAGGCAAGGGACAACACCATAAAAACCCTGGATTTAATCCAACACGCACATACTAAAAAACTTCACTTGAGACTTCCGGCTCCTGCGCTGATCATGTAGGACACAGGACGCCTGAGCTCTGTCATTCCCTGCAGCTCTGACATATATACCGGACATCCCACCAGCCTCCCCCGCTCCATACCATCGGTGAGTGAAGTTGCTGAATGCAGGGATGTTCATGGGGAGCCGTGGAGATAATCACTTGAAACAGCGCGGTGAACTTCGCTCTCCCCCTCCCTCTCAAGATCTGGCAGCATGATAAAGATGGCGCCGGAGCCTGCCCTGCACTAACATCAGATCTGTACACAGAGAGCAGGACGCAGCTTACCTTGCACTCACTCCCCCAGCACTAAACAGTTAACCGGCAGCAGAATAATAAATCTCCTGGAGTCCTGATAAGATATCAGCTGCAAACAACGCTACTGACAAGTTCTGCAAAGAGCAGAGTTAAAACGCCGGGAATCCCTGGGCCCTTCCCCCATCTTGTCCAGACCTGTGCTTAACAAGCAGGTGCTGAATCTCTAGGCATACAGAATCAGTGCAAAGCTCTGGAGAAAGTGAAAGAAGCTGAAGGAGGGAAGTTTAAACATACATCCCTGCAAAGTTTCAGGACAGTGAGAATTCATATAACTCTGGCAGGGGGGAGAAAGGGGTGAAAGTAAGAATAAACAAAAGGGGGAGCAGAATCAAGATTTGTCTGACAACCCACACTAAATCAGTGTCAAAACTTGCGTCCCTTCATTCACTATTTGATGGAAAGATACCTGCTGCGTAGCAGCTCCAAAACACAAAATCCTCATACATCCAGCGTACAGTGTGAAAAAAAGATTGTGACTGCCCATACAGAATTAAGTGTCCCTCGGTCACCTGAGAATACTCATCAGATGGAGATGGAGGATTCCACGGGGACCCCGGATGTATTCAAAACAGTGGAGGGTATGGATTATAAGCGTCTGGCTGATGAAGTCGCCAATCGTTTGCTACCTGACATCTCCGCTACAATTAAAGCATCAATAGCAAAAGCTCTCAGTGCCATACAGAACCAACTTGATGAGACGGTGGAACAGGTTGCGGCTATGGAAACCAGAATGTCGACGTTAGAGGAGGACTTCAGCTCTGACCACACTACAGTCATGCGTCTGGCCAAGGAGAATCTGATCCTGAGGGACCGTGTGGACGATCTGGAGAACCGCTCCAGAAGAAGCAATTTGCGCATTGTCGGCCTGCCTGAAACATACCCGGTTGGTGAGCTACGTACATTGTGTGAATCCACTATTCCTACAACCCTGGGAGTAGCAGGAAGGAGAAAAGTGGAAAGGGTGCACCGCATTGGTCCGCCAAGGAGAGGTGATGAGAGTGAAAATAACAGACGCCCAAGACAAGTCATAATGAAATACTTGGACTTCTCCGATAAACAGGAAATATTACAGGCATACAAGAAATTGAAACATCCCTTGGAGGTGAAAGGCTCGCGCATCTTGCTCTTCGAGGATTTTTCTGCGGAGGTCACACGGCAGCGGAGGGCATTCTCATACATATGCTCTGCCTTATTTAAGAGAAATATACGCTTCCAGTTAAAGTACCCGGCAACGTTGATTATCAGACATCAGGATGGATCCTACAATTCTTTCTCAAGTCCAAAGGAGGCAGAGGCCTTTATTGAGCGGATCAACAGTCCTCGTGACCTCAGGAATTCTCCAGGACAAGGGCGCAACGACTCACCGAACCAGAGAGTGACCAAAGGGAGCTCTGTGAAGCTCGCTACAGCTTCCCCGAAGGACCGGAGACAACAAAACAAGGAACTTAAGGGAACCTGAGACAAATAGACAAATGTCGGATGTATGAAGTTCAAGGTGGGACACCTGTTTTTGATTTAGGCTGGAGAAGCCGCAGTGGAAAAAGTTCAAGAAATCTGAGGCGGAGGAAAGGAAAGAGAACCTTTTTTTTTTTTTTCTTCCTTCTCTCTTTCTTTGTAGGTGGGACACTCCTTTATATTGGTGAAATGCTATACAAGTATAAGGTTGACTGAGCTTGGAAGATGATCAGAAAAAAGTGAAGTCTGAGTATTATGGTATAGTTGGGGGGGGAGGGGAGGGAGATGTTTGAAATGTTTGGGGATTTTGGATTCAAGTGAAGTAGCAAAGATTTTACACAGAGTTATTATTATTACTACTACTCTCGTTATTGCAAGTGAGCACTATGTTCAATTGTCTAATTGGTTGAATTTTTTTTTGGCAAAGGAGGGCAGCAAAAACATGGTAAACGAAAGGCAGGATTTCCATTTATTACATGCACTTTATGAGAATAGTCACCTGGAATGTTAAGGGGTTACGTTCCCCCCAAAAAAGAATTAAGATATTACGCCACCTTAATCGCCTCAAACCGGACATTGCGCTCCTTCAGGAAACTCATCTGGAAGGTTCAGACATGCAGAGGATGGGGAAACTGTGGGTTGGAGGAGTCTATGGGTCATCTTCAGTTAAAAGGAAAGCAGGGGTTATTACATTAGTAAGTAGGAGATTACAACATCAAGTCCTGGAAACATATGCGGACACGGAAGGTAGGGTTCAGATGGTCTCAGTGGAGATACCTGGAGGAATTTATAAAATCTTTAATATTTATGCCCCGAACGAAAACAACAAATCATTCTTTCAACGACTTGAGGCCAAAATTTTAGAACTTGCCCATTTTAATCTAATAATTGGGGGGGATTTCAACTCGGTGGTATCTGTGCTAGAGGACAGGAAAAATGCTAAAGGCCCCCCAAATGTACCGCGCGGCCATGATAAAGTTATGCGTCCTCTGTTAAATGCCACGGCCTTATGGGATGCGTGGAGACTACTGCACCCTCAGGATAGGGAATTTACGCACTATTCACATGCTAATAGCTCCTGGTCTCGCATTGACTACTTCCTTATTTCAGGGAACCTGGTACGTGCGCTCCACTCAGCTACTATCCAGGATTTGGTGATTTCTGACCATGCCCCGGTGGTGCTAGACCTAGCAAACATTTATCCCAGAGGAACGGACTATCTGTGGCGATATCCTTCCTTCCTTAAAGATAACGAAGATTTTTCCTTGAAATTAAAGGGATGGTGGACGGAATTTATGGTACATAATGATCAACATAAAGACACACCTATGTTATTATGGGATACGGCGAAGGCAGTATTACGGGGCAGAACGATAGCACATGTTTCCTATTTGAAGAAAAAGGCTCATCTTAAATTTACTGAAACCTCCCATAAATTGAGGGAAGCATATACTTCTTTTCAAAAGCATCCTGATAGGGACCATAGAGATAGATGGGTAATAGCCCAAAGAGCTTTTAATGAGTGGGCGGAAAAACGGGAACAAATGGCTAGGTCAATGCAAGAAGCTACATTACATCGCTTTGGAAATAAAGCAGGGAAAATACTGGCCAACTTAGCGAAAAATAGGACTATAACTCAGGGACCCATGCAAATAAAAAATCAAAAGGGGGAGATACACAAAAACCCTAAGACAATAATTGAGACTTTAGGCACGTATTATAGAAACCTTTATTCGTCGGAAAAGGGAGACAAATTTCCTGATAATAATCTTTTATCTAAAGTGACACTACCTCGACTCACAGAAGAGCATCGCACTTTTCTGAATGCTAAAATTACGGGGGAAGAAGTATTGGGGACAATCAACTCCATGCATAATTATAAAGCCCCTGGCCCTGACGGATTTACGGGAGAATTCTATAAAACAGTAAAGGAAGAGATCTTACCTACATTACTAGAACTGTATAATAGCATACTAGACGGTAATGCGTCTTTCCAAAATAATAACCGGGCATATATAAAATTGATCCCTAAACAGGGGAAGGACCCGAAGGATCCGGGTTCGTATAGGCCCATATCACTTATCAACCTAGATATGAAGATAATGTCAAAGATTATGGCGAATCGTCTAGCTATAATTCTTCCCCAACTGATTTCCCCAGCACAGGCCGGTTTCATTCAGAAAAGATCAGGGACACTAAATATTAGAAAAGTTCTTCTTGTCCTGGATAGGGTTAACCTTCGGCCTCTGAAAGGAGAATCTCCCGCTTTGCTTACAATAGATGCCGAGAAAGCCTTTGACAATATTGAGTGGTCATGGCTTTATAGAGTTCTAGATGAAATGCGTTTTTCGGGGTCATTTTATACCTACATTAGAGAAATTTACACAAATCCGAAGGCTCAAGTTTACATTCCAGGATATCTGTCAGCCCCTTTTCCGTTACTGAAAGGAATCAGACAGGGTTGCCCCCTTTCCCCATTACTTTTTAATCTGGCTCTGGAACCATTGGTACGATTGTTATCTACACATAGCACCTTCCAGGGTATTTCTGTAAATAATAGACAAATTCAGTCAGCTTTTTTTGCAGATGACATTTTGCTTTTCCTTTCGAATCCAGCTCAGCAGGTCCCCGAGATTTTACAAATTTTGCGAGAGTTTGGAGCGTATTCAGGCTTCAAGATTAATGCGTCAAAGTGCGAGCTCCTATACCTGGGAGGGACAAATGTTCAAACACGGGAGCAGAACCCTTTTGAAGGAATTACAGTGGCTAAGTCATATATCACATACCTGGGAGTTAAAATAGGTAAGGTTCCGGCAACCCTTTATAGTCTAAACTATCCACCCCTTCTGAGCCAAATAGGGCAAGATCTTAAAAGATGGCACGACCTTCCATTGAACATAATTGGTAGAGTCCACCTAATTAAGATGATGTCGATATCAAAATTAATGTATCATCTTCAAACACTTCCCCTGCTTCTCAAGCATAAAGATATTGTCCAGCTAAATAGAGCTTTTTCACACTTCATTTGGAGGGGGAATCGCCCTCGTATAGGGCTTAAGAAGTTGATGGCATCTAAGGTTCATGGAGGTCTGAGTTTGCCGAACATTCGGGGTTACAATATAGCCTGTTTGACTAGATATATACTGGATTGGATTAAAGGCTCTAGGCATTATTCAGCGTTGGAGCTTGAGAGAGACTATGCACAACCTTGGGATCTGGTGGCATTGCTTCATACTAGGCAGGCTAATCTCCCAGTGAAAATCAAGCACTCTTCCTTATTTAAAGACACGATTGCAGCGTGGAAGGCGTTGAGGAAAAACTACAAACTTCCCCATAAAATATCCAAATACTTGCCTATATGGGGGAATCCAGAGTTTGTGCAGGGGACAAGCAATAAGCTGTTTGAAGAGTGGAAGGTGAGGGGTATAAGGACTGTTGCTCATCTCTTGCACACCTCAGAACCTAGATGGTTGAGTAGAGATGAAATTATAGCGCAGTATGGCCTGGGGCCTAACCAAGTAATCCAATATGACCAAGTGAGATATAGTATTATGACTCAGTTGCATGATGTGACCCAGGAGGTAGTATTTAACTCTTTTGATTGTCTGGTAAAGAACTCAATAACTTCATCATCTATCTCTTTTCTTTATGGAGCCATGCGTGATCTATTAATAGGACAGCACCCGGAAGGTTTATTTAAATCTTGGGAGAAACAATTTGAGGACCCGTCTATGGGGGTAAAAATTAGGGGAGGGTGGAATGCTCTTCGTAAATCAATTTTAAATGAGAATTGGCGAGAAACCCAATTTAGAATTATGCACAAGGCAATTTATGGTTTTAATCTCCCTCCATCAGCAACAAAGCCAGACAGGATTACGTATTGCCCTAAGTGTAAGAGTAGTGGAACTGATCTCCTTCACGGGTTGTGGTCCTGCCCCCATTTGAGTCCATTATGGTCACAGATCAAAAGTTGTATACAAAAGGTGTGGGGTCTTGAAGTTCGGCTCTCACCTGGGTTCGCTATTTTTCACCATTGGGAGGAGGGGAACGATACCAAAGGGAAGATGACTAACCCACCCAGACTTATACATGTGATACTTCTGGCAGCCAAGAGAGCGATACTAAAAAATTGGTTGGAGTCTAGGGTCCCCGCGATTGAAGAGATCTTGGGTCAGCTCATGCATCTTCTTGAAATAGAGGGATTGGATGCAGAAAGGAGGGCGGATAGAATACGACAGCACTTTAACAAATGGAAGAAATTCATACTGGCCTATTGTACTCGGGAGGAGATAGTCAGGATTATGTCACCTTTCAAAGACACAGTCTGGTATCATACTGAAAAATTGAAGGATACATTGGATGGCTTGGAGGTAGGGGAGGAAAGGCCGAAAGCTGACTAAAAGAAGAGGGGGAAATAACCGATTTGAGTGGGACTTCTTTATTATATGTCATTACCATGTTCACAAGGGTTCAATGGGGGGAATGATGAGAATGATGGGTTAAGGGGTCGCTGCTTTCCTTTGCTTTATCTTGCCATGTTACGGTTATTGATTTTAAAAATTGGTATGGAATTTGGGATGATCAAATATGACAATGTAATGTTGAATTTACAATGCTGAATTCGCTTATGCCAGTGTTATGTTATTGAAAAATTTGAATAAAAATATAGTTAAAAAAAAACAAAAAAAAACTTCACTTGATGTTGTTGTCTTTGGATGCTGAGAAGGCTTTCGACAGAGTCTCCTGGCAGTCGCTCTCACAGACACTGGACCATATAGGCCTGGGACCGGTTTTCTCGTCTAAAATTATGGCTTTATATCATTCCCCGA
The DNA here is from genome assembly GCF_048569485.1 of Anomaloglossus baeobatrachus. Taxonomy (NCBI): domain Eukaryota; kingdom Metazoa; phylum Chordata; class Amphibia; order Anura; family Aromobatidae; genus Anomaloglossus; species Anomaloglossus baeobatrachus. The sequence goes on along the minus strand of NC_134357.1, from coordinate 579,162,641 downwards.
CTGCTCACCTTAAGATTAATGGCACTCTGTCGAAACCCTTTTCCATTCGAAACGGGACCCGGCAGGGATGCCCCTTGTCACCGTTACTGTATGTCTTAGTTATGGAACACTTGTTGTCGGCTATCCGGGCTAACCCAGACATACGGGGAATCAGGATCGCCGATCGGGAGCATAAATGCGCTGCCTTCGCCGATGATCTCCTTGTGTATCTGTGTAATCCCATCACATCCCTCCCATCCTTAATGATGGAGCTAAACCGTTTTAGCAAGTGGTCCAATTTTAAAATTAATTTTGATAAATCAGAGGCCCTAAATATCTCTTTACCACAAGCAACTGTGAATGTTATAAAACCAAACTTCCCCTTCAGGTGGCCACCCCACGGTAGTATTGGATATTTGGGCATCAAGATCCCATCTGACCTGTCCAGGCTCTTTCAATTAAACTACCAAAGCTTCCTGTCACGGCTCGAGGGGGATCTGGGTCTGCGGCATAGAGGCACTCTTTCATGGTTTGGCAGGATCAGCGCACTCAGGATGACGGCTCTGCCGAGATTGCTGTATTTGATACATACGGTTCCGGTCTATGTTCCAGCAACCTACTGGGCCAAGATGCAGCGCATATTCGGTTGATTTGTTTGGTCTGGAAGGCGTGCCCGTATAGGGAGTAGCGTCTTATCTAGGACTAAGGGTGCGGGAGGAACGGGACTGCCTGACTGTAGAAGGTACTACTTTGTAGCCGCTCATGCCAGGGTCCTGGACCTTTTGCATAATTCTGGTTCTAAGCTTTGGCTTTGCCTGGCACAAGATATGTGCCCCTTATCATTACCGACCCTGCCATGGACCTGGCCGCTCCTCACCAAACATAAGATTGAGATGTCCTATAGCACTAAACAAACATTGAAAACTGTTCACTCTGTGTCATCGTGCAATCTCATGATCCAGCCTAGAGGGCCCCTTATGCCACTAACTGATAAGCCGGAGTTTTTACCGGGAGCGTCATCCAACAATTTTCTAGGAAGCACGAAACTGAATCCCTTGAGACTAAATCGGGTGGCCCCGGGGGGTCCCTCATCCCACTTCGGGAGATGGTAGGGAGCCGTAATTTCAAACTGCGATTCCATTTTGAATATGCCCAACTCAAACACTTCTTAACCTCCCAAGACACTGTCATGGCTCACCCCTCGCCCCAAACTCCCTTTGAAAACCTTTGCACTGGGTCCTCTGATACGCACCACGCAATATCAAGGGTGTACAAGCTTATGACGAGTGCAGTAGAGGTGTCGCCTCCTCGCTTCTGTAAAGCATGGGAGTCAGAGCTCAATCAAATGATTCCCGGGAATCAATGGGAGCGTTGTTTCCGCCTGACCCACAGGTCCGTGGTTGCCACTAGGATGCAACAATACTTTCCAGGTGGTACAGGGTCCCGGCGTCTCTTCATGCATGGTGCCCCAAAATACCTGACACTTGCTGGCGATGCGGAGCCCAAGGAGGCACCATGTCTCACATCTGGTGGCACTGCCCAAGCCTGTCGGTCTTTTGGAACAAAGTACTGTCAGCCATACAGGGGGCCACAGGGATCGTAGTCCCCAGTCGCCCGGAGGCAGTTCTACTGTATATCTTTAACGTATCGGAAAGGGTTTTTAAGAAATCTATCTTGGGCCACCTTCTTCGGGCCGCCAAGATAGTGATCCCTCGGCGCTGGAAAGATTCTAACCCTCCGACGTTGGATGAATGGGTAACAGAGGTAAATGTGATTCACCGCATGGAAATGGTGATGGCCCAGTCACGAGGGCAGATGGTGGATACAGCCACTAAATGGTTCCAGTGGGAATCTTTCCTGTCTAGTAAAAAATTTCTTGAACTAATTTAATCTCTGGAATTGGGGGCACTCTGTCTTTTTCTCTTTCAGACAGCTTACACCACCCTTTCGACAAATCTTAGCTCAACAGACAATGGATCAGTCCCGGTCGCCTCATTCTGCGCTCTATCTCTCCTCTCCTTCCTTTGAATTACCCCTCTTTCTTTGGATTCTATGACTTTCACTCGCCTTAACCTCTTCTTCTTTTTATCATTTTCTAAGGTTTTAAATGATTATCTATGTACCATTTCTGCCATCCATAGAATATTACGAAGCCTGCGAAGGCTTGGTGCCGCATTGACTTTTGATTCACATCATTTGCTACAGCATGGATGTATGTTCTAATATTGTATTCCTTTGAAAAATCAATAAAATCTTAAATTGTAAAAAAAAATATTTATTTTTCCTTCCAGGGGTGCTTAGAGACCATCCATTTCTGGGGTAGACTTGTTCAGCCACAGACATCCATGCTCTCTCCACCATCAACCTGTCGTGGTATCCATCATCACGTGTGTCCCATAGCTCTGGATGCCTCTCTACTTCCCCAATCAGCCTCTCTGTATCGATCCTAGGCGCCATTATGAGTACCTGTGGTGTTGTCTTAGCTCAGTGTTCCCCTGCAGTGAGAGGACAGGTGCCCAGCTGCCGTCTGGCTTGCAAATGAGACAGGATATGAGTGTTTGGCGCCAGAATTAATGGATTTCAATTGACCTGATAGATTGGAAACAAGTGTTGCTGATGTTTGGATGAAAAACGCGCACGGACAATACGTGCTGAACACAGACATTCTACGTGTGCCATCCGTGCAGGCACGGACCCATAGACTTTAGCGGGTCCGTGCCTGCATGTTGACGGCCAAAAACGGACATGTCATCCGTGCGGGAAAACACACACGTACTTACCACACGGACACACGTTCCGTGTGATTTTACGCGTGTGTATCCCGGTGGCTCCCATCACTCTGTCGCAGATACCCCCAGGGAAGACCTTCGTTGCGGAGGCCGACAGACTAAAGGTCCTTCAATGGGGTCATTCCTTGAAGGTGGCCGGACATGCGGGTCAAAAGAAAACTTGGTGCACTATCTTTCGTCACTATTGGTGCCCCTCTCTTCGTAAGGATGTCATCTCTTTTGTCGCCGCTTGTCCGTCCTGTGCCCGCAACAAGACTCCCAAGCACCTGCCCTCCGGTCGTCTCTTGCCTCTGCCCATTCCCTCAGTTCTGTGGCAACACAACGCCATGGATTTCATCACGGACTTGCCGTCGTCTTCTGGTTGTTCCATCATTTGGGTCGTGGTGGACCGTTACTCCAAGATGGCCCATTTTGTTCCCTTGGTTGGACTACCCTGTGCCCCGGAACTCGCCGACGCCTTCATTCAGCATATCTTCCGGCTTCACAGCTTTCGCCTGCATATAGTGTTTGACAGGGGGACTCAATTTACCTCGCGCTTCTGGTGGGCGCTCTGTAAACTTCTAGATGTATCTCTGGACTTCTCCTTGGCCTACCATACCCAGTCGAATGGCCAGGTTGAATGGGTTAACCAGGTCCTGACTTCCTTTCTTCGGCACTTTGTGAACGCTCATCATGACGACTGGTCCACGCTACTTCCTTGGGCTGAGTTCTCATACAACCATCACATCAGTGAGTCCTCCTCCAGCTCTCCCTTCCATATTGCCTACAGTCTTCAGCCTTCCGTGCTACTACCAGTACCCTCTACCTTTGGTGTTCCCGCTGCAGATGCCCTGTCCAGAGATTTCTCCAACATATGGAGTGCCGTCAAGACATCTCTTGAACGTGCTTCCGCTCCGATGAAGAAACATGCTGACAAAGATGCCTCGATCCTCTTCACTTTTCTCATGGGGATAAAGTGTGGCTTTCCTCCAAGTACGTCCGGCTGAAGATCCCCTCTTACAAGTTGGGTCATTTCAAGATCATCAAACGGATCAACGAGGTCTCTTACAAACTGCAGCTCCCAGCCACGATGCGCATCCCTAACTCCTTTCACGTATCCTTGCTCAAGCCGGTCATCCTCAGTCCTTACTTCTCTGATACCGGTAATTCTCCTCCTCTTACCTCTGATGATGTGTTCGAGGTAAGAGACATCTTAGCCATGAAGAGGGTGAGAGGTAGGCCGTTCTTCCTCGTTGATTGGAAAGGTTTCGGTCCCGTGGAAGGGTCCTGGGAACCCCGGGAGAACATTAATGCTCCTCTTCTTCCTCGCAAATTCTTGTCCGGGTTGCAGGGAGGGGGGCGTGAGGGGGGATACTGTCATGCTCCCGGGGCCACGGCACCGCTCGTCACGGCACCGCTCATCACTCACCAACCCGGTCCCCGGGCACTCTGACCGCGGCCGCTGCTCCCACTCTCCCTCCTCAGCCTCCTCTGTGCTGCCCGCTCGTCGGCTCTGCCGTCTCGCTGCAGCCCGGGACTCTACCTCCAGCTCTCCTGCGTCTCCTCCTCTGCATCCTTTACTGATCTCCGGCTCCTGGGCCTCGCGCATGCGCACTAGGCCGCGGGTGCGCTCTCTCACCTTGTTTTAAAGGGCCAGCGTCTCTGAAACAGGATATGGCTGCTAACAGGTACATGGTATATAAGACTTCCTTTTCCATGTGGGCGGTGCCTGTTCAACATGTACTAGTTGCTTTGTCTCTGTGCTAGGTGTTCAGGTCCCTCTGTATCTTGCACCCAGGTTAACTCTGTCTGTGCCCACAGATCCCGAATGCCAGCTTGAGTGTGTCCAGTCCTCCGGTTTCCCAGGAGTTTCCCCGGTGACAGTCTGCTGTGGATCCCATCATCTTCTGCCAGTCTATACTCGCCGCCGGTTCTGGACTTCACCCGGTATCATCACTCTGCACTCTGCACCCTTGCTGGTCTCGGACTTCATCTGTTACCACCAGTCGGCACCTGTACCCGGTTCCACTCATCCATCCGGATTTCCTTCAGCCCACATCTACCGTTGGACCAGCCTCCATAACCTGCACGGACATCTTAAGGACACTAACCCGTATTCCTCTCGTGTCCTGGCTGCTGTACATCTAGGCCCTCTGGGGTGGCTGCCAGACAGGCCCTGTACAGGAGTTCGCTCCTGGTGGTCTCCCTGGGGGAGTCCGATGCACGGACCCGTGGATCCTCCTTTGCACCGAACATTACAGCCACCTGCTTAAGATCTACCTGTTCTAAAAATGCTGTTGTGTATAACCTCACCCACACCACTGATTGACCGCTGTGTACAATGAGCATAGACAGAAAGCTGACAATCAAGTGGGGGCAGGGTTATACAGAGCTAATGGAGATAGAGGACACATTGCAGCAGTTTTACTACATAATACTGCTTTTTACTACTAGTAGTAGTTTTTTTACTACTAGATTTTATCAAAACTACAGCAAGCAGCACAGTAAATGACATATCATTGGAATCATAGTCCCTGTCTGTCACGGGTAACAGACAGTCCTGTGGTGTTTGGCATTAGAAGGTCACAGCATTTGGCTGCGCAAAATGTTCCCTGACTTTCTATTGTTCCTGCTGTCAATATTCAGTGTACTGATATCTCCTCTGCTGGGTTTTCATCCTTTTTTCTTTAGGATCCAGGGGAGCTCCTCTTCCCTTCAGTTGCTAATAATCTGTATTTCCCCTTGGGTTTAAATACTCTCATTTTTCCTGAACTTGTACTAGTTTTATTCAGTTCCTTCACAAGCTCTGGATGCTAGCAGGAGGCTTGCACACACCAGCAGGATTGTTATTGCTCTTTACTGAAGTTCTTAATGAGTCGTCTAGAGATAAGTTGTTTGTTGTTTCCCTTTGTTTGTTATCTCTGTTTGTCCTTTAGTGCTTAGTCGGGTTGATGAAGAGCTCAACCCATCCGTTCCCTATTTAGGGCCCAGATCAGGGTCAGCCTAGGGTCAGGTATCCGGCTCAGCGTGGTGTAGGAACTCAGGGCCCAGCGGTAGGCTTAGTCAGAGGTCACCATCTCCGCTTCCCTACGCACAGGGTTTTCCTTCCCTTTCGCTTGGTACTTCCCCGTACCTAATGTGACACTGTCTTTACATTATACTGATTTTTAATTAAGGGGTAAACACTTAGTGACCGAATCCCATTAAATTCACAAAACCCCAGCATAGGTATCATAAATGTTACTTCCTCTCCACCAAGAGATAGGCCCCTTTCAGTTCTGGCCTCTTCTACACCCATAATCTAAACTGTAATAAAGGTTTGTGGGCAGAGATGAGTGATCCTAAACAGTAAAGTTCGGTGTTTGTACTGAATGCAGACTTTATACAAAAAAATCAGATAGCGTTCGGAGTTCGGTGCTTTATGTATCCTAACCACTCGATCTAGCATCGGTGTGCTCGGATACACTCAGTGCTCGGCCCAGTGCGAGCCGCTTGCAGTGTGTGAATGGCTTTCACGGGGAGGTAAAAACATCGTTATAGGATGTATTGTGTACAAGGAAAAAACTCCGCCCTCCTTCCCCTGGTAATAAATGCTCTGTTTATGGCTGGATGCATTTGGGCGGAAACCCGAACTGCCCAATCAGTGACTTCCAATGGGGTTCAGGACAAGTCCGGTTCCCGAACTGAACTTTATTTAAAGTCCGACTGAAAAACCCGAACTTCAATGGGTCCGTATATCTCTATGTGTGGGTATCCCCACAAAAAATGACATTTTTGTGTACTCACCGTAAAATGTCTTTCTTGGAGCCTTTCATTGGGGGACACAGACAGTGGTTAGTATGCTGTCTCCAGGGGAGGCATGACACTAGATTTGCAAAAGTGTTAGCTAGTTTCCTGCCTAGCTAGGGTATATGCTGTGGGTGGGAGGAGCTAACACTTTTGCAAATCTAGTGTCACGCCTCCCCTGGAGACAGCACACTACCCACTGTCTGTGTCCCCCAATGAAAGGCTCCAAGAAAGACATTTTACGGTGAGTACACAAAAATGTCATTTCCTTTCTTGCCTTTTCATTGGGGGATACAGGCAGTGGGACGTCCCAAAGCAGTCCCTGGGTGGGAACTGAACTATTAACAGTGTATAACATCAGACTAAGAGCTGACTAATGACTGTAACTGCAGTGAACATATATCAAAACACTGTCAAAAAACCGAGCAGTGGCCACTTAAAAATGGGCCACTGCCGCCTGAAGGACTTGTCTTCCAAGAGCAGCATCTGCGGAAGCATGCGTATGCACTCTGTAGAATTTTGTAAACATGTGCACACTGGACCAGGTAGCGGCCTTGCAAAGTTGGGCCGCCGAAGCCTGATGGCGGATAGCCCAGGAAGCACCCACTGCTTGCGTAGAGTGGGCCCGCACAGATTGAGGAGGAACAACACCTCGTGTTTTGTAAGCCTCACAGATGGCAGTCCTAATCCATCGAGAAATCGTGGATTTAGAAGCCGGATTGCCCTTTTTGTGTCCTTGTGAGAGGACGAAGAGGGCATCGGACTTGTTCTGGAGATGTAGATCCGCAGAGCCCTGACGAGATCTAGAGTGTGAAGGGCTTTGTCAAAGAGTGGACTGGGCAGAATGACGGCAACACAATGTCCTAGTTTAAGTGGAAAGAAGATAGACCTTCGGGAGAAAAGCGGGGGAAGGCCGAAGGACCACCTTATCATGATGGAAAATCAGGTAAGGTGAGCGACAGGAAAGGGCCGCCAGTTCAGACACTCGCCTGATAGAGGTTATGGTGACTAAAAAGGCAACCTTCCAGGACAGTCGTTGAAGAGAGATTTCTCTCAAAGGTTCGAAGGGAGGAAGCTGAAGAGCTCCGAGAACCAGATTAAGATCCCAGGGATCTAAGGGGTGGCGATAAGGAGGGACCAAATGCGCCACCCCTTGACGAAAGGTACGGACCTGAGGGCGAGAAGCCAGCTGCTTCTGGAAAAATACTGACAAGGCAGAAACTTGTCCTTTAAGGGTACTGAGAGCTAGACCCGAGTCCAGACCGTCTTGCAGAAAGGCAAGAACATTAGGGATTGAAAAGGTAAGAGGCGACGATTATGATGGTCACACCAGGAAAGATAGGTCTTCCAGGTCCTGTGGTAGATACTGGCGGAGAAGGGCTTCCGAGCATTAAGCATAGTATGAACTACCTTAGAAGAAAGACCTGATTTTGCTAGAATCAAGGATTCAAGCGCCACGCCGTCAAAAGCAGCTGTGCTGTATTCTGGTGGAATATTGGACATTGCGACAGAAGATCCGGGCGGTCGGGAAGACGCCAGGGAGTGTCGCCGAGCAGTTGGAGAAGCTCTGGGTACCAGGCTCTCCTGGGCCAGTCCGGGGCCATGAGGATCACCGGGATTCCCTCCACTTTGATTTTCTTGATTACTCTCGGAATGAGAGGAAACGGAGGGAAGATGTAGGGTAGGCGAAACTGTGACCACGGAAAGACTAGAGCGTCGGAGCCGAGCGCTAGCGGGTCTCTCGACCGGGATATGAAGGGATGTATTTTGGCGTTCATTCGAGAAGCCATGAGGTCCACATCTGGGAGTCCCCAACGAAGAGTGATCTGATGGAGCACTTCGTTGTGGAGGGACCATTCCCCTGCCGCTAGACCTTGCCTGCTGAGAAAGTCTGCGGCCCAGTTGTCTACCCCCGGAATATGGACAGCTGAAATAATGGGAATGTGCATCTCTGCCCAAAGAAGAATCCTGGATACTTCTTTCATCGCTGCCCTGCTGCGAGTTCCTCCCTGACACTTGACGTAAGCCACGGCCGTGGCATGGTCTGACTGGATCCGAACAGGGATGCCCAATAGTAAGGCTTGAAAATTCTGAAGGGCCAAAAATATGGCTCTGATCTCCAGAAGATTGATGTGCAGGGAGCGCTCGGAAGGAGACCAGCGTCCGTGAACAGTGTGGTGGAGAAACACCGCCCCCCAGCCTATCAGGCTGGCATCCGTCGTGACTACTTGCCAGTGGACCGGGCGGAAGGACTTCACTTGAGATATGGATGAGGCTTGAGTCCACCAGATGAGGGAGCTGAGCGCAGACCGAGATAGGCGGACTGACCGGTCTAGGGAAGCTGGATTCTTGTCCCAGGAGGATAGAAGATCCAGTTGTAGAGGGCGCAGATGGAATTGGGCAAAGGACACGGCTTCTATGACCGCCACCATTTTGCCTAACACTCTCATTACATTCCGAAGGGATGTGTGACGGCGAGAGCGGAGGGATTGGGCGGCCCGGATCAGGGAAGACCTCTTGTCCTCTGGAAGAAAAACCCGGGACTGAGCCCTGTCTATCAGCATACCTAAAAAGGTGATGCGCTGAGGAGGAATGAGGGATGACTTGTTGAAGTTGATAAGCCACCCTAGCCTTGACAGCGTGTCTAGGCATATCTGCACGCTTTCTGAGCAAACTTGAAGACAGCTCCCTTTGACAAGAAGGTCGTCCAAATAGGGAACGACCAGGATGCCTTTGGGGTGTAAAATGGACATGACAGCCGCCATGACCTTTGTGAAGACCCGAGGCGCAGTGGCCAGCCCAAAGGGGAGGGCCCTGAATTGGAAATGACGGTGTCCTACGGCAAAGCGAAGGAACCGTTGATGAGAGACACATATGGGAATGTGTAAATAAGCATCTTGAACGTCTATGGAAGCTAGGAATTCTCCAGGTTCCATGGCGGCTAGCACTGCTCTAAATGATTCCATTCGGAAAGTTCGAATCCGTACGAATTTGTTCAGCCGTTTGAGGTCCAAGATAGGGCGGACAGAGCCATCTTTTTTGGGAACGACAAAAAGGTTTGAATAGAAACCTTTGCCGCGCTGTTCCAGGGGCACTGGAATGATAACATTTGCTTTCTGTAAAGAGGCTATGGCCTGAAATAAGGCCTAGCTTTGCGTTTTGGACTTTGGAAGACGAGAACGCAGAAACCTGTTGGCCGGCAGGGAATGGAAATCGATCTTGTAACCTGAGGTGACGATTTCTCGAACCCAAGCATCGCGAGTGTGGTCTAGCCAGATATCCTGAAAAAGCAGAAGCTGCCCTCCAACCGGAGTCAGATCTGAGGGATACCTGGCGTCATGCTGAGGGGGCCTGTACAGAGCGAGGTTCTTTGGGTTTAGTTTGCTTGGAGTGGGAATACCAAGAAGAGCCCCTTTAGGGACCGGATCCTCGATCTGAGCGTTGGGATAATCCTTGGGCTGATGGTTTTTGGGGGGCAGGCCGAAAGGACTGCCTGCGCCAAGGAGATTTTTTATAATTCCTGGGTACAGGCCGCTTTTGAGGTAGAATGGTACTTTTACCACCCGTCGTCTCAGATATGAGTTTGTCCAGGGATACTCCAAACAGACGCAGGCCATGGAAGGGGAGTGTGGACAGGGATTTCTTGGAGGCACTGTCCGCATTCCATATTTTTAGCCAAAGGACCGATAGGGCTGACAAACTAGCTGCATCTCGGGAGCCGTGAAGAAAATAATTAGAGGCTAGAGAGAACAAATCAAGGATCTCAAAAGCGGGAGGGGGAATATTACAAGAGCGAAGCATCCTGCGTAGATTCTTGCTCCACACCCCCATAGCTCTCGCGACCCATGTTAAGGCAAACAGGGGGCGAAGAGAGGAGCCCGAAGCCTGGAAAATAGATTTGACCGCAGCATCAACTGCGCAGTCGGACGAGTCCTTGAGAGATGCGTTTTCTGAAACAGACATGACCGTGTGTTTAGCCAGTCTGGATACTGGCGGATCCACAACGGGGGGTACTGACCAGGGCTTAACCATTTCAGAGGGAAAGGGATAAGCGAATGAAGAGAAGGGTTTTTTATTAAACCTTCTATCAGGGTGATCCCACCGTTTAGATATAATTTGCAGAAAAAACGGATCCTGAGCAAAGGATTTAGGAGGCTTCTTGGCCCGCTTGATTGCTGACTGAGAAGTCGGGTCAGGAGGCTGATCAGAGATCGACAGAGAGTGATTGACAAACGAAATTAGTGTGTCTTCTATATGCCTAGACTCAGAAAGGACATCTGAATCAGAGTCAGAGTCTTGAGAATCGTGACTACTAAAGGTCACGGAACCTCGGTCATACTGACCATCGTCCGAGTCGGATGAGGCGTAGAGGTCGCAATGGCGCCTTTTGGAAACAGCCTTTTTACGTTCTGGGGAAGAGGGACCAGACGAAGCAGGCGGGCTCCTCTGAGGGAGCTGGGCCAGGGGAAGGCTGTGGGAGCCTGAGGACGGCTGGGATATCTGAGCGACAAGGTCATCTAACCTTTTAGACATTAGAAGAGCCCATGCAGGCATTACGTCATCAGACGGGGGTGCTGCCTGGCCGGTGGCCGGAGCAGAATCCAGAGACTGCACGGCATCCTGGTCCGGCAACGGGGTCTGTTGTGACACGGTAGTAGGGGCATCGCAGCCCCGGCATAGTGGATAGCTTCGGCCATTAGAAAACGAGCGTCCACAGGTGGTACAAGCATAGTACAGGTCCGTAGAGGACGCCTGGGAAGCTTTATCACCCTTGCGGTTACGCATGTCAGCAACAGAGTCCTACAGCCTAATATAGGGATATGCCGTTGTTATATGAGTGAGGAGCCACTAGCAGTATTATAAAGTGATTGCTATGCACAGCCGGTATATACCGATAGCAAAATGGCATATACTGTCAAACAGTCGGCATATACCTGCAGGCAGAGCCAGTATATACCGCTAGTAGCTGATATACACCGCTAGCCAGCAGGCGCACACCGCTAGAGAGACAGCGATATACCGCTGAGCAGAGCGGTATATAGTGCTGCAGAAGTGCAGAGCCAAGGAGGTGATCTCACCGGAGTCTGCTCCCCACGTGGAAAATGGCGTCCAGCGTTCCTGGCAGCATGGAGGAGAGAGACGGCCCCCGGAGGCTGATTGGTCTCAGGGCTGGGACTAAGCGTGACGGCCAATCGGAAAGGAGCTGCTCCTGAGTGAGGGAGCGGCTTCCAGAGCAGTGAGAGGGGGCGTTGCTAGAATGCAGGCCGAAGCCGAGGGCTAAATGAATGATGCTCCCTGGAATCACGGCCTGCATCGCATCACCGGCGCCTTTCCAGGCGGCGGTTTGGATGCAGGGGACAGATGACTGGTCGTCTCTCTACCTGCTCCTGACTCCGTCTGAAGACGCACCGGTGATGGATGCGGGGATTTCAGGGACGCATCTTCGGCTCAAGGCTGAAGCAGGTCCTCGGCTCTGCTTAGCCCTCTGGAGCTACCTTGGTGTGAGGTGCTTCCAGGGAGCCTGGAGGGGTACGCAGACCCGACCACTTGGGCGCGAGGGAAGACTGACGGCTTGTGCACGCCAGGTTTCCACTGCCCGTACACGGGGGGAACGGGGGTGGCAGGCACCCTGGTATTGCCCCATATCAAAAATAGAATGAATAAGAAAAAGAAATCAAAATAAAAAGTAAAAATAAAAACAAAATAAGCTGGCCTGAGGCACTTCTGGTGGAGCTCAGTCCAGACATGTCAGCCTCCCTGCTGACACTAGAAAAAACTGAGCTAGTTTCCTGCCTAGCTAGGGTATATGCTGTGGGGGGAGAAGCTAACACTTTGGCAAACTAGTGTCACGCCTCCCCTGGAGACACCATACTACCCACTGTCTGTGTCCCCCAATGAAAAGGCGAGAAAGGAAAAATAATCTCTTGGATATCAGACAGAAAAAATCCTTTAGTTTTTTTTATTACAATTATCCATTGCAAAGGAATCAGTTTTTTAACATAAAAAGCCCCATTTCTGTGGGGTCCACTCCTGATTCATGAAGAGGTAAATGCCTCCTCATGAATCTGGAGCGTTTAACGAGTGGCATGTGCCTCCTTGTGCCATGCTACAAATATTACTCCCATCAGGGACTGGAGTGAGATTTCTGGCATAGGGAACACCATAGCTTGTCATGAATTAAAGGAGCTGTGCTGTCACGCCCCCGTCCCACCCAAGCTCTGCCAATTTTAGAGTGAAAATGCCAAATCTGTTCACAACTTTCCAAATTTTTGTGACAGTTTTTTTTGGCATAAAAGCATTGATAATTTGGGAACAGAGCGTCTTAACAACTTCCACATATCTAGGATCCAGTGTGATTCAATTCTCCCCTCACTATTTTTTTGCAAAATGTCTACAGCTCTGCGCCAACTCCAGAGGTTCTGAGGCAAAATCATCACATATAGACAATAAAGAAAGATAGGCATGAAGAATATATATTTACAAGCATTTATTAACAAAACAACAAGATTTGAAATGCAATTATATACAATGTGATATACTTCAGAGTTCCTATCTCCAATCTGGGGCTACACTTTTTAGTATACAAAGCAGTGGGCAACCTGAGATTAGTGAATTATCTAAACATAATCCAGCATCAAAACCTTTCACAAATGTTCCTAAAGGCTCTCAAAAAGGCTAACAGTGTGCCAGCTAAAAATATTCACTGCTCACCACGCCATAATCCCGCCCACCTCTAGGCAATGAAGCCAGCCCAAACCAAGAAGTAGGTGGTATTATTAGCATGGGGAGCAGCGAATATTCATTCTCTTTAATAGCGGGTACACATGATTACTAAGCCGCCCGCTTACTCCTATGACTGGGCGATCACGTGTGTCTACTATTAGACATTGAATATTCACTGCTCCCCAAACCCATAATCCCGGCTGTGGGGAGCAGTGAATATTCTGGCAGTTTACTGAAAGAAAATGTCCGTAAACCTTGAGAGCTAAGAAGACGTTGTAGACAATCCGTTCCAAGCAAAGACTGAAGTTTATTCCGAGATAGCAACAGAGCAGATAAGACAGGTTATGTGGCAGGATGACACACGCAGGTGTCTTGCAGAACAGCAGAATTAGCAACAGATGAAGAAGTGTCCCCCGAAAGGCATGTGGGGGCTTTTATACATGTTAGGCCTGCACACATCCGTGAAACACGTGCGTGTTTGGTCCGTTTCCGTGTATACTGGAGACACGGCCAAACGTGCACCAATGTTATTGTATGATAAAAGCTCCACGTGCGTTTTTGATGCATGTCCGTTTGTCCATGTCCGTGATCCGTACCTGTGTGCGTTTTGCACGGCAGCATGTCCGTTTTCTGCACGCAACACGCAGCACGGACCTAATGAAAGTCAATGGGTCTGTGTGCACGTCCGAGTGACACGGGCGCATCTCTGTTTGCTCCCTGTACGTTTTGTGCTTTTTTCATGTGATGTCGGTCTTTTTTCTTTTTCTGTTTCGTTCTCTCCCTCAGTCCGTCGGTCGGTCTCTATGTGTGTCGGTCGGTCTCTCTGTCTTATCTGTCCCTCTAGCTGTCTGTCGGTCAGTTCCCCCCCTCTCTCATACTTACCGTTCCCCGATCTCCAGCGCGGCGCTGCACGGCTGTTATAAAAACTTCGGCGGCTTTTACTATTTTGAAAAAGCCGGCCTCCCATTAATCAATCTCGTATTCCCTGCTTTACCCGCCCACCGGCGCCTGTGATTGGTTGCAGTCACACACGCCCACGACGCTGAGTGACAGCTGTCTCACTGCACCCAATCACAGCAGCCGGTGGGCGTGTCTATATACTGTGCAGTACAATAAATAAATAATTAAAAAAAAACAGCGTGCGGTCCCCCCCATTTTAATACCAGCCAGATAAAGCCATACGGCTGAAGGCTGGTATTCTCAGGATGGGGAGCCCCACCTTATGGGGAGCCCCCCAGCCTAACAATATCAGTCAGCAGCCGCCCAGAATTGCCGCATACATCATATGCGACAGTTCTGGGACTCTACCCGGCTCTTCCCGATTTGCCCTGGTGCGTTGGCAAATCGGGGTAATAAGGAGTTATTGGCAGCCCATAGCTGCCACTAAATCCTAGATTAATCATGTCAGGCGTCTCCTCGAGATACCTTCCATGATTAATCTGTAAGAGACATTTAAAAAACACACACACACCCGAAAAAATAATTTATTAGAAATAAAAAACAATAACAAAGTCCCTCATCACCAATTTATTAACCCCGACAAAGCCCTCCATGTCCGGCGTAATCCACGGACCTCCAGCGTCGCTTCCAGCTCTGCTACATGCAGGTGACAGGAGCTGCAGAATACACCGCCGCTCCTGTCAGCTCCACGCAACAAATAAGGTGAGTAGCGCGATCAGCTGAGCTGACACTGAGGTTACCCGCGGCCACCGCTGGAACCAGCGGTGGCCGCGAGTTACCTGACTGACAGCAGCTGATCGCGCTACTCACCTCCTTTGATGCGTGGAGCTGACAGGAGCGGCAGTGTATTCTGCAGCTCCTGTCACCTGCATGTAGCAGAGCTGGAAGCGACGCTGGAGGTCCGTGGATTACGCCGGACATGGAGGGCTTTGTCGGGGTTAATAAATTGGTGATGAGGGACTTTGTTAGTGTTTTTTATTTTTAATAAATTATTTTTTCGGGTGTGTGTGTGTTTTTTAAATGTCACTTACAGATTAATCATGGAAGGTATCTCGGGGAGACACCTGACATGATTAATCTAGGACTTATTGGCAGCTATGGGCTGCCAATAACTCCTTATTACCCCGATTTGCCAACGCACCAGGGCAAATCGGGAAGAGCCGGGTACAGTCCCAGAACTGTCGCATATAATTTATGCTGCAATTCTGGGCGGCTGCTGACTGATATTGTTAGGCTGGGGGGCTCCCCATAACGTGGGGCTGCCCATCCTGAGAATACCAGCCTTCAGCCGTATGGCTTTATCTGGCTGGTATTAAAATTGGGGGGGGGGACCGCACGCCGTTTTTTTAAATTATTTATTTATTGTACTGCACAGTATAGACACGCCCACCGGCTGCTGTGATTGGGTACAGTGAGACAGCTGTCACTCAGCGTCGTGGGCGTGTGTGACTGCAACCAATCACAGGCGCCGGTGGGCGGGTAAAGCAGGGAATACGAGATTGATTAATGGGCGGCCGGCTTTTTCAAAATAGTAAAAGCCGCCAAAGTTTTTATAACAGCCGTGCAGCGCCGCGCCGGAGATCGGGAAACGGTGAGTATGAGAGAGGGCTGCTCAATTCAGTCAGGGGATTAGCGGTCACCGGTGAGTCCTTCACGGGTGACCGCTAATCAGTACACAGCACACAGACAGAGCCGCAGCATGACAATGAAGTCGGGTGAAGTTCACCTGAGTTCATTCTCATCGCGCAACTCTGTCTGCTGTCTGCCGACATGTATCAACGACATTGTGCATCACACACACACACGGAACATTTTACATGGACAACACACACACGTCAGTTATTTCACTCACACACACACGGACATTCCACACGCACATACGGTTAGCATACGGGATACACACGCTGGCCACACATACCATAAAAACGGACCTAAAAAACGGAAAACGGACCCGAAAAACGGCTTGTATCACACGTGCGTGGTTTTAACGGATGTGTGTTGGAGCCCTTAGACAAAGGAAAGCTCATACTGCAGAGAAAGGCGTATACGTTGGAGAACAAAGAATATACTGTAATGATACATCATGACATTATTTACGAGCATTGCGGTAAAAACGTATTGTATTCCTATGGGCCTCGATGATACTTTTCACTAGTTCAGCCATGTCGTCATTGCTGACATTTCTGATTCCTGAAGGCGCCTCTACTTCACATAACTCTTCACACACTCACAACTCTATTGACAACTTAATTTCTTTATCGATTCAATACACCTGCTATTAATGACTACACATCACCATCTATCAACTGACGCAATTGTACAGTCATATGAAAAAGTTTGGGCACCCCTATTAATGTTAACCTTTTTTTTATAACAATTTGGGTTTTTGCAACAGCTATTTCAGTTTCATATATCTAATAACTGATGGACTGAGTAATATTTCTGAATTGAAATGAGGTTTATTGTACTAACAGAAAATGTGCAATCCGCATTTAAACAAAATCTGACCGGTGCAAAAGAATGGGCACCTCGACATAAAAGTGACATTAATATTTTGTAGATCCTCCTTTTGCAAAAATAACAGCCTCTAGTCGCTTCCTGTAGCTTTTAATGAGTTCCTGGATCCTGGTATATTTGACCATTCCTGTTTACAAAACACTTCCAGTTCAGTTAAGTTTGATGGTCGCCGAGCATGGATAGCAGCTTCAAATCATCCCACAGATTTTCAATGATATTCAGGTCTGGGGACTGGGATGGCCATTCCAGAACATTGTAATTGTTCCTCTGCATGAATGCCTGAGTAGATTTGTAGCGGTGTTTTGGATCATTGTCTTGCTGAAATATCCATCCCCTGCGTAACTTCAACTTCGTCACTGATTCTTGCACATTATTGTCAAGAATCTGCTGATACTGAGTTGAATCCATGCGACCCTCAACTTTAACAAGATTCCCGGTGCCTGCATTGGCCACACAGCCCCAAAGCATGATGGAACCTCCACCAAATTTTACTGTGGGTAGCAAGTGCTTTTCTTGGAATGCCGTGTTTTTTTGACTCAATGCAAAACGCCTTTTTGTATGACCAAACAACTCAATCTTTGTTTCATCAGTCCACAGGACCTTCATTCAAAATGTAACTGGCTTGTCCAAATGTGCTTTTGCATACCTCAGGCGACTCTGTTTGTGGCGTGCTTGCAGAAACAGCTTCTTTCGCATCACTCTCCCATACAGCTTCTCCTTGTGCAACGTGCGCTGTATTGTTGACCGATGCACATTGACACTATCTGCAGCACGATGAAGCTGCAGGTCTTTGGAGGTGGTCTGTGGATTGTCCTTGACTGTTCTCACCATTCTTCTTCTCTGCCTTTCTGATATTTTTCTTGGCCTGCCACTTCTGGGCTTAACAAGAACTGTACCTGTGTTCTTCCATTTCTTTACTATGTTCCTCACAGTGGAAACTGACAGTTTAAATCTCTGAGACAACTTTTTGTACCTTCCCCTGAACAACTATGTTGAATAATCTTTGTTTTCAGATCATTTGAGAGTTCTTTTGAGGAGCCCATGATGCCACTCTTCATAGGAGATTCAAATAGGAGAACAACTTGCAAGTGGCCACCTTAAATACCTTTTCTCATGATTGGATACACCTGCCTATAAAGTTCAAAGCTCAATGAGGTTATAAAACCAATTTAGTGCTTTAGTAAGTCAGTAAAAAGTAGTTAGGAGTGTTCAAATCAAGAAATTGATAAGGGTGCCCATACTTTTGCACCGGTCAAATTTTGTTTAAATGCGGATTGCACATTTTCTGTTAGTACAATAAACTTCATTTCAATCCAGAAATATTACTCAGGCCATCAGTTATTAGATATATGAAACAGAAATAGCTGTTGCAAAAACCCAAATTGTTATAAAGAAAAAAGGTTAACATTAATAGAGGTGCCCAAACTTTTTCATATGACTGTATTCTTCTATTCGATTTAACCTTTTGTGGACCTTATCTTATACTTGCTAATTACACGGATGTTCTCTCTGGGGGGAGAACTCTAGCCAATGAATCTCATTAGCTGCAAAGTTAGTTTGCTGAAGTCTTCCCAAGATGGCTGTTAGATACAACATGGCTGCTCAGCATATTATGGCTGACTATTCTCTAACACGTACGTCTGCGTGTAACTGCGGGCACATGGCAGTAATGTCATGTGCTTCTCCGCTTACATGCTGAAGTCACTTGCCAGCATCAGATGAGAACACTGTGCACCAGGAGAGCGGAGGGATGGGGAGTATTGTATAATCTTTTCTTATGTGTGCAGCGTGATGGGGAAATATATACCAGCATGGACCCATGATGAGGGCTATATATACAAGAATGGGGACATATATACTAGGACAAGAATCATATATACCAGGATGGGATAAATATGGGCAACATACAGTGCTGGCCAAAAGTAATGGCACCCCTGCAATTCTGTCAGATAATACTCAGTTTCTTCTTGAAAATGATTGCAATCACAAATTCTTTGGTATTGTTATCTTCATTTAATTTGTCTTCAATGAAAAACAAAAAAAAAATTGTCATAAAGCCAAATTGGATATAACTCCACACTAAACATAAAAAAGGGGGTGGACAAAAGTATTGGCACTGTTTGAAAAATCATGTGATGCTTCTCTAATTTGTGTAATTAACAGCACCTGTAACTTACATGTGGCACCTAACAGGTGTTGGCAATAACTAAATCACACTTGCAGCCAGTTGACATGGATTAAAGTTGACTCAACCTCTGTCCTGTGTCCTTGTGTGCACCACATTGAGCATGGCGAAAAGAAAGAAGACCAAAGAACTGTCTGAAGACCTGAGAATCCAAATTGTGAGGAAGCATGAGCAATCTCAAGGCTACAAGTCCATCTCCAAAGACCTGAAAGTTCCTGTGTCTACGGTGCGCAGTGTCATCAAGAAGTTTAAAGCCCATGGCACTGTGGCTAACCTCCGTAGATGTGGAAGGAAAAGAAAAATTGACGAGAGATTTCAACGCAAGATTGTGCGGATGTTGGATAAAGAACCTCGACTAACATCCAAACAAGTTCAAGCTGCCCTGCAGTCCGAGGGTACAACAGTGTCAACCTGTACTATCCGTCGGCGTCTGAATGAAAAGGGACTGTATGGTAGGATACCCAGGAAGACCCCACTTCTTACCCAGAGACATAAAAAAGCCAGGCTGGAGTTTTGGGGCTGCCTTGCTGCCTCTGGCACTGGACTGCTTGACCGTGTGCATGGCATTATGAAGTCTGAAGACTACCAACAAATTTTGCAGCATAATGTAGGGCCCAGTGTGAGAAAGCTGGGTCTTCCTCAGAGGTCATGGGTCTTCCAGCAGGACAATGACCCAAAACACACTTCAAAAAGCACTAGAAAATGGTTTGATAGAAAGCACTGGAGACTACTAAAGTGGCCAGCAATGAGTCCAGACCTGAATCCCAGAGAACACCTGTGGAGAGATCTCAAAATGGCAGTTTGGAGAAGACACCCTTCACATCTCAGGGACCTGGAGCAGGTTGCCAAAGAAGAATGGTCTAAAATTCCAGCAGAGCATTGTAAGAAACTCATTGATGGTTACCGGAAGCAGTTGTTCGCAGTTATTTTGGCTAAAGGTTGTGCAACCAAGTATTAGGCTAAGGGTGCCAATACTTTTGTCTGGCCCATTTTGGGAGTTTTGTGTGAAATGATCAATGATTTGATTTTTGTTTCATTCTCTTTTCATTTATTTTGCTTGCAATGAAAAAACACAAGATAATACCAAAGAATTTGTGATTGCAATCATTTTAAAGAAGAAATTGAGTATTATCTGACAGAATTGCATGGGTGCCAATACTTTTGGCCAGCACTGTATATACCAGGATGGATATACAGTATACACAAGGATGGGAGACACATCAACAGTACCTGTAAGGTGTAAGGGGCATGGGGCCCAGGATGGGTGACATCTGTACAGAATTAGGGGATTTTATCCCAGTAACAGTGTCAGCAGCAGATCCCCCCCCCCATAACAGTGCGTGATGACCACATTTTTTGTGTCAATCTTTTTCCCTATAGTCCTCCTTCAAAACCTAGGTGTGTCTTATGGTCCAAAAAATACAATAAGTTTAAAAATAAATAAAATGGTTCTTTTCCTCACAAATCCTTACTTGAGCAATTGTAGCCAATTTTATTTTATAAAACCCTTTGAATTATAGTACATCATGATGGCTTCTCCTGTGTGACTCATCAGACAACAGGATCTGATTAGTCTTAAAACCATTTGGCAAATTCTGAAAGCAAGAATGGCTGGTCCGCTCTGTTGGTTTTCTGATGGTCGGCAAAACTTGATTTACCAGTTAAACATTTCAATTATTCACAACATGAAAAAGGTTCCCTTCCCTGTGCGGCTTCTTCACATGTTTAACAAGACCTGATTTACTAGTAAAACATTGCCCACATTCTGAACATGAAAATGGCTTCTCTCTTGTGTGAGATCTTTGATGACTAACAAGATGTTCTTTCCGAATAAAATATTTCCCACATTTTGAACATGAAAATGGCTTCTCCCCTGTGTGAGATCTTTGATGCACAACAAGAACTGATTTCTGAATAAAACATTTCCCACATTCTGAACATGAAAATGGCTTCTCCCCTGTGTGAGATCTTTGATGCACAACAAGACCTGATTTCTGAATAAAACATTTCCCACATTCTAAACATGAAAATGGCTTCTCTCCTATGTGAGATCTTTGATGCTCAACAAGGTCTAATTTCCGACTAAAACATTTCCCACACTCTGAACATGAAAATGGTTTCACCCCTGTGTGAAGTTTCTGATGTCTAACAAAGTCTGATTTCCAAATAAAACATTTTCCACATTCTGAACATGAAAATGGCTTCTCCCCTGCGTGAGATCTTTGATGCACAACAAGACCTGATTTCTGAATAAAACATTTCCCACATTCTAAACATGAAAATGGTTTCTCCCCTGTGTGAAGTTTCTGATGTATAACAAGGTTTGATTTCTGAATAAAACATTTCCCACATTCTTGACATGAAAATGGCTTCTCCCCTGTGTGAGATTTTTGATGCTCAACAACATGTGATTTCCTGGTAAAACATTTCCCACACTCTGAACATGAAAATGGCTTCTCACCTGTGTGAGATCTTTGATGCTCAACAAGATATGATTTCCGAATAAAACATTTCCCACACTCTGAACATGAAAATGGTTTCTCCCCTGTGTGAAGTTTCTGATGTATAACAAGGTATGATTTCTGAATAAAACATTTCCCACATTCTTGACATGAAAATGGCTTCTCCCCTGTGTGAGATCTTTGATGCTCAACAAGATGTGATTTCCTGGTAAAACATTTCCCACACTCTGAACATGAAAATGGCTTCTCACCTGTGTGAGTTTTTTCATGGATATTAAGAAGTGATTTCCTGGTAAAACATTTCCCACACTCTGAACATGAAAATGGCTTCTCACCTGTGTGAGATCTTTGATGCACAACAAGATTTGATTTCCTGGTAAAACATTTCCCACATTTTGAACATGAAAATGGTTTCTCCCTTGTATGAGCAGTTTCGTATTCCACATCCCTTCTGTAACTTTTATTTTGCTTACAATTCTGTGATAAATCGAAATTTTGGACTTGTTTGAAAAGATCAGATGATAGAGATTTCCTAGGAGGGACTGAAGGTATATCTGGGACAACAGCATGCTCTTCATATGTATCATGTGGGATACTTTCATCATCTGTTATAAATTCTGAAGATATTAGAGATCCATCTGAAATCCCAATACAGTCATCTGCTAAAAATAAACACAAAGTTATTAATTTTTAATGATATTATCTTGAAAGTACATTTAATTTTTTTAAACCATAACATCAGAAATTAAATTAGGGAAAAATGTATTCTGAATCTGTTGTCCAATATCGAGATCTAAAGGCCCCTTTACACGCTACGATTTATCTGACAATATGTAGTCGGGATCACAGTTTTCGTGACGCACTTCCGTCGTCTTTAATGACGTCGTTGCGTGTGACACCTACGTGCGACTCTGAACGATCTTAAAAATAGCGAAAATCGTTGATCGTTGACACGACGTTCAGTTTCAAAATATTGTCCGTTGTTTGGAACGCAGCAGACATATTGTTACGTTTGATACCCTGCCAACGACGAACAACATCCACATGACCGCCTTGGTCAAACAATATCTCACTGAACGATGTAATGTCGTTTGTGAGATGGGTACGTGTGACAGCTACAAAATGACTTATGAGCGATCGCGGCAAATCGTAGCAACGATCTGGGCGTGTCACGTCGCTAATGAGATCACTAGCGATATCGTTGTGTGTAAAGCGGCCTTAAGAGTTACATCTTTGTTAATTCGGCTCTCACATTCCTAGCACCAGTTCTCTGGAATGTGCTACAGTAAATAATCTGATTGATTGTCACAATGTGACTGCAGGATAATGAGGGATAGGGGGCTCCTATACTGTCCCTCACACTAGGGGACCTCAAGCTATTCCTAACATTTGGATTAGCCCTGAAGATGGAGATGCCGGAGTCTCGTGCATTACTAGTCTCCTGACTAGATCTAATCTGTAATCCCCAAGGGAAGGAAGGGGCAGGATTATGATGGAAATACAGATTAAGACAGACGGGAATCATTGCAAACTCACAAAAATAAACAGTGAGAGGCTAAGGAGAAAAGCAAGAGCAGGAAGGCAGCAACAAGAATGACAACAAGGGTTAACACCACAACAGCTCACAGTAATAATGCACAAAAAACACCCATAAATCTGGATCACAACACCTCACCAGATCAGTATAGGTAAACGATAGCTGGCATTAATGAAATAGTCCAGCCAGCATATACAGAACGGGAGCAAACAATACTTTCTCCTCTACAGCATGTGATCACAGACATTAACAAGCAGCCCAGCAGAGAATAACTCTTACTAGCCTGCCCAAGCCTGAGGTTTGATGCCTGCGTCTCCCTACGCTGCTCACAGACAGCAGAGAAATTAACATGCAAAGTACCAGAGTCTATCATTTCAACAGATCCTGACGCTGCCATGACAGTTGGCAAAACCTGCAAACATCTCCTTGAAACATTGATCCACAACATAGACAATTTCAAAGCGTTTTTTTTCGAAGACGAAAATAAAATAAAGACAGATGCTGAAAACTCAACTGGGTTGTCTGGGACTGTAATGCTGATAGCCTATCCTAAAGCCTGCTTTACACCAGTCGATCTATCGTGCGATAGCACGAGCGATCGTACCTGCCCCCGTTGTTTTTGCGTAATGGGCAAATCGCTGCCCGTGGCGCACAAACTCGTTTAACCCCCATCACACGCACTTACCTTCCGGACGACCTCGCTGTGGGCCACGAACGTCCACTTCCTGAAGTGGGAGGGACGTTCGGCGTCACAGCGACGTCATACGGCAGCCGGCCAATAGAAGCGGAGGGGTGGAGATGAGCGGGATGTAAACATCCCGCCCACCTCCTTCCTTCCATTAAGCCGGCGGGTGCTGTGGGACGCAGATAAGCTGTGCTCATCATTCCCGTGGTGTCACACGGAGCAACGTGTGATGCCACAGAAACGATGAACAACCTGCACCCATGTAAATAAACGATATTATGAAAGTTAACGATGAGTACACGACTCACGATTTGTGAGTGATACTGCGTCGCTCGGAGGTGTCACACGAGACGCCGTCGTGCGCTATGCCGGATGTGCGTCACGAAAACCGTGACCCCGACGACATATCGCACGATATATTGTCTCGTGTAAAGCCCGCATTAGGCTTTGTAACCAAAGCAGGTAGCAGGGTCTTGCAGCCTGTACAGATAAACATTAGGGTTCAAATTCATCAAGACCAATGATGTACACTGAAAAATGATGCCAGGGACTGGAGTGAGATTTCTGGCATAGGAAACATTGCAGTTTGTTATGAATTAGAGAAGCGGTGGCATCACACCCTTGTTCTGGCCAAGCTCTGCCCATTTTGGCAAAGCTGGTTAAAATTGGCGTGAACACACACACCAGCCTTTGGTCACATGATGTGATGTAAAAAAGGTCCTTAAGCAGTCCTATAATTGGCATATAAACACTGGGGCCACTAGGATTATGGGGGCCCTGTGAAATTGTTCAGTTTGCTCTCCCTTTCCCCTAATACCAGTCCGGCATGCCAGCCTGTGTCCTGTTCAGTTCATTTAGACTCCTGCAATTAAGAGACCTTTGGTAACATCATGTCACATGACTTTGAAATCATCAAAGATCCTTAAACAATCAACCTTAGAATACAACTGATGGAGTCAAAAAGAGAGTGGGGTTCCTCAGAACTTGAGCAGTTTGATTCCTCCCAACTCCTGACTGTAACTAGGGCTTATTCTTGGAGTAGGGCTTATATTTCAAACATTCTCGAAAAATCCCATAAAATCATGTTAGGGCTTATTTTCGGTGTAGGTCTTATTTTCAGGGAAACAGGGTATTCATGAACCCTCTGCAGGTGTTTAAGTTGCCTTCATAACAACATAGAGAAGACACTATAAGCAAAGAAAATACAGCTGAAAAAAAATCCAGAGCAGAAAGTCTAAAAATGTAAACACAAAATTAGTGCAGAAAGTACATGAGTAGAAATCTCTTACTGGGTAGAGCTGGAGGAAACACATCCTGAGGAACATCGGGATCTTCTTGTTTACAGTCCTGTGGGAGAAGAGGACGGGGACATCTCTCTGGTGTTGTCCTCTTACTGGATAGAACTGGAAGAGACACATACAGGGACTGAATTCATTCCTTACATACAGATAATTATAGGCTGTGTGTATTTAGTCCTGTCTATTACCTGGTGATGTGAGGGGCTGGGGATCCTCCATCATGACGTCCTTGTACAGATCTTTGTGTCCTTCTAAATACTCCCACTCCTCCATGGAGAAATAGACGGTGACGTCCTGACACCTTATAGAAACCTGACACATACAATGATACCGTCACCCCCGATCCCTTCATAGCGTTACTGTATAATGTCCCAGCATTCCCAGCAGTGTCACCTCTCCAGTCAGCAGCTCAATCATCTTGTAGGTGAGTTCTAGGATCTTCTGGTCATTGATGTCCTCATGTATCGGGGGGTGAGGTAGAGGCCCCGTGATTGGGCTCAGGGGTCTTCCCCATCCCTCAGACACAGGGGCCTGACAGCGCTCACTAGAGGTCTTCTTCACTACTGTGTAATCCTGGTTATGGAGAGACACAGTAATAAATCTCACTCCAGACATTTCCAGAGTCCTCACCTCTCCAGTTCTGTCCATCTGTTATTCCCATAGATAAGAATGATGTAATGTGACGTCATCAGAATCTCTCACCTCTCCAGTAAGCCGGAAGAGGATCTCTAAGGTGAGGTGTAATATCCTCTCTGCCATCTTGTCCCTGTCCATATCCATCCTTGATGGGGCAATCAGGAGAATTCTCTTATATAGAAGATCTCCACTGAGAGGATCCAATATTGTAAGGACCTGAATGGGGAGAAGATGACGATGTAACATCATAAAGAATCCGGTGTAATAATACAATTTTTGGAGATAACCGTTCACTAGATAGGGATGATTGCCGCACTGCCATGAGGAGTCCAGACTAACTCTGCTGACTCATTACAGTGAATGGATCTTTAGGGGGTTTCATCTGAATCATGTCATTTGAAGAATTACATGTAGACCTGTCATGCTAATAGGTTGAGGAGAAGGGACGTAGCCTCACTGTGCCCTGAACCAGGCTTATCCAGAGGGGCATGATTAAGTGCCCACCCAGTCATCACCAGAGCCTCTGAGGTTGGAGTTTGCTGACAGTAGGCACCAGTTACCAATGAGTTCCACCAAGAGCACTGCTTCTAGAGAAGAACAGGAAGGATAAACCCTGTCACTTACTCTGAGCAACCCTGAGCTCCCCGATGTCCCAAGACCGGTTCTTTCACGTCGTGTGACAATCACGTGTCTAGTGAGCAGGGCTGGAGGAACACTAGTCCTTCTTTATGATAATGACACAAAAGGAAAAAGAAACTGCATTCCCAAACAAGTGGTAAAAAGAGGGATGGAAGAGAAATGAATAAAAAGGGAGATGATCAATAGGAAGACACCAAAAAATGTTTTCCAAGCAGCAATCTCCAGGATCAAATTAAAAAAAAAATCTCTTGGGGGGGGCGGAGCTAGCCGATGGAGTGTTAAGACACAGAAAGAAGGAGCTCCCACAGACCCACGGCAGAACTCCAATAACACAGGCACTAACCGGGATCCAGGACGGTAATGGCGCGCAGGAGAGGACGGGCAACGAGCACACAGATCCAGGAGGGAGAAGGTGCTGATATCGGCCGCTTTTTTGGGGCTGCAGCCTCTCAGCCTGACACTGCTGCTCTCTCCAAGATGGCGCCGGCAGATACTGAGACAGGAGATAACACTCAGCAAACATGCAGAGGAGCGACCTCACTGCCCCCACACGTGCTGGCAGCCAGCACAGCTCTAAATGCAGACACATTAAAGCTGGGCACCACAGAGGGGAATACTGATAACCCCTTGCCCCAGACACAACAACGATCTCCAGGGGAGTTACAGGCAGAGCAAGGCTCCAGCCCAATATTACAACAAACTCCAGCAGCTATGGGAAGCAGCTATGGGAAGCAGACCTGCAGCACCCGGAGAGGAGCCTGTAATAAAACCACCACAACAACATACATCACCTAAAGAACAAAGACCCTCCAATTCAAATACCTCCACCAGCAGAAACAAAGGAGACAAGAATAAACCAGACCAGTCACAGGTACAAGAGGAAGATTGGGATTGGAAAGCACATATCAGATCAATTCCAACCAGGCAGGAAATGGACTCTTTGCTGGGGAAACTAAGGGAATCCCACAAGCAGGACATGGCTGCTATACAATCAGAGATCAAACAAATTGGCCAGCGTGTAGCAGCTACAGAAGAGGTGCAGGAACAGATATTTTCCCATATAGAATCACATCAACAAGTCCTATCAGAGCACACAGCCCAGATACAGGACATTTTGACCCATTTAGATGATATCGAGAACCGGCATCGCCGTAATAACTTAAGGATTAGAGGCCTCACAGAGGCAGTGGAACCATCACAGCTGGACGAATGGGCACAAAAATTCTTCACCCGTCTCCTCCAACGTGATCCAGAACAACACACAGAACTGGACCGCATCCACAGATCCCTGGGTCCCAAATCCCCTGACCCGGCCAGACCAAGAGATGTGATATGTCGGGTCCACTTCTATAAAGAAAAGGAGGCCATACTACAAAGATGCAGAGAGAAAGGAGCGGGTACATATAAAGGGACACCCTTGATTGTCCTGCCAGACCTATCATGGAGAACACTACAACTACGTAAGGCCTTAAGACCACTACTCCAGTCCCTTAAAGATAAAGATATTCCATATCGCTGGGGATATCCTTTCCAACTCCTAGCCAAGAAGAATGGGAAGTCGGCAGTCCTCCGGTCCTTGGGAGATCTTCCTAATTTCTTAGGGACTTTTGGACTGCCTATGATCAGCCTGCCAGATTGGCCAACTCCGGGAGGTCCCACACCCTTACCACCAAGGGAGCAATGGCGACAAGTACAGAACAGACGAGCTGGAGGATCCCCCCGAGATGTACATCGCTGATAATCGCTGACCATCCAGAGAAAGGTAGGAAACATACTGGAGGAGCCAGGAGGCGAGATACATGTTGATTATATTTGACTGTTTATCTACCTACATATCTATAGAGCATAACTATATCAATGCTTTTTCCCACCTCTCCCATCATACCATCTCCTCCCCCCCCCCCTTTTTTTTTTTTTTTTTTCCTATTCTCTCTCCCCGCTTCCCACCTTCCCACATTCTCCACACTTTCATCACTCTCTAGCACACACCATATTCAACTCTTACCCCCTCCCCCACCTTTTTTTTTTTCCTATTCTCTCTCCCCGCTTCCCACCTTCCCACATTCTCCACACTCTCATCACTCTCTAGCACACACCATATTCAACTCTCTTACCCCCTCCCCCACTTTTTTTTTTTTTTTTCCTGCCCCCCAAATTTTTCCTGCTTCTCCCCACTGGTCCTTTATCTTCGCATCATTCCCTGCGTTAGATAATCCTTCTTTCCCCAGTTGTCTTTCCCCTTCTCCCCTTCCACTTCATCTAGATCTGATATTGAGCTCTGGTTTAATTACATTTTTCTAAGTTGGTTGTACCGTGTTCTCCCGGTGCCATATGTTTTATATTTGAAATATATCAAACATTTGGGGGTTGGGAGGAGGGAGGGAAGGAAAAGTTATTGATCATTATTAAATTGCATATGTGGATTGTTATTCATATTTCATGTGGAGGTCTGTCGTGGGGACGGGGGAGCTCTTGAAGTGCCGTAGGCTTCCCCGTACCTCTATTAGGGACGTGGCAGAGTGCCACATTAGACAATAGTCTACTAGTAGATACTCAGGAGCAGTAGGCCATCTAGTCCTACTTAGCTTACTTACCTCTTTTCTTTCTCAACTATCTTATTTCTATTCCTCTCTTCTTCTTTTTCCTTTTCTTTTCTCTCTTTCTATCCCCTTCCCACTCTTTTCTGTGATGTCGCACCTAACCTTTTGCACCTACAATGCTAAAGTTTTAAATAAACCTGAAAAGAGGAGTCAAATCTTATATCGTCTACATCGGAAGGGAGTTAAAATAGCTCTATTCCAAGAGACACACTTCATAGCTTCCAATACACGTAAATGTAAAACCAAAAATTACCCGACGTGGTTTCATGGCCCACACCCTAGTCGGAAGGCATGCGGGGTTTCCATTGCCTTCCACAAAACGTTCCAGCCAACAATCCTTGACACACTCATTGACCAGGAGGGACACTGGTTATTTCTTAAAATATCTTTTTTGAATAACATCTATACCATTGCTAACATCTATTTTCCAAATCAAGACCAGGTATCCTTTGGACTGGAGACTTTGAGGGGGCTGGCGGAGTTTGCGGGTGGCACCTGTATCATCGTGGGAGGAGACTTCAACCTCGTTCTAGACCCGGTCCTGGACTCGTCCTCTGGTAGGTCCGCAATCCCCTCCTCGGCACTACGTAGATTGAAAAGGGAACTGACATCCCTTAAATTAGTTGATCTTTGGAGGGTCCTACATCCCGGAGTCAGAGACTACAGTTTTCATTCCACAGTACACAACAGCTACACCAGATTAGATCACATCTTCATATCCCATGACTTGCTGGACAAATCCCCGGGCTGCTCGATGGATGTCTTCCTTTGGTCGGACCACGCACCAGTGTATGGGGAAATTGGGGTAAGGGACAGAGGGGACACGGGACACACCTGGAGATTTAATGATAATCTACTTAAAAATGTGCAGTGTCTGGAAGATATCCATAAGACCATTGCAAATTTCAAAATAGATCATGCGGCAGATCCTACACCAGACCCGGTCAAATGGGAAGCGTTAAAATGTATGATTCGGGGGGTTTGCATATCGCATGGATCCAGAATTAAAAAAGAAAGTGCAAGAGAGCTAAAAGAACTACTGCTGCAGCTAGGCCACAAAGAAACGATAAATAAATCCAGAGCCAGTGATATACTCAAAATAGAAATATCTAACATTCGTCACCAAATATTATCCATACTAGATCGAAAATCGTTGTGTGCCAGGGATAAATTCCGCAGGAATATCTTTGAGTTTGGAGATAAAAGTGGACGATTACTGGCCAGAACCCTACATCCCAGATATGCACAAACTCCAATACTCTCGCTAAACTCACAGACAGGAACTCAGATCCACTCCACCCCTGACATACTAGAAGAATTTAGAACCTACTATGCAAAACTTTACAACATCCCAACTCCACATGCCCCATTATTTGACATGAGACACCATAACATCTTAGAATACCTCAATAAATATGCACCAGACCCTCTTGAGGATACAGAGGCTGAGAGCCTAGAAGAGGATTTCTCAGACACTGAACTAGGCGATGCTATTAAAGCCCTTAAAGTTGGCAAAAGTCCTGGCCCCGACGGGTATACCCCCCCGGTTCTACGAGAAGCCTGTAGCTCTATAATGTTGAAAGCCTTTAACTCCATAACAAAAACATGCCAGCTCCCTAAACAGACACTTCAAGCCCGAATAACAGTAATCCCAAAACCTGGCAGAGATCCACTAACTTGCGCCAATTACAGACCTATCTCATTAATAAACGTGGATATTAAACTATACTCTAAAATGATAGCTTTGAGATTAGGCCCCTACATTCCCAAGCTGATACACAAAGACCAGGTAGGATTTGTTCCAGGGATGGAGGCGCGTGATAATACAATCAGAACCCTGTCTTTGGTAGCCCAAGCCCGACAACGCCAAACCCCAATGTGCCTCTTGACAGTCGATGCCGAAAAAGCATTTGACAGAGTCCATTGGGGCTTTTTAGAAGCCACGCTGCAGGCAATTGGCATCCGTTCGCGCTTACTACAATGGGTAAAGGCCCTATACCGTGAACCAACGGCACAAGTGGGTGTGAATGGACGCCTGTCAACCCCATTCAATATTGGAAATGGCACCAGACAGGGATGCCCTCTATCACCATACCTATACATTTTGGTAATGGAATCCCTGTCAAACGCGCTTAGGAAAAACCCCTCGATAAAGGGGTTACAGATAGGACCAACGTCTCAAACTGGCACTGTTTGCAGATGACCTCCTGATATATGTGACACAACCAAGGATTAGCTTACCCGCCATACTACAGGAGTTTGAGACTTTTGGTGGACTCTCCAACTTTAAAGTAAACCTACAAAAAACAGAGATCCTAAACGTATCGCTACCGTCGGTGGAAGAGGATGCCCTCAAACCCGTTTTTCCCTTTAAGTGGAACAGCAATTGCATAAAATATTTGGGGATCAGGATACCTTCTAAACACCAAGACCTATATGAACATAATTTTCCAGACCTTTTAAAAAACATACAAAAAGACCTCACGGCTTGGCATAACCTCCCCATCTCGTGGTTTGGCAGAGTCAATACAATTAAAATGGATGTCCTACCCAAAATACTATATATGTTCCAAACAATCCCATTGAATCTAGGAGAAAACTTCTTCCTCAAGTTAAAAAAGATGATCAGCAATTTTGTATGGCGAGGTACCAGACCCCGACTGAAATACTCCATGTTGAACAGGTCTCGCTGGGGCGGAGGGGTGGGGCTACCTGATTTTAAAGCGTACCATGCGGCGTCGGTGGGCAATTGCATACTGGATCTCCTCCATAACAGGGACAGAAAATTGTGGGTAGAGATTGAATGTGATCTACACGCAACCATGACGCAGGGAATCTTCTGGTTATCATCTAGAATCAACTTGGAGACCCTGGGAATTTCCCCGATTCTCTTGTCTCTGGCTACTGCATGGAGGAGGGCCAATAGGCGATATAGGCTGACAGGGGAACCGGGCCCTATGACACCACTGGTGGGCAACCCTGCATTCCAATGCTGGCTTCACGAAATCCGTCCCAGCTTGATTTCAATGCCAACGGGAGGGATCCCACGTGTTAAAGATGTCATTACTCAACAGGGTTGCAGACCACTGTTGTCCTTGCTAGATGACCGGCCAAGAGAGCCAAATCATTGGTTTCAATACTTACAACTACGTAAGCTTTGTAGACTCTCTGTCTCCGAGATCTGAGATGCATAAGGACTTGACTCCATTTGAGAGACTATGTTTCCTTCGAGAAACACCTCCCCACACAGTCTCGATAATCTACAACATAACAGTGTCTGGAGGGACGGGGGGGGACCTGCCCGAGTATGTAGGGCAATGGCAGTCAGAACTGAGAAAGACTTTTTCCAAAGAACAGTGGTATAAGTCATTTAACCTAACACACAAATCCACCATCTCATGTAGAATGCAGGAACTCAACTATAAAATCCTCGCACGGTGGTACAGGACACCCGCCAGGCTCCACAGAATGTTTCCAGAGGTCTCAGACACTTGCTGGAGGTGTCAGACCTCGGCGGGCACAATGCTGCATGTTTGGTGGTCTTGTCCAGGGATCCAGGGATTATGGGAAGACGTCTTTGCTCTCTATAATCATTTACATCAAGTGGTAGTGACACCCTCGCCGGAAGTGGCACTCTTCTCAATGTACGGGGGGGCAATCTCCAAGGCGAAGAGAGGTCTGCTCTCATACTTCATGATCTCAATGAGACAGATCATACCGAAACATTGGAGGTCCACCTATACATTGAGAAGAGCAGACTGGGTGGGGGCTATGGATGCCCTGAGACGTTTGGAAGAGATAAGAGCATTTGATGAAGGGAGAGACTCACTATGCTTTTCCACCTGGTATCCGTGGCTTCAATTCAGAGAAACACAACAATTCCAATCCTGGTTACACACGGGCACGCTGCCACACTGATGTTTGGCGGGGCGAAGTGGCCCTCCTGATGGGAGGATGGCATGGTGCCACGTTACAGAACCCTACAGAATCTCCCCTTCTCTCTTTCTCGTGTTTTCCTTCTTTCTCTTCTCTTTCTCCCTCTTCTTCTCCTTTCATCCCTTGCTTTTCTTTCTTTCCCCTCTTTTCCTTCTCTTGCTTATCTAATTAGTGTACATAGGTTTACTTGTTGAAATATATGGCAAGATTATACAGAATGATATTGCCATCTACATATTAAATAGAACAAAAGATAAACGATTGATATATACTTGGGATAAGATGTCATTAAGGATGTTATGAAGAATTTTTCTTGTAAGACCTACGATAAAGTTCACTGTAGTATATGCTGTATAAGATTTAAATGCCCAGACCAAACTGCAACTTTTCCATATTCTGTAAAACCGGGCACTACAAAATTATATATATTCATGCTTTGTTATATAATTTTTCTTGAAAACAATAAAGAAATATTAAACGAAAAAAAAATCTCTTTCCATGGCTCTCACCTCCATGCCAGCACCATGGAAAAGCAAGTTATCCCTGGCAACTACTGAGGTAAAAAGGTGAGAACTTATACCAGAGGGGAGTGCAAAAATCAGAGCAGCTGAGACATCTAAGGATGGTAAGCCAAGAAAGACACAAGGGTCCGCTTAACCCTAGCAGCACCAGCACAAGGATCGTCTGCACAGCTAAGTGGAAAACAAAGCAGATCCAAGTAGTGCTGGCGTGCGCGGTGACCTTCTGACCCATGGGATAGGGGCGACCTCTCTCTGTCTGATAACCTGGTGTCGAAACTCTGATGTAAGTGTTCAGTGTAGAGAACGGGATAAATGTGATCCAAAAGTAACAGACAGATGGAGAAGTCACATCTATGATCAGCTCTAATTCTGCTGTGACGCCCCTGAGGCATCAGGCATCACAGGGTACTGCACCTCAATTAGGGTGTAGTATTTATCCCAGGTCCAAGGAGGGTCGGTACCGGTTCCACCAACACACATACACACAGTTACAATGTGTTGCCCTCCCCAATGGGGACCGTAC
This sequence comes from Anomaloglossus baeobatrachus, assembly GCF_048569485.1. Lineage (NCBI taxonomy): Eukaryota > Metazoa > Chordata > Amphibia > Anura > Aromobatidae > Anomaloglossus > Anomaloglossus baeobatrachus. The sequence continues at coordinate 579,128,886 of NC_134357.1, read as the reverse complement.
CAGTGTCAGGTCACAGTAGGGGGTCACTACAGCGGTTGGGTTTACAGGACACCACCGCACCAGGGGCTCCCCGATCCACAGGAGCTGGGACCCAGGGTCAGGGAGAAGCAACCACCAGGGGGAGTCAGGAGCAAACAGTGGGAAGAGCAGGTTGACCTAGTGAGAGTAGTCAACCAGCCGGTGGCAGCGCCTGGAGGCAACAGCTTGGAACACACAACATAACTACAAAGGAGGGAACAGCTCTAGACACGGAGCAGAGCGGATGTGCCGCGAGGCAGCTCTGTGGGCCAAGGCGTTTGGACACGGGCGCTGGGGAGAAGCAGGTGGCTGCTTCCACAGGACCCACGCTGTCTGGGTACAGAACCCTACGGCAGATATACTTCACGTTGTCTACCAACTCTGCAATGGTCGCAGGAATGGCTAGAAGAGTCACCGGACCTGTCCCACCGAGTCTGCAGCCAAATAGCATATAGGATCCGGGGTTTAGGTCTTGGACCAGCCCCACATCGGAACCACGCTATCAGCATACAGAATGGGACACTTTACTGACACCGGGATCCCCAAGTGATTCACGCCACAGGGATCCAATACTTAGCGCAGCACAGGAGGAAGGGCTCATAGACTGACATACACCAGATCTGACCTTCCACAGAATCGTTATTGGCTGGAGTCCATCGTGGCGGAGAATGGTACTCTGGGGCAGCGCCTGAACTACCAGTGAGTAAAAGACCTGGAACCGCAGCCCCTGTCTCTGCTTCTCCTTTTCCGGCACCAACGGGGACCACCACCACCCCCGTCCGTCTTCAGTCATCCTCCCTGAGATAACCCGACTCTGCCTGTGATGAGCGACACCTTCCCAGCAGTGACCTTCACCACCAGCCCCGGAGAGGATAAAACAAGACTGAGCATAAGACCTTCACAGCCGTTGACACATCCTAGGGAGATTTCATAGCACCTTCTCTCCATCTACCTGATGATCCTGAGGAACATCGGGGTCTTCTTGTTTACAGTCCTGTGGGAGAAGAGAACGGGGACATCTCTCTGGTGTTGTCCTCTTACTGGATAGAACTGGAGGAGACACATACAGGGACTGAATTCATTCATTACATACAGATAATTATAGGCCGTGTGTATTTAGTCCTGTCTATTACCTGGTGATGTGAGGGGCTGGGGAACCTCCATCATGACGTCCTTGTACAGATCTTTGTGTCCTTCTAAATACTCCCACTCCTCCATGGAGAAATAGACGGTGACGTCCTGACACCTTATAGGAACCTGACACATACAATGATACCGTCACCCCCGATCCCTTCATAGCGTTACTGTATAATGTCCCAGCATTCCCAGCAGTGTCACCTCTCCAGTCAGCAGCTCAATCATCTTGTAGGTGAGTTCTAGGATCTTCTGGTCATTGATGTCCTCATGTATCGGGGGGTGAGGTGGAGGCCCCGTGATTGGGCTCAGGAGTCTTCCCCATCCCTGAGACACAGGGGCCTGACAGCGCTCACTAGAGGTCTTCTTCACTACTGTGTAATCCTGGTTATGGAGAGACACAGTAATAAATCTCACTCCAGACATTTCCAGAGTCCTCACCTCTCCAGTTCTGTCCATCTGTTATTCCCATAGATAAGAATGATGTAATGTGACGTCATCAGAATCTCTCACCTCTCCAGTAAGCCGGAAGAGGATCTCTAGGGTGAGGTGTAATATCCTCTCAGCCATCTTGTCCCTGTCCATATCCATCCTTCACGGGGCAATCAGGAGAATTCTCTTATGTAGAATAAAACCACTGAGAGGATCCGATATTATAAGGACCTGAATGGGAAGGAGATGAGCCGATATGTAACATTAATCGAGATAATAATGAAGGGACGATATCATTTGGGCAGTAGAAAAAAAATTCAAGATGAAATGAAGTTGCACCTAAAATGGTATCAATGAAAACGTCAGCTCATCAAGCAAAAAACAAGTCGTCACTCAACTCTGATGTCAGAAAATGGAGACACAAGCCGATTTTTTTACGTTTTTATTTTTTGTTTTTTTTACAAAAGTCTGATTTTTATTTACTCCTAGAGATGAGTGAACCTGGAGTTCGGTTTTCGGTACAAACTCAGACTTTTGCAAGATAGCAAAGTTCAGTTTTGGGTTCGGGAGCTTTACGTATGGAAACCGCTCTCATGTTATCAGATGTATTGTGCACCAAGAAATAAAACTGAAAAAACCCGCCCTCCCCTGTTAGTGATCTGTTTATGGCTGCATGTGGGCGGAGACACGAACTGCCAATCAATGAGTTCAAATAAAGTCCATGTCAAGTCCAAGTCCAGAACTGATCTTTACAAATGTTCATCTGGACCAGCAGAAGCCGAACGTCCACGGGTCCGCTCATCTCTAGTCACCACTGAGATAATAAGAAATGTCTGATATTGCCGTAATCACACTGACCTGGAGAATCACGCTGACCGCTCACTTCCAGCACATCGTGAATGTTGTAAAAACAATGATGGAATTACATTTTTTTCACCATTTCACAGCACTTTGAATTTTTACTTAATTTCCAGTAAATGTTATGGTAAAATTAAAACCCATGGGTCATTTAAAAAAAAAAAACAACTATCCTTTATACGGCAATGTGGGTGGAAAAATAAAAGAGCAGTTACACACAATCATGTAGCAACGGAGATGAAATCCACCCATCTCTACATAAGGCACAGACGGTTTATTACTGCCTCTGCCTTCTCTGTCACTGTATACACAGCTCTGCGGTGCAATGCAGCGGGAATGTGAGGGACCTGACAGTGACACAGATCTCTGTGTGAGAGCCCATCCACCATTGGTACTTGCCAACTGTAATTGTTTGGGGTCTGGTGAGTGCAATTATTTTTTTGGGGGGGATATTTGCTTTCTTTTGTGGGTGTCTGCTTTCTTTGATAAAACTCCTGCTGTATTCTTTAACTTTTTTAGATGTTTGGACAATTCATTATGGAACCACAACCAAGGTGTATTTTTGGATTACGGCTTATATTTTAAGTATAGTCAAAAAAGCCCTCAAAAATCCTACTAGGGCTTATTTTTTGGGTACGTCTTATTTTCGAGGAAACAGGGTAGAAAGAGCTGACGGTGCCTCCTCCCCCATATACAGAGGATATGGTCACCGCTGAGTCATTATATCAGCCCCAGGTACAAGGGAAGGAAGAAAAAAATATAAATAAATACTGAATTGACCCCCCCCCCCGCCCCCTAACAAATCTGTGACATATAGGAAAAGAACACTGTCAATCCAAATCTGTGCTATTAGCCCCGACCAGGTAAAAAACAGCCATATATACAAAATAAGAAGTGTTACTAAATAGCTATGAAATATCTAAATGTGATCATAGACATATATTGAGACGGCGTCCAGCTTTCAGTCATAGGGGTGGCACGATGTGGTTTTAGTCACTGCTCAGTATACCGCGCTCTCGACACTGACTGACAGCAGGTTCCAATGCTCAGTGGCTGTCAGTCAGTGCGGGGGGCAGGGTATATATGTGGTAATAACAGACATTTCCCTTATTTTCAAACTGGTATCGGTCGACATCAGACACAATGCTGAAGTTGGTTTCTTATTCATCCAGTTTCTTATTCGAGGCTGAAGTTGGTTTATTTATTTTTTTAGTTTTTATTTTTTGTTTTTTTTTTACAGGTTTAAGAACAAACATAAAAAAATCACAATAATAAAATACAATACAGTGCGGAGCCCTGATGTGAATACACTTAAAAGCAGCAAAAAAAAGCATCAAACTGGCACAAAATGAGCATCAAAGTGATATAAAAGCTCTTTTTTCACAAGGGTAACAGGAAAAAATGCAGCATACAATTTATTGTGCAGTTTTTCCTGAGTACACAGATACCTCATATGTGCTGGAAATCAAATGTTTGTGCGCACGGCAGGGCTCGGAAGGGAAGGAGCGCAATTTGACTGTAAAATTGCCTGGATTCATTAGCGAATGCCATGTCGCGTTTGGAGCTCCTGAGCTGCCTAAACAGTGGAGCTCCATCAAAAGTGATCACATTTTGGAAACTAGACCCCTCAAGGATTTTATCCAGGGGTATAGTGAGCATTTTGAACCCACAGGTACTTTATAGAATTTAATAAACTTAGGTCGTCATATTGAAAATTTTCTTTTTTTTTCACAAAAATGTTGCTTTAGAACCAAATTTCTCACTTTTTCAAGCGGCAACACCAAAATGTGGACGCCACAGTTTGTTATCCAATTTCTTATGAGCGCAGTGATACCCCACATGTGGCCAAAAACCTCTGTTTGGACAAACGGGAGGGCTCATAACAGAAGGAGCACCATGTGAATTTTGGAAAAATTGAAAAAAATTGCGGGCACCATGTCACATTTTCAGGACCCCTAAATTACCTATAAAGCAGAAACCCCCCCATAAGTGACCCCATTTTGAAAACTAGACCCTCAAGGATTTCATTCGGGGGTATAGTGAGCATTTTGAACCCACAGGTACTTCACAAAAGTGTTGCTGTAGTGCCAAATTTCTCACTTTTAGGCTATGTGCCCACGATCCAGCGACACTGTGTCTAGACGCAATGTCAGCTTTCGTGCAGAGATGCGAGTATTGTCCACTGGAGAACGCAGCTGCCCGAGCCCACGATCCAGGTTCAGGCTGCTGAGGATTTTAGCTCTATTTTCCCTTTGGATGAAACTCTCGTCTCCACAGCATAAATTGACATGCTGAGGCTCAGGAAGCCGCGCTGCAGGTCAGTTTATGCTTAGGAAAAAACAAGCACAGTGGGCAGGAGATTTCCGAAAATCCTTCCATTGCGCTTGTACTGCACAGTGCAGCATTTTGGATGCAGCGAAACGACTCTGTGTCCAAAACGCTGCAAACACTGATCGTGGACACACAGCCTAAAAAGCTAGGATGGATGGATGGACAAACACATATCTAATGTCCCACCCCCAGCATAATCTAAGCTGGCACCCGTTAGTGACTTTCATGTGGCAGTGAAGGGTATTTAGCCAAAAAATAAATAATTAAAAAAAACCTATGTGGGTTCCCCCCATTTTTGACAGCTAGCTAGGGTAAAGCAGATGGCTGAAGCCTGCAGATCACAGTTGGCAGCTTCACCTTGGCTGGTAATCCAAAACAGAGGGCACCCCACGCTATTTTTTTTTTTTTAAATTATTGATAAATAATTAAAAAAAAAAACAGAAAAAAAACATGGGTTCCCCCCAAATTGGATCACCAGCGAAGGTAAAGCTGACAGCTGGCGTCTGGTATTCTCAGGGTGGGAAGGTCCATGGTTATTTGGCCCTTCCCAGCCTAAAAATAGCAGGCTGCAGTCGTCCCAGCAGTGGGGCATTCATTAGATGAACTAATCCTGGCACTTCACTCTGGCTCATCCCGTTGCCCTGGTGCAGTTGCAAACAGGGTAATAAATGGGGTTGATACCAGCCGTGTAATGTCACCTGGCATCAAGCCCTGGGGTTAGACCCGCTCTGCGCATGCAGACGATAGTTTTCAGAGGATGAGTAGGGATCGCGAGGAAGGAGCCGCAGCTGGTATCAGGAGACCGGGGGAGGACCAGGGAGTGACAGGGGGGGACTTAGCTGGACCTGGGGAGGACTTTTCTGTCACATCTGACATTTCACATGTGACAGAAATCAGAGGATGAATGCAGCGTGCGGCCACCATCTTAGATGATCAGTATGAGGAGGGGGAATGGGGGGCACTTTGGCCAGACGGGGGACCGGGGGAGGGGATTTATCTCCCATCTGACATGTCTGATCAAGCAGTGCTGGCTCCTCCCCTTTCTAATATGAAAATGTGGCTGATCAAGAACCGGAGTAAACTGGTCTGGAACTGGACATAAAGGGGTTAATGATAATGATGATGACCCCAAAATAATAGAGACCCTGCACCTACCTCCACCTGCAGAGCCGCACACTAGATATATAATACCCTGCACCTACCTCCACCTGCAGAGCCGCACACTAGATATATAATACCCTGCACCTACCTCCACCTGCAGAGCCGCACACTAGATATATAATACCCTGCACCTACCTCCACCTGCAGAGCCGCACACTAGATATATAATACCCTGCACCTACCTCCACCTGCAGAGCCGCACACTAGATATATAATACCCTGCACCTACCTCCACCTGCAGAGCCGCACACTAGATATATAATACCCTGCACCTACCTCCACCTGCAGAGCCGCACACTAGATATATAATACCCTGCACCTACCTCCACCTGCAGAGCCGCACACTAGATATATAATACCCTGCACCTACCTCCACCTGCAGAGCCGCACACTAGATATATAATACCCTGCACCTACCTCCTCCTGCAGAGCCGCACACCAGATATATAATACCCTGCACCTACCTCCACCTGCAGAGCCGCACACTAGATATATAATACCCTGCACCTACCTCCACCTGCAGAGCCGCACACTAGATATATAATACCCTGCACCTACCTCCACCTGCAGAGCCGCACACTAGATATATAATAACCTGCACCTACCTCCACCTGCAGAGCCGCACACTAGATATATAATACCCTGCACCTACCTCCACCTGCAGAGCCGCACACTAGATATATAATAACCTGCACCTACCTCCACCTGCAGAGCCGCACACTAGATATATAATAACCTGCACCTACCTCCACCTGCAGAGCCGCACACTAGATATATAATACCCTGCACCTACCTCCACCTGCAGAGCCGCACACTAGATATATAATACCCTGCACCTACCTCCACCTGCAGAGCCGCACACTAGATATATAATACCCTGCACCTACCTCCACCTGCAGAGCCGCACACTAGATATATAATACCCTGCACCTACCTCCACCTGCAGAGCCGCACACTAGATATATAATACCCTGCACCTACCTCCACCTGCAGAGCCGCACACTAGATATATAATACCCTGCACCTACCTCCACCTGCAGAGCCGCACACTAGATATATAATACCCTGCACCTACCTCCACCTGCAGAGCCGCACACTAGATATATAATACCCTGCACCTACCTCCACCTGCAGAGCCGCACACTAGATATATAATACCCTGCACCTACCTCCACCTGCAGAGCCGCACACCAGATATATAATACCCTGCACCTACCTCCACCTGCAGAGCCGCACACTAGATATATAATACCCTGCACCTACCTCCACCTGCAGAGCCGCACACTAGATATATAATACCCCGCACCTACCTCCACCTGCAGAGCCGCACACTAGATATATAATACCCTGCACCTACCTCCACCTGCAGAGCCGCACACTAGATATATAATACCCTGCACCTACCTCCACCTGCAGAGCCGCACACTAGATATATAATACCCTGCACCTACCTCCACCTGCAGAGCCGCACACTAGATATATAATACCCTGCACCTACCTCCACCTGCAGAGCCGCACACTAGATATATAATACCCTGCACCTACCTCCACCTGCAGAGCCGCACACTAGATATATAATACCCTGCACCTACCTCCACCTGCAGAGCCGCACACTAGATATATAATACCCTGCACCTACCTCCACCTGCAGAGCCGCACACTAGATATATAATACCCTGCACCTACCTCCACCTGCAGAGCCGCACACTAGATATATAATACCCTGCACCTACCTCCACCTGCAGAGCCGCACACTAGATATATAATACCCTGCACCTACCTCCTCCTGCAGAGCCGCACACTAGATATATAATACCCTGCACCTACCTCCTCCTGCAGAGCCGCACACTAGATATATAATACCCTGCACCTACCTCCACCTGCAGAGCCGCACACTAGATATATGGCTGCTCTGTGCTTACAGGACCTGTGATGATGTCACATGGAGGGGAGGAGTCAGGGGTCACATGATCAGCTCCTCAGTGTATGCAGGACTCTGCTGTGCTGGGTGTCATGGTGCTGGATGAGGGGAAGTTTATGTGTGGGGTCAGGAGGGGTTTACAGTGTGGATGTAGCAGAGCCGTGTGTACGAGGTGTACGGAGCGGAGCCGTGTGTGTACGAGGTGTACGGAGCGGAGCCGTGTGTGTGCGAGGTGTACGGAGCGGAGCCGTGTGTGTACGAGGTGTACGAGGCAGAGCCGTGTGTGTGCGAGGTGTACGGAGCAGAGCCGTGTGTGTATGAGGTGTACGGAGCAGAGCCGTGTGTGTACGAGGTGTACGGAGCAGAGCCGTGTGTGTACGAGGTGTACAGAGCCGTGTGTGTACGAGGTGTACGGAGCGGAGCCGTGTGTGTACGAGGTGTACGGAGCGGAGCCGTGTGTGTGTATGAGGTGTGCGGAGCGGAGCCGTGTGTGTACGAGGTGTACGGAGCGGAGCCGTGTGTGTACGAGGTGTACGAGGCAGAGCCGTGTGTGTGCGAGGTGTACGGAGCAGAGCCGTGTGTGTACGAGGTGTACGGAGCAGACCCGTGTGTGTACGAGGTGTACAGAGCCGTGTGTGTACGAGGTGTACGGAGCGGAGCCGTGTGTGTACGAGGTGTACGGAGCGGAGCCGTGTGTGTGTATGAGGTGTGCGGAGCGGAGCCGTGTGTGTACGAGGTGTGCGGAGCGGAGCCGTGTGTGTACGAGGTGTACGGAGCGGAGCCGTGTGTGTACGAGGCGTACGGAGCGGAGCCGTGTGTGTACGAGGTGTACGGAGAGGAGCCGTGTGTGTACGAGGTGTACGGAGCAGAGCCGCGTGTGTACGAGGTGTACGGAGCGGAGCCGCGTGTGTACGAGGTGTACGGAGCGGAGCCGTGTGTGTACGAGGTGTACGGAGCGGAGCCGTGTGTGTACGAGGTGTACGGAGCGGAGCCGTGTGTACGAGGTGTACCGACCCGTGTGTGTACGAGGCGTACGGAGCGGAGCCGTGTGTGTACGAGGCGTACGGAGCGGAGCCGTGTGTGTACGAGGCGTACGGAGCGGAGCCGTGTGTGTACGAGGCGTGCGGAGCGGAGCCGTGTGTGTACGAGGCGTGCGGAGCGGAGCCGTGTGTGTACGAGGCGTACGGAGCGGAGCCGTGTGTGTACGAGGCGTACGGAGCGGAGCCGTGTGTGTACGAGGCGTACGGAGCGGAGCCGTGTGTGTACGAGGCGTACGGAGCGGAGCCGTGTGTGTACGAGGCGTACGGAGCGGAGCCGTGTGTGTACGAGGCGTACGGTGCGGAGCCGTGTGTGTACGAGGCGTACGGAGCGCAGCCGTGTGTGTACGAGGCGTACGGAGCGCAGCCGTGTGTGTACGAGGCGTACGGAGCGCAGCCGTGTGTGTACGAGGCGTACGGAGCGGACCCGTGTGTGTACGAGGCGTACGGAGCGGAGCCGTGTGTGTACGAGGCGTACGGAGCGCAGCCGTGTGTGTACGAGGCGTACGGAGCGGACCCGTGTGTGTACGAGGCGTACGGAGCGGAGCCGTGTGTGTACGAGGCGTACGGAGCGGAGCCGTGTGTGTACGAGGCGTACGGAGCGGAGCCGTGTGTGTACGAGGCGTTCGGAGCGGAGCCGTGTGTGTACGAGGCGTTCGGAGCGGAGCCGTGTGTGTACGAGGCGTACGGAGCGCAGCCGTGTGTGTACGAGGCGTACGGAGCGGAGCCGTGTGTGTACGAGGCGTACGGAGCGGAGCCGTGTGTGTACGAGGTGTACGGAGCGGAGCCGTGTGTGTACGAGGTGTACGGAGCGGAGCCGTGTGTGTACGAGGTGTACGGAGCGGAGCCGTGTGTGTACGAGGTGTACGGAGAGGAGCCGTGTGTGTACGAGGCGTACGGAGCGGAGCCGTGTGTGTACGAGGCGTACGGAGCGGATCCGTGTGTGTACGAGGCGTACGGAGCGGATCCGTGTGTGTACGAGGTGTACGGAGCGGAGCCGTGTGTGTACGAGGTGTACGAAGAGGAGCCGTGTGTGTACGAGGTGTACGGAGAGGAGCCGTGTGTGTACGAGGTGTACGGAGCGGAGCCGTGTGTGTACGAGGTGTACGGAGTGGATCCGTGTATACGATGTCTGATGTGTTCCCAGTTTTAATTGCATTTCTAAGTGTTGTCAGGGGCTCATGTACCGCCCTGGGGCTCGGCTGCTGCCGCTGAGCCGCTCGGGTCCGGGCTCGGGTGTGTGTCGGTGTCTCGAGCGTCCCCGGACCCGGGGGTCACGTCACTCTGAAAAGGGGGGTTTGTTTTGGTGATCGGGTGGGTGCGCGGCCGGGGCCGCTATGGAGATTGTTCGTGACGCCACCCACGGGTCGTGGTGATTGAAGGCACTACCACTGCTGGTAATGGTGGGGGCTCTCGGGTGCGGTGTTGTGGCGCAGCTAGGTGTTGACCCCTCCGTGGGTAGGGGGTGTGAGTCCCGGGACCCGCTGGGGTGATGATGGAGCTGCCGGAGGGGTGCAGGGCGGCGTAGCGCGGCACTGTGCCTGAGGGCACTGGTGTACTCACTCAGAAGAAACACACCGGAGTCACTGGTAAACCAAAAACGGGATTGTGGTCGATGCCCGCAGCCGGCTGCGTGATTCCCCCTACTCAGGTTGGTGGTGTCGTCTTTCCCTGCACCCTCTTTACTGTGTGACTGCCTATGTCTCAACAACGGTAGTCCGCTCCCTGACTTGTAGTTGCCGGAGGAGCCCTCTTGCCCGCAGGCGCTGGCCCGTGGGATTGCGGTGCCTGGGCGGTGGCTTCCTATCCCCCTCGGTGGGCTGTTGCCGTCTATCGGGACTTTGGGTGGGAGTGGACCTCAAGACCAAGCCGCAATCAGTTGATTTGACTCGGTCCAGTTGCTTCTGGGCCTCGTACGGGGTCTGAGTACCCTTTGGTGCTCAGGTTTCGGTTTGACTCGCCGATTCGGTACCGGTGGGCCACTACCCTGTCCCGGTGCCTTGACGGTTCCGCCAGTTCTACTCCCGGCCTCCTGCGGATGGCCACCACCGTCTGTCTCCTGGCCACAGGGTTCCTAGGCTCCCACCTAGGCCCTGACAGATTTACTCCACAGCTCTCACAGCTACCTCCTCTCCTTTCCTCTCCCTAACACAATCTCCGTCTGTTTTTCCCCGCCCCTGCCAATCAATCCTCTTCGGTGGGCGTGGCCAACTGCCTGACCCCGCCCCCGGGTGTGGACATCTGGGACAGATAGGGGTGACTCAGCCTATCTGTGACCCCTGGCTAGTCCAGGGAGTCACACTCATAAAGTGCGGCACTGGAAGCCACAAGCAGACATAATAATAATAATAATAATAATTAATATTTATTAATTTATATAAATAAATAAACATACATAATACATAAACCTGTGCCTTGTAGTAAGACTGTTAGTTTGTCTGTGCACAGCGACTGTCTGTGGTCTCCAGGACGTCTCCTGCTGCGGCTTCTGAACTTCTGCTACTCGTCCCTGATCTTCCAAGACCTCTGCTAATGTTGGGTGGCACGGTGGCTCAGTGGTTAGCCCTGCAGTCTTGCAATGCTGGGGTCCTGGGTTCTAGTCCCACTAGGGACAACATCTGCAAGGAGTTTGTATGTTGTTCCCGTGTTTGCGTGGGTTTCCTCCCACACTCCAAAAATATACTGATAGGGAATTTAGATTGTGAGCCCCAATGGGGACAGTGTTGCCAATGTATGTAAAGCACTATGGAATTAATAGCACTACTAGGCTTTATATAGGCACGCTGGATACTGGCAAAGCCGAATGTGGAGCACAGGAAAGTTTAGCAGACCGGGGTGTAGGGAGAAGAGCCCAGATCCAGGACAAGAGGGTGACAGGACGCCCCCAAAAGAGTTTGTACCTGTGCCATTGGGAATCATGGTCTTGGATTCTGTCAGTGGCTCACAAAGTGAGGTAATGGAGGCTGTAGGCAGACAGGAGACTGAAAGCCGTGGACGGACATGGAGCAGATATCCTGGAAAACCTGGGACGAGTAGCAGAGGCATACCTCCCAACTTTTCCAGAGAGGAAAGAGGGACAAAGTATGCGTCGCGGCAAATTTTGGCCACGCCCCTAGGCACAACCATTTGGCAGTAAGGGTCATTCAGCAGATGTCCCGGACTGTTGATTCATATTCAAAGCAGTCAGAATTTTTTTTATTTTTCTATGCATCACTATATGACATGTTGCTTATTTGTGCCTATAAAGCCATGTTCACACGTTGCATAAATTCTGTTTCTTTTTGTTTCTGCCGCTGTCTGCACCAAACTACACAATAACAATCTTCTCTGGTTTTTCCATTTTTGCTGCATTTTTTCTGCCTTTTCTCCATTATTTAATGCGTTTTTGGTTCAGATGTGAATCTGTGTTTTTAAGTGTTTTTTTATTGTACTGAGAAGCTTTTTCCTGCATTTTGTTAAGCTCCACATAGAAACCTACAGAGAAAAAAACCCTGAAAACCGCAGAATTCAGCGGCGTTTTTTCATGGAATCACATCCACTTTACTTGGACAATTAAACACAGCAGAATAAATGTGCAAAAAAACAGCAGAAATAAATGCAGCATTAACACTACATGTGACCACGGACTAAATGTCCAAGCAAAGTGGATGAGACGTAATGAAATCTCCGCTCCTGGTGCGTGTAAAGACGCCGCTGAACTGTGCGGATTTGGTGTTTCTTTATAATCTTCAGGATTCACATCAGCCACAAACATGTATCAAATAAGGCGACAATGCATAAAAAATACCGCAGACACGCAATAATCAGAGGAGATTGTTATTGCACTCGTGGCGCGGACACCTGCAGAAAAAATGCAGCATTTACGCTATGTGTGAACACAGCCTCAGTGATACATTTTTATTACATTTTTTATGGGTTTTAATAAAGAAAAATAATAAATTGCAAATTTTTTTCCCACCATTTACCGATCCCCATAAATAACCTGATCACTGTATTGTTCGGGTCATTACGATTACAGGGACACCAAATATGTCCATGTTATTTGCTGATTTGTGATGTTTATTATTTTATAAAAAAAAGTGTAATAAAATTACATTATTCTATTTTTTTTATTATTTTTAGTAATTTTATTAGAAGAAAAAAAAATCCTCTTTTCCTCTCTCTCTAGAATCCAGGAGATAGAGACGCTGCTGTGTACAATGGAGCAGTGTCCTGTGTAATCTGCTGTGTAAGAGGCTGCATTGTAGGTTCATTTATGTAAAATGTAAAATGATGTCATGTAAAATCCTCCCTCTGACATCATCAATCCTAGTGGCTCAACAGCTTAGGTCAGGTAGGAAAGCCAGGGGAGGAGGCTGCTGGACACAAGTTTTGAACGTTGCTGATTTGAATCCAAGGTGGTGAAGATGAAAAAAAATAAAAATGTATTTGTATTTTTTTCCTCATTTCTTTATAGTAGTTTTATGAGAACAAATTAATCTGACTCCTTCACCTACATTGAGATGCAGTATTTATCTATATCTATCACTCTAACTATCTGTCTGTCTATCCCTCTATCTATCTATGATTCTATCTATCTATGATTCTATCTATCTATCTTTCATTCTATCTATCTAGCTATCTATGATTCCATCTATCTATCTATGATTCCATCTATCTATCTATGATTCCATCTATCTATCTATCTATCTATCTATCTATCTATCTATGATTCTATCTATGATTCCATCTATCTATCTATCTATGATTCTATGATTCCATCTATCTATCTATCTATGATTCTATCTATCTATGATTCTTTCTATCTATATGTGATTCCAGAATATGATAGAAAGGGACCAGTTGGCTCTGCACCGTTATGTCTCCTCCAATAAAAAAGTATATAATTTAACAAAAAAATCAATTTAATGCTGATTGTGAACAAAAAAAATAACAACTATTTGGTTATACGTAAGTCAGACAAGGCTGGATGTATAGTGCTATTGGTGCCTCTTTATATAAAAAATGAGAATATGACATTTTGGAAAAAAATACTACTACTTACCGTAGATTGCAATCAATCCAGCTGATGTCTGTGCTAAATCTTTATACAATGTGTTGGATGGTGGTTGGTTCTCTTTAAGATTCCTTCCTCAAAAGTTTTTATTATGAGGAGATCATATTTTGTTTTAAATGTTGAAAAAGGATTCATAACACAGGTCTGGAAATTTTTTTTTTCATGAGCTGTTTTGTTTATTCTACGTAATCCTTATGTTTTGGGTGCACTGAATCCAAAAATGACATTTTCTGACAATTTAGATAATTATGTTAAATAAGGCAATACCTCAAAATAAATGAAAATAGACTCATAAAATTAATTTATTATTACTAATTTTTTATGAAAATAATTTTATTTTTAATTGGAATGAGCCACTAACACACAGTAAAATCGATTCTTCTTCCCTGTGAGGCTCCTCTTGGTACATTTACGCTTGTGAGGAGCATCTGGAATGTCTCTCTGAAGTGTCCAACAGTGTCTGCCGTCATTGTAATGTTCCATCTTCCCTGGTATCTTCTTGTAGTCTGCCATCATTGTAATGCTCCATCTTCCCTGGTATCTTCTTGTAGTCTGCCATCATTGTAATGTTCCATCTTCCCTGGTATCTTCTTGTAGTCTGCCATCATTGTAATGTTCCATCTTCCCTGGTATCTTCTTGTAGTCTGCCATCATTGTAATGTTCCATCTTCCCTGGTATCTTCTTGTAGTCTGCCGTCATTGTAATGTTCCATCTTCCCTGGTATCTTCTTGTAGTCTGCTGTCATTGTAATGCTCCATCTTCCCTGGTATCTTCTTGTAGTCTGCCGTCATTGTAATGCTCCATCTTCCCTGGTATCTTCTTGTAGTCTGCCATCATTGTAATGTTCCATCTTCCCTGCTATCTTCTTGTAGTCTGCCATCATTGTAATGCTCCATCTTCCCTGGTATCTTCTTGTAGTCTGCCGTCATTGTAATGTTCCATCTTCCCTGGTATCTTCTTGTAGTCTGCCATCATTGTAATGTTCCATCTTCCCTGGTATCTTCTTGTAGTCTGCTGTCATTGTAATGCTCCATCTTCCCTGGTATCGTCTTGTAGTCTGCCGTCATTGTAATGTTCCATCTTCCCTGGTATCTTCTTGTAGTCTGCCGTCATTGTAATGTTCCATCTTCCCTGGTATCTTCTTGTAGTCTGCCGTCATTGTAATGTTCCATCTTCCCTGGTATCTTCTTGTAGTCTGCTATTATTGTAATGCTCCATCTTCTCTGTTATCTTCTTGTAGTCTGCCATCATTGTAATGTTCCATCTTCCCTGGTATCTTCTTGTAGTCTGCTGTCATTGTAATGCTCCATCTTCCCTGGTATCTTCTTGTAGTCTGCCATCATTGTAATGTTCCATCTTCCCTGGTATCTTCTTGTAGTCTGCTATTATTGTAATGCTCCATCTTCCCTGGTATCTTCTTGTAGTCTGACGTCATTGTAACGCTCCATCTTCCCTGGTATCTTCTTGTAGTCTGCCATCCTCGTAATGCTCCATCTTCCCTGGTATCTTCTTGTAGTCTGCCATCATTGTAATGCTCCATCTGCCCTGGTATCTTCTTGTAGTCTGCCATCATTGTAATGCTCCATCTTCCCTGGTATCTTCTTGCAGTCTGCCATCATTGTAATGCTCCATCTTCCCTGGTATCTTCTTGTAGTCTGCTATTATTGTAATGCTCCATCTTCCCTGGTATCTTCTTGTAGTCTGACGTCATTGTAACGCTCCATCTTCCCTGGTATCTTCTTGTAGTCTGCCATCCTCGTAATGCTCCATCTTCCCTGGTATCTTCTTGTAGCCTGCCATCATTGTAATGCTCCATCTTCCCTGGTATCTTCTTGTAGTCTGCCATCATTGTAATGCTCCATCTTCCCTGGTATCTTCTTGTAGTCTGCCATCATTGTAATGTTCCATCTTCCCTGGTATCTTCTTGTAGTCTGCCATCATTGTAATGCTCCATCTTCCCTGGTATCTTCTTGTAGTCTTCCATCATTGTAATGTTCCATCTTCCCTGGTATCTTCTTGTAGTCTGCCATCATTGTAATGTTCCATCTTCCCTGGTATCTACTTATAGTCTGCCATCATTGTAATGTTCCATCTTCCCTGCTATCTTCTTGTAGTCTGCCATCATTGTAATGTTCCATCTTCCCTGGTATCTTCTTGTAGTCTGCCATCATTGTAATGTTCCATCTTCCCTGGTATCTTCTTGTAGTCTGCCATCATTGTAATGTTCCATCTTCCCTGGTATCTTCTTGTAGTCTGCCATCATTGTAATGTTCCATCTTCCCTGCTATCTTCTTGTAGTCTGCCATCCTCGTAATGCTCCATCTTCCCTGGTATCTTCTTGTAGTCTGCCATCATTGTAATGTTCCATCTTCCCTGGTATCTTCTTGTAGTCTGCTGTCATTGTAATGTTCCATCCTCCCTGGTATCGTCTTGTAGTCTGCCATCATTGTAATGTTCCATCTTCCCTGGTATCTTCTTGTAGTCTGCCATCATTGTAATGTTCCATCTTCCCTGCTATCTTCTTGTAGTCTGCCATCCTCGTAATGCTCCATCTTCCCTGGTATCTTCTTGTAGTCTGCCATCATTGTAATGTTCCATCTTCCCTGGTATCTTCTTGTAGTCTGCTGTCATTGTAATGTTCCATCCTCCCTGGTATCGTCTTGTAGTCTGCCATCATTGTAATGTTCCATCTTCCCTGGTATCTTCTTGTAGTCTGCCATCATTGTAATGTTCCATCTTCCCTGCTATCTTCTTGTAGTCTGCCATCATTGTAATGTTCCATCTTCCCTGGTATCTTCTTGTAGTCTGCCATCATTGTAATGTTACATCTTCCCTGGTATCTTCTTGTAGTCTGCCATCCTCGTAATGCTCCACCTTCCCTGGTATCTTCTTGTAGTCTGCCATCATTGTAATGTTCCATCTTCCCTGGTATCTTCTTGTAGTCTGCTGTCATTGTAATGCTCCATCTTCCCTGGTATCTTCTTGTAGTCTGCCATCATTGTAATGTTCCATCTTCCCTGGTATCTTCTTGTAGTCTGCTATTATTGTAATGCTCCATTTTCCCTGGTATCTTCTTGTAGTCTGACGTCATTGTAACGCTCCATCTTCCCTGGTATCTTCTTGTAGTCTGCCATCCTCGTAATGCTCCATCTTCCCTGGTATCTTCTTGTAGTCTGCCATCATTGTAATGCTCCATCTGCCCTGGTATCTTCTTGTAGTCTGCCATCATTGTAATGCTCCATCTGCCCTGGTATCTTCTTGTAGTCTGCCATCATTGTACTGTTCCATCTTCCCTGGTATCTTCTTGTAGTCTGCCATCATTGTAATGTTCCATCTTCCCTGGTATCTTCTATCCATCTGCCGTCATTGTAATGCTCCATCTTCCCTGGTATCTTCTTGTAGTCTGCCATCATGGTAATGTTCCATCTTCCCTGGTATCGTCTATCCATCTGCCGTCATTGTAATGCTCCATCTTCCCTGGTATCGTCTTGTAGTCTGCCATCATTGTAATGTTCCATCTTCCCTGGTATCGTCTATCCATCTGCCGTCATTGTAATGCTCCATCTTCCCTGGTATCTTCTATCCATCTGCCGTCATTGTAATGCTCCATCTTCCCTGGTATCTTCTTGTATTCTGCCATCATTGTAATGTTCCATCTTCCCTGGTATCTTCTTGTAGTCTGCTGTCATTGTAATGCTCCATCTTCCCTGGTATCTTCTTGTAGTCTGCCATCATTGTAATGTTCCATCTTCCCTGGTATCTTCTTGTAGTCTGCTATTATTGTAATGCTCCATTTTCCCTGCTATCTTCTTGTAGTCTGCCATCATTGTAATGCTCCATCTTCCCTGGTATCTTCTTGTAGTCTGCCGTCATTGTAATGTTCCATCTTCCCTGGTATCTTCTTGTAGTCTGCCATCCTCGTAATGCTCCATCTTCCCTGGTATCTTCTTGTAGCCTGCCATCATTGTAATGCTCCATCTTCCCTGGTATCTTCTTGTAGTCTGCCATCATTGTAATGCTCCATCTTCCCTGGTATCTTCTTGTAGTCTGCCATCATTGTAATGTTCCATCTTCCCTGGTATCTTCTTGTAGTCTGCCATCATTGTAATGCTCCATCTTCCCTGGTATCTTCTTGTAGTCTTCCATCATTGTAATGTTCCATCTTCCCTGGTATCTTCTTGTAGTCTGCCATCATTGTAATGCTCCATCTTCCCTGGTATCTACTTATAGTCTGCCATCATTGTAATGTTCCATCTTCCCTGGTATCTACTTATAGTCTGCCATCATTGTAATGTTCCATCTTCCCTGCTATCTTCTTGTAGTCTGCCATCATTGTAATGTTCCATCTTCCCTGGTATCTTCTTGTAGTCTGCCATCATTGTAATGTTCCATCTTCCCTGGTATCTTCTTGTAGTCTTCCATCATTGTAATGTTCCATCTTCCCTGGTATCTTCTTGTAGTCTGCCATCATTGTAATGTTCCATCTTCCCTGCTATCTTCTTGTAGTCTGCCATCCTCGTAATGCTCCATCTTCCCTGGTATCTTCTTGTAGTCTGCCATCATTGTAATGTTCCATCTTCCCTGGTATCTTCTTGTAGTCTGCTGTCATTGTAATGCTCCATCTTCCCTGGTATCTTCTTGTAGTCTGCCATCATTGTAATGTTCCATCTTCCCTGGTATCTTCTTGTAGTCTGCCATCATTGTAATGTTCCATCTTCCCTGGAATCTACTTATAGTCTGCCATCATTGTAATGTTCCATCTTCCCTGCTATCTTCTTGTAGTCTGCCATCATTGTAATGTTCCATCTTCCCTGGTATCTTCTTGTAGTCTGCCATCATTGTAATGTTCCATCTTCCCTGGTATCTTCTTGTAGTCTGACGTCATTGTAACGCTCCATCTTCCCTGGTATCTTCTTGTAGTCTGCCATCCTCGTAATGCTCCATCTTCCCTGGTATCTTCTTGTAGTCTGCCATCATTGTAATGTTCCATCTTCCCTGGTATCTTCTTGTAGTCTGCTGTCATTGTAATGTTCCATCTTCCCTGGTATCTTCTTGTAGTCTGACGTCATTGTAACGCTCCATCTTCCCTGGTATCTTCTTGTAGTCTGCCATCATTGTAATGCTCCATCTTCCCTGGTATCTTCTTGTAGTCTGCCATCATTGTAATGTTCCATCTTCCCTGGTATCTTCTTGTAGTCTGCTATTATTGTAATGCTCCATTTTCCCTGGTATCTTCTTGTAGTCTGACGTCATTGTAACGCTCCATCTTCCCTGGTATCTTCTTGTAGTCTGCCATCCTCGTAATGCTCCATCTTCCCTGGTATCTTCTTGTAGTCTGCCATCATTGTAATGCTCCATCTGCCCTGGTATCTTCTTGTAGTCTGCCATCATTGTAATGCTTCATCTTCCCTGGTATCTTCTTGCAGTCTGCCATCATTGTAATGCTCCATCTGCCCTGGTATCTTCTTGTAGTCTGCCATCATTGTAACGCTCCATCTTCCCTGGTATCTTCTTGTAGTCTGCCATCCTCGTAATGCTCCATCTTCCCTGGTATCTTCTTGTAGTCTGCCATCATTGTAATGCTCCATCTGCCCTGGTATCTTCTTGTAGTCTGCCATCATTGTAATGCTCCATCTTCCCTGGTATCTTCTTGCAGTCTGCCATCATTGTAATGCTCCATCTGCCCTGGTATCTTCTTGTAGTCTGCCATCATTGTAATGTTCCATCTTCCCTGGTATCTTCTTGTAGTCTGCCATCATTGTAATGTTCCATCTTCCCTGGTATCTTCTTGTAGTCTGCTGTCATTGTAATGCTCCATCTTCCCTGGTATCGTCTTGTAGTCTGCCGTCATTGTAATGTTCCATCTTCCCTGGTATCTTCTTGTAGTCTGCCGTCATTGTAATGTTCCATCTTCCCTGGTATCTTCTTGTAGTCTGCTATTATTGTAATGCTCCATCTTCTCTGGTATCTTCTTGTAGTCTGCCATCATTGTAATGTTCCATCTTCCCTGGTATCTTCTTGTAGTCTGCTGTCATTGTAATGCTCCATCTTCCCTGGTATCTTCTTGTAGTCTGCTATCATTGTAATGTTCCATCTTCCCTGGTATCTTCTTGTAGTCTGCTATTATTGTAATGCTCCATCTTCCCTGGTATCTTCTTGTAGTCTGACGTCATTGTAACGCTCCATCTTCCCTGGTATCTTCTTGTAGTCTGCCATCCTCGTAATGCTCCATCTTCCCTGGTATCTTCTTGTAGTCTGCCATCATTGTAATGCTCCATCTGCCCTGGTATCTTCTTGTAGTCTGCCATCATTGTAATGCTCCATCTTCCCTGGTATCTTCTTGCAGTCTGCCATCATTGTAATGCTCCATCTTCCCTGGTATCTTCTTGTAGTCTGCTATTATTGTAATGCTCCATCTTCCCTGGTATCTTCTTGTAGTCTGACGTCATTGTAACGCTCCATCTTCCCTGGTATCTTCTTGTAGTCTGCCATCCTCGTAATGCTCCATCTTCCCTGGTATCTTCTTGTAGCCTGCCATCATTGTAATGCTCCATCTTCCCTGGTATCTTCTTGTAGTCTGCCATCATTGTAATGCTCCATCTTCCCTGGTATCTTCTTGTAGTCTGCCATCATTGTAATGTTCCATCTTCCCTGGTATCTTCTTGTAGTCTGCCATCATTGTAATGCTCCATCTTCCCTGGTATCTTCTTGTAGTCTTCCATCATTGTAATGTTCCATCTTCCCTGGTATCTTCTTGTAGTCTGCCATCATTGTAA
Organism: Anomaloglossus baeobatrachus; assembly: GCF_048569485.1. NCBI lineage: Eukaryota > Metazoa > Chordata > Amphibia > Anura > Aromobatidae > Anomaloglossus > Anomaloglossus baeobatrachus. The sequence continues at coordinate 579,108,161 of NC_134357.1, read as the reverse complement.
TGTTCCATCTTCCCTGGTATCTACTTATAGTCTGCCATCATTGTAATGTTCCATCTTCCCTGCTATCTTCTTGTAGTCTGCCATCATTGTAATGTTCCATCTTCCCTGGTATCTTCTTGTAGTCTGCCATCATTGTAATGTTCCATCTTCCCTGGTATCTTCTTGTAGTCTTCCATCATTGTAATGTTCCATCTTCCCTGGTATCTTCTTGTAGTCTGCCATCATTGTAATGTTCCATCTTCCCTGCTATCTTCTTGTAGTCTGCCATCCTCGTAATGCTCCATCTTCCCTGGTATCTTCTTGTAGTCTGCCATCATTGTAATGTTCCATCTTCCCTGGTATCTTCTTGTAGTCTGCTGTCATTGTAATGCGCCATCTTCCCTGGTATCTTCTTGTAGTCTGCCATCATTGTAATGTTCCATCTTCCCTGGAATCTACTTATAGTCTGCCATCATTGTAATGTTCCATCTTCCCTGCTATCTTCTTGTAGTCTGCCATCATTGTAATGTTCCATCTTCCCTGGTATCTTCTTGTAGTCTGCCATCATTGTAATGTTCCATCTTCCCTGGTATCTTCTTGTAGTCTGCCATCCTCGTAATGCTCCATCTTCCCTGGTATCTTCTTGTAGTCTGCCATCATTGTAATGTTCCATCTTCCCTGGTATCTTCTTGTAGTCTGCTATTATTGTAATGCTCCATTTTCCCTGGTATCTTCTTGTAGTCTGACGTCATTGTAACGCTCCATCTTCCCTGGTATCTTCTTGTAGTCTGCCATCCTCGTAATGCTCCATCTTCCCTGGTATCTTCTTGTAGTCTGCCATCATTGTAATGCTCCATCTGCACTGGTATCTTCTTGTAGTCTGCCATCATTGTAATGCTCCATCTTCCCTGGTATCTTCTTGCAGTCTGCCATCATTGTAATGCTCCATCTGCCCTGGTATCTTCTTGTAGTCTGCCATCATTGTAATGTTCCATCTTCCCTGGTATCTTCTTGTAGTCTGCCATCATTGTAATGTTCCATCTTCCCTGGTATCTTCTATCCATCTGCCGTCATTGTAATGCTCCATCTTCCCTGGTATCTTCTTGTAGTCTGCCATCATGGTAATGTTCCATCTTCCCTGGTATCGTCTATCCATCTGCCGTCATTGTAATGCTCCATCTTCCCTGGTATCGTCTTGTAGTCTGCCATCATTGTAATGTTCCATCTTCCCTGGTATCGTCTATCCATCTGCCGTCATTGTAATGCTCCATCTTCCCTGGTATCTTCTATCCATCTGCCGTCATTGTAATGCTCCATCTTCCCTGGTATCTTCTTGTATTCTGCCATCATTGTAATGTTCCATCTTCCCTGGTATCGTCTATCCATCTGCCGTCATTGTAATGCTCCATCTTCCCTGGTATCTTCTTGTAGTCTGCCATCATTGTAATGCTCCATCTCCCCTGCTATCTTCTTGTAGTCTGCCATCGTTGTAATGCTCCATCTTCCCTGGTATCTTCTTGTAGTCTGCCATTATTGTAATGCTCCATCTTCCCTGCTATCTTCTTGTAGTCTGCCATCGTTGTAATGTTCCATCTTCCCTGGTATCTTCTTGTAGTCTATCATTGTAATGTTCCATCTTCCCTGGTATCTTCTTGTAGTCTGCCATCATTGTAAAGCTCTATCTTCCCTGCTATCTTCTTATATTACCAATTCACACACACGAATCAGAGAAAAATTAGGTAAAAGATAAATCTTTATTGAAACAGAGTAAAAACAGGGCAGGGGTGTAGTTACATGACAGTGCACAAGGTGGCGTACATGAGCGGTGAGAAAAGCCCTAGTGTCCGGTAAATGAATAAACAGTCAGCTCAATATAGCCTCAGGGAAACCCAATACCAGGGATAAATTAGAGTATACACCCCGTGGTGGGTAGTGACACTCAGAGGACTTATATGTGAAGAGAGGTACAAAACCGGAGAACACTTAAACTCACCGCTGAAATGACGCCAGGTCCCGCCTACGCACGTTTCGGCGCTAGCCTTCGTCAGGGGGGCGTGGCTGCTATCTTCTTGTAGTCTGCCATCATTGTAACGCTCCATCTTCCCTGGTATCTTCTTGTAGTCTGCCATCATTGTAATGCTCCATCTTCCCTGGTATCGTTTTGTAATCTGCCATTATTGTAATGTTCCATCTTCCTTGTTCTCTTCTTGTAGTCTGCCGTCATTGTAATGTTCCATCTTCCCTGGTATCGTTTTGTAATCTGCCATCATTGTAATGCTTCATCTTCCCTGGTATCTTCTTGTAATCTGCCATCATTGTAATGTTCCATTTTCCCTGGTATCTTCTTTCCATCTGCCATCATTGTAATGCTCTATCTTCCCTGGTATCTTCTTGTAATCTGCCATCATTGTAATTCTCCATCTTCCCTGGTATCTTCTTGTAGTCTGCCATCATTGTAATGTGCCATCTTCCTTGCTCTCTTCTTGTAGTCTGCCATCATTGTAATGTTCCATCTTCCCTGGTATCTTCTTGTAGTCTGCCATCATTGTAATTCTCCATCTTCCCTGGTATCTTCTTGTAGTCTGCCATCATTGTAATGCTCCATCTTCCTTGCTCTCTTCTTGTAGTCTGCCATCATTGTAATGTTCCATCTTCCTTGCTCTCTTCTTGTAGTCTGCCGTCATTGTAATGTTCCATCTTCCCTGGTATCTTCTTTCTATCTGCCATCATTGTAATGTCTCATCTTCCCTGGTATTTTCTTGTAGTCTGCCATCATTGTAATGCGCCATCTTCCCTGGTATCTTCTTGTAGTCTGCCATCATTGTAATGTCTCATCTTCCCTGGTATCTTCTTGTAGTTTGCCATCATTGTAAAGCTCCGTCTTCCCTGGTATCTTCTTGTAGTCTGCCATCAGTGTAATACTCCATCTTCCCTGCTATCTTCTTTCTATCTCTTTAATGCCCTGGTGTAATCATTCACCTTGGTCTTCACTCACAGCTGCCAAATTTTCAGGAAAGTTGTCAAGGTGGGAATGGAGGAAATGCCCTTTCAAACTCAGCAGGCACCTATAAAGCTTGAAATGCTTTCAGAATTCATACGACGATCTTTTTCTAGTTAGGATCTTTGTTATTGCCTAAAAATTTCTCTATGACCTCTTTTTTTTATCATTTTTTTATTCATTTCCAAAATACGTACAGTACAGACCAAAAGTTTGGACACACCTTCTCATTCAAAGAGATTTCTTTATTTTCAGGACTGAAAGCATCAAAACTATGAATTAAAACATGTGGAATGAAATCCTTAAAAAAGTGTGAAACAACTGAAAATATGTCTTATATTTTAGGTTCTTCAAAGTAGCCACCTTTTGCTTTGATTACTACTTTGCACACTCTTGGCATTCTCTTGATGAGCTTCAAAAGATAGTCACCGGAAATGGTTTTCCAACAGTCTTGAAGGAGTTCCCAGAGATGCTTAGCACTTGTTGGCTCTTTTGCCTTCACTCTGCGGTCCAGCTCACCCCAAGCCATCTCGATTGGGTTCAGGTCTGGTGACTGTGGAGACCAGGTCATCTGGTGTAGCACCCCATCACTCTCCTTCTTAGTCAAATAGCCCTTACACAGCCTGGAGGTGTGTTTGGGATCATTGTCCTGTTGAAAAATAAATGATGGTCCAACTAAACGCAAACTGGATGGAATAGAACGCCGCTGCAAGAAGCTGTGGTAGGCATGCTGGTTCTGTATGCCTTCAATTTTTAATAAATCCCCAACAGTGTCATCAGCAAAGCACCCCCACACCATCACACCTCCTCCTCCATGCTTCACGGTGGGAACCAGCCATGTAGAGTCCATCCGTTCACTTTATCTAAAAAGACACAGTGGTTGGATCCAAAGATCTCAAATTTGGGCTCATCAGACCAAAGCACAGATTTCCACTGGTCTAATGTCCATTCCCTGTGTTCTTTAGCCCAAACAAGTCTCTTTTCCTTGTTGCCTGTCCTTAGCAGTGGTTTCCTAGCAGCTATTTTACCATGAAGGCCTGCTGCTCAAAGTCTCCTCTTAACAGTTGTTCTAGAGATGAGAAGGTGTGTCCAAACTTTTGGTCTGTACTGTATATATAATATTACAACAGTACAACGGGTAACAGGGAACAATCCATATAGCTTATGTATATCATCATTCTGAGACATTAAATGTCCCTGTTGACCTCAATAACAGAAAATGAAAAGAAGAACCAAGGAGGGGAATGGGGGGGTAAGGGAAAGGAGGGAAAAGGGGATTGGGAAAAATAAGGAAAAGGGGGTGGTTGGGGGGGCGAGCAGCCACCAACATGAGAATACTTTGAGTAACATTGGATCTGATTCAACATATTTAGCAAAGAATTAACCACAGTATGGTAAACATTATGCGGAATGTGAGGGGCTTGGAATTGGGTTTGGAGGAGAGTTGACGGGGTGTAATGCAGATGACAAAGGAGAAGTCGTCCAAAATTCCCATTGTTTAGATACGGCAATTTTCCTATGTAGACTAGGCGCCAAACGCAATTCATACACATAGTGAGCATTGAGTCTTCCGACCAATTCTTCCTTGTTTGGAGGGGTTGAGGATTTCCACCTATATGCAATACATTGTCTACTTGCAATTAAAAAATGGGAATTTGTGCTTTTGAAGGAGTCTGGGATTAAATCAATACCTATATGAAGGATCGCCAGAGCAGGGTTGAGGTCTAGCCGGAGACCAGTAGTCAAGTGTACCATATCAAAGACCATTTGCCAAAATGTAAGTATCTTGGGGCAATACCACCACATGTGACTAAGTGAACCTCTTTGATTACCTCCTCTCCAACATAGTGGGGAATAGTTGGCAGCAAAGGCAGCAAATTGGGATAGGTCCCTCTATGACCTCTTGAAATGCCATCCACCCTTCATTTTGAGGATCTGTCATGGTATTGCTAAACTCTCGATCAGCTATAAGCCTTCTAATGTCTGGTCCGAAAGGCCTGGAAACTTGGTGACCAAGTATTTGAAGCATTGTCGATCTCTTGATAGTAATTTTACAAATTGCTTCATCAATCCTCATTTTATGTGGAGAGGTGGTAGAAGAACTTTATGGGAAGGTACCAAAGTTTCTCGGAGGACATTTTTTTTTCACCAACTGTGAGCACCCTCAGCTGCCAACCCTTATTGGTCAAGTGATTTTGTTGATCTCGACTGTCCCATAGACTCAGAAAAGGGTATTTAGTATAGCCAGCTTGTTGCCCGAGCAGCATGCACAAGACTTTCAAATCCCTGCACACTTGCCAACCGTATTCTTTATTTTTAAGTTTATGAAGAACCAATTCCAAGTCTCGTAGGTTTCCATGAGGTGTACGGAATGACCTACAGGGATGGAAGCATAAAGACCGCCATTGTGGAGTAAAACTGCTTTGAGACTTCGTTTTGAAGAATCTATAAAAAGACACCATTGTGCTGAATCATATTGGATTTTGAATTGAGCCATCAAACCTTCGACATTGATGCAATAAACCAGCTTGTCTTCCTGGGCAAAGTAAGGAACGAACTCGTCTTCACGATGTCTGAACCATGAAAAGACACTCCTGGCAACAATAAACTCCTGCTTTTGAGTCTTGATCCGAGTAAGGCTCTGTGCCCACATGTGCGTATTGCATGCAGTCACGCTGCATTCTGCACCGCAGCGTAACTGCATGCGTCCTGCGTCGCCAGCACAATCTATGAAGATTGTGCATAATCCATGCACACGTTGCGTTTTAGAACGCAGCGATTTGCATGCTGCCAAATCGCTGCGTTCTAAAAAGCAACGTCACTTATTCCATGCGCTTTGGATGCAGGTCCTGCTATGTCTATGATGGGGGCTGTATCCAGAGCGCATGAAATCGTCTTTTCCACTGCAATCATACGCAGTGTTTTTGCAGCGATTTGAAGCGCACATGTGCTGTTCAAATCCTTGCAGAAATTTCTGCAGGGACAGGACGCAACGTGCGCACATAGCCTAACTCACCGGCATCTTTGGGAAGGTTCAAGTCTCTTACCAAATCATTCATCTCTTCCTGGGAAAATAATGTTGGTCTTGTATCATCTTCAAAGTAAGAACTTGATTCATCTTCTGGTTCAGGTATAACTCCACCTTCCTTGGAGATAGTTATCTTTTCAAGGTAGCAGGGACCTTGAGTACTGGTATATCTGTGCCATGGGGATTGGGACGAGTTGCTGAGTGAAGATTGGGGTATGAAGTGGAATGAATGGGGAACGACATCTTGAATGCACTGATGTGAATTAATTAATAGTATTTGGGCTTTAAATCTGGTTAAAAATCTAAGATCAAAAAAATACAAAAAATTGAGTGAAAAACCTACTAAATTTGAAGAGAATTTTGCATTTTGTGGCAAATCCTGCCGTCCAGTATTTTTTTCTATATATTTTTTTTATTTTCAGGACGCCAAAATACATGGAAATTAGATAAAAGTAATCAAACAGCTTTTTAGTCTCGCACCTGTACAATTGTAATCCTTTAGTCTAAGGAGTTGGAGAGAATATTCTGAGCTTTCTTATATACCGGATTTTTCAAATTATAAGGCACACGTTTCCTCCCAAAAATTTGGGAGGAAAGTGAGGGGTGCGTCTTATAATCTGAATGTAGCTTACTGGGGTGGTGGAGAGTGGTCGCAAGAGGCCGGGGGAATGCTGCGGTGGCTGTGCATTGCCTAAGGCAGCTAGTGCTGGGTCAGAGGCGGATGGTGCAGGGTCTGAGGCAGATGGTGCGGGGTCTGCAGCAGATGGTGCTGGGGCGAATGTGCAGTGCCTGCAGCCGCTGTGCGGGGTCTCCGGTGGCTGCTGCTGCTGGGGTGGCTGTGTGGTGTCTACGGCAGCTGTGCGGTGTCTGCGCGGAGTCTCCACCAGTGTGCTGCGGTGTCTGCACCAGTACAGCCTACAGTTTCTCACACACCCACCACCCCTGCCTCCTGTGACTCCTTCACCACTGCTACTGGCCCTTTCGGTAAGACACCAATGGATTACAAGGCGAACCCCATTTTTTTTCACCTTTTTTGTTCTGAATTTGCAGTGCGTCTTATAATCCGGTGCATCTTATAAAACGAAAACCATGGTAGTCATCTCTGTTTTGGATAACTATTCCATTCCCCCTTGGCAGCTGATATAGTTACTATATCTGAATCATTGCATAATGATTTTAAGGCAACCTTTTCTTTTTTATCTAGGTTATTTTGTGTAGATGAGAGTGTAAACTGTCTGATTTTATTGAACTCTTCAAGCACCAAGTCGAGGCAAGTGTCCAAAAAACTGACCTCGACTTTCAAGGGGATAAAAGCTTGATTTGGGAAAAAAACAATATGTAGTCCTGTGTCATAGAAATAATAAAATCCATAAAGACTCAATAAGACGCTTATGAATCTGACCCCCTCCTTTGTAAACAGGTAACTAAAGACAATCCTCTAGCAGATGTGAGGCCATTCTCAGCTTGAATGCACAAGAATGCAGAAAAGGACAGATTTATGACCGGTAGAGATAAAAGCAGCAGTTGAACAGAAAAATAGCAGAGGAATGCAAATCCTTTTTTATCCCCTTATAGAAAATATGAATTGAGAACTCATCATTTTCTAAGACCTAAGGGGGCTTTACACGCTACGACATCGCTAATGCGATCTCGTTGGGGTCACGGAATTGGTGACGCACTTCCGGCCGCATTAGCTATGCATTAGCGATGCAGTTGCGTGTGACACCGATGAGTGATTTTGCATCGTTGCAAAAACGTGCAAAATCGCTCATCAGTGACATGGGGGTCCATTCTCAAAAATCGTTACTGAAGCAGTAACGAAGTTGTTCCTCGTTCCTGCGGCAGCACACATCGCTGCGTGTGACGCCGCAGGAACGAGGAACCTCTCCTTACCTGCCTCACGGCCACAATGCGGAAGGAAGGAGGTGGGCGGGATGTTACGTCCCGCTCATCTCCGCCCCTCTGCTGCTATTGGGCGGCGGTTCAGTGACGCTGCTGTGACGTCGCTGTGACGCCGCACGGACCGCCCCCTTAGAAAGGAGGCGGTTTGCCTGTCACAGCGACGTCGCTAGACAGGTATGTGTGACTGCTCTGGGCGATGTTGTGCGCCACGGGCAGCGATTTGCCCGTGTCGCACAACAGATGGGGGCGGGTACCCACACTAGCGATATCGGTACCGATATCGCAGTGTGTAAAGTGGCCTTTAAACACATCCTATAGTTATCTGAAGACCAGTCCTGTTATGAGTCACCAGAGGAGAAGTATGTGGGTGTAAATTGTGTTTATAAAAAGCTAATGCAGACTATCATCCTTGTTCAATGAAAAGAACATTGCTGTGTAGGATTGCTCCACGTTCCATTGGAGTCCTCCCCTCCAGAAATCAGAAGTAATTTCTGTGACCCAGGTTCAGTAATTTTTCTTTTGTTATTCCCTTTTATGTTATGTAATTGCATATGCTGTATTATTTTGTTCCCCTTTGTAATATGTATATTTTTATAAACACTGCCTACTTTTCAGATTAAATATATAACAATTAATAGCGTATGGCTTTGGATGTGATTTATAGATTAAGAGTAACAAAGCTAATTGTAATGTGTGTCCAATCAAACTATATAAGCAGAGACCCTGATCCAGCGATGTGTCACTTACTTTGCTGTTTGCTGAAGTTTTGATAAAGATCAGTTTTATTTGCTTAAGATCCACGAGTTCTCGAAATGCTGTTCTATGTATAACCTCACCCACACCACTGATTGGCAGCTGTGTACAATGAGCATAGACAGAAAGCTGCCAATCAGGTGAGGGCGGGGTTATACAGAGCTAATGGAGATGGAGGATACATGGCAGCAGTTTTACTAGTTCTCTAGTGATAATAACCTAGCGATAATACAGTGATTTTATCAAAACTACAGCAAGCAGTCCAGTAAATGACATATCATTGGAGTCAGAGTCCCTATCTGTCATGGGTAACAGACAGACCTTTGTTGTCCGGCAATAGAAGGTCACAGTATTTGGCTGCGCAAAATACTCTCTGACTTTTTATTTTTTCTGTTGTCAGTATTCAGTGTACTTGTATCTCATCTGTTGGGTTTTCATCCTTGTTTCTTTAGGACCCAGGGGAGCTCCTCTTTATTTCAGTTGCTAATAATCTGTATTTCCCCTTGGGTTTAAATACTCTCATTTTCTCTGGACTTGTACTGGAGATATTTATTTCCTTCACAAAGTCTGGATGCAAGCAGGTGGCTTGCATGCATCAGTAGGATAGTAGTTGCTATTTACTGAACTTCTTACTGAGTCGTCTTGCGATAAGTTGTTTGTTGTTTTCCTTTGTTTGTTATCCCTGTGTGTCCTTTAGTGCCTGGTGAGGTTGACAAAGCGCTCATCCGAACCGCTCTCTACCTAGGGCCCAGATCAGGGTCAGCCTAGGATTAGGTATCTGGCGCAGTGTGGTGAGGGAATCCAGGGCCCAGTGGTAGGCTTGATCAGCAGTCATCATCTCCTCCGTCCCTAGACTCAGGGTTTCCCCTCCCTTACTTTGTTTGCTTGGTACTTCCCCGTACCTAGTGTGACACTGTCTTTATATATTATTCTGATTTCTAATTAAGGGTTAAACACTTAGTGACAGATTGGCATTTAATTCCCAAAATCCCAGCATAGGTATCATAAATGTTTGTGCGAAATGTCTATAAATCTGCGCCAACACCAGAGGTTCTGAGGCAAAATCATCACATCTAGACAATAGAGAAAGCTAGGCCTGAAGAATATATATTTACAAGCATTTATTAACAAAACAACAAGATTTGAAATGCAATTATATACAATGTGATATACTTCAGAGTTCCTATCTCCAATCTGGGGCTGCGCTTTTTAGTAAATAAAGCAGTGGGCAACCTGAGATTAGTGAATTATCTAAATATAATCCAGTATCAAAACCTTTCACAAATGTTCCTAAAGGCTCTCAAAAGGGCTAACAGTGTGCCAGCTAAAAAATAAAATGAATATACACTGCTCCCCACGCCATAATCCCGCCAACCTCTAGGCAGTGAAGCCAGCGCCAACCAAGATGTGGGCGGTATTATTAGCATGGGGAGCAGCGAATATTCATTCTCTTTAATATCGGGCACACATGATCACCCAGCCGCCGGCTTACTGCTATGGCTGGTCAGTCACATGTGTCTACTATTAGAGAATAAATATTCACTGCTCCTCAAACCCATAATCCCGGTTGTGGGGAGCAGTGAATATTCCGGCAGCTGATGTCCGCGTGTAACTGTGGACGCATGGAAGTAATGTCATGCACTGCTTACATACTGAAGTCACTTGCCAGGATCAGAAGAGAACACCGTGCACCGATGTGTGCAGCTGCACACGCTGCATCATCTTATGTGTGCAGCATTATGGGGAAATATATAACAGAATGGGCCCAAGATGAGAGCTATATACAAGTATGGGGATATATACATAGAATCCAGGAAGAAAGCTCAAGCACAGAATCCAGGGAATAATACAGGTAAAAATCGTAGTTTTATTTATAAATCCTTAAAAAGTCCATCATTAGGTCAAACATATTCATAGTACGCGTTTCGAGCATAGTTGCTTCTGAGAGGAGTAAAAGCAACTATGCTCGAAACGCGTACTCTGAATATGTTTGAATGACCTAATGATGCAATTTTTAAGGATTTATAAATAAAACTACGATTTTTACCTATATTTTTCCCTATATTCTGTGCTGGAGCTTTCTTCCTGGATTCTATGCTTATTGACCAGACTGGCCGTCTTTCTGCATCCATGCACGTTCCAATCTCGTGGGCTCTAGGAACAGGTGAGTGGATTCAACCCCTCCTTTTTTTTTACCTTACTGAATTGGGATATAGACAGTATACTAGGACAAGTGCCATATATATCAGGATGGGATAAAGATGGGCAACATCTATACCAGGATGAAGCACATATACACAAGGATGGGAGACACATACAGTATATCTGGAAGGGACCCAGGATGGGGAACATTAGTACAGAATTGGGGGATTTTATCCCCGTAACAGTGTCAGCAGCAGATCCCCCTATAACAGTGCTTCATGACCACATTTTTTGCTTCAATCTTTTTCCCTATATTCCTCCTCAAAGCCTAGTTATGTATTATGGTCTGAAAAATATGATAAGTTTAAAAAGAAAAAAAATGGTTCTTTCCCTCACCAATTCTTACTTTTGTAGCTGATTTTTGGATAAAACCCTTTGAATTATGGTACATCATGATGGCTTCTCCCATGTCACTCATCTGACAACAGGACCTGACTAATCTTAAAAACCTTTGGCAAATTCTGAAAGCAAAAATCGCTGCTCCACTCTGTTGGTTTTCTGATGGTCGTCAAGACTTGATTTACCAATTAAGGGCTCATGCGTACACTGCGTCCTGACTAGTGCAGAAATAAATGTACCCTCTGGCATACTTGACGCTGCGAGTTGACAAAAAGAATGCATCCAAAACGCATGTATTTTGGATGCATTTTGCATGCATTTTACATGCATTTTTGTCAGTGCGGTCCCCCAGCAATTCAGCTCTGCTACACGCACACTTACAGCAAACACAGACAGAGCCGGGCGATGAGAATGCAATCGGATGAACTGCACCCGACTTCATTGTCATCCCGCGTCTCTGTCTCTTTGTGCTGTCATGAACTCAGATGAACCTCCGAGGTCAGTGCCAGGACACAGGAATCCGCAGCAGTGACGTCAGAGTTTCACCCGATTTCACTGGCATCGCGCAGCTCTCTCTCTCTGTTTCACAGCCTGATTTGCGGTCACACGTGACGGACTCACCTGTGATCGCAAATCTCCTGAGTGACTGCAGTGAGCCACGCAATCGGCTGTGCTTTCACTCAGGTGATCAGCAGCCACAGCTGGAGTCCTCCAACTGAGAGCGGTGGCTGCGAGTAACCTCAATGACAGCACAGCTGATCGCGCGACTCACCTCAGTTGCTGCATGGAGCTCACAGGAGTGGCGGTGTTCTACTGCCGCTCCTGTCAGCTTCCGATGTAGCAGAGCTGAAAGCGTCGTGGGACCTTGCGTGGATTACACCGAACCTGGAGGTGTTTTTGAGGGGTTAATAAAGTGGTGAAAGAGGATGTTCTTTTGTCTTTTATTCCAAATAAAGGATTTTTCGTTGTGTGTGTTTATTTTCTTTAACTTACAGGTTAATCATGGAAGGTATCTCGGGGAGACGCCTGCCATGATTAACCTAGGACTTAGTGGCAGCTATGGGCTGCTGCCATTAACTCCTTATTACCCAGATTGTCACCGCACCAGGGCAATTCGGGATGAGCCGGGTAGAGTCCCGGGACTGTCGCATCTAATAGATCCGGCAATTCCGGGCGGCTGCTGGCTGATATTGTTAGGCTGGGGGGCTCCCCATAACGTGGAGCTCCCCATCCTGAGAATACAAGCCTTCAGCCGTATGGCTTCACCCTGGCTGGTATCAATATTGAGGGGGGACCCCACGTTGTTTTTTTTAATAATGTTTTTTTTTTACTGCACGATATAGACACGCCCACCAACAGCTGTGATTGGTTGCAGTGAGACAACTGTCACTCAGCGTGGGGGCGTGTCTGACTGCAACCAGTCATAGGCGCCGGTGGGCAGAGGAAGCAGGGAATAGGAGATTGAATAATGAGCTGCATGCAATTTCAAAAGAGAAGCCGCCACAGTGTGAACGCCGTGCAGCGCCGCACCCGTGATCGGGGAGTATAAGAGAGGGGATGGGAGGGAGAGACCGACATCGACAGAGAGAGAGATAGAGACAAAGAGAGAGAGACCGACCGACAGAGAGAGAGACCGAAAGACCTGCGTTTGTTATTGTCAAATAAACATGCAAACGCACTGCTTAGCATTTTGGTAGCGTTTTTCTACAACTCATTGATTTCAATGGGTGTAGAACACTGCCAAAACGAACAAAAGAAGTGACATGCTACTTTTTTTTAAACGCAGAGATTTTCTCAAATTTTTGACAATCAAAACATTGCGTTTAAAAAAGTATCGTGCGCACGGATTTTGCATGATTCTCATAGACTTTGCTGGGGAAGCAGCACGCATGAATTTTGACAATGTGACGCTGCAGCAATGCAAAAAAAAAAAAAGCAACGTGCGCATGAGCCCTAAACATTTTAATTATTCAAAACATGAAAAAGGTTCCTTCCCTGTATGGCTTCATCAAATGTTTAACGAGATCCGATTTCTGAGAATAACATTTTCCACATTCAGAACATAAAAATGGTTTATTTTGTGTGATTTTTTTGATGGTAACCAAGACATAATTTCCTAGTAAAACATTTCCCACACTCTGAACATGAATATGGCTTCTCCCCTGTATAAGATCTTTGATGCCAAACAAAAACTGATTTCCGAATAAAACATTTCCCACATTCTGAACATGAAAATGGCTTCTCCCCTGTGTGAGATCTTTGATGCACAACAAGATCTGATTTCCGAATAAAACATTTCCCACATACTGAACATGAAAATGGCTTCTCCCCTGTGTGAGATCTTTGATGCACAACAAGTTCTGATTTCTGAATAAAACATTTCCCACATTCTGAACATGAAAATGGCTTCGCCCCTGTGTGAGATCTTTGATGCACAACAAGTTCTGAATTCTGAAAAAAACATTTCCCACATTCTGAACATGAAAATGGCTTCTCCCCTGTGTGAATTTTCTGATGTCTAACAAGGTCTGATTTCTGAAAAAAACATTTTCCACATTCTGAACATGAAAATGGTTTCGCCCCTGTGTGAGATCTTTGATGCACAACAAGTTCTGATTTCTTAATAAAACATTTCCCACATTCTGAACATGAAAATGGCTTCTCCCCTGTGTGAGATCTTTGATGCACAACAAGTTCTGAATTCTGAATAAAACATTTCCCACACTCTGAACATGAAAACGGCTTCTCCCCTGTGTGAATTTTCTGATGTCTAACAAGTTTTGATTTCTGAATAAAACATTTCCCACATTTTGAACATGAAAATGGCTTCTCCCCTGTGTGAGATCTTTGATGCACAACAAGTTTTGAATTCTGAATAAAACATTTCCCACACTCTGAACATGAAAATGGCTTCTCCCCTGTGTGAATTTTCTGATGATTGGAATTTTGGACTTGTTTGAAAAGATCAGATGATAGATCAATCCTAGGAAGGACTGGAGGTATATCTGGGACAACAGCATGCTCCTCATATGTATCATGTGTGATACTTTCATCATCTGTTATAAATTCTGAAGATATTAGAGGTCCATCTGAACTCCCAATACAGTCATCTGCTAAATATAAACACAATGTTATTAGTTTTTAATGAAATTTTGAAAGCACATTGTGTTTTAAACCATAACATCAGAAATTAAACTAGGAAACAAATTATTCTGAATCTATTTTCTAATTTCGAGATCTTAGTGCTACATCTTCGTTAATTCGGACCTCCAATTCCGGTCTCCAAAATATCTCTCCAGTAGCACCAGTTCTCTGAAATGTCCTACAGTTAGTAATCTGATTTGTCAAAATATGAATGCAGGATAGCGAGGCACAAGGGGCTCCTATACTGTCCCTCATGCTAGGAGACCTTAGGCTCTCTCTAACTTCTGGATTACTCCTGTAAGTGGAGATGCCAGTCTTGGGCCTTACTATTCTCCTGACCAGATGTAATCTGTTATCCCCCTAGGGAAGGAAGAGCCAGGAGTATGATGGAAACAGATTAAAACAAATAAGAAAACCAAAATTCAGACATACTGCAAACTCACAGAATTAAACAATGAGAGACTAAGGAGAAAAGCAAGAGTAGGAAAGCAGCAACAAAAAGACAACAAGGGTTAACACCAAAACTGGTCACAGCAACAATTCACAACACCAATTCACAACACCTGACCAGACCAGTATAGGTAAACTACAGCTGGCATTAATGGAATAGTCCAGCCAGTATATACAGGAGGGGAGCGAATGACACTGGCTCCCCTACAGCATGTAATGAAAGATATTAACAAGCAGCCTAGCAGAGATTAACTCTTGCTAGCCTGCCTAAGCCTGTGGTTTCATGCCTGTGTCTACTTGAGCTGCTCACAAATATCAAAGAAGTTAGCAGGCAGAGGGCAGTATCCACAGATTCTGACGCCGCCATGCCAGTTGTCAGAAGCTGCAAAATTGTCCTAGTAACAATGACACACAACATAGACAATTTCAATGAGGGTTTTTTTTAAGACGAAAATAAAATAGTTAGAGACAGATGTCGGATATTTAACAGTGTTGTCCGGGACTGTAACGTTGATGGCCTATTTTGAGGCTTTTTAACCAAAGCAGGTAGCAGGGTCTTGTGGTCTATCCAAATATGTCTTCAAACCAAAAGAAGAAAAAGGGTTATTCCCGCACAATCTGCCAGAATAAAGGCTGCTTTACACGTTTCAATTAAACGTGCGATTGCACCCGCCCCCATCGCTTGTGCGGCATGGCCAATTTGTTGCCCCTGTCGCACAATGCTGTAACCCCCGTCACACGTACTTACCTGCCATACGACCTCGCTGTGGGCGGCAAATATCTACTTCCTGAAGGGGGAGGGACGTTCGGCGTCACAGCGACGTCACACAGCAACCGCCCAATAGAAGTGGAGGGGCGGAGATGAGCGGGACGTAAACATCCCTCCCACCTCCTTCCGCATAGCCGGCGGGACGCAGGTAAGCGGTGTTCATCATTCCTGGGGTGTCACACACAGCGATGTGTGCTGCCTCGGGAACATTGAACAACCGGATGTTCCATTTTTAGAAAATGAACGACGTGTATGCGATCAATGTTTTTGCGTACAATCGGAATCGCACGTAGGTGTCACACGCAACTACAACACTAACGATGCAGGATGTGCGTCACTTACGACATGACCCCGCCGACACATCGTTAGATATATTGTAGCGTGTAATGCCTGCTTAAGATGTGGAAATGTTGAAAGATTAATAACATCATGTCACATGACTCTGAAATCATCAAAGGTCCTTAAACAATCAACTTTAGAATACAACTGATGGCATCCCTAAGAGAGTGCGGTTCCTGAGAAATTGCTCAGTTTGATTTCTCCCAACACTGGTCCTGACTGTAACTAGGATCTTATTATTTTATTTCAACCATTCTCCAAAAATCCCAACAAATCATGCTAGCTCTTATTTTTGGTGTAGGTCGTCTTTTTGGGGAAACAGGATATTCATGAACCCTCTGCAGGTCTTTGAGTTGCCTTCATAACGACATAAAGAAGGCACTAGAAACAAACATCAGAAGAAGCAGAAGCAAAGAAAATACAGCTGAAATAAACCCCAGAGCAGAAAGTCACAAAATTAGTGCATAAATTACATGAGTATATATCTCTTACTGGATAGAGCTAGAGGAGACACATCCTGAGGAACATCGGGATCTGCTTGTTTACAGTCCTGTGGAAGAAGAGGACGGGGACATCTCTCTGGTGTTGTCCTCTTACTGGATAGAACTGGAGGAGACATATACAGGAACGGAATTCATTCCTTACATACAGATAATTATAGGCCGTGTGTATTTAGTCCTGTCTATTACCTGGTGATGTGAGGGGCTGGGGATCCTCCATCATGACGTTCTTGTACAGATCTTTGTGTCCTTCTAAATACTCCCACTCCTCCATGGAGAAATAGACGGTGACATCCTGACACCTTATAGGAACCTGACACATACAATGATACTGTCACCCCCGATCCCTTCATAGCGTTACTGTATAACGTCCCAGCATTCCCAGCAGTGTCACCTCTCCAGTCAGCAGCTCAATCATCTTGTAGGTGAGTTCTAGGATCTTCTGGTCATTGATGTCCTCATGTATCGGGGGGTGAAGTGGAGGCCCCATGATTGGGCTTAGTGGTCGTCCCCATCCCTCAGACACAGGGGCCTGACAGCGCTCACTAGAGGTCTTCTTCACTACTGTGTAATCCTGGTTATGGAGAGACACAGTAATAAATCTCACTCCAGACATTTCCAGAGTCCTCACCTCTCCAGTTCTGTCCATCTGTTATTCCCATAGATAAGAATGATGTAATGTGACGTCATCAGAAACGCTCACCTCTCCAGTAAGCCACAAAAGGATCTCTAGGGTGAGGTGTAATATCCCCTCCGCCATCTTGTCCCTGTCCATATCCATCCTTGATGGGTCAATCAGGAGAATTCTCTTATATAGAAGAACTCCACTGAGAGGATCCGATATTGTAGGGACCTGAATGAGGAGAAGAATCCACTGTAATATTACAATTACTGGAGATAACCGTTCACTAGATAGGGATGATTGCCGCGCTGCCGTGAGGAGTCCAGACTAACTCTGCTGCCTTATTACAGTGAATGGATCCTTTGGGGGTTTCATCTGAATCATGTCATTTGAAAAATTACATGTAAACCTGTCACACTAATAGGTTGAGGAGAAGGGACAAAGCTTCACTGCACCCTGAACCAGGCTTATCCAGGGGGTCATGATTAAGTGCCTACCCAGTCATCACCAGAGACTCTGAGGTTGGACTTTGCTAACAATAGGCACAAGTTACCAATACAGGGCAGTCCCTGGTTGTTGTTTTTCACCAAGAGGCTGAGCGGTGTATCATGAGAAAGATGGGGTGGGAACCACTGCCTCTATGGAAGAACAGGAAGGATAAACCCTGTCACTTACTCTGAGCAACCCTGAGCTCCCCGATGTCCCAAGACAGGTTCTTTCCCCTTGTGCAGCAATCACGTGTCTATCCCTGTCTTACCCTAATCACAACTGTGTCTAGTGAGCATGGCAGGAGGAACACTAGTCCTGCTTTATGATAGTGACACAAAAGGAAAACAACATAGTAAAAAGAAACTGCATTCCCAAACAACAAGTGGTGAAAAAGGGGGATGGAAGAGAAATAAATAAAAAGGGAGATTATCAATAGGAAGACACCAAAGAAAATTTCCAAGCAGCAATCTCCAGGATCAAATTCAAAACAATTTTTCTTTCCATGGCTCTCACCTTCATGCCAGGACCGTGGAAAAGCAAGTTATCACTGGCAACTACTGAGGTAAAGTGGTGAGAACTTATACCAGGGGGAGAGCAGAAATCAGAACAGCTGAGACAACTCAGGATGGTAAGCCAAGAAAGACACAAGGGTCTGCTTAACCCTAGCAGCACCAGCACAAGCATAGTCTGCACAGCTACATGGAAGGCAAAGCAGATGCTACTACTGCTGGTGTGCGCTGTGACCTTCTGACCCATGGGATAGGGGCGACCTCTCTCTGTCCGATAACCTGGTGTCAAAACCCTGATGTAAGTGCTCAGTGTAGAGAACGGGATAAATGTGATCCAAAAGTCACAGCCAGATGGAGAAGTCACATCTATGATCAGCTCTAATCCTGCCATCTCCACCGCTCTCATTACACAAGTAGAACACATATAATACTGGAGGATAAAACAAGACTGAGCACAAGACCTTCACAGCCGTCTACACATCATAGGGAGATTTCATGGCTCCTTCTCTCCATCTACCTGATGATCCTGAGGAACATCGGGATCTTCTTGTTTACAGTCCTGTGGGAGAAGAGGACAGGGACATCTCTCTGGTGTTGTACTCTTACCGGATAGAACTGGAGGAGACACATACAGGGAGGGACTGAATTAATTCCTTACATACAGAGAATTATAGGCCGTGTGTATTTAGTCCTGTCTATTACCTGGTGATGTGAGGGGCTGGGGAACCTCCATCATGACGTCCTTGTACAGATCTTTGTGTCCTTCTAAATACTCCCACTCCTCCATGGAGAAATAAACGGTAACGTCCTGACACCTTATAGGAACCTGACACATACAATGATACTGTCACCCCCCGATCCCTTCATAGCGTTACTGTATAATGTTCCAGCATTCCCAGCAGTGTCACCTCTCCAGTCAGCAGCTCAATCATCTTGTAGGTGAGTTCTAGGATCTTCTGGTCATTGATGTCCTCATGTATCGGGGGGTGAGGTGGAGGCCCCGTGATTGGGCTCAGGGGTCTGCCCCATCCCTCAGACACAGGGGCCTGACAGCGCTCACTAGAGGTCTTCTTCACTACTGTGTAATCCTGGTTATGGAGAGACACAGTAATAAATCTCACTACAGACATTTCCAGAGTCCTCACCTCTCCAGTTCTGTCCATCTGTTATTCCCATAGATAAGAATGATTTAATGTGACATCATCAGAATCTCTCACCTCTCCAGTAAGCCGGAAGAGGATCTCTAGGGTGAGGTGTAATATCCTCTCCGCCATCTTGTCCCTGTCCATATCCATCCTTCACGGGGAAATCAGGAGAATTCTCTTCTATAGATCTCCACTGAGAGGATCCAATATTATAAGGACCTGAATGGGACGGAGATGAGGCGATATGTAAAATTAATGGAGATAAGGGAGGGGAGATATCATTTGGGTACTAAAAAATATTCAACATGAAATGTGCTATGTAAACAGTACAACCGTAAAAGTAGCACATAATCGTTATAAAAAAACAATCCTTCATACGACAATGTTAATGGAAAAATAAAAGAGTAATTGCTTCCATAATAAGAGTAGGAAAATAAAAAAGAGCAAAAACAAATAATTTCCCAGTTTTTCGGTTAAGAACAGGGCAATGGGATTAGGATTCGATGTATTCTTGTCTCGGAAGAAGAGGGGCGCACACATGGCGTCCGGATCTGTGCACTCGCTGAAGCACAATTTACTACCCATTTCTTGTTTGAAGGCAGCAAAATAGTGATAATTATCCCAATTACAAAATGTGCCCACATTATATTTCACTCCTAAACTAGAAACATTATGTAAATAAAAAAGTTTAGATATGCTAAACTGGTTTCGGAGCTTGTAGACTTTAACCCCTTAACGACCGCGGGAAGTAAAATTATGTCCTAGCGTTCAGTGTTAATCTCCTCCCACAGCTGCCGGCAAACAATAAAGAAATCAAGTGTATGCCGCCCCCCCAACATTGGAAAATTTCAGTGGTTTCATCTACCAAGGGTAGCTCCGTCCCTGGAGACCACGATTCGGGCAGAAAGAAAAGATTTATCTCACATCTGGCATGATTAAACATGTCAGATGGGAGATAAGTCGCCTCCCCCGGTCCCCGAATGTGGCCAAAATGCCCCCCCCACCCAATCAACTAAAATGGACCATCCTTCTCCTCTGAGTTCTGTCGTATCTGACATGTCAGATGCAACATCAAAGTTCTCCCCAGGTCCAGCCAGGTCACCGATTGTCAATCCCAGGTCTCCCGTTACCTTCTGCAGTGACGATCCCCCACAATCCCTCCTCTTCCTTCTCAGAAGATCTTGGCCACTTGTGCAGTGCGGCTCTCAGATGGCACCCTGCTAGTAGTGACACTGAGCTTACTGCAGCTCACACTGCCATGCTGTGGACCTGGGAAGTGTGAGTGCAATTATCACTGCACCCACACTCCTCCCATGGAGGGTTTGCACTTCCAGAAAATGGGGGATACGTTCTCAAAGTGTGCGACCCATATTCTGGAAGGTACAAAATTGTTGTAGGACCTCCAAAATGGATTACGGCAGACCGGAATTTTTTTTCTTTTCAATAAATTGCTGAAAGAGGGAATGTGTTGGGGAGTGTTTTTTCAAATAATTTTTTTTTGACCTTTTTTTATTACTGACTAGGTTAGTGATGTCAAGTATCTGATAGATGCTGTGACATCATTAACCCTAACCCCAACAACCCTATTTATTTCCCCATTTGCCACCGCATTAGGGCAATGGGAAGAGTCTGGGCGAAGCGCCAGGATTAGCGCATCCAATGGATGCGCCACTTCTGGGCGGATGCGGCCTTGTATTTTTAGGCTGGGAAGGGCCAAATAACCATGGGTCTTTCCACCCTGAGAGTACCAGACCACAGCTGTCCACTTTACCTTGGCTGGAAATCCAATTTGGGGGATGTCATGGTGTGATATTGTGGGTTAAGTACCATTTTGTGTGGGTTCATGTTTTGCGCGTGGTGGTCTGTCTATGCGATATATTGTTTGTTCTGTTAAGTCAGGATTTATCCCCTTGAAGTGCTTCTGTGCCTAGGTCTGGGGGAGGGGACCTGGAATCCACCTAAACTCGGTTTACCTGAGAGATTAGTGATTCTGGGTGAGACTTACAAGAAAGAGGAAGCAAGATTGAACCTCTGAGGGAGACGCCGAGGCTGCGGCCAGCACCCCAAAGACGCTGTGAGAAACTCCGATTTCCCTGGAGAAGGACTGCTGGAGGAGTGTGACTGAACTCCGGGACATTTATTCCATTTCTATCCTCCGTGTGGTGGATTATTTAATGGTCATTCTATATTGCATAGAATAAATATGCTTTGGATTGTTCACTCATCTCTCGCTCTGTTAATTGTGTGATATGGGAGAAAGACCCCTTCACAAGGGGACCCCACTTTTTTTTTTAAATTATTTATATATTAAAAAAACAGCATGGGGAGACCTTCATTTTGTAATACCAGCCAATATGAAGCTGCCAGCTGTGGTCTGCAGCCGTCTGCTTTACCCTAGCTGTTTTTTTTTTATTCTGTTGTTTTTTCAATTATTTTTTTATTTTTTTTTTAGCTAAATACAAGCCTAAACACCCTTTAGTGCCACATGAAAGTCACTAAATGGTGCCAGCTTAGAATATGCAGTGGGGTGGGACATTATATATGTGTTTTACATCTATTTATCTAGCCATTTATCCATCCATCCTAGCTTTTAGGTTATGTGCCCACGATCAGGATTTGCAGCGGTTTGGACGCAGAGTGTTTTGACAGTGATGTTGTGCAGTACAAGCGCAGTGGCGGGATGTTTATAAATCTCATGCCCATTGTGCTTCTTTTATCTGCAGCATAAACTGACCAGCGGCGTGGCTTCCTGAGGTCTACGCAGGATATCAGTTTATGCTGTGGAGATGAATGTTCTTCGCAGGGAGAATAAAGTCTGCAGCGGCCTGAACCCGGATCGTGAGCACGAGCAGCTGCATTCTCGTGTGGACAACACTGGCATCTGCACAGAGGGGCTAACACTAAGTCCTAGATGCAGTGTCACTGGATTGTGGGCACACAACCTAAAAGTGAGACATTTGGCACTACAGCAACATTTTTGTGAACTACCTGTGGAGTCATAATGCTCACTGTAACCCTAAATAAAATTTTTGAGTGGTCTAGTTTCCAAAATTGAGTCACTTCTGGGGGGGTTTCTGCTGTATAGGTACCTTAGGGGCCCTGCAAACGCGACATGGTGTCCGCCATTTATTTCAATTTTTCCAAAATTTACATGGTGTTCCTTCCGTTCTGAGCCCTCCCGTTTGTCCAAAAAAAGTTTTTTGTTCACATGTGGGGTATCAATGAGCTCATACAAAATTTGGTTAACAAAATTGTTATGTGTGCTTTTTGGTGTTTCCTCTTGAAAGTGAGAAATTTGATGCTAAAGCAACATTTTTGTTAAAAAAATGAAGATTTTCAATATGACGACCTAAGGTTATCAAATTCTGTGAAGTACCTGTGGGTTCAAAATGCTCAATATACCCCTGAATAAAATCCTTGAGGGGTCTAGTTTCCAAAATATGATCACTTGTGGGGGTGCTCCTCTGTTTAAGCCCCTCAGGGGCTCTCCAAACGCAACATGGCATTCCCTAATGATTCCAGCCAATTTTACAGTCAAATAGCGCTCCTTCCCTTCCGATCCCAGCCGTGCACCCAAACAGTTGATTTCCACCACATATGAGGTATCTGCATACTCAGGAGAAACTACACAATAAATTATATGGTGCATTTTTTCCTGTTGCCCTTGTGAATAAAAGGTTTCTTTTTGAAGTAACAATTTTGTGGTAAAAATGTATTTTTGTTATTTTCACAGCTCAACGTTCTAAAATTCTGTGAAGCCTCCGGAGGTTCCAGGTGCTCACCAAACACATAGAGAAATTCCTTGAGGGGTCTAGCTTCCAAAATGTGGTCACTTGTGGGGGTTTCTGCTGTTTAGGTACCTTAGGGGCCCTACAAATGCTACATGGTGCCCGCAATCTATTTCAGCCAAATTTGTGTTCCGATATTCAAATATTGCTCTGTCTATTCCGGCTCCTCCCATTTGTCCAAACAGAGGTTTCTGACCACATGTGGGGAATCACTGCGCTCATAATAAAGTGGGTAATAAACCGTGGGGTCCACTTTTTGGCGTTACCTCTCGAAACCTGTCAAAGTGACACTGGTCAGAATTGCAAAAAAATGGCCGAGTCATAAAGTACAAAACTGGCTCCGTCCTTAAGGGGGTAAACTGAATGTAAATGAGCCGGTCAGGAACAGCGGGAAACTGGTCTTGAACTGGTTAAAGTTGAAAATAGTTGAGAAATGAAGGGGTTAATGATAATGATGACCCCAAAATAATAGAGACCCTGCACCTACCTCCACCTGCAGAGCCGCACACTAGATATATAATACCCTGCACCTACCTCCACCTGCAGAGCCGCACACTAGATATATAATACCCTGCACCTACCTCCACCTGCAGAGCCGCACACTAGATATATAATACCCTGCACACACCTCCACCTGCAGAGCCGCACACTAGATATATAATACCCTGCACCTACCTCCACCTGCAGAGCCGCACACTAGATATATAATACCCTGCACCTACCTCCACCTGCAGAGCCGCACACTAGATATATAATACCCTGCACCTACCTCCACCTGCAGAGCCGCACACTAGATATATAATACCCTGCACCTACCTCCACCTGCAGAGCCGCACACTAGATATATAATACCCTGCACCTACCTCCACCTGCAGAGCCGCACACTAGATATATAATACCCTGCACCTACCTCCACCTGCAGAGCCGCACACTAGATATATAATACCCTGCACCTACCTCCTCCTGCAGAGCCGCACACTAGATATATAATACCCTGCACCTACCTCCACCTGCAGAGCCGCACACTAGATATATAATACCCTGCACCTACCTCCTCCTGCAGAGCCGCACACTAGATATATAATACCCTGCACCTACCTCCACCTGCAGAGCCACACACTAGATATATAATACCCTGCACCTACCTCCTCCTGCAGAGCCGCACACTAGATATATAATACCCTGCACCTACCTCCACCTGCAGAGCCACACACTAGATATATAATACCCTGCACCTACCTCCACCTGCAGAGCCGCACACTAGATATATAATACCCTGCACCTACCTCCACCTGCAGAGCCGCACACTAGATATATAATACCCTGCACCTACCTCCTCCTGCAGAGGCGCACACTAGATATATAATACCCTGCACCTACCTCCACCTGCAGAGCCGCACACTAGATATATAATACCCTGCACCTACCTCCACCTGCAGAGCCGCACACTAGATATATAATACCCTGCACCTACCTCCACCTGCAGAGCCGCACACTAGATATATGATACCCTGCACCTACCTCCACCTGCAGAGCCGCACACTAGATATATAATGCCCTGCACCTACCTCCACCTGCAGAGCCGCACACTAGATATATAATACCCTGCACCTACCTCCACCTGCAGAGCCGCACACTAGATATATAATACCCTGCACCTACCTCCACCTGCAGAGCCGCACACTAGATATATAATACCCTGCACCTACCTCCACCTGCAGAGCCGCACACTAGATATATAATACCCTGCACCTACCTCCACCTGCAGAGCCGCACACTAGATATATAATGCCCTGCACCTACCTCCACCTGCAGAGCCGCACACTAGATATATAATACCCTGCACCTACCTCCACCTGCAGAGCCGCACACTAGATATATAATACCCTGCACCTACCTCCTCCTGCAGAGCCGCACACTAGATATATAATACCCTGCACCTACCTCCTCCTGCAGAGGCGCACACTAGATATATAATACCCTGCACCTACCTCCACCTGCAGAGCCGCACACTAGATATATAATACCCTGCACCTACCTCCACCTGCAGAGCCGCACACTAGATATATAATACCCTGCACCTACCTCCACCTGCAGAGCCGCACACTAGATATATGATACCCTGCACCTACCTCCACCTGCAGAGCCGCACACTAGATATATAATACCCTGCACCTACCTCCACCTGCAGAGCCGCACACTAGATATATAATACCCTGCACCTACCTCCACCTGCAGAGCCGCACACTAGATATATAATGCCCTGCACCTACCTCCACCTGCAGAGCCGCACACTAGATATATAATACCCTGCACCTACCTCCACCTGCAGAGCCGCACACTAGATATATAATACCCTGCACCTACCTCCACCTGCAGAGCCGCACACTAGATATATAATACCCTGCACCTACCTCCTCCTGCAGAGCCGCACACTAGATATATAATACCCTGCACCTACCTCCACCTGCAGAGCCGCACACTAGATATATAATACCCTGCACCTACCTCCACCTGCAGAGCCGCACACTAGATATATAATACCCTGCACCTACCTCCACCTGCAGAGCCGCACACTAGATATATAATACCCTGCACCTACCTCCACCTGCAGAGCCGCACACTAGATATATAATACCCTGCACCTACCTCCACCTGCAGAGCCGCACACTAGATATATGGCTGCTCTGTGCTTACAGGACCTGTGATGATGTCACATAGAGGGGAGGAGTCAGGGGTCACATGATCAGCTCCTCAGTGTATGCAGGACTCTGCTGTGCTGGTTGTCATGGTGCTGGATGAGGGGGAGTTTATGTGTGGGGTCAGGAGGGGTTTACAGTGTGGATGTAGCAGAGCCGTGTGTGTACGAGGTGTACGGAGCAGAGCCGTGTGTGTACGAGGTGTACGGAGCGGAGCCGTGTGTGTACGAGGTGTACGGAGCAGAGCCGTGTGTGTACGAGGTGTACGGAGCGGAGCCGTGTGTGTACGAGGTGTACGGAGCGGAGCCGTGTGTGTACGAGGTGTACGGAGCGGAGCCGTGTGTGTACGAGGTGTACGGAGCGGAGCCGTGTGTGTACGAGGTGTACGGAGCGGAGCCGTGTGTGTACGAGGTGTACGGAGCGGAGCTGTGTGTGTACGAGGTGTACGGAGCGGAGCCGCATCTGTGTACGAGGTGTACGGAGCGGAGCCGTGTGTGTACAAGGTGTACGGAGTGGAGTCGTGTAGGGACTTTTCCAAAAATGTTTGTAACTGCTCCATTGGGAGCCATGGTCTCGGTATTCTGTGAAGGGCTTACAAAGTGAGGTAATGGAGGCTGTAGGCAGACAGGAGGCTGAAAGCCGTGGACGGACATGGAGCAGATATCCTGGAAAACCTGGGACGAGTAGCAGAGGCACTACCAGTCACAGGCATACAGCAGAAGTCCTGGAGACTGCAGACAGGCTGCAGAGGTACTGACACCCACAGGCAGACAGGTAACTGAGGTATTGGAAGCCGCAGACGTCCTGGAGACTCAGACAGGTGCAGACATACTGGAAGCCACAGGCAGATTGGTAGCTGAGGTGCTGCAGGCCACAGATAGTCTGGAGATGTTCTGGAGACTGCAGACAGGTCGCTGCACACAAACTAATAGTCCTAATACCAGGACACAGGGGTGTATCTTGGTAGCCTTATATAGGCCAGTTAAGCTCAGCACATGGAGCGTGTCCGGCTACTTACAAAGCCCAACATGGAGCACAGGAAAGTTTAGCAGAGCGGGGGAAGGGGCAGATCCCAGACACGGGACAGGCGTGTAACAAGTGGATGCTGTCAGACAAATATCCAACAATGATCCATAAAATTGTGACAACTCTGAATTTCCCTTCCCCTTACATCTATTGATTAATTCTCTATTGATCTATTCTCCCCTTTATCAGTGAATACCATTTATTTTTATCCTTTATCAAGTAAAATAATAATTGCAGATAGTGAAAGTCATTCTTCTGTTACCCAAATCTCTGCTGAACATTACACAATGTACATATCACATTCCTCTAAATAATGGGCACAATCTAGTTATACCTTTATCAATCCATTCTGTGACATTCCCAAAGTGCTCACAATTCCTGTTCCTCCAGATCAGAGCACAACATAAGTAATAACCTATACTAAAATGGATTTTATTCCTGTCCAACACTGATCACACATTTTCCCACTCCACATTTGTCCCCTGTTTGTCCCAGGAGTCCCACTTCTAGGGGGAGAGCGATTGCCGCCTTTTCTCTGCACAATGATAGACATTTGGCTCATAGCGCAATGTCGGGCAAACACCTTCATTCACAAAAGTAAATCTTAAAGAAAATCCCTCACAATAACTATTGCACGGACGCTGCAAAGATCCACAGATCTGGAATCTTCAGACTGTAATCCTGAGAATTTAAGTGATTATCAAAGGGAAAATGTTCATTCTAATACGTCATTCTGAGAATTTTGGAATTCAGAAAATGAAGAGGAGGAAGGAGAATCAATAAAAAGGATATGAGAAGATCTCCAATACGGAACAAGAAAAAATGAACTTGAATATGAATGAATTTATGGATAATGTGTCATGAGTGTGTCCCGCTCTGAGGAGACCTCTGGTGAGTCTGGGATCAGAAGGTCACAGCACCTTATTGTTCACAGGTCTACAACTTGATTTGAGTGAATCTACTTTTTTTTTTTTTTAGTACTGTAGGAGTTAAGGACTCTTTCCATTCTGGCTGTCCTTTGTAGCCTTAATCTCAGATTCATTTCTTTTGTGACCACTCCCCTTTGTTAGAAAAATTCATGCATCTTACCATCTGACAGCGGTTATGGATTCTCATTTTATGCTGACCTTTATGGAAGGAGCCTGTCTCTAGACGAAGCTGAGGAGTTCTGACTATTGCAGCTGTGATGTTTAGCTGCATTGGAAGAGTTTGAAGTGTTTTTCCTTTTTGTGTCTATTTTCCCTTTGTCTCCTTTACCTTGTGTTGTATTAGTGCAGTGGTGAGACTACTGTTTTCGTCGGCCTTCTCACTTGCCATGGTAAGGCACGTGATGACGTCGGGTGGGGGAGGACCCGTATAAAGATGTTAGGGAGCGTAGGGTACAGACTCATGTGAGTTGCAGAAGGTCCCCTCTCCTCATCATCAGGGCCTTCCTTTTTTACCATTTCCATTGTTACTCTTTTGTTATGCTGTACACTGAGCTGTAGGCTTTAACGTGACGTAATATTTTGGTTTTGACACCCAGTTTTATCAGTTGAGCAGATTAATGTCCTGGCCAGGGGCTTAAATTTTGTCCCTGGCATTTTTTTGATAAGGATAGAAATCTTTCAGGTCATAATTACTCTAATATATTTACAATGTTTAATGGATCTGAAGGATTCTTCTCTGAACAGAAGGCCATTGCAATGTTAAGCTAAATGGATAAGGATCGTAATTTGGAAGACGAGACTCAAGAGCATGGAGCTAGGCAGACCTAGAAAAAAGACAAGTTTGGAAGCACAAGAAAGTGGATCTTCTCCGAATGTTTATCTCCAATGCATAATTACACTTGCTGAGGAATGAAGCATCTTGGTTCGGATAGGAGCATTCCATCCACGCATGACACCAACAAGGCCTTCAGAAGGTGTCGAATTGGTATCTGCTAACGCTCCACCACAGTTCGCTGAACAAAATTCCCAATAGAACTGGAGTCCAGATGAGCCGTCTAAGGGAGCTAAACGTCTCTAAACGATGCATACATGGAATGGAACGAGGAATAGGAAGAAGGCTTGCTTTTGCGGAGGGTAATCCCTCCTTCCAATTCCAGGTAATAGGTTTCCGGCTGCAAAGAACAGGTTTGGACAAGGTGCTCTGCTCCTAAACACAGTACCACGATTTGGAGATTTTCACAATGTAGATCAGATGTTTTGATACTGATTACTTTTGTAGGCTCAGGAACAGGAGCAGAAACAGGAACCTGAGAATCAAATGGCCTTTGGAAGGATGGAGCCAGGTGGATAGCTTTCTTCACACAGAAGACTTCCTTGGAACATTCCTATAACGTATGGCAAAGGAGATAAGATCATCCAGGGTAGTACGTATATCAAGACCAGCCAGTACATCATTGGTTCTCTTAGATAAAACCTTCCCAAAAGGTGTCCACCAGTGCCTGATCATTCCATCTTAATTCAAAAGGGTGGAGACGAGATGACCTGCGTCAGTTCCTCAAAAACGCTCCAGAAATTGTATGAGGTCAGTAGTAATTGGGTCATTTTTTCCCCACAAGGTACAGACCCAGGAGACAGCTTCTCCACCGAGGTGCGAAATCAGAAACACCACTTTGGACTGGTCTGAAGAAAATGATTGACCCAACAGCTTAAAATGCAGGGTGCATTGGTTAATGAACCCTGGGCATTGTTTGGGATACAGCATCCTAGTGCCAGTATGGCACTGCCTTTACTTCATATAGC
Organism: Anomaloglossus baeobatrachus; assembly: GCF_048569485.1. Taxonomy (NCBI): domain Eukaryota; kingdom Metazoa; phylum Chordata; class Amphibia; order Anura; family Aromobatidae; genus Anomaloglossus; species Anomaloglossus baeobatrachus. Next base: position 579,078,751 of record NC_134357.1, on the reverse strand, counting down.
AAAATCCTGAATGGGGCGTAGCCTGCGGCCGTTCAAGATGGACGCTAGGTGAACGAGCTCTATGAGTCACTAAGTTCAAGCGACAAATAAATCTACCCAAAGAAGAAAACACTGATCAAATTCTTTTTCATCAGACATAGGAATATCCTGTGATCATTTAGAGACTAGCCTCATCAGTTTCCTGAGGTAGATAAGAAAGATATAGGGAGTTATTCCTGGCAGGTCTGTGACACAATTCTAGGCCTGGGAGTCCCCTGAAAGCGAAAGCACTGAAGAATAGTGATTCCCCCAATGAATTGGTCCTCAGGGACCTTATAGGAGAAACTCACTACTGCTAATCTTTGGTTCACTGTTGGGGGATCTGAAGACCCTAAAACCAACTGTTTCTGATAAGGAAAAGATTAGATATCAATCATCTTTCCAGGCAGTGAGGGAAGCTGCAGCACCGCTGATATCCCTGGACTCCTGTCATCACAGAGTATGTGAGGGCTGTAACACCAAATAAATCACTCGGTCACCAAGCTCAAGCACATAAAAGTTTTATTAATTTCACACCAAAAGAATAAGAAGCTCCTAATAAATTGTCATTAAGGAATTTGTGACTGAACAGCATCCAGGGTGTGAGGAAGAGGCCGGGCTGCTGTGCTGAGGTTGCCATGGTTACTCCTCACACACTATACCTGCTGCTGTAACATGGCAGTGGAGCTGTGGTGCCGTACTTATAGGATCCTCAGCGGAGGCTGTTCTGATTGAGACAACTGAAGAAATCCTCTTATCTACAGGAGGCTCCTTACCTGTGAGGAACCGTAGCAGACCTGTATCTTCTAAATGCCTGCTCTACCTCCAAATAAGTTATATAGATAACTAAAGAGAACTACATTAACATATGTGGTACTGAACAAATTAAAGAAAATGCCTGGGGTTTCGAAAAATAATAAAACCACCTTAAATAGAAGAAACACTACACATAAAACAAATACCCCTCTTGTGCCTCATCAAAATGACAAAAGCAAGCAGTTACAAGCATCAAATGTTTTAGGGCATAGCCCTTCGGACCCTCCTGCACTTGCAAAAATTGGGCTCTCATCTAAGACCTGTAAGGAAGTCTTGAACTCTTGATCCACGTCCACAGCATGTAACACAGATACTAAATCGATGACATTGGAACAAAAGTGCAGTCAACGCAAAACAGAAAAACCTGCTGTACTTACCCAAAACCAGGATTATAAGATACCCTGGAGACAAAATCCACCAAGAGGCTCAGTACTATCTCCTTCCAAGCCTACAACACCCCTGCCTCAGGAAATAGATATATAAAAACACAAGTCAGTGGCTGCAGATATAAAAGCTGTGGAGATCAAAATAGCTTCACCCTCCCATGAGGAAAATAATGATAGTGTTCAAATACAAGGAGAGGACCACTGGATGGGCTGTCATCTACAGGAGATAGCTCATTTTCTTCCTGCAAGGGTAACTTCAGAAGAAGACGACAAATATACAAAACTAGTTTACCACACTAATATATCTGATGCAGCTAACATAGAGGAACCCAAGACTAATGGGGAAATTTCCACCCCTTCACCAGTTGATGAATCTGAAGGAAATGCAACTGCATCTAATAGCTCTGAGAATCTTCAATTCACAGGAGACAGCTTTATGAGTTCAAAGGATTCCTTATGGGAAAACGACTGTCTATCATTAAGTAATATCCCTGCTTCTAACTCTCCAATCACCAGATCACATTTAATAAAATTATGTAAAGCCTTTCAGGACAATATAGATAAACATCTCAAAAACATGAGCGATACAATTAAACGTACCATCAACCCAGACAAAGACTCCATTATGGATGACTCTAAAATACTAGATTGTGATGATGCCTACAGCCCAGATACCCATATTTCTGAATTGTCTGGTAAGGATTTTAATTCCCCTACAAGCAATAGTACAAAAGACTGTAAAATATTGGATTGTGATGATACCTACTGCACAAATACACGTTTTAGAATTGTGTGCTGGAAATCATAGTTACCCCTCAAGCAATTGTACAGAAGACGATGTCAACTCTCCGGACACTTATATATCAGGATTGTCTGCTGAGGATGGTAATTACCCTCCAAGCGATTGTACTGTGGATTCAATAATACTGGACTGTGATGATGCCGACTGCTCAGACACCCACATCACAGAATTATCTGCTAAGAAAATATTCAATGAAATGCTGGCCTCTATCAAACAAATATTTGCCCCACAGATTACAGATTTATCTACGGAAAACAATATCCAAAGGAAAACTGAAAATATGGATAATGCAATTCTGGTTATGCAACAAGAAAAAGAAGATTTAAATAATTCCATCAATTTAATACGTAAAGACATTTCAACTCTAAAAATGCAAAAGGCAAATTCTGAGGATTATGCTAGAAGAAAAAATCTGAAAATAAGAGGCGTTCCGGTAATCTCAACTGACTTAAAATATTACCTTAAGACAATGACAAGCACACTGATACCAGATCTTTCAAATAAACTTGTGTCTGATGCCTATAGAATTCCAAAACCTTCTTACCTCCCCAAGGAGACCCCTAGGGATATAATCGTCACCTTCTCCTCTCTCTATGCAAGGAATAAATTACTGTCACTAACAAGAAACTCAATGAAGCTCCCAAGAACTTTTGACTTGATTTCATGATTCAAAAACCTTTGTAAGTCAACTTTACAAGCTAGGAAACTTTCTAAGGCTATGTGCGCATGCTGCGTTTTTTTGACACTGTGTTTTTGGCCACTAAAAACGCACCCGCTGCAAAAACGCGCAAAAACCGCAGCGGTAAAAATGCATGCATTTTTACCGCGTTTTGCTGCGTTTTTGATCTCTGCGTTTTTCTGCGTTTTTCCAATGCATTGCATGGGGTGAAAACGCTGGAAAGAACTGACATGTCCATTTTTTTTTAAGCTCAAAAACACAGCTTAAAAAAAAAGTTGTGTGTGGACAGCAAAAATGAAAACTCATAAGCTTTGCTGGGGAAGCAAGATCATGCAGTTTTGAGCCCAAAAACACACCCGAAAAACGCTGCGAAAAATGAACTGTGCGCACATAGCCTTAAGACTTCACAAAAGAACTTATCAACAGTGGAATAAAATATAAATGGGCACAGTCCGTAACTATCAAGCTATGTTTAAACAACAAGTCCTTCTTTGTTTCATCACAGGAGGAAGGATTTCAGTTACTTCAACGCTTTAACATAAACATTGATCAGAATGGCCATCATATCTGCTCCACTTGATTAAGAATTCTTTTTACATGGTCTCTGATCAGTTGTAGTCTGAAAATATGGATCTTGATCTTAGGAGTTTTTAACTGAAAAGAATACTAAATCTTTCAGCCCTACTGGATCTACCAGTTATAAGGCTACTTCTAGGATTACAATGGATACTCCACCACTAACTTTATACTTTGGAACCACTACTCTTTCTTGGAATATCCTTTAGTACTTCTTCATTTAATGGTGGACTAAGGTCCTTAATTCAGGAACTGTTCGTTTCACCTCAAGGCCGGACTCTCTTCCCCCAGAGTTGACGTTTAATCTCGACCTGGGCAAGCGTAATAAAAATTGTGAGCTAAATATTGCTTGATATGTATTACTAACCTGACTTTTTATCCCCTTCTAGCTGTTGACCTTTCTTCAAGGAATATATTATACTGTACTCTACCTTTAGAAAGTTATATTCAAGACTTTATATAATCCTCCGCTACTTACTCTACACATTAATATTTTGCACGACTTATCCAAAAACTGAATTATAATGTAATTGTAGATGTTTAGATGCTTGTCATCTTTCCCTTTTTAAGGGATTTCCCTCTCCTTCCTGCTCTTTACCTCTTCCCTAATAAAGATTTCCTTCCCTACCTTTCTCTTTCCCTTCCTCACCTCCCTTATGTTTCAGATTCCTATGTGTTAAATGTTTATGTACAATATGAGTAAGTAACTAAGTTACTGGAAGCTTTTAATTGTTTTTATGGTAATGTACTGTATTGTATTGTACTGTATTGTATTGTATATACCCTTATGTTCAAATTATCCTATACAAATATTTTAAACACATATAGCAAAATCCTGGTGGTTGGTTCTCTTTAAGATTCCTTTCTCAAAAGCTTTTGTTATGAGGAGAGCATATTTTGTTTTAAATGTTGAAAAAGGATCCATAGTTGTAATCCCTTAGTGTATGGGGTCGGAGAGATTAATCTGAGCTTCCTTAAAGTCATCCCTGTTTTGCATGACTATTCCATCCCCCTTGTCTGCTAATAGTTACTATATCTGAATCATTTCATAATGATATTAGGGCAACTTTTGTTTTTTATTTAGGTTATTTTGGGTATATGGGAGTGTAAATGTGATGCTTCCACCAGGGGGAGCCAGTACTGAGGCAGAATCTAGTGCTTCTAAGTGTAGTTAGGCGAAAGCCCATTAGAGGAATGATGCAATAGAATGGTCAATCAAGGCGAAAGTCAGTGCCAGGAAGTCACGTAGGTACAGAGTGATAAGCAGAGCTGGAGTCAAGTGAAAGCCAAGAGTTGGAAAGCCAGAAGGTATAGTCAGGAGCTGGAGGGGAGCAGAGCTGTAGTCAGATAGCAAACCGGGGTCGTAAACCGAGAGGACAAGTTAGTATAGAGGGAGTGGAGACGGGATAACAAAGCAGAGAGCGGGTTAGGGAGAAAGGTAGGTAAGACAAGACGGGAAGGACAAAGGTCAGGGAAAGGAGTACTAGGTAGTGGGTAGGATCAGAACAAACTCACAGGAACCAAAAGCGCACACTGTAGAGCAGGAACTATCACTGAAAACAGTTCCAAGATAAGGAAGCATGACCCCTGGAATGAGGCACAACAGAATAGGCTCCTCCCATCAGATCAAACCCTGGAGAATAAAGACAGCAGGAAAACAAACACACATAATTGCTTTCCACAAGCAGAGTCATACGTGAATCATGATAGTAATTTTTCCGATTTTATTGAACTCTTCAAGCACCAAGTCGAGGAAAGTGTCCAAAAAATGACCTTAGCTTTCAAGGGGTAAAAGCTTGATTTTAGAAAAACATCAATATGTAATCCAGTGTCATATAGAAATTATAAAATCCATAAAGACTCAACAAGACCCCTATGCAGCTGACCCCCTCCTTTGGAAACAGGTAACTAAAAAGAATCCTCTAGCAGATGTAAGGCCAATTTCATCTTGAATGCACAAGAATGTAGAAAAGGACAGATGTATGACCGGTAGAGATAAGAGCAGCAGGTGAACAGAAAAATAGCAGAGAAATTAAAATCTTGTGTTTCTCCTTATAGAAAATATGAATTGAGGTTTTATGAACTGCAACAATATAATAGATAGGAAAGTCATATTTTGAAATTTGTGATATAGTGGAGAACACAAAGCATTGTTCCGCATCTATGGGTGATGGCCGGGGTCCCGCCAATAGGATATCGGCCAGATAGATAAAAAATATCTATGCAATGTCTCCTATCTATGAACAGATATAATCGTGATAGGAAAGATTATTGTAATATCTCCCACCTGGGACCTCCAGGGGCAAAGATATCAGAATGTTGGGACCCTCATAATTTTCTAAGACTTAGATACATCCTATAGTTATCTGAAGTCCAGCCCTGTTATAAGTCACCAGTATGTGAGTGTAACTTGTGTTAATAAAAAGCTAATGCCAATTATGATCCTCATTCAATGAAAGGAATATTGTCATGTAGGATTGCTCCACGTTCCATTGGAGTCCTTCCCTCCATAAATCTGAAGCCAATTTTTGTGACCCAGATTCAATAATTTTCTTTTGTTATTCCCTTTTATTTTATGTAATTGTATATACCCTATTGTTTTGTTCCCCCTTGTAATATTTTTTGTATATTTTATTAACACTGCTTACTTTTCAGATTAATTATCTAAAATTAATAGATTTATTCCAATTACTCTATATATTGCATCCTGAAGCCATACGCTACCTGTAATGTGTGTCTAATTGGCCTGTATATTGGTGGTGGCAGCTAGTAGTAGTTCCTTTCATTTTTGTGGAGTTGGCAGTGACTGTATCGAGATGTAGATATATTCCATGAGATAGAAAAGGTTGTATATATACTATACCCTCACTGTGAGCTCCCCAATAATCGGCCTAGAAGTGGAAACAGTGATGGCCTCTTCCGTTAAGCGTCGGTCAATTGCATAATTATCCTGACAATTGGGGGCAGCAGCGTGCTGTTTTGTGACATCTTGTATCAAATGTTTTTCTGTTTGGGGGACTATCGTTATCCATTGTGAAATTTAAGGGCTAATTTACATATGATTGTGTGAAGGTCCATGAATAAGGGGTATTTATCTATGGTATTTGTGGGACAAATCAAGAGTATTATAGATAGCACAATAGACTACATTTCCAAAAGTTTATAGGAAAATAAATAAAAAATTTGCACGAATATTATTGTCATTTAGTTGACATTTTTTCCTTAGTTTAGCTAAATAGATGTTTATCTGACCGTCCTTTAAATGGAATTTGTCACTGGGTTTTGCTATCTGATCTCAGAACAGCATGATATAGGGGAAGAGACCCTGGTTTCAGCGATGTGTCACTTCCTTGGCTGCTTGCTGAAGTTTTGATAAACATCAGTTTTATCTGCTTAAGATCTACCAGTTCTTGAAATGCTGCTCTGTGTATAATCCCACCCACAACACCGATTGGCAGCTGTGTACAATAAGCAAAGACAGAAAGCTGCCAATCATGGGTGGGGCAGGGCTATACAGAGCTAATGGAGATTGACGATACATGGTAGAAGGTTTACTAGTTCTCTAGTGATAATCCCCTAGTGGTAATACAGTGATTTTATTAAAACTACAGAAAGCAGCCCAGTAAATGACACTTCAGAGTCCCTCTCTGTCACAGCGTTTTGCTGCGTAAAATGTTCCCTCACTTTCTATTTTTCCTGCTATCAGTATTCATTGTACTAGGTATCTCCTCTGTTGGGATTTCATCCTTTTACCGTTAGGACCTAAGGGAACTCTTCTTCCCTTCAGTTGCTAATAATCTGTATTTTCCCTTGGGTTTAAATACTCTCATGTTCCCTGGACTTGTGCTGGTGATATTCAGTTCATTCATAAGTTCTGGATGCAAGCAGGTGGCTTGCACGCATCAGTAATATCATTGTTGCTCTTTACTGAACTTTTTACTGAGTCGTCTAGAGATAAGTTGTTTGTTGTTTTCCCTTGTTTGTTATCTCTGTGTGTCCTTTAGTGCTTAGTGGGGTTGACGAAGAGCTCATCCCATCCGTTCCCTATTTAGGGCTCAGATCAGGGTCAGGCTAGAGTCAGATATCCGGCTCGGCGCATAGGTGTGGAATCTATCTAGGGTGGTGAGGGAACTCAGATCCCAGGGTAGACTAAAGGTGGCTTTACACGCTACGATTTCGCTACAGCAATCTCATTGGGGTCAAGGAATTTGTGACGCACATCCGGCCGCTGTAGCAATCTCGTTGTGTGCGATTTTGAATCATCGCAAAAACTTTCAAAATCGCCCATCGGTGACATGCCCCCCTATTCCCAATTATTGTTGCTGCTGCTTGGACGATGTAGTTCCTCATTCCTGCGGCAGTACACATCGCTATGTGTGACACCGCAGGAACGAGGAACCTCACATCACCTGCATCATGGCAGCAATGAGGAAGGAAGGAGGTGGGCGGGATGTTACGTCCCGCTCATCTCCGCCCCTCCGCTTTGATTGGGCGGACGCTTAGTGACGACGCTGTGACGCCGAACGAACCGCCCCCCTTAGAAAGGAGGCGTTACGCCGGTCACAGCGACGTCGCTACGCAGGTATGTGTGACGGGGTACGCGATTTTGTGCGTGACGGGCAGCGATATGCCCGTATCGCACAAACGATGGGGGCAAGCACGCACGCTATCGATCTCGCAAGCGAGATTGCAGCGTGTAAAGCGGGATTAAGTCAGGGGTCACAATCTCCCCCTTCCCTAGGCTTCCCTTTCGCTGTTCATTTAGTACTTCCCCGTACCTAGCGTGACACTATCTTTACATTATTCTGATTTTTAATTAAGTAGTAAACAGTTAGTGACCGAATCCCATTAAATTCACAAAACCCCAGCATAGGTATCATAAATGTTACTTGCTTTTCACACAGAGCTAGGCCCCTTTTAGCTCTGGTCTCTTCTACACCCATAATCTAAACTGTAATAAAGGTTTGTGGGCAGAGATGAGTGAACCTGAATAGTAAAGTTCAGTGTTTGTACCAAATACAGACTTTGTAAAAAAATCAGTGTTAGAGTTCGGAGTTCGGGTGCTTTACGTATCCTAACCACTCGATCTAGCATCGGTATGCTCGGGTACACTCAGTGCTCAGCCCAGTGCGAGCCGCTTGCAGTGTGTGAATGGCTTTCACGGGGAGGTAAAAACATTGTTATAGGTGTATTGTGCACAAGGAAAAAACTCCGCCATCCCTCCCCCTGTAATAAATACTCTGTTAATGGCCAGTTACATGTGGGCGGAGACCCGAACTGCCCAATCAGTGGCTTCCAACGGGGTTCAGGTCAAGTCCGGTTTCCGAACTAAACTTTAAATAAAGTCCAACTGAAAAAGCCGAACCCGAACTTCAACGGGTCCACTCATCTCTATTTGTGGGTAGCCCCACAAAAAAAACAATCCCTTTGGATATTAGACATATAAAATCCTTCCATTTTTTTTATTACAACAATTATCTTTTGCAAAAGGGATTGTTTTTATAACATAAAGAGCCCAGTTTATGCGGGGACCACTCTTGATGGATGAAGTGCCTCTTCATGAATCTGGAGCGTTTGACGAATAGCATGTGCCTCTTTGTTTAAGGAGCTGTGGTGTCATGCCCCCGTCCCACCCAAACTCTGCCAATTTTGGAGTGAAATGGCAAAATCTGCCAAAATTTGAGAACTATGAATTGATCCAAATTTATGGGAATTTTCACAGCTTCTGTAACTTTTTTTTGGCATAAAAGCTTTGATAAACTGGGACCAGACTGTCTTAACAACTTCCACATATCTAGGATGCATAGTGCGATTCACTTCTGCGCTGTCATGGCTGGGGACAGAAGCTATACCAGCTGTATATTACAATACAAAGGGAAGGGGAAAATAATGCCCTATAACTAGGGAAAGAGTGAAGTGGTGACCCCTGACAATACAGCTCACCCTCACTGCCCTCACCAACCCTATACAGGTTCTGCACCTATCGCCGAGCAGGAATACCTCACCCTAGGCAAACCCTGATATGGCCCTAAGTAAGAATGGCAGGTATGAGCTCTTCGTCAACATCACTAACGCTAAGAAAGACAAAAGGAAACAGTACAGGGGAGACACAAATGCTACCACCTGCCTGAAACCAGGTACATAGCAAAATTCAAACACTTATCTTAGGAGTAGTTACCACAGAAGTCTGTAGAACAAAAATAGGAAACAACCGCTGCAAACCACAGCCAGAATCAACTATAAACCTCACCCAAAGCACCCAAGGGTGAGGTTTATAAAGGAAGTCAGAGGCTCACAACTGAGAGGAAAAAAACCTGACCGTTTTCCAGAGTCATAGAGTACGCTGCTGCAGAAGCAGAAAACTGTCAGTTAACAACATGTCCTGCAAATCTCTGGGATTTTCCAACACTTCTGCCATTCTCTGCCGGCCATGACAACTCTGTGACATCCCCTCACTATATTTGTGCTAAATGCCTACAGCTCTGACTCAACTCCAGAGGTTCGCAGGCAAAATCATCACAGCTAAACAATAGAGAAAGACAGGCATGAAGAATACACATTTACAAGCATTTTTTAACAAAGTCAAGTTTTGAAATGCAATTAGATACAATATGATATACTTCAGAGTTCCTATCTCCAATCTGGGGCTGCACTTTTTAGTAAATAAATCAGTGGGCAACCTGAGATTAGTGAATTATCTAAATATAATCCAGTATCAAAACCTTTCACAAATGTTCATGAAGGCTCTCAAAATACCCAACTTACTTGCAAAGTGGAGCTCGAATTTCCACTTTGTGGGATCTTAGTATGTAGAGCGGGAACCCACAAATCTCTGCGGCTGCTCTAAGCACAAGAAGTAGCTCTGTCAACTAATCCAGGGCTGCCACAAACTTTTTTTTTAAGGTTTTACTGAACTGCTTAAGAAGGATGCCGCAGAGCTGGGGTCGTAGAGCTCACTCTTCCACTGTGAGGGTGATCACTGAGGGTTGTGGGATCTCACAACCTGGAAGTTCCTTTTGGGGGACATTAGGGACACTTCAAAAAGTTTTGGTACTGGATATTATTTAAAAAATTCACTAATCTGCGACTTTTCACTGTTTTAGTAAATAATAAAGGCAGCCACAGATTTATTATAAGCACTATTTAGAGGGAAAGTCATCTAACACATTGCGCTAGAAACTGGGGGATATTACCCTTGTAACAGAGTCAGCAGCAGATCCCCCTATAAGGCTGGAATCACACTTATGCATGTAAAATCGGTCCGAGTCTCATGCTAGAAAGTGAAGGAGGACCCCGGCACACAGTCCAAGAAAAATTGAACAGTCCAGGTATGGTGTGCTTGAATGATTTTTATTTTCACAATTAAACGGTACTGTCCAACGTGTCGGCTCGTACAAGAGCCTTCATCAGGGACGGAAAAGTACTGGGACATGCATGATACAAAAAAAGGAGAGAAAACAGAAAATGATTTACAATTACATCATGACATGGCACCAAGCGTGAAAAAATTGAGAAAACAACATATTACCTATGGGGGGATGTGGAAGAAAGGGGACGGTGTCGCAACATGAATGTGAAGAAGTGGTGAGGATATATACAGCCGTATAAATAGTCAGTGGGATAAGGGAATTAAAAATTGAGAAAGGAAGGAAAGAGAAAAAAAGGGGGAAGAAAAGGGAGAAGGAAAAGAAGGGGGAGGGGGGAAGAAGGGGAAGGAAATGGAAGAAGAGAAAGAAGAAAGGGAGAGAAGGAAAGCTCAAGAGAAAAATGAGAAGGGGGAAGGGGAAAGATGCTAGAAAGTAGCATGAGCTCTGTTCACGTTATGATCAGAGTGCAATGCAACTGCAATGCGATTCTGTGATTTTTCAATTGATTGTAGTCCGTGTGTAATCCGTGTTTGATGCGTACGTGATCCATTTTTATTCTCAGCAGCTATGTCATCTGCCATTCAGCTCTGCTACATGGCCGCTGAGAGCAGACACAGACAGAGCTATGTAGCAGAGCTGAATGGCCGCTGATAGTAGACACAGACAGAGCCGCGCGATCAGAATGAAGTCAGATGAACTTCACCCGACTTCACTGTCATCCCGCGGCTCTGTCTTTGTGTCATGGCCAGATTTTCGGTCACCGGTGAAGGTATCACCGGTGACCGCAGATCCCCTGAGTGACTGCAGTGATCTCCGCTATCAGCGGTGCCATCACTGAGGTTACCTGCGGCCACAGCAGAAATCCTCTCGCTGAGATCTGTGGCCGCGGGTAACCTGAGTGACGTCATCGCTGATAGCGCGACTCACTTCAGTCGCTGCGGGGAGCTCACAGAGAGCAGTCGTGGTCTGTGACCGCTCTCTGTCAGCTTCCGATGTAACAGAGCTGAAAGCGTCGTGGGACCTCTGTGGATTACGTCGGACATGGAGGGGTATTTGGGGACTTTAATAAAATGGTGAAAGAGGTTGTTGTTTTTTGTCATTTATTACAAATAAAGGATTTTTGGATGTGTGTGTTTATTTTCTTTAACTAACAGGTTAATCATGGAAGTTATCTTGGGGAGACATCTGCCATGATTAACCTAGGACTTAGTGGCAGCTATGGGCTGCTGCCATTAACTCCTTATTACCTCGATTGCCACCGCACCAGGGCAATTCGGGATGAACCGGGTACAGTCCCTGGACTGTCGCATCTAATGGATGCAGCAATTCCGGGCGGCTGCAGGTTGATATTTTTAGGGTGGGGGGCTCCCCATAACGTGGAGCTGCCAATCCTGAGAATACCAGCCTTCAGCCGTGTGGCTTTACCCTGGCTGGTATCAAAATTGGGGGAACCGCACATCGTTATTTTTTAAATATTTATTTATTTATTTAACTTCATGATATAGACCCGCCCACTGGCAGCTGTGATTGGTTGCAGTGAGACAGCTGTCACTCATCGTGGGGGCGTGTCTGACTGCAACCAATCATAGGCGCAGGTGGGCGGGGAAAGCAGGGAATACGAGATTGAATAATGAGCGGCCTGCTTTTTCAAAAGAGAAGCCGCCAGTGTGAACGCCGTGCAGCGCCGCGCCGGTGATCGTGGATCGGTGAGTATGAGAGAGGGGGTGGGAGGGAGAGACTGACATGGACAGAGAGAGAGATAGAGCCAGAGAGAGAGACCGACCGACCGACAGAGAGAGAATAGAGACCGAGAGGGAGACACCGACTGACAGAGATAGATTGACCGACATTGTCAGACCTCACTCATTTACCAGTGTTTTCTGAAACATGCGATAAATGTATTTAGAAAAACGGATGTCACTAGGATGGTGTGTGTGCCGTCCCTGTGACATCCACTTATTTACCCGCTCCCATAGAGTTGCATTGGAGAGACTTGTGCGAGAAACTCACCAAAACGCAGCATGCTGCGATTTTTTTCTCAGTCCGATTTGGACTGAGAAAAAAATAGAAGATGGGAGCTGCCTCATTGATTAACATGGGTCCGAGTGCAGTGTGAGAATTTCTCGCCATTGCACTCGTGCGAGTTAATCACAAGTGTGAAGCCGGCCTAACAGTGCGTCATGACCACATTCTTATGGTTTGAAAAATACGATAAGTTTAAAAAGAGAGAAAATAGTTCTATCCCTCACCAATTCTTACTTGAGCAATTGTAGCCAATTTTTAAATAAAACCCTTTGAATTATAGTACATCATGATGGCTTCTCCCATGTGACTCATCTGACAACAGAACCTGATTAATGATAAAAAACATTTGGTAAATTCTGAAAACAAGAATGGCTGCTCCGCTCTGTTGGTTTTCTGATGGTCGGCAAGACTTGATTTACCAGTTAAGCATTTCAATTATTCACAGAATGAAAAAGGTTCCTTCCCTATGCGGCTTCTTCACATGTTTAACAAGATCTGATTTCTAAGAAATACATTTTCCACCTTCAGAACATAAAAATAGTTTATTTCGTGTGATGTTTTTGATGGTAAACAAGACCTGATTTCCTAGTAAAACATTTACCACATTCTGGGCATGAAAATGGCTTCTCCCCTGTGTGAGATCTATGATGCCAAACAAGATCTGATTTCCGAATAAAACATTTCCCACACTCTGAACATGAAAATGGCTTCTCCCCTGTGTGATTTTTCTGATGTCTAACAAGGTGTGATTTCTGAATAAAACATTTCCCACACTCTGAACATGAAAATGGCTTCTCCCCTGTGTGAGATCTATGATGCCAAACAAGATCTGATTTCCGAATAAAACATTTCCCACACTCTGAACATGAAAATGGCTTCTCCCCTGTGTGATTTTTCTGATGTCTAACAAAGTGTGATTTCTGAATAAAACATTTCCCACACTCTGAACATGAAAATGGCTTCTCCCCTGTGTGAATTTTCTGATGTTTAACAACGTTTATTTTCTGAATAAAACATTTCCCACACTCTGAACATGAAAATGGCTTCTCCCCTGTGTGATTTTTCTGATGTCTAACAAGGTGTGATTTCTGAATAAAACATTTCCCACACTCTGAACATGAAAATGGCTTCTCCCCTGTGTGAATTTTCTGATGTCTAACAAGGTCTGATTTATGTATAAAATATTTCCCACACTCTGAACATGAAAATGATTTCTCCCTAGTAGGAGCCGTTTCATGTTCCACATCCCTTCTGTAACTTTTAGTTTGCATACAATTCTGTGATAAATCAGAATTTTGGACTTGTTTGAAAAGATCAGATGATAGAGCTTTCCGAGGAAGGACTGGAGGTATATCTGGAACAGCAGCATGCTCTTCATATGTATCATGTGTTATACTTTCATCATCTGTTTTAAATTCTGAAGATATTAGAGGTCCATCTGAACTCCTGATACAGTTATCGGCTAAAAATAAACACAACGTTATTATTTTTTATTATATAATTTTGAAAGTAGATTTATTTTTTTAAACCAGAACATATGAAATTAAATTAGGAAACAAATTATTCTTAATTTGTTTTCCAATTTTGAAATCTTAAGCGGGCTTTACACACTACAATATATCTAACTATGTCTCGGCGAGGTCACGTCGTTAGTGACGCACATCCGGCATCGTTAGTGACGTAGTTGCGTGTGACACCTACGTGCGATTCGGATTGTACGAAAAACCGTGATCGCATACACGCCGTTCAATAGCTAAAAATTGAACGTCCGGTTGTTCAATGTTCCCGAGGCAGCACACATCGCTGTGTGTGACACCCCGGGAACCATGAACACATCTTACCTGCGTCCCGCCTGTAATGCGGAAGGGAGAAGGTGGGCGGGATGTTTACGTCCCGCTCATCTCCGCCCCTCCGCTTCTATTGGCCGGCCGCTGTGTGACGTCGCTGTGACGCCGAACATCCATCCCCCTTCAGGAAGTGGACGTTCGCTGCCCACAGCGAGGTCGTATGGAAGGTAAGTACGTGTGACGGTGTTTAATCGTTTGTGCGACACGGGCAACAAATTGCCCATGCCGCACATACAAAGGGGGCGTGTGCGATCGCATACGAGATCGCATATGTGATTGCAACATGTAAAGCAGCCTTAAGAGTTACATCTTCATTAACTCGGATCTCCCATTCCTAGCACCAGTTCTATGGAATGCGCTACAGTAAATAATCTAATTGATTGTCGCAATGTGACTGTAGGATAATGAGGGACAGGAGGCTCCTATACTTTCCCTAATGCTAGGAGACCTTAGGCTATCCCTAACCTCTGGATTCTCCCTGAACGTGGGAGTATGGCAGGAGTATGATGGAAATACAGATTAAGAGACAGATGGGAAAACCAAAATTCAGACACACTACAAACTCACAGAAATAAACAGTGAGAGACTAAGGAGAAAAGCAAGAGCAGGAAGGCAGAAACAAAAAAACAACAAGGGTTAACATCACAACTGCTCACAGCAATAATGCATGACAACCATCAGTTTGTATCACAACACCTCACCAGACCTGTATAGGTAAACTATAGCTGGCATTAATGGAATAGTCCAGCCAGCATATACAGAAGGGGAGCGAATGATACTGACTCCCCTACAGCATGTGATGAAAGACATTAACAAGGAGCCCAGCAGAGAATAAGTCTTGCTAGTCTAAAGCGGGCTTTACACGCTACAACAAATCTAACAATGTGTCGGCGGGGTCACGTCATAAGTGACGCACACCCGGCATCATTAGTGTTGTTGTAGCATGTGACAGCTACGTGCGATTGTGATTGAACGTAAAACCGTTCATGGCATACACGTCGTTCATTTCCTTAAAATTGCACGTCGGGTTGTTCAATGTTCCCGAGGTACCACACATTGCCGTGTGTGACACCCCGGGAATGATGAACAGATCTTACCTGCGTCCCGCGGCTCCCGCTGGCAATGCAGAAGGAAGGAGGTGGGCGGGATGTTTATGTCCCACTCATCTCCGCCCCTCCACTTCTATTGGCCGGCTGCCGCGTGACGTCGATGTGACGCCGAACGTCCCTCCAACTCCAGGAAGTGGATGTTCGCCGCCCACATCGAGGTCGTATGGAAGGGTAAGTATGTGTGACGGCAAATAATCGTTTGTGTGACACGGTCAACAAATTGAACGTGCCGCACATACGAAGGGACGGGTACGATCGCAAGGTGTAAAGCAGGCTTTACTAAGTATGTGGTTCGACGCCTGCATCTCCGTGCGCTGCTCAGACATCCGAGGAGTTAGCAAGCAGAGTGCCAGAATCTGTAATTTCCACAGATCCTGATGCCGCCATGAAAGTTGGCGATGCCTGCAAGCATCTCGTTGTGACATTGATCCACAACATAGACAATTTCAAAAAGGGTTTTTTTTTCAAAGACGAAAATAAAATAGAGACAGATGCCAAACATTTAATGGGCTTGTCCGGGGCTATAACGCTGATGGCCTATTCTTAGGCTTTGTAACCAAAAGGTAGCATGGTCTTGCTGTCTGTGCAGATAAACATTAGCGCTCCAATTCATCAAGACCGGCGATGTACAATGAAAATTGATGTCAGGGACTGAAGTGAGATTTCTAGCATAGGGAACATCGCAGTTTGTTATGAATTAGAGAAGCGGTGGCATCACACCCTTCTTCTGGCCTAGCTCTGCCCATTTTTGCAAAGCTGGTTAAAATTGGCGTGAAACCTCCAAAATGTGCACAATTTATTTTTTGTACATTCATTTATTAATGACTGTAGAATGGCTATGACGTATCAATGTTTGGAATCAGCGGTACAATAGGATGTTGATGAAATAGAGAATCATGACTGTAAGGCACTAGAGTGTTAATAAGTGCTGAGAAAACCGTGCAATGTAAAAAAAACAACGGTTATCGTAATCAAAGCAAACATGAGACTATAACAATATAGCTCTGCAGTGCAGCCAGGCCAACCATCTGTCTTTATAAAATCCTTCCCCGGTCTTCTTTCCAAGCTTATTGAGCAATTCACTGGGGGCAAAAAGAGGGTTTTCAGGTTCCATCTGGTACCAAACATCAATGATGTATTTACTAGTGTCAAGACCAACATAATCCAAAAGCTCAAAAGGACCCATTGGGTAACGGGCTTCCAATTTCATTGCAACATCCATGTCTTCCTTAGATGCATGACCTCTTTCATGAAGATGCATGGATTCCATTAGGTATGGTACCAGAAGACGGTTAACAATGAACCCTGGGATGTTCTTATGTACCGCCCCAGCGCCAGCAGCCGGGCTGCTGCTCAGATCCGGATCTGCGGTGGCTCGAGCGGTCTTCGGACCTGAGAGAGGTCGCGCGGACACTCGAAATAAAAAGGGGGGTATTTACAGGGGATTTTGTGGTTAGAGTTCGTGACGCCACCCACGGTGTGTGGTAAGGTGGAGTACCACCACTGCTGTTGGGAGCGCAAAACCGAAATTCTGAGCACTGCTGCAGCAAGAAGGGAGCACGCTTGGATCCCATGCCCGATGGTGTTGCTTGTTAGCCTGTGATCATTCCCTTGGCACCTTCTTTACTTGTTGGCCCCTGTAGTTTAAAACTAGTCGGGTCCCGCTCACCTGTATGGCTAACGGAGTGAGCTTGCTCTCAGGGTTGACGCTTGGTATTTTCTGGACTGTGTATTGGGAAAGTCCTATCCCCCTCGTTGCGCTAGTAACCCGATTTTGGAGCGGGTGGAGAACGAATCATGAAGTCTTCGCCCTCGTTGGGTAAATTACAAGGGCGCTTGAAGCTACTTCCCGGCCTAGGGTCCAAGTACCCTGTCGTGCCCTGGCCCCTGCCCGGAGACGGTTCAAGGCCGCCAGCTGCCCTCCTCGGCAGTTCCGTGCCCCTTGACATGATCCCCTGCGACTGGGGTTCCAGCTCGTACCAGGCCCAGACCAACGTCTGCCACCTAGTACTGAGGAGCCCAGCTCCTAACCTGTGACCTCTCCTCTCAAGAGTCACTTCACAACTCCCCTCTCTTCACACTCCTGACCCTCCCAAACCACCCCCCCCCCCCCCCAAGTAGGCAGCCTTATTCCCTTCAGGCTACCCAATGGCGTGTCTGGTGGGTGTGGTGGAGCGTGTTTCTAGGATTTTTGATTGGCTTGGCTCTTAGCAACATGAAAAGGTCAGGGACCCGTAACCAAGGAGGTGAATACTGTGCATAAGGGCAGACTGCACAATTCCCTGTGACGACCTGATAGGCCAGGGCGTCACACTTACATGACACAGGCATCTTTCCTAGTGTTTAACTGAAGTCCATGAGAGAGTCAGAAGTTGTTTGGCTATTCATTGGTGTTTTAATGACCTCCTCCAGCTTCATCATTGGTACTGGATTAAAGAAATGCAGCCCTCCGAACTGATCCTGCCTAGTTGTGGAGTTGGCTATATCAGTTATTGCCAATAAGAATGTGTTGCTGGCAAATATGGTGTGTTCTGGTGCAAATCTGTCCAGTGTCTTGATTAGTGCATTTTTCACTTCCAAGTTTTCTATTATGGCTTCCACCACCAGATCATTGCTGTGCACCATGGCCGCTGGGTCTGTGCTTGTGCTGAAGTTTGAGAGGGTTTTGCTGATGAACTGTGAAGCAGCCTCAGGTTTGTCTGCAAACATCTTCTTAAGGCTGCTTTACACGTTACAATTTCACATGTGATCTCGTGTGCGATGTGACACGCCCCCATCGTATGTGCGGAACGTTCAATTTGTTGCCCGTGTCGCACAAACGATTAAACCCCGTCACACGTACCGTATTTTTCGCTTTATAAGACGCACTTTTGTTCCCCCAAATTTTGGGGGAAAGTAGGGGGTGCGTTGTTACGAGGGGGACCCGGGGAAGCGTGCCAAGATGGGAAATGGACTGCTTCCGCCGGTCAAGGTCCACTGTGCGGTGTAAGGGACCGCCGCTATGGTGGGTGAAGAGTGAGCGGGTTGCTGCTAGCGATCGTCTGGAATGTCACAGACGATCTATATACACCGATCTGCCCTTACCCGTGAGGGTTGTATGGCACAGATCTCACGGCTCGGTGTACCTGTTGCACGGGGAAGCACAGAGGTGCCCACGCACGTGTGCCAGTGGAAGTCACGAGAATATGGCACGAGGGTAGCACAGAGGTGCCCACGCACGTGTGCTTTCAATAACCAGGTGAGTCCAATGGAGACTTGAGGAGCTCACCTGGGACAGGAACACGGCCTGTTGACGGGGGTACTGCCGGAGCAGCAAGGCAGGAACACGGCCTGCAAACGAGGTACTGCCGGAGCAGCAAGGGCCAAGCCCACAAGAGACAGTAATGCCTGAGCAGTGGCGTGGCAGCACGCTGCCAGACATCCAAACATAGAAGGACGGTCGCGCGCCGCCATGATGGCAGGGGGAGCTTTTAAGGAGGTGCAGCTCCACCCGAGGGCGGGCGCGAGGCGGAGATGACGGACTTGACCCAATCAGGGTCCACGACGTCCCAGCCTGGCCAGTCAGGATTCACCACGTCACCAGCCTTGTCATCAAGCCGTGTGACGTCAGTGAGCGAATCAGGAACCACCACGCATTGCACATGCTCACCCTCCTGCCTCTGGGAAAAAGAGGCGGGATCCTCGGTCTCACAATGTGGAGAGATAACGGGAATCTCACTGCTTCCCTGAGCAGTAAACCTCTGCACATTGCGCAGCCTCGCAGACCTTCGGGGCCGCTGAGCAGGAGAGTCTGCGGCAGGCCAGAAATGGGAGACCGCTTCACTCCTTGTAACAGGAGAACCACTAGGTGTCACCCTTCTGCTGCCTCTCTGAGAAGGTATCTCCTGCACACTGCGCAGTCTGGCAGACCTTCGGCGCTGCTGAGCAGGAGTGCTCGTGGCAGGCAAGGAATGGGAGACTGCCTCAGTCCTTGCCTCAGGAGAGCCACGAGATGTAACATTACCCCCCCGTCTAGGCCCCCCCCCCTGTCCGTGCTCGAAGGCCGCTATCAAACCCGGGGCGCGGATATGATCCTCCAACTCCCAGGATCTATGCTCCGGACCACGGCCGGCCCACTCCACGAGGTAGTACCTCTTGCCCTGTATGACTTTTGTCTCCACAAGTTTTGCCACCTCAGGGTCGTCGGACGGGGAGTCGGTTTGAGCCGGCAGGGACCCCGAGAATTTATTAAGTCGTACGGGTTTCAGGAGGGACACGTGAAAGGTGTTGGCTATAGCCCAGCGTGGAGGGAGCTGGAGTCGATATGCCACTGGGTTTACCTGCTGTAGTACTTTAAACGGACCCAGATACCTAGGGGCGAATTTGGCTGCCTGTACCCGTAGGTTAACATTCTTAGAGGACAGCCATACTAGGTCACCAGGGGCGAAGGATGGTGCAGGGCGGCGGCGAACATCAGCCGTTGTCACCATCCGGTCTTTAGCCCTTTTAAGAGCCTCTTGGGTGTCATCCCAGATCTCCCGGGCCTTGGTCGCCCAATCCTCCACTCTAGTATCGGGTGACGTAATGGGCATCGGAACCGGGATTCTGGGATGTTGTCCGTTATTGAGTAGGAACGGAGTCTGGCCAGAGGATTCATGGACCGAATTGTTAATGGCAAATTCGGCCCAAGGAAGGAGGTTAGCCCAGTTGTCGTGGTGCGCGGATATAAAATGGCGGAGGTAAGTTACCAAGGTCTGATTAGTCCTCTCCACTAGTCCATTGGTCTCGGGATGGTATGCGGAGGAGATGTTCAGCTCTATCTGCAGGAGCTTACAGAGCTCTCTCCAGAAGCGAGACGCGAACTGGGGACCCCGGTCGCTCACCACCTTGTCAGGCATGCTATGCAACCTAAATACATGCCGAATGAACAAGGTGGCAAGAGCACGTGACGTCGGGAGTCGTGGGAGAGGCACCAAGTGGACCATTTTAGAGAAGTGGTCCGTGATGACCCATACGACCCTGTGCCCTGCTGACTTGGGCAGATCTCCCAGGAAGTCCATCCCCACCACTTCCCAGGGACGATCCGGCACTGGCAGTGGGTGAAGAAGACCTGCCGGTCTCTGCCGGGACGGCTTATTCCGAGCACACGACATACAGGCTCCCACATATTCCTGTATGTCCTGGGGTAGTCTCGGCCACCAATAATGCCTGGTCACCAGGTCTCTGGTCCTTTTGACCCCAAAGTGACCCCCGACCTTGGAGGCATGGGCCCACGATAGCACCTCGTTCCGTAGTTCAGGGGGAACGAGGGTTTTGCCAGGTGGCACCTGGTCCAAAGAAGTGGGAGTGACCATCCTCAAGCTGTCCGGGGGTAGTATAAGACGAGGCTCCTCCTCGTCCTCCTCCAACACAACCATACAACGTGACAAGGCATCGGCCCGTACGTTCTTCTCATCGGCCAGGTGGCGGATAATAAAGCGGAACCGGGAGAAGAATAAAGACCAACGGGCCTGCCTTGGGTTCAGGCGTTGTGCTGTCTGGAGGTATGTGAGGTTTTTGTGGTCAGAAAAAACCTCAAATGGATGCTCCGCCCCCTCCAGGAGATGCCGCCATTCCTGGAATGCTAGTTTCATCGCCAGTAACTCCCTATCCCCTATGGAGTAGTTCCTCTCGGCCGGAGAAAAGGTCTTGGAGAAAAAGAAACACGGATGTTTCCTTCCTCGTTCGTTTTTCTGGTACAGGACTGCACCTGCACCAACCGAAGAGGCGTCTACCTCCAGTAGGAAGGGTTTGGAGATGTCTGGACGATGAAGGATGGGAGCTCTGGAGAAGTGAGTTTTGAGAGTGTGAAATGCCTCTACCGTTTCCCGTGTCCATGCTTTGGGATTAGCGCCCTTGCGGGTAAGGGCAATGATGGGTGCTGCCACCGTCGAGAAGTTGGGAATGAACTGGCGATAATAATTGATAAACCCCAAGAATCGCTGGATCGCCTTCAGCGAGCGGGGCTCAGGCCAGTTCATCACTGTCTCCAACTTCCCCGGATCCATTGCTAACCCCTGACTGGACACTATGTACCCCAGGAACGGCAAGGATTCCTGTTCAAAAACGCACTTTTCCAGCTTAGCATATAACGAATGGGTGCGGAGCCTCTTAAGTACTCGGATGACATCCCTACGATGGGTGGTAAGATCGGGGGAGAAGATAAGAATGTCATCCAGGTATGCAACCACGGAAAGATACAAATCCCGGAAAATGTCATTCACAAAGTCTTGAAATACGGCGGGGGCATTGCAGAGTCCGAAGGGCATTACTAGATACTCGTAGTGACCGTCCCTGGTGTTAAAGGCGGTCTTCCACTCATCGCCCTTTCGGACTCGCACTAGATTATACGCCCCGCGTAGATCCAGCTTTGTGAAGACCTTTGCCCCGCGGAATCGATCAAATAGCTCAGTAATGAGGGGCAAAGGGTATTTGTTCTTGATTGTGATTGCATTTAATCCCCTGTAATCGATACAGGGGCGCAGATCCCCTTCCTTCTTCTGCACAAAAAAGAACCCTGCACCAGCCGGTGAAATAGACTTGCGAATGAACCCCTTCGCCAGGCTGTCCTGAATATATTTGGACATAGCCTCCGTCTCTGGAGCAGAGAGTGGATACACTCTGCCCCTAGGGGGCTCGGAGCCTGGCTTCAGGTCTATTCGGCAATCATATGGCCGGTGGGGAGGAAGAGTATCTGCGGCCCTTTTGGAAAAGACATCCCTGTAGGCCTCATAAGGTGTCGGTAAACCCGGCCCCTCAGTATTCCCTGAGGACCCAACCGACCTAATGGTAGCGGGTGGTTCGGTAGTCACGAGGTGCTCTCTACAGGATCCTGCCCAGGATGAGATCTCCCCTGTTGCCCAGTTGAGTATAGGAGCATGCTGTCTCAACCAGGGAAGGCCCAGTAGGATCTCATCCGTCCCCCCTGGAAGCACCAGGAAGGACACCTGCTGATGGTGTCCCGGTGGTACATCCATCCTGAGAGGGATGGTGATCTGGGTGATAGGATCGAGTAGTATGGACCCGTCGACTACCCGGACCCTGAGTGGCTTGGGCAACAGAACCAGGGGAACTGAGTATCGGGTTGCCAGGGAGATCGAGATGAAATTGCCTTCAGCGCCTGAGTCCAAGCAAGCCAGGGCAGAGAAGAGAGTAGTGCCGAACTGCAACTGGGCGCTGATAGTCAACCTAGAGGGAGAAGTAGCGTCTAGAGTCCCCCCTCTGATAGAAACTAGATGCTGTCTTTTCCCGACGGTTTGGGACATAGGGTAGCTATGTGTCCCCTCTGCCCACAGGAAAAGCAGATGACACAAGACCGAGAACCTGGGGCAGAGGAGACCACCTTGGACACCTCCATTGACTCCACGGAGTCGCCTACAGGACTGGCTGGGGGACCTGTCTGATGGAAGACGGGAGTCAGACGCTTTTTAGGCCGAGAAGACGTGGGTGCTGAAGAGACCTCGAGCCTTCGCTCCGCCTGGCGGATGTCTATGCGAGAGGCAACCTGAATCAAGGACTCTAAAGTGGCAGGCACCTCACGTGTGGCCAGTGCGTCTTTGACAAACCCTGCCAGGCCCTCCCAAAACACAGGGACAAGGACCTTATCCGGCCAGTCCAGCTCTGCGGCCAGTGTCCTAAAGTGTACAGCAAAGTCCCCGACTGAAGCAGACCCTTGCCGAAGTCGTAGGAGGCGCAGCGCGGAATCGTGGGTGACTTGAGGCCCGAGGAACACCATTCTCATGGCCCCAAGATAAGCTGCTAAGTTATTCACCACACGATCTCCGCGCTCCCACAACGGCGTGGACCACTTCAGCGCTCTCCCTGTGAGCAGGGACTGGACGAAGGCTACCTTCGCCTTCTCGGTAGCGTAAAGAGTCGCGGACAGCTCTAAGTAGGTGGTAACCTGGTTTATAAAACCACGGCACTCAGAGCTGTTGCCGCTAAAGCGCTCTGGAAGCGCAAGGCGAGGAGACCTTCCGCCCAAATAGCACAGCCTGGGTAGCCGCCTGGGTGGCGACTGTCGTCAGAGTAGTCTTATCGGAGGAAGACTGCTCCACTGCTGCCAATCGTGACTCCAACTGCTGCACATAACGCAGCAACTGCTGCTGCTCTTCAGCCATAGCCAGACCTTTGGCGCGACCGTAATGTTACGAGGGGGACCCGGGGAAGCGTGCCAAGATGGGAAATGGACTGCTTCCGCCGGTCAAGGTCCACTGTGCGGTGTAAGGGACCGCCGCTATGGTGGGTGAAGAGTGAGCGGGTTGATGCTAGCTATCGTCTGGAATGTCACAGACGATCTATGTACACCGATCTGCCCTAACCCGTGAGGGTTGTATGGCACAGATCTCACGGCTCGGTGTACCTGTTGCACGGGGAAGCACAGAGGTGCCCACGCACGTGTGCCAGTGGAAGTCACGAGAATATGGCACGAGGGTAGCACAGAGGTGCCCACGCACGTGTGCTTTCAATAACCAGGTGAGTCCAATGGAGACTTGAGGAGCTCACCTGGGACAGGAACACGGCCTGTTGACGGGGGTACTGCCGGAGCAGCAAGGCAGGAACACGGCCTGCAAACGAGGTACTGCCGGAGCAGCAAGGGCCAAGCCCACAAGAGACAGTAATGCCTGAGCAGTGGCATGGCAGCACGCTGCCAGACATCCAAACATAGAAGGACGGTCGCGCGCCGCCATGATGGCAGGGGGAGCTTTTAAGGAGGTGCAGCTCCACCCGAGGGCGGGCGCGAGGCGGAGATGACGGACTTGACCCAATCAGGGTCCACGACGTCCCAGCCTGGCCAGTCAGGATTCACCACGTCACCAGCCTTGTCATCAAGCCGTGTGACGTCAATGAGCGAATCAGGACCCACTACGCATTGCACATGCTCACCCTCCTGCCTCTGGGAAAAAGAGGCGGGATCCTCGGTCTCACAATGTGGAGAGATAACGGGAATCTCACTGCTTCCCTGAGCAGTAAACCTCTGCACATTGCGCAGCCTCGCAGACCTTCGGGGCCGCTGAGCAGGAGAGTCTGCGGCAGGCCAGAAATGGGAGACCGCTTCACTCCTTGTAACAGGAGAACCACTAGGTGTCACCCTTCTGCTGCCTCTCTGAGAAGGTATCTCCTGCACACTGCGCAGTCTGGCAGACCTTCGGCGCTGCTGAGCAGGAGTGCTCGTGACAGGCAAGGAATGGGAGACTGCCTCAGTCCTTGCCTCAGGAGAGCCACGAGATGTAACAGTGCGTCTTATAAGCCGAATATACGGGGGGGTGTATATATATATGTACACTGCAGGGTCCAGGGGAGGTGGGGGCGCTGTGCTGGGGGCAGGTGAAAGCTGCGGCGGCAGCGTTTGATCTCCTGCTCATATAATATGCACAGCTGCTGTCCATCTCCGGTGGTGCTGAAATCGCACCGCAGTGAGAGGCTGGGGCAGCGGTGCATATTATATGTCTCTGCGCGCCCCTGTGATGGTACATTCCCCTCCTGTGTTAGATTTGGCCCCCATGCTGCTGCTCATTCTAAAATAAAGAAGCTTTACTTACCCCCTGCAGCGTTTCTCCCCATGTCCCTGCTTCCACTGTGATCAGGCAGGCAGAGATCTCAGTCTGCTGTGCCGATCACATGACCGGCACTAGAACCAGGAAGTAAGGAAGAGAAGCACGGAGGGAGACAGGAGGGAGTTAAACTCTGCAGGAGATAAGGAAAGAGGGTTTTATTTTACTATGGGCAGCAGCCTGGGGGCGATATCTAACACAGGGGGACTTGTGCGATCTATAGGGGCCATGGGCAGCACTATGAGGGCGATATCTAACACAGGGGGACTTGTGCAATCTATATAGGGGCCATGGGCAGCACTATGGGGGCGATATCTAACACAGGGGGACTTGTGCGATCTATAGGGGCCATGGGCAGCAGCATGGGGGCGCTATCTAACACAGGGGAACTTGTGCAATTCATAGGGGACCATAGGCAGCACAGGGGAATGTATGCAATCCATAGGGGGCCATAGGCAGCACAGGGGAACGTGTGCAATCCATAGGGGACCATAGGCAGCACAGGGGAATGTATGCAATCCATAGGGGGCCATAGGCAGCACAGGGGAATGTATGCAATCCATAGGGGGCCATAGACAGCACAGGGGAACGTGTGCCATCACAAGGGGGCTATATTCAATATAAGGGGGCCATATCCAGATTAAGGGGGCTAATTTTAGGATGGGTGGCTATGAGGGACATATACCCTATATGATTTGTTAGAGGGACACTGGCATTATAAGATAGACCCCATTTAACATTAAAAAAAAAATTCTCTTTTCCTTCACCAAATTTGGGGGTGCGTCTTATAATCAGGTGCGTCTTATAAAGCAAAAAAATACGGTACTTACATTCCATACGACCTCGCTGTGGGTGGTGAACATCCACTTCCTGAAGGGGGATGGACGTTCGGCGTCACAGCGACGTCACACAGCGGCCGGCCAATAGAAGCAGAGGGGCGGAGATGAGCGGGAGGTAAACATCCCGTCCACCTCCTTCCTTCCGCATTGCCGGCGCGATGCAGGTAAGATGTGTTCATCGTTCCTGAGGTGTCACACACAGCGATGTGTGCTGCCTCGGGAACATTGAACAACCGGACGTTCAATTTTTAGCTAATGAACGACGTGTATGCGATCAATGTTTTTTTGTACAATCCGAATCGCACATCGGTGTCACACGCAACAACGTCACTAACGATGCCGCATGTGCGTCACTTACGACGTGACCCCGCCAAAACATTATTAGATATATTATAGCGTGTAAAGCCCGCTTAAAGCAATAATTTCATTAGATAATTTTTGGTAGTTTAAAAATTTGGTATTTCAGTGTGCGGTTGTAACTTTTTTTTTTCTATTATCTAACTATCTACACACACACACACACACCAGCCTGTCTCCTCTTCAGCTTTAGACTCCTGCAATTAAGAGACCTTTGGTCACATGACATGATGTCAAAAAGGTTCTTAAGCAGTCCTATAATCGGTATATAAACACTGGGGTCGCTAGAAAAATGGGGGCCCAGTGAAATTGCCCAGTTTGCTCTCCCTTTCCCCTAATACAAGTCCTGCATTACAGCCTGTCTTCTGTTCAATTCTTTGAGACTCCTGCAATTAAGAGACTGAATAGGATAACTGAAGTGAGCACTAACATATATATATGAGTGCAAGCCAAAAAATACATACTATATAAGAATAAGGCTGCACATCAAACTTTGATGTGCAGCCTTATTCCTGCAATTAAGAGACCTTTGGTTACATCATGTCACATGACTTCATCAAAGGTCTTTAAACAATCAACCTTAGAATACAACTAATGGGGTCCCTAAAGGCCCCGTCACACGCTACGATATATCTTAACGATATGTCGGCGGGGTCACGGAATTTGTGACGCACATCCGGCATTGTTAGAGATGTCGTAGCGTGTGACATCTCCGAACGACTGTTAACGAGCAAAAATACTCACCTTATCGTTGCTCGTTGACACGTCGTTCATTTCCATAATGTCGTTCCTCCTTCTGTGCGCCGGTTGTTCATCGTTCCCGAGGCAGCACACATCACTACATGTGACACCTTGGGAACGACGAACACAGCTTACCTGCGTCCCGCCGGCAATGCGGGTGGAAGGAGGTGGGCGGGATGTTACGTCCCACTCATCTCCGCCCCTCCGATTCTATTGGGCGGTCGCTGTGTGACGTCGCTGTGACGCCGAACGTCCCTCCCCCTTCAGGAAGAGGATGTTCGCCGCCCACAGCGACGTCATCCGGGAGGTAAGTACGTATGACGGGGGTTCACGACATTGTGCTCCACGGGCAACGAATTGTCCGTGATGCACAAACGACGGGGGCGGGTGCGATCGCTCATGCAATCGCACGATATATCGACACGTGTGACGGGGCCTTAAGAGAGTGGGGTTCCTGAGAAATTGCACAGTTGCAACGCTGGCCCTTACTGTAACTAGGGCTTATTTTTAGGGTAAGGCTATGTACGCACGTTGCGTACTAGCCCTGCAGAAATTTCTGCAGCGATCTGAAGAGCACACGTGCGCTTCAAATCGCTGCAGAAAATGTCCGTAGAGAAAAAAAAAAAAGCCGATTTCATGCGCTCTGCCTGCAGCTCCTGCCATAGACAGAGCAGGGGCTGCCGGCAAAGCACACGGAAGACGTGACATGTCACTTCTTAGAACGCAGCGCTTCGGGCAGCAGCCGAAGCGCTGCGCTCTAAGACGCCACGTGCGCACGGCCCCTGCACAATCTCCATAGACTGTGCAGGGGACGCAGGACGCATGCAGTTACGCTGCGCTACAAAGGGCAGTGTAACTGCATGTTTTTACGCAACGTGCGCACATAGCCTAATGGAGTATTCGTGAACCCTCTGCAGGTCTTTGAGTTGCCATCATAATGACATAGAGAAGACACTAGAAACAAACAGCAGAAGAAGCAGAAGCAAAGAAAATACAGCTGAAAAACCAGAGCAGAAAGTCTAAAAATGTAAACACAAAATTAGTGCAGAAAGTGCATGAGTAGATATCTCTTACTAGATAGAGCTGGAGGAAACACATCCTGAGGAACATCGGGGTCTTCTTGTTTACAGTCCTGTGGGAGAAGAGGACGGGGACATCTCTCTGGTGTTGTCTTCTTACTGGATAGAACTGGAGGAGACACATACAGGGACTGAATTCCTTCCTTACATACAGATAATTATAGGCCGTGTGTAATTAGTCCTGTCTATTACCTGATGATGTGAGGGGCTGGGGAACCTCCATCATGACGTCCTTGTACAGATCTTTGTGTCCTTCTAAATACTCCCACTCCTCCATGGAGAAATAGACGGTGGCGTCCTGACACCTTATAGGAACCTGACACATACAATGATACCGTCACCCCCGATCCCTTCATAGCGTTACTGTATAATGTCCCAGCATTCCCAGCAGTGTCACCTCTCCAGTCAGCAGCTCAGTCATCTTGTAGGTGAGTTCTAGGATCTTCTGGTCATTGATGTCCTCATGTATCGGGGGGTGAGGTGGAGGCCCCGTGATTGGGCTCAGGGGTCTTCCCCATCCCTCAGACACAGGGGCCTGACAGCGCTCACTAGAGGTCTTCTTCACTACTGTGTAATCCTGGTTATGGAGAGACACAGTAATAAATCTCACTCCAGACATTTCCAGAGTCCTCACCTCTCCAGTTCTGTCCATCTGTTATTCCCATAGATAAGAATGATGTAATGTGACGTCATCAGAATCTCTCACCTCTCCAGTAAGCCGGAAGAGGATCTCTAGGGTGAGGTGTAATATCCTCTCCGCCATCTTGTCCCTGTCCATATCCATCCTTCACGGGGCAATCAGGAGAATTCTCTTCTATAGAAGATCTCCACTGAGAGGATCCGATATTGTAGGGACCTGAATGGGGAGAAGATGACGATGGAACATCATAAAGAATCCGCTGTAATAATACAATTACTGGAGATACAAGAAATCTCTTTCTCTATAGGGAAAACACTGAGAATATAACAAGATGGAGACGACATTTCCCAGTACAGAGGCCGGAATATCAGCAGAACGTATGTGACCGAGACAGATAGAGCCGCCGCCATTATATCTGAGGAGCAGAGAGGAACCTCCCCCGCCACAAATAGTCTCAGAGCTGAAGGGGTTAATGCCGCCTGCCCCAGTAATGGGGAATCTCCACACACCTCCACCTGCAGAGCCGCACACTAGATATATGGCTGCTCTGTGCTTACAGGACCTGTGATGATGTCACATGGAGGGGAGGAGTCAGAGGTCACATGATCAGCTCCTCAGTGTATGTTAGTCGCTGTTTCGCAGTTGGCAGCGTTGTGATGTAACGCTCTGAAGTGATTGTTTTTCCGCGTTGTAGGAAATCCCCATGGATAACGCCATCTGCGCCCCAAACACTGAGGCCAGGATTTCCCGGCTGAGGACGGGGTCTTGAATGTCTTTTTCTGGCCCGAGCCTTGGTGCTGATATTCCATGGACTGACGTTTCGGCTCCAGTCCGTAGTGGTGTACACAAGCTTCGTCTCCTGTCACAATTGAATGCAGAAAGGCGTCACCTTCATTCTCGTAACGTGAGAGGATTTCCTGGTAAATGTCCAGTCTGTGGCTTTCATGTCAGACGTCAGCATCCGGGGCGGCCATCGTGCACAGATCTTCCCATAACCAAGCAGAGCAATAATGTGACTACACGTTCCTGTGAAATGCCGATTGTGCTTACAATTTCTCTCTGAGTGATACGACCATCATCCTGAATATGTCTATGTTTTCCATGTGTAACTCCGTGGTTGCTGTCACAGAACGTCCAACTCTTTCTTTGTCACACAAGTCAGACGTTCCCGCCTCACCATCTTTAATATTACCACTGGCCCAACGACGCACAGTGCACATCAGCACAATCACCATACACGGCTTGTATTCTCTGATGAATCTCCTTTGGGGTGACACCTGCTGCTGTCAATAAATCAATGACAGCACGTTGCCTAAATCACATTGACCGACCGTCTACGCTGGGTCCATTCTCACTGTAACAACACAACCGTTCATTGCTAAGGTTTCCCACCAACTGGAGCTGTAGAGGAGAGTCTACTGAACAGTCCAGTACCTGCTCCATACCAGCGCTGCCATCTGCTGAAGAGTTATGGAGGTGGAGGCATTTCTTTTCATTCAACCCTCATATTAATGTTTTTGGCCCTACAGCCCCATTTCTCTGATCTGCGCTCAGTCCCGGAGGTTCGGCGCTCTCTGTGTTATAGATTTGGAGCATCTTGGTAGACGTCTCTTCAGGCCTCTCATTTAGACCTCGCTCACACTGTTGTAAATTTTCTCATGCATCAGACTCGGGTGTGGAGCCGAGTGTCATTCACTATAATTCGATTCCTTCATATACAAGAATCGGATGACATGTGCGGAGAAGATGGAGAGATTAAAGGGTTTATCTGGTGCTTTTTTTTTTTTTTAAACTATTAGGCTACAGAGATACATGTAGGTGGATACCAACTACTTACCTGCTCTGCTCTGAGCTCGTCTCTTTTTGCACAGAGGTCATGTTACATAGTTGCATAGGTTGAAAAAAGACCTAGGTCCATCTAGTTCAACCTTCCTCCACCAATTATACATTTTGTCATTAAGTCATTTATAACCGTCAATGTTCTGTACTGAGGAAATCATCCAGCCCTTTTGTAAAAGCTGTTATAGTATCTGTCATTACTACCTTTTCCATGAGGGCATTCCACAGTCGGACTGCTCTAACTGTAAAGAACCCTTTCCTATTTAGGTGCCGGCATTACTTTTCTTCCACTCGCAGTGAGTGCCCCCTGGTCCTTAGTATTGTTTTTCGAAGGAATAAGTCATGTGCCAGTCCTTTATATTGACCACACATGTATTTATGCATATAAATGGGATCTCCTCTGAGATGTCTTTTTTCTAAGCTAAACATATCTAACTTTTTCAACCTGTCATCATATGGGAGGCCTCCATTCCTTGTAGTAGTCTAGTTAGCCGCCTTTGAACTGACTAACTTCTGAACGTTCTTTTTAAAATGTGAAGCCCAAAACTGGATCCCATATTCTAGCTGTGGCCTTACAAGTGATTTATAGACAGGTAACAATATGTTGGGATCACGGGATCTAATCTATCTTGCAGAAATCTCAATCACGTTGATTTACACGCACTTTCTCAGTCTCTTTTCCATCTTGCAGACATTGCTTCTTCACACGATGGAAATGCTGCCTCCACGTTATCCAACACCACCATCTCTGCAGCTCTCAAATCAGCTGCCCCCCTCACACACACCAAAACCCGCACCATAAACAGGCAACCCTGGCACACAAGTCAGACTAAAGAATTGAGACGGGCTTCCAGAATCGGTGAGCGCAGTTGGAAGAGGTCTCATTCCGCCAAGCAATTCATTGCAAACAAACAGGACCTCACCACTTTCAAATCTGCACTCACTGATGTCAGGAAATTTCCTCCCAGCCTCATAACACCACACATTGTCTGCCCTCCTACACTTCATCTAGCTCACTTTCACTCTTTGATCTGGTCACAGAAGAAGAAGTCACCAGGCTCCTCGCATCTTCTCGCCCTACTACCTGCACCAGTGACCATATTCCCTCACATCTCCTTAAATCTGTCACCCCAGCTGTCACCACTCACCTAACTAAAATATTCAATCTTTCTCTCTCCTCTGGTGTCTTTCCCTCCTCCTTCAAACATGCCAGCATACACCCATTACTTAAAAAACCATCCCTGGACCAAAATTGTGCCGCTAACTACAGAACTGTCTCTAATCTCCCATTCATCTCCAAACTCCTGGAACATCTGGTCCACTGCCGTCTAATCCGCTATCTGTCAGATAATTCTCTCCTCGACCCTCTACAATCTGGTTTCCGCTCCTTACATTCTACTGAAACTGCTCTTACTAAAGTTTCTAATGATTTACTAACAGCTAAATATAATGGTCACTACTCCCTGCTGATCCTCCTGGATCTCTCTGCTGCATTCGATACTGTGGATCACCAGCTCCTACTCACTATGCTCCGCTCTATCGGGCTCAAGGACACCGTTCTTTCCTGATTCTCCTCTTACCTCTCTGACCGCTCATTCACTGTATCCTTTGCCGGCTCCTCTTCCTCTCCTCTTCCCCTTATGGTCAGGGTTCCTCAGGGTTCAGTCCTAGGCCCCCTCCTTTTCTCTCTATACACAGCTTCTATTGGACAAACAATCAGCAGATTTGGTTTCCAGTACCATCTCTATGCTGATGACACCCAACTGTACACATCTTCTCCTGACATCACCCATGCACTATTACAAAATACTACCGATTGTCTGTCCGTTGTCTCCAACATCATGTATTCCCTCTATCTAAAACTGAACCTATCAAAAACTGAACTTCTCCTGTTTCCTCCCTCTCCTAACCTTCTAAAACCCAATATTACCATTTCTGTGTGTGGCTCTACCATTACGCCCCAGCAGCACGCCCGCTGTCTTGGGGTTATATTCGACTCCGATCTTTCCTTCACTCCCGACATTCGTTCACTTGCTCGTTATTGTCACTTCCACCTCAAAAACATCTCAAGAATTCGACCTTTTCTTACCGTTGACTCTGCAAAAACTCTTACTGTCGCTCTCATTCATTCTCGCCTGGATTATTGTAACTCTTTACTAATTGGTCTCCCTGTTACTAAACTCTCACCTCTCCAATCCATTCTGAATGCCGCAGCCAGGATAATTTTCCTCTGCAACCGCTTCACTGATGCCTCTGCTCTTTTCCAGTCATTGCACTGGTTGCCCATCCGTTACAGAATCCAACATAAACTTATCACTCTCACTCACAAAGCTCTCCACGGTTCCACACCACCCTACATCTCCTCCCTCATCTCTGTCTATCACCCCACCCATGCCCTCCGCTCTGCTAATAACTTAAGACTGACATCCTCAACAATTCGAACCTCCCACTCCCGTCTTCAAGATTTTTCACGAGCTGCGCCTATGCTCTGAAACAAACTACCAAGAGAAATCCGATTAATTCCCAACATCCACACCTTTAAGCGGGCCCTAAAAACGCATTTCTTTAGACTAGCCTATCACCTCACTGCCCTGATCTAATCTAGTCCCTTTCTGCCCTTCCAAAAAAATGTACTTCCAGTTCTCGTCCCCTGTACCTGTATAAATTCTCACTGACGGGTTCATGCAGCTGCTTTTGAATGCCCTATTAAATCGATGGCTGGACCATATATGACAAGCTTTTCTCCCCCCATTCACCTTTTGTGTCTCCCCTATTTCCTCATAGACTGTGAGCTTGCGAGCAGGGCCCTCACTCCTCCTGGTATCTTAATTTTGTTATTTTGTATTGTCTCATATTGTCTGTACATGTCCCCTCTTAATTGCAAAGCGCTGCAGAATATGTTGGCGCTATAGAAATAAAACATTATTATTATGCTGCAAAACAAACCTACTTCTCATCTCTCATATCTTCTCTATCTAACATCCCTAAACAGCTATTCAACACTTTCAACTCTCTCCTCCGTCCCCCAACACCACCTCCCTCTCCTCTCATCTCAGCTGAAGACTTTGCCTCTTTCTTCAAGCAGAAGATTGACAACATCAGAGGGAGCTTTAGCCCACAATCACCACAGCCACTCCTCACAACTACTTAGCCTTCTTCCTCCAAATCCAGCTTCTCCATCATGACAGAAGATCATTTTTCCACTCTACTCTCAAGATCACATCTCACGACCTGCCTGCTTGATCCACTCCCATCCCACCTCATCCCCAATCTCTGCACAGTCTTTATCCCAGCCGTAACCCATCTCTTCAACCTATCACTAACAACTGGTGTATTCCCTTCATGCTTTAAATATGCCTCCATCACAACTGGTGTATTCCCTTCATGCTTTAAATATGCCTCCATCACACCCATCCTCAAAAAGCCCTCCCTTGACCCTACCTCTGTGTCAAACTATCGCCCCTTATCACTTCTCCCCTATGCCTCAAAACTTCTGAAACAGCATGTTCATCTTGAACGGTCCTCCTACCTCTCTTCCTGCTCCCTCTTTGACCGGTTACAATCTGGCTTCCGACCCCATCATTCCACTGAAACTGTCCTAACCAAAGTCACTAACGACCTACTAACCGCAAAAGCCAAGCAACACTACTCTGTCCTCCTCCTCCTGGACCTGTCCTCTGCCTTTGACACAGTAGACCATTCCCTTCTACTACAGATTCTCTTGTCTCTGGGCATCACAGACTTGGCACTATCTTGGATCTTCTCATACTTAAACAACCGAACTTTCAGCGTCTCCCACTCTCACACCATGTCCTCATCTCGCCCCTTCTCTGTCGGTGTCCCCCAAGGTTCAGTTTTTGGACCCCTGCTGTTCTCCATCTACAGGTTCAGCCTGGGACAGCTCATAGAGTCCCACAGCTTTCAGTATCATTTCTACGCTGATGATACGCAGATCTACCTTTCTGGACCTGACATCACCTCCTTACTAACCAGAATCCCACAATGTCTGTCTGCTATTTCATCCTTTTTCTCTGCTCGATTCCTAAAATTGAACATGGACAAAACAGAATTCATCATCTTTCCTCCTCCTCACTCAATCCCCCCACCTGACATAACCATCAATGTCAATGGCTGCTCACTTTCCCCAGTCCCACGTGCTCGCTGCCTGGGAGTAAGGGGTACTTGGCACACTACGACATCACAAGCCGATGGTAGCGATGCCGAGCACGATAGTCACCGCCCCAGTCGCAGCTGCGATATCTTGTGATAGCTGCCGTAGAGAACATTATCGCTACGGCAGCTTCACATGCACTTACCTGCCCTGCGACGTCGCTCTGGCTGGCGAACTACCTCCTTCCTAAGGGGGCGGGTCGTGCGGCGTCACAGCGACGTCACACGGCAGGCGGCCAATAGAAGCAGGGGGGCGGAGATGAGCGTGACGTAAACATCCCACCCACCTCCTTCCTTCCTCATTGCAACCGGGACGCGTGTAAGGCGATGTTCCTCGCTCCTGTGGCTTCACACACAGCAATGTTTGCTGCCGCAGGAACGAGGAACAACATCGTAACATCGGTCGTTCCCAAATTATGGAAATGACCGACGCTACACCGATCATACAAATTTCGACGCTTTTGCGCTCATTAATCGTAGTAAAAAGGATTCGCATACTCCGATGTCGACAGCGATGCCGGATGTGCGTCACTTTCGATTTGACTCCACCGACATCGCACCTGCGATGTCGTAGTGTGCAAAGTACCCCTAACTCTAGACTCTGATCTCTTTTTCAAGCCACACATCCAAGCCCTCTTCACCTCCTGCCGCCTCCAACTCAAAAATATTTCCCGGATTCGTACATTCCTTTCCCAAGAAGCTGCAAAAACCCTAGTACATGCCCTTATTATCTCCCGCCTGGATTATTGCAACCTTCTGTTCTGTGCCTCCCTTCTAACAGTCTCGCACCCCTACAATCTATTGTAAACTATGCTGCCTGGCTAATCCACCTGTCCCCCCGCTACTCCCCGATCTCTCCTCTCTGCCAATCCCTTCACTGGCTTCCCATTGCCCAACGACTACAGTTCAAAACACTAACCATGACATATCAAGCCATCCACAATCTGTCTCTTCCCTACATCTGTGACCTAGTATCCCGGTACTTACCTGCATGTAACCTTCAATCCTCACAAGATCTCCTTCTCTGCTCCCCCCTTATCTCCTCTTCCCACTATCACATTCAAGATTTCTCCTGTGCCTCCCCCATACTCTGGAATGCTCTGCCACAACATATCAGACTCTCGCCTACCTTGAGAAGCTTCAAAAGGAACCTGAAGACCCACCTCTTCCGACAAGCCTACAACCTGCCGTAACTCTCAGTCTGATATAGCGCCGCACAACCAGCTCTACCCTAACCTACTGTATCCTCACCAATCCCTTGTAGACTGTGATACCTCGCGGGCAGGGACCTCTATCCTCCTGTACCAGTCTGTGCCTTGTATTGTTTATGATTATTGTACTTGTCCCTATTATGTATACCCCTTTCACATGTAAAGCGCCATGGAAAAAATGGCGCTAATAAAAAATAATTTTTATACACCCTAAAATCTTGTTTACTTTTCAGCTGCTGCCTGACATTGAGTGCTGCTGCTCAGCTTATCTGTATCTTGATTACCCAAGTCCTTCTCCTGCTCTTTAGTCCTGAGTTTACTTCCATTTAATATATATGCAGCTATAGGATTACTCCGTCCTAGGTGCATTATGTTACGAATCGGCGCCGCCATAGCCGCAAGCAACCTGTCCGTGCCCCAGGACCCCTGTGGTGTTAACAGGGAGTTCCTGGGCTGGGTGTATGAACCCTGGGATCCTCTTCGGCTTCCCAGTCAACGCTACTGGTGTGACCACCTGGCCTGACGTGTTCTTCACACACGTGGCCAGTCGAGAGGTGACCAGAAACGCTAATCGGAGGACCGCTCGGCCTGATGTATCCTACACACGTGGTCGACAGGGCGTTTTCGCGGCGGTCTTCCGGTCAACACTACCTAGTCACCACCCGACCTGACGTGTTCCCTGCACACGTGGTCGGAGTAGCGCCAGGTACACCAAAATACTAACTGGGTTGTCGTCCGGTCTGACGTGTCCCTACACACGTGACTGGTTTCCTGGGTTATCTCAGAGCCATCCAGCTCTGTATTCTCCGTCTAACCTTCGGGTTGCCAGCAGCTCCTTTGTCATCTGGAGCACGGTGGGCCCCGACTGGCGATTGGGATATTTACCACCTTGTACTGATCTGCCAAGTGTCTGCCCATTCCAACATCTTATCCAGATTGTTTTGTAATATTGTACTATCAAGGTCATTTTTTAATATCCCACATAGTTTGGTGTTATCAGCAAAGATTGACACTTTGCTATCAATCCCATCCACAACGTCATTAATAAAGAGATTAAAAGAATCTGTTGTAGCACAGATCCCTTCGGTAACCCACTGCTGACTATAGCCCATTTAGAGAATATACCATTTATGACTACTCTTTGCTTCCTATCTTTTAGCCAATTCTTTATCCATCTGCATATAGTTTACTTTAGTCCCTGCTTCTTGAGCTTCGGTATAAAGCTAATATGTGGTACAGTATTAAATGTCTTTGCAAAGTCCAAATAAATCACATCAGCTGCATTACCAATATCCAGATTTGCACTTACCTCCTCATAGAACCCCAAAATGTTAGTTAGACACGACTTATGTTTAATGAATCCATGCTGTCTGTCAGTTATTATATTATTTTCTGCAATATATTTTTGAATATCATCCCTTAAAATGCCCTCAAAAACTTTGCACACTACTGATGTCAAAATTTTTGAATGGTAGTTGCCTGGATCCACCCTCTTATCTTTCTTAAATATCGGTACCACATCAGCAATCCTCCAATCCTGAGACACCAACCCTGCTTCAAGCGAGTCTATCGCAAATATGGCTGGAGAGGGTTAAATTACTGCGCTGCTGAGCAATAAAGATGAATGCTGGATCTTCGAAATGTGACTTCATTCAACACGTTCCGGAGCAATCTCCTTCATCAGGATCGTCACAGAATGTGAAGGAGGTTGCTCCGAAACGCATTCAATAAAGTTTCAAATAATAATAACGTATCAAAGATCCAGCATTCATCTTTATTGCACAGCAGCGCTATTTAACCTTTTCCACCCCTATTTGCGATCAAAGTATCCTCGATACTGGCAGCTGCAGCAGCTGTGTTTCCAAGATTCTTCCTAGTGGTTGTGTCTGACACAAACCCCCAGGTGAGCAAAACATTAATCGCAGGTTCACCATATCTCACAGATAAGACCTTATTCTTGTGCTTTTTCTTATAACAAGCGAGTCTAAGAAGATGAGATACAGCGGTTTGTCAATTACTGAACTCAGTTCCCTCAATATCCGTGGATGAATGCCATCTGGCCCGGCGGATTTGTCAATGTTTAATTTACTCAGCTGCAGGCGTACTTCTTCTTGTGTTAAATTAATTATCCCAGGTGGTGAACTTTGATTTTTGACTTGTTGAATGATCCCTGGAACAGTCAGTTTCTTGGTGAACACTGATGAGAAGTGCCTGTTTAATATCTCAGGGTTTTCTTTGTCCTCTATAATTAACCTGTTATTATATTTTAAGAGGCCTATACCATCCTTTGAGGTCCTTTTGGCATTAATATATAGATAAAAAAAATTTGGGATTTGTTTTAATGTCCTTGGCAATTTTTGTTTCAGTAGCTAATTTTGCTTGCTTGATTTTTTTTTACAGTTCTTATTGATATCTTTATACTTTTGAAATGCTATTTCTCTATTCTCAGCCTTCAAGATTTTAAGATTTTTTTTAATTATATTTTGTACATTCTTATTTATCCATAGTGGTTTCTTTTTATTCCTGGACATTTTATTACTAGAGGGTATAAGATTTTTACAGGACTCTAGTAGTATATCCTTAAACTTACCCCATTTAAGCTCGGTATCCCCAGTTACCATAACATTGTCCAAAATCTACACAATTAAACTTTTCCTTTAATTCCAGGTTTTAGCACTTCCCTTTTCAAATGTTCTATTGAATATTACTTTGAAGCTTACTATATTATGATCGCTGGTGCCCAAGTGCTTCCGGACCTGTAGATCTGAAATTGTATCTGGTCTATTTGATAGGACGAGATCTAGCAAATTATCTCCCATGGTTGGTTCATCTACCATCTGAGATAGTAGATAAGAAGTTACAGCTTTTAACACAACCAGAAGATTCTATGTCCCCCATAATAATTATTAGCTGCCTTTTCCATTTATTGCAGCATTTCACCCTCTACCTGTTCAGGTATGTTAAGTGGCTTATAACAATCTCCAATTATCATCTTTCCGTTATTCCCCTCCTCATGTACATTTACCCATACTTACTCTACATTGTCGTTAGTGAGCACAGGTCTTAGGTTAGATTTGATAAATATACACACCCCTCCACCTTTTCTTTCCTTAATGTAGTATAACCCTGTATGTTTGTCACCCAGTCAGGGCTCTCATCCAGCCAGGTTTCCGTAATCCCCACCACATCATAATCCATGGATGACATAAGAGTCTCCATTTCAATAATTTTCTTTGCAAGACTTCTTGCATTTTCCAGTAGACATTTAATACTATTAACACATTCCATACTCCTAGTCTCCCTACATTCCTTTTATGTCCCAGCACCCCCCTAAACCTTCATTGACCCCTACTGTCTCTATCTGCTCTATCTATCCCCTTATTTGCTCCACTACCCTCCCTCCCCCAGATCCTAGTTTAAAAGCTCCTCCATCCCTCTGACCATTTTCTCCCCCAGCACAACTGCACCCTCCCCATTGAGGTGCAGCCTGCTCCTACTGTAGAGCCCTGTAACAAACTGAGAAGTCGACCCAGTTCTCCATGAACCCAAACCCTTCCTTCCTGCACCATTTTATAAGCCACATATTCATATCTCTAAGCTCCCGCTGTCTTTCTAGTGACGCTCGTGGCATTGTTAGTATTTCTGAAAACCCCACCTTGGAGGTCCTGGACTTCAGCTTCTCTCCTAGTTCCCAGAAATCATTTTTAACCCCTTCACGACCTTGGACGGATCTATCCGTCAAGGATCATGTCCCAATGAGCCCCGCCCCCTACTGCGGGCAGGCGGCGGCGGTCGGCACACATATCAGCTGTTTTCAACAGCTGACATGTGTGCCTGCTAGCCGCGGGTGGAATCGCTTCCACCCGCGGCCATTAACCCCTTAAATCTTGCTGCCAAAGTCTGGCAGCAAGATCTAAATGCACGTGGCCATGTTTTTTACTTACCGCCGCCCCCACCGGAAGTCACGTGCGTTATCACGTGACTATCGGTGGTTGCCATCATAGCACAGGGTCATGTGATGACGCCTGCAGCTACGATGTTTCACTTTTGTTTTCCCTCGGCCGAGAGCAGAGGGAAAAACAAAGT
This sequence comes from Anomaloglossus baeobatrachus, assembly GCF_048569485.1. Classification (NCBI taxonomy): domain Eukaryota; kingdom Metazoa; phylum Chordata; class Amphibia; order Anura; family Aromobatidae; genus Anomaloglossus; species Anomaloglossus baeobatrachus. The sequence goes on along the minus strand of NC_134357.1, from coordinate 579,038,592 downwards.
GACTGAATCTGCTGTTTACAGCTGTATAGCTGTGATCAGCAGATAGATAATAGCGATCGGATTGCTGATTGCTATAGCCCCCTAGGGGGACTAGTAAAATAAAAAAAAAAAAAGTAAAAAAAAAAGTTTTAAAAAATAAAAAAAATAAAAAAAAACCCTAAAAGTTCAAATCACCCCCCTTTCCCCCCATTGAAAATTAAAGGGTTAAAAAATAAATAAATATACACATATTTGGTATCGCCGCGTTCAGAAACGCCCGATCTATCAAAATATAAAATCAATTAATCTGATTGGTAAACGGCGTAGTGGCAAAAAAATTCCAAACGCCAAAATTACGTTTTTTGGTCGCCGCAAGTTTTACACAAAATGCAATAACAGGCGATCAAAGCGTAGCATCTGCGCAAAAATGGTACCATTATAAACGTCAGCTCGAGATGCAAAAAATAAGCCATCACTGAGCCATTGATCCCAAAAAATAAGAACGCAACGTGTTTCAGAAAATGGCGCAAAACGTGCGCCACTTTTATTGGACAAACTTGTGAATTTTTTTAACCCCTTAGATACAAGTAAACCTATACATGTTTGGTGTCTACAAACTCGCACCGACCTGAGGCATCACATAGATACATCAGTTTTATCATATAATGAACACGGTTAATAAAACATCCCAAAAACTATTGTGCGATCACACTTTTTTTGCAGTTTTTCCACACTTGGAGTTTTTTTGCTGTTTTCCAGTACAATATATGGTAAAACCTATGGTTTCATTTAAAAGTACAAATCGTCCCGCAAAAAACAAGCCCTCATATGGCAAGATTGACGGAATAATAAAAAAGTTACGGCTCTCGGAAGAAAAGGAACAAAAACGCAAATACGGAAAGTGCCCGGGGGCTGAAGGGGTTAAGGACCTACCACCTGCCTTTAACTTTGTCATTAGTAGCAATATGCACCATGACCGCTGGGTTTTCCCCCGCCCAACCCAGCAATCTGTCTATCCGATCCGCAATATGCCGAACCCGAGCACCCGGCAGACAACACACACACAGTTCAGCATTCACGGTCTAGGCGACAGATGACCCTGTCTGTCTGCCTAATTATAGAGTCCCCTACTAGCCAACATCTGTCTGGCCTTTGCTGCACTCCTATTTCCCTCCTTCCTACAGAAGTCGTTTTCTTGGTGGCTAGGAGCAACGTCCTGCTGTAGTGATTGTAGTCCTGGACCTACATTCCTAATATCAGCCACACAGGCATATTTACTAGGTTGTGCTACATCAGGACCGGGCTCCCTGACACTTTTCCCCCTACTTCTTCTTCTGTTACCCAGCTACCTACCTCTGGGTCCTGACCTTCCCCACCTCCACCCTCCTCCATAGCACTGGCTCCAGCCAGAGCCGCTCAGTGAGCTCTAAACTCCTCTCCAGGTTTGCAATGCCCCTGAGTGTTGTGAGCGGCATATTTAGATCAGTTACCTGGGCTTCCAAATATGTAACACGCTGACATCGAGAGCAGACATATTCACCCTCCAACGGCTGCTCAAGACAGGCATACATCTGACAAGACACACACCTGGTAGCATTGTCCATGGAGCCACTATTAAATGGGGATAAACAGTGCAGATAAAACTATAAAAACAATGGGAAACTTGTAAGGAAAACTCCAAACTCTGCTCTTGTGTCACACTATGATATTGTGCTTATACTATGCCCTTCCCGGCCCCCTCAGACTTTACTGCCCCTCACAAGCTCAGTGGCCCTCGCTTACTGTGGCCGGGGGAAATAGTTCTGGAACAATCTAGAAACAGCTGTGGCCACTGCCCCCTCAGACTTCACTGCTCATCCCTGGATTTCCAGGATATCTGCTCCATGTCCGTCCACAGCTTCCAGGATGTGTCCTGTCTACATACAGCCTCCATTACCTCACTGTGACCCCCTGACATAACCTCCCCTCACCCAGCACCATGACACCCAGCACAGCAGAGCCCTGCATACACTGAGGAGCTGACCATGTGACCCCCTGACTCCTCCCCTCCATGTGACATCATCACAGGTCCTGTAAGCACAGAGCAGCCATATATCTAGTGTGCGGCTCTGCAGGTGGAGGTAGGTGCAGGGTATTATATATCTAGTGTGCGGCTCTGCAGGAGGAGGTAGGTGCAGGGTATTATATATCTAGTGTGCGGCTCTGCAGGTGGAGGTAGGTGCAGGGTATTATATATCTAGTGTGCGGCTCTGCAGGTGGAGGTAGGTGCAGGGTATTATATATCTAGTGTGCGGCTCTGCAGGTGGAGGTAGGTGCAGGGTATTATATATCTGGTGTGCGGCTCTGCAGGTGGAGGTAGGTGCAGGGTATTATATATCTAGTGTGCGGCTCTGCAGGAGGAGGTAGGTGCAGGGTATTATATATCTAGTGTGCGGCTCTGCAGGTGGAGGTAGGTGCAGGGTATTATATATCTAGTGTGCGGCTCTGCAGGTGGAGGTAGGTGCAGGGTTATTATATATCTGGTGTGCGGCTCTGCAGGTGGAGGTAGGTGCAGGGTATTATATATCTAGTGTGCGGCTCTGCAGGAGGAGGTAGGTGCAGGGTATTATATATCTAGTGTGCGGCTCTGCAGGTGGAGGTAGGTGCAGGGTATTATATATCTAGTGTGCGGCTCTGCAGGTGGAGGTAGGTGCAGGGTATTATATATCTAGTGTGCGGCTCTGCAGGAGGAGGTAGGTGCAGGGTATTATATATCTAGTGTGCGGCTCTGCAGGTGGAGGTAGGTGCAGGGTATTATATATCTAGTGTGCGGCTCTGCAGGTGGAGGTAGGTGCAGGGTATTATATATCTAGTGTGCGGCTCTGCAGGTGGAGGTAGGTGCAGGGTATTATATATCTAGTGTGCGGCTCTGCAGGTGGAGGTAGGTGCAGGGTATTATATATCTAGTGTGCGGCTCTGCAGGTGGAGGTAGGTGCAGGGTATTATATATCTGTGTGCGGCTCTGCAGGTGGAGGTAGGTGCAGGGTATTATATATCTAGTGTGCGGCTCTGCAGGAGGAGGTAGGTGCAGGGTATTATATATCTAGTGTGCGGCTCTGCAGGTGGAGGTAGGTGCAGGGTATTATATATCTAGTGTGCGGCTCTGCAGGTGGAGGTAGGTGCAGGGTATTATATATCTAGTGTGCGGCTCTGCAGGTGGAGGTAGGTGCAGGGTATTATATATCTAGTGTGCGGCTCTGCAGGTGGAGGTAGGTGCAGGGTATTATATATCTAGTGTGCGGCTCTGCATGTGGAGGTAGGTGCAGGGTATTATATATCTAGTGTGCGGCTCTGCAGGTGGAGGTAGGTGCAGGGTATTATATATCTAGTGTGCGGCTCTGCAGGAGGAGGTAGGTGCAGGGTATTATATATCTAGTGTGCGGCTCTGCAGGTGGAGGTAGGTGCAGGGTATTATATATCTAGTGTGCGGCTCTGCAGGTGGAGGTAGGTGCAGGGTATTATATATCTAGTGTGCGGCTCTGCAGGTGGAGGTAGGTGCAGGGTATTATATATCTAGTGTGCGGCTCTGCAGGTGGAGGTAGGTGCAGGGTATTATATATCTAGTGTGCGGCTCTGCAGGTGGAGGTAGGTGCAGGGTATTATATATCTAGTGTGCGGCTCTGCAGGTGGAGGTAGGTGCAGGGTATTATATATCTAGTGTGCGGCTCTGCAGGTGGAGGTAGGTGCAGGGTATTATATATCTAGTGTGCGGCTCTGCAGGTGGAGGTAGGTGCAGGGTATTATATATCTAGTGTGCGGCTCTGCAGGTGGAGGTAGGTGCAGGGTATTATATATCTAGTGTGCGGCTCTGCAGGTGGAGGTAGGTGCAGGGTATTATATATCTAGTGTGCTGCTCTGCAGGTGGAGGTAGGTGCAGGTTATTATATATCTAGTGTGCGGCTCTGCAGGTGGAGGTAGGTGCAGGGTATTATATATCTAGTGTGCGGCTCTGCAGGTGGAGGTAGGTGCAGGGTATTATATATCTGGTGTGCGGCTCTGCAGGTGGAGGTAGGTGCAGGGTATTATATATCTGGTGTGCGGCTCTGCAGGTGGAGGTAGGTGCAGGGTATTATATATCTGGTGTGCGGCTCTGCAGGTGGATGTAGGTGCAGGGTATTATATATCTGGTGTGCGGCTCTGCAGGTGGAGGTAGGTGCAGGGTATTATATATCTGGTGTGCGGCTCTGCAGGTGGAGGTAGGTGCAGGGTATTATATATCTAGTGTGCGGCTCTGCAGGAGGAGGTAGGTGCAGGTTATTATATATCTAGTGTGCGGCTCTGCAGGTGGAGGTAGGTGCAGGGTATTATATATCTAGTGTGCGGCTCTGCAGGTGGAGGTAGGTGCAGGGTATTATATATCTAGTGTGCGGCTCTGCAGGTGGAGGTAGGTGCAGGTTATTATATATCTAGTGTGCGGCTCTGCAGGTGGAGGTAGGTGCAGGTTATTATATATCTAGTGTGCGGCTCTGCAGGTGGAGGTAGGTGCAGGGTATTATATATCTAGTGTGCGGCTCTGCAGGTGGAGGTAGGTGCAGGGTATTATATATCTAGTGTGCGGCTCTGCAGGTGGAGGTAGGTGCAGGGTATTATATATCTAGTGTGCGGCTCTGCAGGAGGAGGTAGGTGCAGGTTATTATATATCTAGTGTGCGGCTCTGCAGGAGGAGGTAGGTGCAGGGTATTATATATCTAGTGTGCGGCTCTGCAGGAGGAGGTAGGTGCAGGGTATTATATATCTAGTGTGCGGCTCTGCAGGTGGAGGTAGGTGCAGGGTATTATATATCTAGTGTGCGGCTCTGCAGGAGGAGGTAGGTGCAGGGTATTATATATCTAGTGTGCGGCTCTGCAGGTGGAGGTAGGTGCAGGGTATTATATATCTAGTGTGCGGCTCTGCAGGTGGAGGTAGGTGCAGGGTATTATATATCTAGTGTGCGGCTCTGCAGGTGGAGGTAGGTGCAGGGTATTATATATCTAGTGTGCGGCTCTGCAGGAGGAGGTAGGTGCAGGGTATTATATATCTAGTGTGCGGCTCTGCAGGTGGAGGTAGGTGCAGGGTATTATATATCTAGTGTGCGGCTCTGCAGGTGGAGGTAGGTGCAGGGTATTATATATCTAGTGTGCGGCTCTGCAGGAGGAGGTAGGTGCAGGTTATTATATATCTAGTGTGCGGCTCTGCAGGAGGAGGTAGGTGCAGGGTCTCTATTATTTTCCTGTTGTCGTCTTTTGTTTGTTTTTATGACGACGCTGAAGTCGGTTTCTAGTTTTTTTCTGGTTTTTTTGGGGTCTTTTTTACACATCTTTATCTATAAAAATAAAGCAATACCTTACACTGCAGTGCGGAGCCCAGATGTGAAAAGCAGCAACAAAAATGATAAAACTGACACAAAAATTGGCATCAAAGTGGCTCCGAAGGGCGTTATTGAAAGGGTTAATGCCTCCGCACTGCATTGTTCTCTATTATTGTTATTTTTTGTGTTTGTTGTTTAACATGTAAAAAAACAGAAAAAAAAATCCAAATAAGAAACCGACTTCAGCATCGAGTTTTTATTGTCGACTGATATTGGTGGGAAAATAAGAGGTTCAGTATTTTTATTTTCTTCTTACTTCCCTGGTAACTGGGGCTGATATAATGACTCCGCAGTGACCATGTCCTCTGTGTATGGGGGAGGAGGCACCGTCAGCTTTTTCTTTCAAAAATAAGACCTACCTGGAAAATAAGTCCTTGTAGGATCTTTGGGGCTTTTTTTTGAGTATACTTGAAATATAAGCCCTACTCCAAAAGTAATCCTTAGTTGCAGTTCCATAAGGAAGTGAACAAGCAGCTAAAAAAATTAAAGAATTCAGCAGGACTCGTCATCAAAGAAAGCAGGCACCCCAAAAGAAAGCAGACACCCTCAAAAGAAAGCAAACCTCCCCCAAACCAGAGCAGACCCCAAACAATTACAATTAGAAAGTCCTAATGGTGGATGGGCTCTCACACAGAGATCTGTGTCACTATCAGGTCCCTCACTGTTCCAGCTGCATTGCACACAGAATTGTGTATACAGTGACAGAGAAGGCAGAGGCAGTAATAAACCGTCTGTGCCTTATGTAGAGACGAACGGATTTCCTCTCTGTTGTCACATGTTTACGTGTATCTGTTCTACTATGTAATGACATTGTAGAACATCACTGCAGAGTAGGAGTCAGATGGCCCGGACGTTTAAAGTCTACAAGCTCCGAAACCAGTTAAGAATATCTAAACTTTATTGACATAATTTTTCTAGTTCAGGAGTGAAATATAATGTGGGCACATTTTGTAATTGTGTTAATTTTCACTATTTTGTTGCCTTCATGCAAGAAATGGGTGGTAAATTGTGCGTCAGCAAGTGCACAGATCCGTATGCCATGTGTGGAGCTCTGAGACCCTCATATAAGAATGACCCCGCTACGGTCACACTTGTCTCTGTGGGGCCCCGAGGCTCGGTGTCGGTGCAGCGGTGCATTACCTTCAGGGACTCCACTCGGCTGGATCTCGTCACAGGTAGGAAATCCTCTATTTTGATTGTCGTGACGCCACTCTCAGAATTGCGGTCAGTGGAGACCGCCACTGCAGATTAGGGGTGCCTGGGGGCTGATAGTAGGTGCAGTCAGTTGTAATAGCCTCCTGAGAGTGAGGCATGCCCCAGGGTCCCGTGTAGGTGTGTGGAACTACAAGTCGCAGAATAACTCACACGCACAAGCAGGATGTCTTTCAGGGATTTTACTCACTGATGGTGGCAGGGTGAGTAACCCGGGCGTAGCTGGGATGAACCAGGCTGGAACCAGGTGTCCTTCAGGCTGACTTATGAGGGTGGCTACCAACTCGCCTTCCTTAGCCCGTTGTGTTTTGGGGTAACCCCTGCTTGAAGCCCTGCTGGGGTCGCCCAGGGAAGTTGCTGGTGCCTCTCTCCCCTTCTTTTTGGCCCGTTTGCTTGTAGCCTGGACCAGGTCACTCCGGCTGCTTGCCTCCTGTGAGCTATGGGCCCTCACTTTGGCTACGTGGCTGCGGACTCTGTGGTGTTGTCTTGGGGGTGTAAAGTGCCCCCTCATGCAGGTTTGGCAAAGGAAAGGTGAATCTATCCCTGCACTGGGACCTGCTACCCGTTTGGGCCTGGTATCTCCCTGACAGTCTCCTTACTTTCCACTCCGTTGCTCTCTCTTTAGCCGTGTGTGGATTTCGGGCAGCACTACCAGGTGACCGTTCTCCCCCGTCGGTAGTCACTGCGCGTACGTTGTCAGCCTTGTGTAGAGCTACAGGGTCTGCTTCTGCCCTCCCTGAACTTCACCACTCAACTGTCCTCGGCTCACTCTTCCCTCCTCTCCTGTTCTTGCCTACGTCACCTAGCAACCAGGCTCTCTACCACACCCCTCGAGTGGAGATGGAGGCTTCGCCCCCTCCTGGGATCCCCAGGGGTCCTCTCAAAGGTAAATGTGTGAGACCTGATCACTATGCGCCTGTGTAGTCACACCTCGGTCAGCCTTCTGGATTACCTGTTTTGTACTGTCCCCAGCATGGGTGCAGTACTCAGTGGTGCCTGACCAGGTCAGGGGCGCCACATTCCCCCTTAGTTATCACCAGCACGTCCTCGGGCTGCAAGACAACATTTTAAAATGCGTAAAACAGTAAAACATGGTAAAACGTTTTAAAACCAACAGGTACCATACATCACCACCCTCCACCCACAAGTCCGTTAACCCACCCTAAACCCTCTCAGGCGGCAGGTCACCGGTTTCTTTTGGTAACCAGGTCTGGGCCATCAGCTTCCCCAGACCTTTCTTCCCATCTGCCTCTCCCGTTGGCCGCGCCTTCAGCCACTTCTGGCAGGATGTAGAGGCGGCTTTCATGGTCTGGTGGTTTCAGGGTATACCTGGCCTGGTGGAGCCGCGCCTTCAGCCACTTCTGGCAGGATGTAGAGGCGGCCTCCACAGTTGGTGCTGACCAGGTACCCTCTTTGTGGTGGAGAGCCAGGCCCCATAAACAGGCGTGCTCCCTGGTAGTGGTTGTACCTCTGGGGTAACTATAAACACTGCGAGAGTTTGTGGCTATAGCCAGTTCATAGCCTTAAGGTTCATTGGTTAAAGTGCAAAAGGGTTTCTCACATAAGTTCATGTGGGCACATGCTTGAACTTTTAAATGTTGCAAAACTGTACTTTAACTTGCTGTACTTCTTACTTTACTTTACATGGACTTTGCTCCTTCTTCCTCCTCACCAGGGCTTGGGCCTGTAGGGCTGTGGCACCTGTCGTCATCATCTGTAGTGGTTTCATCAATGAGTTCTTTGTATTTTCTTTCCTCTTCTTCTGTGTCTTTATCTTTTTCTTGTAGTGTTGAGACAGCAGGTTTACTGTAGGGATTGCTGGGGCAGGGTGTGACATCTAGTGCATACCATCCGCGTTCTCCTTGGTGCTTTGTAAATTCTACTGAGTCTCCTATCTGTAGGTTTCTTCCTGGATGTCCTCGAGGTAAATGTGCTCTAACATCCCTTCTGTTCACAAAGATGCCCTCTTTTACACCAGGTGCTACTATAAAGCCATATCCAGACCTTAGATTGAAGTCTTCTACAACTCCTCGACAAAGTGGGCCTCTAACCTGCGATTTGGCTCTTCTCAAGGACCGCTTTTCCTCTAAGTCTCTGGCCGTGACCTCGTCCTTCTTCTCGGGAGACTGCTGTGCAGGTGGATCCCTTGTCCTGCTGCGGCGCTGTGTCCTGCGGGCTGGGTCCTGCCTGGCTGCCACCTTACCGCTTGCAGGCTCCCAGGTGAGGTATCTGGACAAATCTTCCTCAGCGGAGGATGTCGGGCCCTCTTCATCCCATCGGGAGTACGGCAGCATCTCGGGCTCTTGGACTGGTGCTGCATCCACTGCTGATGGCTCTGGGGTCAGCTTCTCAGCTTCCTGGCCTCCCCTCCCCCTTAGTTCTTCTGGGCACTCCTCTTGTGGCAGTGCTAGGGATGGATTTTCATCAGCAGGCCAGGGCGGGGGACCCTTTGGCATGAATGTTGCAGGAGTCTTCCTGTGAGTATGCGGAGGGAGCAGATACCGGTCCACCATCTCCTTTGGGAAGTGGGCCTCTAGATCAGCCTTCAGCTTCCAGTATTCGGGGTCCTCCCCCAGCAGGGACTTCCTAGCAGGGACTTCCTTGGGCTGGGGAGCGGTGTCTGCTCTGACCTGGCAGGCCGGGGTAAATACTTGTACAGTCTTGTCTTGGCGGGCCGAGCCTGGCGTGGCAGCGACCTGGTCTTGGCGGGCCGAGCCTGGCGTGGCAGCGGCCTGGATTGGCGTCGCAGCTGCGATGGGATCTGTGCGGGCCGGACTGGGCGCTTCTGCGGCCTGGATTGGCGTCGCAGCTGCAGCCGGTCCTTGGCGGGCCGCACCTGACGTGGCTGCGGCCTGGTTCAGCACCTCACTTGCGGCGCGGACGAGCGTCGCTGCTGCGGTGGGGTCTTGGCGGGCCGGGCCTAGCATGGCGGCGGCCTGGGTCAGCGTCACACCTGCGGCGTGGAGGAGGGTCGCGGCGGCAGCCGGATCTTTGCGGGCCGGGCTGGGCATCGTTGCGGCGGCCTGGGCTCGGCGGGCCGCACCTGGCGTGGCTGCGGCCTGATTCAGCGTTGCAGCGCCGGGCGCCTCTTCAGGGACCGCGGGCATGGCAGCAAGGGTCGGGGCACTCGCGCTGACAGGGGCAACACAGGACTCACCCATCGGTAACATCGTCGGGGCCTGAGTCGTCGCCGCTCGGTCTGGCACTCGTCGTGCGGTTCCCCTCTCATAGGCCTGAACCGCCGCAGCCATCTCCTGCAGCTCCGCACGTCCCTCTCGGATCTGCTGCACGATCCTCACTTCCAGTCGGTTACTGAACTGGGCAAGCTCCCAGGACCACCAAGCAGCGGAACCCGGCTCTGGGCTCCTATCTTCAGACGCCATCTTCACCACGTCGTCGCCGCTCTGCAGATCTTTTCTCAGCAGCAGACCTCCGACTCTTCCTTGCAGTCTCATTGCCAGTTCCTTCACTGCCTTGAACTCTTCTCCCAACAGCAGGCTTATCAGTTTCTGCTCTGCCTTTTCCAGCAGCAGGCTTCTGGCTCCCTTTCTGTCCCGACGTCTCTGAACGCCTCCGCTCTCATCACTTGCGAAGCCAGGACTCTTCAGGGGATCTCTGGGTAGCCACACCTCTTCGTGGGCGGTAACTTCTCCCAGCGCGGGCTGCTGTTGTTTTTCAGCGCGCTTTTCATGGTGGCAATATGGCGGCGCTTCCAATTTTCCAAGCGGACCGCCCAGGCACATAGTCACCTGTCTGAACAGGTCTAGTCCTTATCCTGTTCGTGACGCCAGATGTGTGGGGCCCCGAGGCTCGGTGTCGGTGCAGCGGTGCATTACCTTCAGGGACTCCACTCGGCTGGATCTCGTCACAGGTAGGAAATCCTCTATTTTGATTGTCGTGACGCCACTCTCAGAATTGCGGTCAATGGAGACCGCCACTGCAGATTAGGGGTGCCTGGGGGCTGATAGTAGGTGCAGTCAGTTGTAATAGCCTCCTGAGAGTGAGGCATGCCCCAGGGTCCCGTGTAGGTGTGTGGAACTACAAGTCGCAGAATAACTCACACGCACAAGCAGGATGTCTTTCAGGGATTTTACTCACTGATGGTGGCAGGGTGAGTAACCCGGGCGTAGCTGGGATGAACCAGGCTGGAACCAGGTGTCCTTCAGGCTGACTTATGAGGGTGGCTACCAACTCGCCTTCCTTAGCCCGTTGTGTTTTGGGGTAACCCCTGCTTGAAGCCCTGCTGGGGTCGCCCAGGGAAGTTGCTGGTGCCTCTCTCCCCTTCTTTTTGGCCCCTTTGCTTGTAGCCTGGACCAGGTCACTCCGGCTGCTTGCCTCCTGTGAGCTATGGGCCCTCACTTTGGCTACGTGGCTGCGGACTCTGTGGTGTTGTCTTGGGGGTGTAACGTGCCCCCTCATGCAGGTTTGGCAAAGGAAAGGTGAATCTATCCCTGCACTGGGACCTGCTACCCGTTTGGGCCTGGTATCTCCCTGACAGTCTCCTTACTTTCCACTCCGTTGCTCTCTCTTTAGCCGTGTGTGGATTTCGGGCAGCACTACCAGGTGACCGTTCTCCCCCGTCGGTAGTCACTGCGCGTACGTTGTCAGCCTTGTGTAGAGCTACAGGGTCTGCTTCTGCCCTCCCTGAACTTCACCACTCAACTGTCCTCGGCTCACTCTTCCCTCCTCTCCTGTTCTTGCCTACGTCACCTAGCAACCAGGCTCTCTACCACACCCCTCGAGTGGAGATGGAGGCTTCGCCCCCTCCTGGGATCCCCAGGGGTCCTCTCAAAGGTAAATGTGTGAGACCTGATCACTATGCGCCTGTGTAGTCACACCTCGGTCAGCCTTCTGGATTACCTGTTTTGTACTGTCCCCAGCATGGGTGCAGTACTCAGTGGTGCCTGACCAGGTCAGGGGCGCCACATCTCCATGATCTGATTTCCGTACAAGGGCTCTCACTGTGCTGTATCACTAGAGTCTTGAGATGAGTAAACTGATTCACAAAACCCCGATGCAGAGGCCAAGTCAGTATTCCATGGGGGTTGAACAGCAGCCATGTGAACACTTTCTTTTATTCTTACAATAACCAACAAAAGAAATCGCACAGGCCCCATATGAATTAATGCTGGGCCCCTCTGCTTCTGTTAGAAACAAGAATACCTTGAATCCTAATTCCATTGCCCTGCTCTTAACTGAAAAACTTGGAAATGTTTTGTTTTTGCTTTTATGTATTTTCCTACTTTTATTGTGAGAGCAATTGTTCTTTAATTTTTCCGCCCACATTGCCGTATGAAGGATTGGGATTTTTTTAAACATGACTCATAGTTTTACTATAAAAATGTACTGGAGATTAAGTAAAAAAAAAATGTTTAAAAGAACTGAGAGTCCTCAGTGGTTGATACCTTTTTAATGGATAACTGAAAAGATGGTAATAATAGCAGCTTTCGAGACTACTCAGGTTTCTTCATCAGTCTCATTATAACACAAAATCTGAAGAGCCACATATTTATACACAACAGGACATAGAATAGTGCAGTAAATAAGACACGTTATGTGAAGCAGAACGAACAATATGGCAAGAGGACAATCAGTTGTGGAAGTAAATATTGCAGCAGTTATTAGATAAGGAGTGTGATAGTTTTATTGTCCTCTGATTGAGGTCTGGTCCAGAGTTGTGATGCCCCCAGATGCTCTGAGGAGCACATTTTTATTAATTGATGTAAAAAGACATAAATCCATGTGACCTCTTCATTCCTGCTCTGAATGTGTCATCAGTCATCATAAGTTTGTGTCCCAGACTCTCCTGTCTCTCTGGGATTTGAAGTTTCATTTCAATACCAGCAATTTCATGTCCATTATGCTGTGGTCTGGGTTTCAAAAAAAAACCAAAACAAACAGACTACAAGAGCCACGAGAATATCAAGAAACCATCTCCACCATTATAAAGCTAAAAAAGAAAACAACCGGGTCCCTCTTGTGATCAGCTACAATCCAAATCTAGAGGTGTTGAGAGGAGCTGCACGGAAACTACAACCATTACTTCGAAAAGATGCCCGATTAAAATCTATCCAGACGCCCCCACTTCTGTGTTTTAGGCAGCCCCCGTATTTAAGAAGCATCATTGTCAGAAGCTCCCTGTCCTCTCCAACAACAGGAACATTTCCCTGCAACCAGAAAAAATGTAAGACCTGTCCATTTATATTAACAACGGACAAGATAAAGATTCCCAGATCACATCAGACTACAAAATCACAGGTACCTTCAGCTGCACCACAACTAATGGAGTGTACTTAATTATATGTACCAAATGTCCAACTGGGGCCTGTATGTAGGGGAGACAGGACAACAGCTCAGACCAAGGATGAACTCTCACCGCCACACAATTAGAGAAAAAAGGATAGATCTACCTGTGGCCAAACATTTCTGTACACAGACCACAGCATCATGGACATGAAGTTGCTGGTATTGAAAGAAAATTTCAAATCCCAGAGACACTGGAGAGTTTGGGTGTACAAATTTATAACGGCCGGTGACACATTCAGAGCAGACTGGTGTCAATCAGAGGTCAATAAGACTTTCCCCCTCCTTATCTATGAACTGCTGCAAGGCTAAGTTCACACACTGCGTTTTTTTGACGCTGCGTTTTTGTGCTTTTTTTGCGGCATCCCGTACAGCAGGTTAAGATTGTCATCTCCTTACTGCGTGGTGACCCTCAGGACTGGGCCTTCTCTTTAGCGTCTGATGATCCGATTCTCAATGATGTGGACTCCTTTTTTCAGGCCTTGGGTTTATTATATGACAAACCCAATATTGTGGACCAAGCAGAAAAGGTCTTGTTGTCCTTAACTCAGGGTTTGGATTCTGCAGAAACGTTTTGTCAGAAATTTCGAAAGTGGGCGGTCCTTACCAAATGGAATGATGATGCGCCTTCGGCTCTTGTTCGGAAGGGTGTTGCTGATTCTGTGAAGGATGTAATGGTAGGATTTCCCGTCCCTTCTGGTCTTGATGCCTCTATGACCTTGGCCATTCAGATTGATAGGCGGTTACATGATCGCAGGAAGATACCTGCTGGTTTTGTGCCTATGGAACAGCCTTTGGAGCCTATGGAGTGTGATAGGGTCCTTTCTAATGCTAGTCGGCAGGGGTTCAGACGGAAGAATAGACTGTGCTTCTATTGTGGAGACGCTTCTTATAACATCTCTGTCTGCCCTAAACGTGAAAGGAGATTGGCTACTTCTGTTACTGTGGGTTCTTTGCAACCAAAGTTTCTTTTGTCTGTCACATTGATTTGCTCATTGTACTCCTTTTCTGCATTTGCCTTTGTGGACTCAGGGGCAGCGCTCAATTTGATGGATTTTGGGTTTGCTAGGGATTGTGGTTTCCCCATGGTTCCTTTGCGAACTCCTATTCCTTTATGGGGCATTGATGCTACCCCTTTGGCAGAACATAAACCCCAATTTTGGACCCAGGTGCCTATGAGAGTTGCACCAGCGCATCAGGAAACTTGTACATTTTTAGTATTGCATAACCTACAGGATACCTTGGTACTGGGATTTCCGTGGTTGCAGACCCATAATCCAGTTCTTGACTGGAGATCCTTGTCGGTAGCTAGTTGGGGTTGTTAATGTTTGCATCAGGACCTTTCCGTTTCGTCCACGTCTGCTGATGCAGTTGATGTTCCGGCCTTCTTGTCTGATTTCCGTAATGTTTTTAATGACCAGGACTCTGATTCTCTGCCCCCACACCGGGACTGTGACTGTGCCATTGAGTTGGTGCCGGGTTGTAAATTTCCCAAGGGGCGGATTTTCAACTTGTCTGTGCCTGAACATGATGCCATGCGGTCATACATCAGGGAATCATTGGAAAAGGGGCACATTCGGCCCTCATCTTCTCCTTTGGGTGCTGGCTTCGTCTTTGTTGCTAAGAAAGATGGGTCGTTGAGGCCTTGTATTGATTACCGTCTTCCTAATAAAATTATGGTCAAATATCAGTACCCTTTGCATTTGATGTCTGATCTTTTCTCTAGAGTGAAGGGCGCCAAATGGTTTACGAAACTGGATCTCAAGGGTGCGTATAATCTCATCCGTATTAAGGAGGGTGATGAATGGAAGACGGCTTTTAATACTCCTGAGTGGCATTTTGAGTACCTAGTGATGCCTTTTGGGCTCACTAATGCACCCTCCGTCTTCCAGGCCTTCATGAATGATATTTTTCGGGACCTTATTGGTAAATTTTTGATTGTGTATTTGGATGACATCTTGATTTTTTCTGATGATTGGGACTCTCATGTTGGGCAAGTACGGGCTGTTTTTCAGATACTTAAGGATCATGCACTGTACGTTAAGGGGTCAAAGTGCCTCTTTGGGGTGCAAAGGATTTCTTTTTTGGGCTTCATCTTGTCTCCTTCCGCTATCGAAAAGGACCCGGTTAAGGTTCAGGCTATTTATGACTGGGTGCAACCGACTTCTCTAAAATCCCTGCAGCGGTTTTTGGGGTTTGCAAATTTTTACCGTAAATTTATAGCCAATTTTTCTGCCATTGTCAAACCTCTGACAGATTTGACAAAGAAGGGAGCTGATGCTGAGCATTGGACCCCAGAGGCAATTGTGGCCTTCCAGGAGCTTAAAAGGTGATTCACTTCTGCCCCAGTCCTGCAGCAACCTGATGTGTCTCGCCCATTTCAAGTTGAGATCGATGCCTCAGAGATCGGAGCAGGTGCTGTTCTGTCTCAACGAGACGCTACTTCGGGTAAACTTAAGCCCTGTGCCTTTTTCTCTCGGACGTTTGCTCCTTCTGAACAGAATTATGATGTGGGGAACCAGGAATTATTGGCTATGAAGTGGGCATTTGAAGAGTGGAGGCATTGCTTGGATGGAGGGGGCTAGGCATCAAGTTGTGGTGCTTAAGGACCACAAGAATCTCATCTATCTGGAATCGGGAAAGAGGTTGAATCCTCGGCAGGCCAGGTGGGCTTTGTTTTTTACCCGGTTTAATTTTGTGGTCTCTTTTTTGCCGGGCACCAAGAATGTTAAGGCCGATGCCCTTTCCAGGAGTTTCTGCGCTGACTCTTTGGAGGTTGTCGAACCGTCTACTATCCTGAATGATGGTGTAGTTTTCTCGGCTATTTCGCCTGATCTGCGGTTGGCACTGGCGGAATTTCAGGGGGATAAACCTGAGAGATGTCCTACAGGGAAACTGTTTGTCCCGGACCAATGGAGAGACCGAGTTGTCTCTGAGGTTCATTGCTCAGTTTTGGCGGGTCATCCTGGCATTTTTGATACTCGGGATCTTGTGAGACGCTCTTTTTGGTGGCCTTCCCTGTCCCGGGATGTCCGTCGTTTTGTGCAGTCGTGTGGAGTTTGTTCTAGGTCCAAGCCCTGTTGTTCACGTTCTAGTGGGCTATTATTGCCTTTGCCGCTACCTAAGAAACCTTGGACGCACATCTCTATGGATTTTATTTCAGAGCTTCCCGTCTCTCAAAAAATGACTGTGATTTGGGTAATCTGTGACAGATTCTCCAAGATGGTCCACTTAGTTCCCCTATCTAAGTTGCCGTTTTCATCAGAGTTGGTGCCTTTGTTTTTCCAACATGTTGTTCGTTTGCATGGTATTCCCGAAAACATTCTTTCTGACAGAGGGGTGCAGTTTGTATCAACGTTTTGGAGGATTTCTTGCTCCAAATTGGGTGTTCAGCTGTCTTTCTCCTCGGCGTTTCATCCTCAGACCAACGGTCAGACTGAAAGGGCTAACCAGACCCTGGAGTCCTATTTACGGTGTTTTGTTTCTGCGGATCAGGATGACTGGGTTTCGTTTTTGCCTTTGGCTGAATTTGCCCTTAACAATAGAGCTAGCTCTACCACATTGGTGTCCCCCTTTTTCTGCAATTTTGGGTATCACCCTAGGTTCCTCTCAGGGCAGCTTGAGGCGTCTGACTGTCCGGGGGTGGATTCAGTGGTCAACAGAATGCAGCAGATTTGGGGGCAGGTAGTGGATAAATTGTTTCAGTCCCAAGAAACTGCCCAAAAGTTTGCCAACCGGCGTCGGACTGTTGGTCCCCGGTTTAAAGTAGGGGACATGGTGGGGTTGTCCTCTAAAAATATTCCTATGACAGTTCCATCTCCTAAATTTAAGCCCAGATTTATTGGACCTTATAAGATTTCGGAGATTATCAACCCTGTATCTTTCCGTTTGACTCTGCCTGCGTCATTTACGATTCACAATGTTTTCCATAAGTCCTTGTTGAAGAAACATGTGGAGCCAACAGTTCCTGCAGCAGCGCCTCCTGACCCTGTTTTGGTACAAGGGGATCTGGAGTATGAGGTTGAAAAAATTCTGGATTCCCGTCGCAGTAGGCGTCAGCTTCAGTACCTTGTGAAATGGAAGGGTTATGGGCAGGAGGATAACTCTTGGGTTGTGGCTTCTGACATTCATGCGGACAGGTTGGTTCGCGCTTTCCATCATGCTCATCCTGCGCGACCCGGTGGCGTTGGTGAGGGTTCGGTGACCCCTCCTCAAGGGGGGGGGTACTGTTGTGAATGTTAGTTATGTTTTGGCTGCTGGGAGGCTCCCTCTGGTGGCCAGGAATGGTTTGGACTTGGACCAGGTGTGTTGTGCAATGGGCGTTTCCTTTGCTAACTCTCTACTTATTTAAATCCTGGTCTGATAGCTGGCTATGCCGGATGTCAGTTGTTATTTGTATCACCAGCCTGCTTCATTCTGCTCCACACCCCATCTACCCCAGATAAGTGCTTGCTCTTTATTTATTGTTTGGTTCTTTTGCTCTTATCTGGGTTTGTCTTTTGCTGTGGTTGTTTTCAGTCTATTTGCATGCAGGGATTTTCCCCCTCAGTTGCTTGGCTGGGGAAAACCCCTGCAGTTTTGTTTGGAGTATAGCTCATTTGGGTCCATGTAATTGTGGCTTGTTGAATTTGTTATGATTCTTGTTTTCTGTTCATTGGTATGACAAGAGCACCTGGTATAGGACGGAGTTCAGATCGTGCGATCTGAGGGCCTTTTTGTACTATCAGGAATTTGGATTTTTGCAGGGTTTTTCTCTGGCCACCATCCGCCCCTTTCCTGTCTTTTCCTATGTTAGTTAGTGGGGGCCTCACCTTTTGCTAATCCTGTCATCTATCTGTGTATTGTGTTTTTCCTATATCACCGCAGTCTTTGAATGTGGGGGGCTTGCTATTCTTGTCTATTTTCTGAGGCAGAGAGTTATTCATCTTTCCTTCCTTTAGGATAGTTAGTTCTCCGGCTGGGTTCGCGGTGCACAGGATGTTAGTTCACCCCTCGGCTACTTCTAGTGTTGATGGTTAGTAAGGGGATGGCGGCCAGATTAGTTGCCAATGCTCTTGTCACCTTTTACCAATGATTTGTGGTGGTCTTCCATGGTTCTGGATCATAACAGCACCCCCACTGCGAATTGCAGTCCGCAGCCACCCCAGAAAATGGCGCTGTCATAGAAGCGCCATCTTCTGGCGCTGTATCCAACTCTTCCAGCTGCCCTGGTGATGGGTGGCTCGCTGGGTAATAATGGGGTTCGGGCTAGCTGTATATTATCAGCTGGCCCTAAGCCCGAATTTCATGGTGTCACACCAATATTAGACATGGTCACCATGAATTTCTAGTAAAGATAAAAAAACACAACACACAGAAAAATATTTTTATTACAAATAAAACACAACACAATTAGTGTACCCATCTCTATTGAACTAAAGAACCCCCCTCCTCAGTAATCCTGGGTCAAGGGTCCCGCGCCGTCCAATCCGGATCCAATATCATCTGATCGGTTTGCTGGAAGGCAAAGCGATCAGATGATGTGTCAGGTTCCAGGGTGAATCACACGACACAGCAGCTGATTGTATAAATGGCTTTTATACAATCAGCTGATGCATCAGTGCAAAAAAAAACAACTTATGTGCTGATTACCGGCAGCTCCTGGAGCGATCAGACCGGACGTCTGATCCTGTCTGATCGCTGCAGGAGCTGCTGGTAATCAGCTGATGAAGTCTCCTGACAGCCGGCCGGGTGCTAAAAAGCCGTCGTCACTGCGAGACTTACGATCAGCTGATGCGTCAGGTGCCGCATCAGGTGACCGCATCAGGTGATCACCGCCAGGTCCTGCATCCATCGGACGTGCCCGGGAGCCGGCACACAGCCGGCGCGGCGGTACCAGGAGAGGAGCTGGGACCGGACATGGCACCGGGAGTCTGCAGACAGGTGAGTGTGACATTTTTTTTTTTTTCTACTGTTCACTTTTGATTTCGCAGCTGCTTCCACTTTTCGGCCATGGCGCCGCACGGGAGCGGACATGACACAGGACGGGAGGTGGACGCAGCAGTGACGGTACCGGGAGGATTCACTCTTCTGTGTATACTGACAGAAGGAATCCTCTTCCTGTACATGTCACTGTACTACCCACCCCTTGCGTTTATAGCTGCGTTTTTAGTCATAGAAATGCACTAAAACACAGCTATATTTGCAATTTGCGGTTTTCATTGCGTTTCTGAACATCTCATTGAACTCAATGGTTAGAAAACGCAGTGAAAAATGCAAAAATAATTGACATGCTGCGTTTTTGTGGGCACCACAAAAATGCAGCTAAAAAAACCGCTGTGTGCAGACAGCAAAAATGAAAACTCATAGACTTTGCTGGGGAAGCAAAGTCATGCAGTTTTCAGAGCAAAATCACACCCGAAAAACGCGCAAAAACGCCGCGACAAACGCACTGTGTGAACTTACCCCAATAGTTACTTCCACAACTGATTGTCCCCTTGCCATACTGATAGTTCTGCTTCACATAACTTGTCTTATTTACTGCTCCATTCTATGTCCTGTTGTGTATAAATATGTGACTCTTCAGATTTTATGTTATACTGAGCCTGATGAAGAGACCTGAGTAGTCTTGAAAGCTGCTATTATTACCATCTTTTCAGTTAGCCATTAAAAGGCATCAACCACTGAGGACTCTCAGTTATTTTAAACTTTATCTCTACTGGCTAACACGGTACAAAGATAGATTTTACCTGGAAATTAAGTAAAAATTTAAAATAGAGAAGAAAAAAAAAAAGTAATTCTACCATTGTTCTTTTAGTGTTGTTTTTACTACATTCATTGTGGGCTGAAAGTGACCGGTCAGCATGATTCTCCAGGTCAGTGTGATTACAGCAATATCAGACTTGCATATTTATTATTATTAAGCGGTGACTAGAGATGAGCGGAAATTCGGCTTCTGCTGATCCAGCTGAACTTTTTAAAGACTGGTTTTGGACCCGAACGTGACCTGAACTTCATTCGGAGTCATTAATTGGGCAGTTCCCATCTCCACCCACATGCAGCCATACAGATATCATTTCCAGGGTCGGACAAGATTTTTCCATTTTTTTTATTTGTGCACACTTCATCCGATCACACTGTTGTTATCCCCGGTGTGAGCCAATCAAACACTTCAGGCGGCTCACACCGGGCTGAGCACCGAGCGTACCCGAGCACAGTGATACTCGCGAGCGTGGTTTGCATACGTAAAGCCCCTGAACTCCAAATATGACTTTTGTTTTCTGGGGTTCTGAGTTCGTACCGAAAACTGAACTTCAGGTTCGCTAATCTCTAGTGGTGAATAAAAATCACTTTTGTAAACTTGAAACTTGTTTTTTGCTTGATGAGCTGACATTTTCATTGATGCCATTCTAGGTGCAATATGGGTAACTGATCACCTTTCATTGTATTTATATTGCTATAAAAATAATGTGCTACTTTTATCAGTCGGTTTCACTACTTACATAGCATATTTCAGGTTGAAATTTTTTTCCTACCCAAATGATAACTTACCTCCCTTATTATCTGCAGTATTTTACAGATCGGCTCATCTCCTTCCCATTCATGTCCTTATAATATCGGATTCTCTCAGTGGAGATCTTCTATAGAAGAGAATTCTCCTGATTGCCCCGTGAAGGATGGATATGGACAGGGACAAGATGGCGGAGAGGATATTACACCTCACCCTAGAGATCCTCTTCCGGCTTACTGGAGAGGTGAGAGATTCTGATGACGTCACATTACATCATTCTTATCTATGGGAATAACAGATGGACAGAACTGGAGAGGTGAGGACTCTGGAAATGTCTGGAGTGAGATTTATTACTGTGTCTCTCCATAACCAGGATTACACAGTAGTGAAGAAGACCTCTAGTGAGCGCTGTCAGGCCCCTGTGTCTGAGGGATGGGGAAGACCCCTGAGCCCAATCACGGGGCCTCCACCTCACCCCCCGATACATGAGGACATCAATGACCAGAAGATCCTAGAACTCACCTACAAGATGATTGAGCTGCTGACTGGAGAGGTGACACTGCTGGGAATGCTGGGACATTATACAGTAACGCTATGAAGGGATCGGGGGTGACGGTATCATTGTATGTGTCAGGTTCCTATAAGGTGTCAGGACGTCACCGTCTATTTCTCCATGGAGGAGTGGGAGTATTTAGAAGGACACAAAGATCTGTACAAGGACGTCATGATGGAGGTTCCCCAGCCCCCGACATCACCAGGTAATAGACAGGACTAAACACACAGCATATAACCTGTATGTAAGGAATTAATTCAGTCCCTGTATGTGTCTCCTCCAGCTCTATCCAGTAAGAGGACAACACCAGAGAGATGTCCCCGTCCTCTTCTCCCACAGGACTGTAAACAAGAAGACCCCGATGTTCCTCAGGATGTGTTTCCTCCAGCTCTATCCAGTAAGAGATATCTACTCATGTACTTTCTGCACTAATTGTGTGTTTACATTTTTAAACTTTCTGCTCTGGTTTTTCAGCTGTATTTTCTTTGCTTCTGCTTCTTCTGCTGTTTGCTTCTAGTGCCTTCTCTATGTCGTTATGAAGGCAACTCAAAGACCTGCAGAGGGTTCATGAATACCCTGTTTCCCTGACAAGACAACCTACACCAAAAATAAGCCCTAGCATGATTTCATGGGATTTTTCGAGAATGGTTGAAATATAAGCCCTACTCCAACTATAAGAACTATTTACAGTCAGGGCCAGCGTTGGAAGGAGTCATTCTGCACAATTTCTCAGGAAACACCACAACCAAGAAAAAAGGGAGTCTCTGATGCAATAGTATATTTTTTTGCAAAAAATTAGCAATATTCACTTTATTATAATTAAAGAAACATAGTACAAAAATTGATCTCATAAAAAGCACATACAAGGTCACAGGCAATAACTCATAGTCCAGGATAAACAGGTTCACACAGAGATATGCTCAAATTATTTTTATATATATTTTTTGGGATAACCTACACAAATTCTGGTCTCATTATTTTTAGCACTTATTGACTGGATCCATTCTTCCAGTCATATTGTGTCAAAATTAATTAAGATCTGCTCTATATATTGAAAGATGACTGTTATATTTACTTTTCCTCAAGAGGATATGTAGGGGTTAATCCTCCATTTTATTTAGCCTCTTCCAAATAGAGCAGAGGAACATCAAAGGGTGGGTGCGCACTGGTGTGTGCCATTGAACCTGACTGCCATTGAAATCTTCACTAGATTGAATCTCTGGATCAAGAAAAATACCGCAGCTAAATAGCTGTCAGTCAGGTACATATACCAAGTAAGAAGTTATGCATCCATGCAAAATTTTTTTCCTTTTCCTCACTCAGGCACACACAAATGCATTTTTCTCATGATAAGGTAAATTGTATATAACCTGTTATATTTAATATACAAACACCACCCCTGTTAGTGAGAGCCCATAAAATCCATGAAAGTTAATCATTTTAAATTACCCATTTTTACTTGAGCAGCTTCTGAGTGTGACCTCTTATGCCTCCAATGCGCATTTCACCAAAGCTTCATCAGGGAATGGACAATTTCTCAGGAACCCCAGTCTTTTAGGGTCCCCATGTGTTGTAGTCTAGGGTTGATAGACAGGCTGGCATGCAGGACTGGCCGTAGGGGAAAGGGAGAGAAAACTGAGCAGTTTCATAGGGCTCCCATTCTCCTAGGGCCCCAGTGTTTATATACCAATTATAGGACTGCTTAAGGACCTTTTTGACATCACATCATGTGAACAAAGGTTTCTTAATTACAGGAGTCTAAAGCTGAAGAGGAGACAGGCTAGTGTGTGTGTTCACGCCAATTTTAACCAGCTTTACTAAAATGGGCAGAGCTTGGCAGAAGAAGGGCGTTCCCTATGCCAGAAATCTCACTTCAGTCGCTGACGTCATTTATCAGTGTCCATCGCCGGTCTTGATGATCTGGAGCCCTAATGTTTATCTTCCCAGATGCATGAATTTCCTACCTGCTTTGGTTACAAAGCCTAATGATAGGCCATCAACGTTACAGTCCCAGACAACCCCTTTAAATATCTGGCATCGGTCTCTAAAAGAGGCGGCTCTTAGCCTTTTAAACTTGATTGTCAATTTTTGACAGCGTCATCAACATGGAACTTACGCATACCAACTCCTGTTGGCGCATTGTGATGCGATTGTGGGACGCTGAAGGGTTTGTGTTTTTGTAACAAAAAAAAGAAAAAAAAAAAACAGGTAAGTATACAAATCTCCTTGAACCAGTCACCAGTGTCTGTACACAGAAAGGATGTGCTACAAAGACAGAGAAGGGGGATGGCTTAGCTATTGCAGTTAATGGCCGGTTTGCTTTGATTACATGCTCATACAGTAATTGCAGATGATCAGTCACACAGCAGTGACAACTGGGGAATTGAGCAGATACAGGTGAATTGTCACATAGGAGCTAATAGTTTTTTTTTTTATTACATGTGGCTTTAACTATTATATTTTCATCTTAAAAATAAAACCTCTTTGAAATTGTCTATGTTGTGGATCAATGTAAGAAGGAGACTTTTCCAGGTTTTGCCAACTGTCATGGTGGTGTCAAGATCTGTGGAAATTACACTCTGCTAACTTCTGTGATGTCAATGAGCAGCGCAGGAAGACGCAGGCATCGAACCACAGACTTAGAAGGCTAACAAGAGTTAATCTCTGCTGGGCTCCTTGTTAATGTCTTTGATCACATGCTGTAGGGGAGCCAGTGTCATTCGCTCCTCTTCTATATATGCTGGCTGGACTATTCCATTAATGCCAGCTGTAGTTTACCTATACAGGTCTGGTGAGTTGTTGTGATACAGACCAACTAGTGGTTGTTGTGCATTATTGCTGTGAGCAATTGTGGTGTTAACCCTTGTTGTCTTTTTGTTGCTGCCTTCCTGCTCTTGCTTTTCTCCTTAGTCTCTCATTGTTTATTTCTGTGAGTTTGCAGTGTATCTAGATTTTGGTTTTCCCGTCTGTCTTAATCTGTTTCCATCATTCTCTTGGCCTTTTTTCCCTGGGGATAATAGTTTAGATCTGGTCAGGAGAATAGTAAGACACAAGACTCTGGCATCTGCACCTTCAGGAGTCCCTTATCCCTTGTTATCCTGCAGTCACATTGTGACAATCACTCAGATTATTTACTGTTTGACGTTTCAGAGAACTGGTGCTACTGGAGAGATATCTTGGAGACAGGAATGGGAAGTCAGAATTAATGAAGATGTAACTCATAGATCTCAAAATTGAAAAACAGATTCAGAATATTTTTTTCCCTAATTTAATTTCTTATGGTATGGTTAAAAAAAATAACTGCACTTTCAAAATAATATCATTACAATTAATAACTTTGTGTTTAATTTTTATCAGATGACTGTATCGGGAGTTCAGATGGACCTCTAATATCTTCAGAATTTAAAACAGATGATGAAAGTATTACACATGATACATATGAAGAGCATGCTGTTGTCCCAGATATACCTCCAGTCCTTCCTCTGAAAGCTCTATCATCTGATCTTTTCAAACCAGTCCAAAATTCAAATCATCAAAAAACTCACTCTGGGGAGAAGCCATTTTCATGCTCAGAATGCAGTAAATATTTTATTCAGAAATCAGATCTTGTTACACATTACAGAATTCACAGAGTGGAGAAGCCATATTCAAGCTCAGAAAGTGAAATATGTTTTACTCAGAGAATAACCCTTGCTAACCATCAAAAAATTAACTCTAGGAAGAATTCATTTTCATGCTCAGAGTGTGAAAAATGTTTTATTAAGAAATCAGACCTTGTTAGACATCAGAAAATTCACACAGGGGAGAAGCCATTTTCATGTTCAGAGTGTGGGAAATGTTTTAACTGGAAATCAGATCTTGTTTGGCATCAAAGAATTCACCCAGGGGAGAAACCATTTCCATGTTCAGATTGTGGAAAATGTTTTATTCAGAAATCAAACCTTGTTGCACATCAGAAAATTCACACAGGGAAGAAGCCATTTTCATGTTCAGAATGTGAGAAATGTTTTATTCGGAAATCAGAATTTGTTGTGCATCAAAGATCTCACACAGGGGAGAAGCCATTTTCATGTTCAGTGTGTGGGAAATGTTTTATTAAGAAATCACATCTTGTTACACATCAGAAAAATCACACAGGGGAGAAGCCATTTTCATGTTCAGAGTGTGGGAAATGTTTTAATTGGAAATCACAACTTGTTGTGCATCAAAGATCTCACACAGGCGAGAAGCCATTTTTATGTTCAGAGTGTGGGAAATGTTTTGCTTGGAAATCACAACTTTTTGGGCATCAAACATCTCACACAGGGGAGAAGCCATTTTCATGTTCAGAGTGTGGGAAATGTTTTAATTTGAAATCAAAACTTCTTGGGCATCAAAGATCTCACACAGTGAAGAAGCCATTTTCATGTTCAGAGTGTGGGAAATGTTTTAATTGGAAATCACAACTTCTTGGGCATCAAAGATCTCACACAGGGGAGAAGCCATTTTCATGTTCAGAGTGTGGGAAATGTTTTATTCGGAAATCAGAACTTGTTGAGCATCAAAGTTCTCACATAGGGGAGAAGCCATTTTCATGTTCAGAGTGTGGGAAATGTTTTAACTGGAAATCACAACTTCTTGGGCATCAAAGATCTCACACAGGGGAGAAGCCATTTTCATGTTCAGAATGTGGGAAATGTTTTATTCAGAAATCAGATCTTGTTAGGCATCAAAGATCTCACACAGGGGAGAAGCCGTTTTTATGCCCAGATTGTGGTAAATGTTTTACTAGGAAATCAGGTCTTGTTTACCATCATAAAAATCACACAAAATAAACCATTTTTATTTTCTGAATGTGGAAAATGTAATTCTCAGAAATCAGATCTTGTTAAACATCTGAAGAAGCCGCACAGGGAAGGAACCTTTTTCATGTTGTGAATAATTGAAATGTTCAACTTGGTAAATCAAGTCTTGCCGACCATCAGAAAACCAACAGAGCGGAGCAGCCATTCTCGCTTTCAGAATTTGGCACATGTTTTTTATCATTAAAGGCAACCTGTCACCAGTTTTGGGGCCTATACGCTGCGGCCACCATCACTGGGCTCTTACATACAGCATTCTAACATGCTGTATGTTAGAGCACAGGCAGCGCTGTAGAACATAAAAAACACTTTATAATACTCACCTGCAAGGTTGCTCTGGTGCACAATAGTCAGATGGGTGGCGCTGTTCTCCGGGATCGGCGCCTCCTCTTTCGGCCATCTTTGTTCTCCTCCTTCTGAAGCTGGCATGCATGACGCGTCTATGTCATACACACTCGCCGGCCCCGCGCATGCGCACTAACATACTTTGATCTGCCATGAGCAGGGCAGATCAAAGTGCGCCTGCGCAGGACCTCCATGCCGGCGAGTGTGTATGACGTAGGACGCGTCCTGTACCGCGGCTTCAGAAGAAGGAATTGCAAGATGGCCAAAAGAGGAGGCACCGGACAATGGCGCCACCCATCTGACTTGTGAACCGGAGCGACCTTCTAGGTGAGTATTATAAAGTGTTTTTTATTTTCTAGAGCGCGGCCTGCGTTCTTATATACAACATGTTAGAATGCTGTATATAAGAGTCCAGTGATGGTGGCCACAGCTTATAGGCCCCAAAACTGGTGACAGGTTCCCTTTAATCATGTCCTGTTGTCAGATGAGTCACATGGGAGAAGCCATCATGATATACAGTGAGTCAAAGGGTTTTTTTGCAAAAATTGGCTACAATTGCTCAAGTAAGAATCGGTGAGGGGAAAAAAATATTTTCTCTCTTTTTAAACATATTGTATTTTTTGGACCATAAAGCCCACTTTACACGTTGCAATTAGTTGTACAATCGCATTTGCGATGTGACACGCCCAGGTTGCATACGGGATCTATGAGATTTCACGTTGGTCGTTCATTTGCTGTCACACGAGCGTTAGTAGTCTATGTTAAATTGGTCAATCGTGTGTGCGATCCTTTAGATCATGTGTTCTGTGACGTATGCATTGGGCACCTTTTTTTTTTTTTTTTTTTTTTTATTTATTGACTTGCCAAGCGTGTGTAATGCGTGTGTAATGTGGGATGCGTTTTTACTATGTCATCTGCCATTCAGCTCTGCTACATGGCCGCTAACAGCAGACACAGACAGCCATGTAGCAGAGCTGAATGGCAGATGACAGCAGACACAGACAGAGCCGCACTGTCAGAATGAACTCGGGTGAACTTCACCCGACTTCATTGTGATGCTGCGGCTCTGTCTGTGTCGCGTCCTGATTAGCGGTCACCAGTGAAGACTCACCGGTGACCGCTAATCTCCTGAGTAACTGAAGTTACCAGCCCTCTCTCATATACTCACCAATCCCCGATCCCCGGCGCTGCACGGCATTCACACTGCTCCGGCGGCTTTTACTGTTTTGAAAAAGCCGGCCGCCCATTAAACAATCTCCTATTCCCTGCTTTCCCCGCCCACCAGCGCCTATGATTGGTTACAGTGAGACACGCCCCCACTCTGAGTGACAGGTGTCACACTGCACCCAATCACAGCAGCCGGTGGGCGTGTCTATACTGTGTAGTGAAATAAATAATTAAATAATTAAAAAAAACGGCGTGCGGTTCCCCCCATTTTTAAAACCAGCCAGATAAAGCCATACGGCTGAAGGCTGGTATTTTCAGGATGGGGAGCTCCACGTTATGGGGAGCCCCCCACCCTAACAATATCAGCCAACAGCCGCCCAGAATTGCCGCATACATTAGATGCGACAGTTCTGGGACTGTACCCGGCTCTTCCCGATTTACCCTGGTGCGTTGGCAAATCGGGGTAATAAGGAGTTATTGGCAGCCCATAGCTGCCAATAAGTCCTAGATTAATCATGTCAGGCGTCTATGAGACACCTTCCATGATTAATCTGTAAGTTACAGTAAATAAACACACACCCGAAAAAATCCTTTATTAGAAATAAAAACACACACATATACCCTGGTTCACCACTTTAATCAGCCCCAAAAAGCCCTCCTTGTCCGGCGTAATCCAGGATGATGCAGCGTCGCTTCCACCGCAGCTGCATGGAGGTGACCGGAGCCGCAGCAGACACAGCCGCTCCGGTCACCTCCATGCAGCAAATGAACACAGCCGCGCGATCAGCTGCTGTCACTCAGGTTACCCGCGGCCACCGCTGCATCCACCGGTGGCCGCGGGTAACCTCAGTGACAGCAGCTGATCGCGCGGCTGTGTTCATTTGCTGCATGGAGGTGACCGGAGCGGCTGTGTCTGCTGCGGCTCCGGTCACCTCCATGCAGCTGCGGTGGAAGCGACGCTGCATCATCCTGGATTACGCCGGACAAGGAGGGCTTTTTGGGGCTGATTAAAGTGGTGAACCAGGGTATATGTGTGTGTTTTTATTTCTAATAAAGGATTTTTTCGGGTGTGTGTTTATTTACTGTAACTTACAGATTAATCATGGAAGGTGTCTCATAGACGCCTGACATGATTAATCTAGGACTTATTGGCAGCTATGGGCTGCCAATAACTCCTTATTACCCCGATTTGCCAACGCACCAGGGTAAATCGGAAAGAGCCGGGTACAGTCCCAGAACTGTCGCATCTAATGTATGCGGCAATTCTGGGCGGCTGTTGGCTGATATTGTTAGGGTGGGGAGCTCCCCATCCTGAGAATACCAGCCTTCAGCCGTATGGCTTTATCTGGCTGGTTTTAAAAATGGGGGGAACCGCACGCCGTTTTTTTTAATTATTTAATTATTTATTTCACTACACAGTATAGACACGCCCACCGGCTGCTGTGATTGGGTGCAGTGTGACACCTGTCACTCAGAGTGGGGGCGTGTCTCACTGTAACCAATCATAGGCGCTGGTGGGCGGGGAAAGCAGGGAATAGGAGATTGTTTAATGGGCGGCCGGCTTTTTCAAAACGGTAAAAGCCGCCGGAGCAGTGTGAATGCCGTGCAGCGCCAGGGATCGGGGATCGGTGAGTATATGAGAGAGGGGGATAGACTGACATGGACAGAGAGTGAGGGACAGAGATAGTGACCGACTGACAGAGATTAGTGCATGACAGACATTGTGAGGCGCTTCAGAACGCAGCTTTTCAGCTGCGCTCTGAAGCAGACCTTTTTTACGCTGCGGTGCAGAGCGCACACCTGCGCACATAGCATCAGACAACAAAATCGTATGAGGGATGTCACACGTTACAATTGACTAGGTTCTTGCAACAAAACGCTCAATTCTAGAGAATGATACGATGTGTTTGCGATCAACGGTTTTGCGTTCAATCCTGATCGCAAGTAGATGTCACACGCAGATACCTCACAAACGATGCCGGATGTGCGTCACTTACAACTTGACCCCAACGACGGATTGTGAGATATATTGAAGCGTGTGTAGCGGGCTTAAGACACACCTAGGTTTTGAAAAAGGAAAATCGGGAAAAAGATTGAAGCAAAAATGTGGTCAAGACGCATTGTTACAGGGTTATACTCCCCAATCTCTAGTGCAATGTGTTTGATAACTTTCCCTTTAAATAGTGCTTATCGCAAATCTGTGGCTGCCTTTTTTATTTACTAAACCAGTGGAGAGTCACAGATTAGTGAATTCTCTAACTATAATCCAAAACTTTTGGAAGTGTCCCTAATGTCCCCCTAAAGGAACTCCCAGATTGTGAGATCCCACAACCCTCAGTGATCACTCTCACAGTGAAAGAGTGAGCTCTATGACTCCAGCTCTGCAGCATCCTTCTTAAGCAGTTCAATAAAACCTTAAAAAAGTATGTGACCGCGCTGGATTAGTTGAGAGAGCCGTGTCTGGTGCTTAGAGCAGCTGCAGAGATTTGTGGGATAACTCTCTGCATACTGAGATCCCACAAATTGGAAATTCGGGCTCCACTTTGCTAGTAAATTGGGTATTTCGAGAGCCTTTAGGAATATTTGTGAAATGTTTTGATACTGGATTATATTTAGATAATTCACTAATCTCATGTTGCCCAATGCTTTATTTACTAAAAAGCGCAGCCCCAGATTGGAGATAGGAACTCATAAGTACATCCAGGGCCGGATTAAGGTTGGTGGGGGCCCCTGGGCAGAAAATCTGGTGGGGGCCCCCATATCATTAACATTTTTAGCCATAACAGTAGAGCGCGAACTGCAGCACTTAGATGTACAATCTAATCTTATCCTGTTCCGCCACATTCAGATTTACAGTACTACAATAGAGATACAGTCCAGGATAACTCAAAGCAGTCCAATTCTAGACAGAAAGAGTTACTCACATTTTTTTTTATTGAACCCAATGTTAAGACAGCCAAGGAATAGTAAAAATGCAAAAAGGGAAAGTTTTCACCGGCAGCAATCGTTGCTAACTACTGTATAACAATATGCTCTCTATTGTATTATCTCCGGAGTAGTGGCTTGCTCTCCTATAGTAAGAGAAGAAAAAGAAGCATTCTTTGAATACAGGTCTGTTGTCTTAATGTGCCTGTGAGCATCCCCAAGTACAAGGGGGAGGTGTTAGCGATCGAAAACATGCTTTATATAAAAGTGTGTACAGATAAAAGCAGAGATAAATGTGCACATTACAAGCTTTACTGTATTTTCCCCCCACAATGATGTATGATGTTGTCTGGCTCTCTTGCTTTCCACATAATATAACAATTTAAAAGCATCTTTTCCCATAACTCTGAATTGTACTTTTTCTGTAATAACTCTTAGAAAGTCGTGAATAAATTGACAACTAAGTTTTACCACTGCCCCTGTCAAATCTCTGTATCCAACACGTCTGCATCAGATTGCAGAGCTCCAGGGCAAAATTAACACAAAGAATAAGTAAAATGTCAACATTAGTACCAGCATTAAATGCAAACATTTTTATATGTGCCTTAAAAATTCCACTTACCCATCATATAATGAAATAGAGTATGTTGAGAAGGATCGTATGAACTCTATCCATCAAACATCCAATGATTCTTGTAGTAACATCAAAACACAACTTGTATGCTATAAGGAAATGAAAGTTATAAAAAGATAAAATAATCATCATTAGAATGGTATGGATATGTGAGCAGACTAGAACTTTGAAGCTTTGCTTACCTAACAGTTATTCTCCATGTATAATTTAAGATGTATAAATCCAGGTAATCCAAGATGTATGATAACAGATTTGATGCCACGAACAAAACACCCATAATGTATTAAACTTAAACGGAACTGAAAAAAAAGAAGGGGTTAAACGCATGTTTTTACTTATGTTAAAGTGATTAAAGGGGTTGTGCTGTCTCCCCTGCTTCTGAGTGCTCTACAGCAGTCTAGAAGCAGGGGGCTGGCTCATAGCTCGGCCAGCCCCCTGCCACAGTATTGCATGAGGAGACTAACAGCAGTGCTCAGTTTTCTCAGACAAGTATATGGAGAGCCGCGCGCATGCGCGGCAGGCTGCTCAAGAACTTTAACGGTTGACCTAGCCGCCTGTCAAAGATTGTGGCCACTGCTGGGGGGATTCCTATTGGCGGGCATTTTTCATGTTCGGAGCACATAAGGTTTTACCATGATCAAAAAAACAGATTCTTTAAGGTACCTTTACACTGGGAAATTATTGTTAAGAAAATTGCTAGAGAGCATCCCTGAAAACACCTGTTAGCAATTATTTGCCTTATGTAAAGGTGGCTCAGATTACGGATTGCTCCTCCCCATGGCGTGCAGGGGGATTGTTACATGTAAAGGTCACTCTCTTCCAAACAATTAGGCTGTGTGCGCTCTGCACCGCACCGAAAATGTGCGCTTCAGAGCGCAGCTGAAAAGCTGCGTTCTGAAGCGCATGGTGCCGGCAGATTCGTGCGCTCTGCATGCTGCCTCTCCCTATAGACAGCATGCAGAACGCACGAAAGAAGTGACATGTCTGTGCCACGTGCGCACGGCCCCTGCACAATCTCCATAGATTGTGCAGGGGACGCAGGACGCATGCAGTTACGCTGCGCTGCAGATCGCAGCGTAACTGCATGTAATACGCACACGTGTGCACATACCCTTATGAGCTAAATTTCTCTGTGCAAAGCCACCATTATTGCAAGAACAGTGAGACTATTAAGTCTCTGACACAGGCAATGGAAAAGGTTGATGTATTAAACAAGTTACAGAAGGTCATGGGTGGGTGTCTTTCAACATAAAATTAGTGTTTGTTACAGGTGTTTTTCTGTATTGAAAAACTGAGTAATATAACAGACCAGGTCTCAACAGCAACCAGTTGCACATTTGCATTACACATACCATATCTGAGCTTTTAAGGATGTACATAACATATTTGATCACAATGTGAGCATAGTTTTACAAACCTTTTGGAACATTTAGGAAGGCCAAAGTACTGGAAACTTAGATGTGAACTTTTCTTGATTTTTTCATAGCAAATTCTTGAATCAAATCTGAAAAGTCTAGCTCTCCAAGAATGTCATGTTCAATGCTTAACAAGCAAAGGTGGGATAGACGTTCCTGGCCCATTGTACTGCGAAGTCTGTTTTTAATTAGCTTCATTTTGGAGAATGATCTCTCTCCACTGCAATTGGTTACCATCAAGACCAAATACATTCTCAAAAGAATTTCAATATTTGGGAATGTACTCTTGAAAGGGTCCTTTAGCACCATCTTATACATGCAGAGCTCTGTAGGGAAATCTTCATGTTCAGCTTGGGTCGAATTTTTGACAAGATATGCAAACTGTTGTAATTCATTTTCAAGTGAAGCTGCATCTAGATCTTCAACATATATATTCGCTAAGTTCCGGGCTGCAGAAGAGATTTGTTGTCGTGTGGCTACTGCAAGATTGCCAAGAATGCCAAACCTTTCAGCAATTACACTTCATAGGAAGATATTCTATCCGAAAGAGATGTAGAAATACGATCTATAACAGGTAAAAAGCTTTCAACCTTAAACTTCTCACTAGGAGAAAACTGGCTTCCAGGTTCCTTTGCATAGTCCAGGGGATTTAATCGGACATTTCTCTTATGACGTCTTGAGTGCTCCTCACAGTACTCTTCTGTGTCACTCAAATGTTTTGCTTCTTGCTCATATTGTAAAAAATGGTCTCTTTTCGACTCCACAAAATTCTTCAAAGACTTCAGCATATCCACTGCGGACTGAAGTAATAATTTTGGATGTTGTAGGGCCTTATTCGTGGCATCAAATCTGTTTAAAATGTCCTTCCAAAAAACAGATAATAATGATATTTCCAGTGATGACATCTGTCTTGAAAGACCATTCGCTTCATTTTTTACAATATCTTTTTCATCCTGGTCAGATCCAATTTTTACAAGAGCTTCTTTAATTTTTGCATAGCCTTGAACTAAAGCTTTTATGGCATCTGCCCGGCATGCCCATCGAGTGTCACTTAGATTTTTAGGAACAAGATACTTTGATCCAGATTGACTTAGATAATTAGCCAAAATTTTATAGCGATGAGTGGATGCAGTGAAGAAAACATAAATTTGTTGTACAAATTGGAAGAAATTTACAGCCTTAGGACATGCATTAGCAGCTGCTTTACCAACCAAGTTTAAGGAGTGCCCACAGCATGGTATCAGCTCTACAAATTTGTTCTTCTCTTTAACATATGTCTGCATTCCTTTATATTTCCCACACATGTTTGCGGCATTGTCATAAGCTTGTCCCCGACAGTCACGTATTTCAATTGTATGTTGCTGTAAAAACTGCAGCAAAGCATTAGCTATAGTATATCCTGTGTGACCACAATTTGGAAGAAATGTTAGGAATCTTTCCTTTGGGGAAGATCCTTCAAGATATCTTATAATAATTGTTAGCTGGTCTATGTGTGCTTCATCTGGGATAGAATCAACTGACACCGAGTAATATTTTGATAATTTTATTCTAGCAATGATTTCTTGCTGAGTACGCTGTCCCATTAGTTGAATTAGCTCTTCAACAATTGTTGAAGACAGATAATTTGTTTTCCCTCTTCCTGTTCCGCCATGTTCTTTAATGTGAGAGGCAAGAAACGGATCAAACTTTGCAATGAGCTCTATTATACCTAAAAAGTTACCATTTCTTGTTGAATTCAGAAGCTCATTTTCACCTCTAAAAGCAAGTCCTCGTTCAGCCAGGAATTTTATAGTACTTACTACACGCATAAGGACATGCTTCCAGTATCCATGTATTTCATCTGACATTTGAAGCAAATGAGCACTAATGGATCCTTTCCTTTCTCCCCGGTTTGCCAGTGTTGTGACCGCAGTAAGATGGGACTTTGATATCTCATGTTCAGCAATACGTGCATGCACATGCTTCCAATCTCCAAAACCTTCCCCAGAGAGGTTCTCTTTTTGTGGTGTAATAAGTTTGCAGACATAACAATAGACTTTGCCTGTGCTTGGTGAGAAGCAGAGCCAAGATCGATTGACTGATTCACCATTCTTATTTCTTCGACTGAAAATATTTTTACTACATTTTCTCTCAAATATTTCTTTTCCTATTTTACACACTTGCGAGACTGACTTTTCTAATAGCGTTGATGTGCAGTTCTGAAGCTTTTTTGATCCTTCAGTGGCCCAAAAATCTATGAATTCGGAGCTAAAATTTGAGGCCAAAGACCGATGTCATTACATACTCCAGCATTTATAGAATCACAGGCACAATCTACTGCTTCAGATGATAGATGAGCTTCTTCATCACCATAAGCAGGACTTGAATAACCTACAATACTTGAATGGTAGATTTGCTGTCCTCTAACAGCCGTGTCCACTAGGTCTTCTTGCCTTTTATCATCTGCTTGGTCATCTGCTTCACCTATATCCATTACATCATGTTCTTCGCTTTCATCTGCTGTAAGATGGTAGTCATCTTCCGCTACATTAGCTGTGAAGTCCTCTTCTCCAGATTTTCACAAAGACAGGGATCGCCGAACAGTGTGTTGTCTTCCTGGCGCTCGAGTTCGGCACATCGCTGATCGGGTTGACAGATTACTGGGAGGGGCTGGGGAGGACCCAGCGGTCATTGTACACATTGGCACAAATGACAAAGTTAGAGGTAGGTGGAAGGTCCTTAAAGATGATTTCAGGGAATTAGGTTGTAAGCTTAAAGCATGGACCTCAAAGGTGGTATTTTCGGAAATACTACCTGTGCCACGAGCCACACCAGAGAGGCAAAGAGAGATCAGGGAGGTTAACAGGTGGCTCAGGAATTGGTGTAGGAAAGAGGGTTTTGGGTTCCTGGAGAATTGGGCCGACTTTTCAGTTGGCTACAGATTCTATGCTAGGGATGGGCTGCATCTTAATGGGGAAGGTGCAGCTCTGCTGGGGCAGAAAATGGCTAGAAGGTTGGAGGAGTGTTTAAACTAGGAATGGGGGGCGAAGGTATTCACTTTATAGAAGGGGAATGTAGTGCAGATAGTGACCAGGGCACAAGTAATGAAATTGGGGGTGGTACGGGGGGAAGGGTTAGGACAGTTAATACAGTAAGCAGGAATACAGGTACAGAGTCATACGTAACGTGCATGTACACTAATGCCCGAAGCCTCACAAATAAGGTGGAGGAATTAGAATTAATATTGTTGGAAGAAAATTATGATATAGTGGGGATATCAGAGACATGGCTGGATGAGAGCTATGACTGGGCTGTTAATTTACAGGGTTATAGCCTATTCAGGAATGACCGTACAAATAAGCGAGGGGGAGGTGTGTGTCTATATGTAAAATCATCCTTAAAACCCATCCTGCGTGACAACATATGTGAGGGTACTGAGAATGTAGAGTCCCTATGGGTGGAGATAAGGGGGGGAGAATGAATAACAAAATACTGATAGGGGTGTGTTATAAGACACCGAATATTATGGAAGAGGTAGAGAATCTCCTCATAAAGCAAATTGATAAAGCAGCGAGTCTCGGAGAGGTAATTATTATGGGGGACTTTAACTATCCTGATATAAATTGGGGAACAGAAACTTGCAGTTCTAGCAAAGGAAATAGATTTTTGATAACAATGAAAGATAATTACCTTTCACAAATGGTACAGGACCCCACAAGAGGGGGAGCACTACTAGACCTTGTACTAACCAATAGGCCAGACCGCATATCAAATATACAAGTTGGGGGTTACTTGGGGAATAGTGATCACAAAATAATAAGTTTTCATGTATTCTTTAGTACGATGTCTAGTAGAGGGGCTACAAGGACACTAAACTTCAGGAAAGCAAATTTTAAACGGTTGAGAGATGATCTTAGTGCAATAAACTGGGATGAAGTACTAAGTAATAAAAGTACACAAAGCAAATGGGAGACTTTTATGAGTATCCTGAATAGGGCTTGTGCAGAAAATATACCCTATGGGAACAAACATGCTAGAAATAGGAGGAAACCCCTATGGCTAAATAGAGCTGTAAGGGAAGCAATAAAAGAAAAACAGAAAGCCTTAAAAGAATTAAAGAGGGTAGGTAGTGATGAGGCATTATATAATTATAGAAAATTAAATAAAATATGTAAAAAGCAAATTAAGTTAGCGAAGTTTGAGACAGAGAGACTCATTGGGAGAGAAAGTAAAAATAATCCTAAAATATTCTTTAACTACATAAACAGTAAAAAACTGAAAAGCGATAGTGTTGGCCCCCTTAAAAATAGTCTTGGTGAAATGGTGGAAGGGGATGAGGGTAAAGCCAACCTGCTGAATGACTTTTTTTCTACGGTTTTTATACAAGAAAATGCCATGGCAGATGACATGACCAGTGATACCATAAATTCACCCTTGAATATTACCTGCTTAACCCAGCAGGAAGTACGCCGCCGCCTCGAAATCACTAAGGTTGACAAATCTCCGGGCCCGGATGGCATACACCCCAGAGTACTACAGGAATTGAGTTCTGTGATAGATAGACCATTATTTTTAATCTCAGATTCCTTAATAACAGGGTCGGTACCGCAGGACTGGCGCATAGCAAATGTGGTGCCAATATTCAAAAAGGGGACAAAAACTGAGCCGGGAAATTATAGGCCGGTAAGTTTAACCTCTACGGTTGGTAAAATCCTTGAGGGTTTCTTGAGAGATGCTATACTGGAGTATCTCAAGAAAAATAACTTTATGACAGAGTATCAACATGGGTTTATGAGGGATCGATCCTGTCAAACTAATTTGATCAGCTTCTATGAAGAGGTAAGTTCAAGCCTGGACCAGGGAAATGCAGTGGATGTTGTGTATATGGACTTTTCAAAAGCTTTTGATACGGTGCCACACAAAAGGTTGGTACATAAAATGAGAATAATGGGAATAGGGGAAAATATGTGTAACTGGGTTAAAAACTGGCTCAGTGATAGGAAACAAAGGGTGGTTATTAATGGTACGTACTCGGACTGGGTCTCAGTTCATAGTGGGGTACCACAGGGGTCAGTATTGGGCCCGCTTCTTTTCAACATATTTATAAATGACCTTGTTGGGGGCATGCGGAGTAGAATTTCAATATTTGCAGATGATACTAAACTCTGCAGGATAATCAATACAGAGGAGGATAAATTTATATTACAGGGAGATTTATGTAAATTGGAGGATTGGGCTGAGAAGTGGCAATTGAAGTTTAATGTAGATAAATGTAAGGTCATGCACTTGGGTAGAGGAAATAATCATAAATGTTATGTACTTAATTGTAGAACACTGGGTAAAACAGACACAGAAAAAGACTTGGGTGTATGGGTGGATGGTAAACTTCACTTTAGTGGACAGTGTCAGGCAGCTGCTGCCAGGGCTAATAAAATAATGGGATGTATTAAAAGAGGTATAAGTGTTCATGAAAAAAATATACTTCTACCTCTGTACAAGTCACTAGTGCGACCGCACTTAGAATACTGTGTACAATTCTGGTCACCGATATATAAGAAGGACATAGCTGAACTGGAGAGGGTGCAGAGAAGAGCGACCAAGATTATTAGAGGAATGGGTGGGCTGCAATACCAAGACAGGTTATTAAACTTGGGGTTATTTAGTTTGGAAAAACGAAGGCTTAGGGGGGATCTAATCACAATGTATAAATATATGAGGGGACAGTACAGAGACCTTTCCAAAGATCTTTTTACACCTAGGCCTGCGACTGGAACACGGGGGCATCCGCTACGTCTTGAGGAAAGAAGGTTTAATCATAATCACAGACGAGGATTCTTTACTGTACGAGCAGTGAGACTATGGAACTCTCTGCCGCATGATGTTGTAATGAGTGATTCACTACTAACATTTAAGCAGAGCCTGGATGCCTTTCTTGAAAAATTTAATATTACCAGTTATGTATATTAGATTTTATGACAGGGTATTGATCCAGGGAACTAGTCTGATTGCCGGATGTGGAGCCAGGAAGGAAATTTTTTCCCCATTGGAACTTGTTTGCCACATTGGGTTTTTTTTTGCCTTCCTCTGGATCAACATGTTAGGCTACGGGTTGAACTAGATGGACTTAGAGTCTCCCTTCAACCTTAAAAACTATGATACTATGATGATGATAACATTACCAACACGTTCATCATATTTTTCTTTGTCTTCTTTACTAGCAGCTTGGGTTAAATCATTTTCCTCATCAGCTAGGTAACAAATATTGGGAACCTCTGCTGCAAGACAAAATAAATGTTTTTTGGTTTGTTTGTTTTTTAAATTAAAAAATAAATGTTCATAGGTATGCATTTGCCTTCACCTACCTCTACTGGATTGTCCCTGTAGTTCACGCGAATCATCTGGCAAAATTTGGCAAAAATAGTTGCTCAGCTTCTGAGTATTTTCAAGAAAACCATCTCCTCTTCTCTTCTTTTCTTTAGCTTTGTTCCTCTTCTGAGCACCACTACTATATGATCTTGGTGTTTTATGCCTATCAATTCTTCGCTCAGCCATGCTGTACCTTTCCAGAAAAAAAAAAATCACATACAAACCATATATCTCACGAGTGGATTCCAGTTGTGTCTGAGCATACACTCATATGTGCTCCCAGTGAATCCCTGGTGAACTGCACAATCAAAATCCATGTCTATTTTAATTTCTGCCTTCTTCAAAGGCTTTGTGAATTGCCGAGTATAGCGGGGTGGCCTGTTTTTGCCTTTCTCCAGTAGCCACTACAGTAGCCACTACTAGAGGCAGACAAAAATAGGCCATCCCGCTATACTCTGCCACTGCAGATTTCAAGGAACCTCTTCATACTTTAAGATTGCTCCCCTGAGGAAGCCACGCTTTAGTGGTGGAAACGTGTTGGGAGACTACATACTATTTGGGGTACCTTATTTTTCGGACTATAAGACGCACCGGACCATAAGACGCACCCTGGTTTTAGTGAAGAAAGATAACATTTTAAGCAAAAAATCTGGTCATGACACACTGTTATGGGGCGAGGATCTATTGACACCGTTATGGGGGTAATGTTCCATAATTCACTTCTAAGGTACCCCACCCTTGTAATGATCCTCCTGCCATATATATGTATATATATATATATATATATATATATATGTCCCTCATCCTGGTATAGCCCCCATCTTGCTATATACTGCCATCCTGGTATGTGCTCCCATCCTGCTATATACCCCTTCCTGGCATATGGCCGCATCCTGTGCTGGCAGCGGCTGTGTCTGGACACGTGAGCACAACGATGACGTCATCGCTGTGTGCACCGCTAGTCTCCACACACAGCTACGACCGCCACAGACAGGAGGACGAGCGATGCTGCAGGGATCGTGGCTGGTGAGTATACTGATTCACTGCACCCCGCGCTGATGATGATTCGCGGGGGGCAGTGAATACAGCCACACATGATCACTCCAGGCTGTAGTTGCCAGGGGTGATCATGCTAATTATGCGCGCACCCCCCGCCTATCTGTCAGCGCCGGCTTCAACGCTGAGAGATGATGGGCGGGAGGATGGGCGCGCATATTAAATGAGCAGGCCCACGTGGTCACGGCAGGCGCTGCTACAGCCTGCTCGTGCCCCCGATGACCCGCGCCACCGCAGCACTCTCATTCCCTGCAGCCACATTCAGACTATAAGATGCACTCCCCCCCTTTCCCCCAATATTTGGGGAGAAAAGTGCATCTTATAGTCCGAAAAATATGGTAATATTTTCCACACTTGGGGACTGCCTTTGTTAGGCCCTGTGCGCACTTGCCGTTTTTTGCCGCGGATTTCCTGCGGTTTTGCTGCATGTTTCGCTGCATGTTATGTTCATAACATCTCTGCAGTGATTCACCAGCAAAACCTATGGGAAAAAAAATGCTGTGCGCACTATGCGGATTTTGACAGCTGCATGTTTTGCTACGGGATTCCCACAGTGAAAACAATTGCATGTCACTTCTTTTCCGCACGTCCCTGCGGTTTCGAGGGCTGGCTGGTCGGCGGAGGATTGATCCCCGGTATCTGGCAAGATGCTGCTACCCATATAAAGTTTATGGGGAACAGAATCTGGCCCAAAGGGGTAGGAGCAAGCGCTTTATACTCACCGATGACCGGGCGGCTGTCACACTGATCTCGCGATAGCTCTTTCATCTTGCAGAGCCGGATCATTATTCAATCTCGTATTCACGTCTTCCCTGCTCACTGTTGGCTGTTATTGGTTGCAGGCAGACACCACCCACGCTGAGTGACAGCTGTTTTAGTGCAACCAATCACAGCCGCCGGTGGGCGGGTCTATAGCATACAATAAATAAGTAATTAAAAAAAACAGCGTGCGTTCCCCCCCAATTTTGATAACCAGCCAGGATAAAGCCTCACAGCTGGGGGCTGGTATTCTCAGGCTGGGGAGCCAGGCATTATGGGGAGCACCCCAGCCTAAAAAGATCAGCCAGCAGCTGAATTGCCGCATCCATTAGATGCCACAGTCCCTGACTTTTCCCGGCTCTTCCCGTTGCCGTGATGCAGTGGCAATCGGGGTAATGAAGGAGTTAATGGCAGCAGCGCATAGCTGCCACTAAGCCGTAGTTTAGTGATTGCAGGCGTCTATATGACACCCCCTCATCACTAAACTGTAAGTGAAAGTAAATAAGCACAAACACATCAAAAATCCTTTATTTGAAATAAAAGACAAAAAAGCCCCCTCTTTCACCACTTTATTAACCCCTAATAACAGCCCTCCAGGTCCGACGTAATCCACAAATGTCCCACGACGCTTCCAGCTCTGCTACATCTGGCACTCACAGTGAGCGCCATAGACCATGACTGCTCACTGTGAGGGTCAGGACGCAAGTGAAGTGAGCCGCCGGGATCAGCGGTGACTTCACTGATGTGCTTTGCAGTGACAGGTGGAGGACTCCAGCGGTCACTGCACATCAGCTAACTGAAGTCACCGCTGATCTTATACTCACCTTCTCCTGCGAGGCTGCCTCCGGACACTGCTCTCCTGCTGTCCGCGGTGCTGAAGTCTCCGAGCCGTGCTTTTGTCCCGCGCGGCTGCCTCCGGCACTCTGCTGTTTGCGGGTCAGCTGTGCACTGCATAACTGCATATGCATGAGCCGGCCTGGCTCATATGCAGTGCACAGTTGACCCGCAAACAGCAGAGTGCCAGAGGCAGCCGCGCGGGACAAAAGCACGGCCTGCAGACTTCAGCACCACAGAAAGCAGGAGCGGGGAGAACTGTGAAATCCCGCAGGAAACAACCTGCGGCAATTCTGCACCAAATCTGCAACAATACGCAACATACCGCATGCGTATTTCGGTGCAGATTTTTTGCATTTTTTTACCACGAGTACGGTGATCTTTCATTGGCTGCGGAATTTTCTTAAGAAAATTCCATTTTCTAGTGCGCACAGGGCCTTAGGGCAGGAACTATGCATGGGCACGACAGGGTAAAATTTATATAATTCCTGTTCTGCAGTTTCCATTTGGAGAAAATGAGTAGAGGATCTCTACTAGGAACTTGGTGAGATCAAACCATTATTATGCATTTGTAATATTCATTTTGTGGTGGTGATTGGTCTAATTTTTGTTTAAAATAGAACACAGGAAAAGATTTTAAATTGCGGCACTGAATACAGCGGGTGCTTGTTGCCTCTGGAAAAGCGTGGAGCTTTTCCAGAGCGCTAAGGATACGGGATAACATTCCGTAACCAGTATACCCCCTTAAAATGGGATTTGGCATCACATGACTACATGATGCAGAATTTCCCTCATGCAAAATTTAATTCAGCAATGCATGAAAAATGAAGATGATGGTTCAGGAGCCCCCACCCCATGTATGTGGCACCCACCATGTATGTGGCATGTACGCAGCCACCCATGTGTCTGTATACAGCCCCCAGAATTCCATATACTGCCACCCATGGATACAGCCCCCCATGCCTCCGTATAGTGCCTTTATGTATCGGTATATAGCCCCTCTGACTTCTCCATATGAAGCTCCCGAATGTACACAGTTCCCCCCCAACGGTATACAGCTCTCCCCCCTATGAGGCTAAACAGTCCCCCCCCTACAAGGGTATACAGTTCTACCCCCTACAACGGTATGCAGCTCCCCCCCTGCAAGGGTATACTGCTCTTGCCCCCTACAAGGGTATACAGGCAGCTCCCTCCCCCATGAGAATACAGCTCCCCCCGCAAGGGTACACAGCTCTTGCCCCCTACAAGGGTATACAGGGAGACAGCTCTCCCCCTCATGGGAATACAGCTCCCCCCCCTCCACACAAGGGTACACAGCTCTTGCCCCCTACAAGGGTATACAGGCATCTCTCCCCCTCATGGTGTAACAGGGTGCCAGGGGCGCCTCTGGGCTTGTAGTCGTGGCCCTTGCTGACAGGCTTACCCCTGGCTCCGCCGTCACTATCGGGACAGGAGGTGCCTTTGTGGGGCAGAGTGTGGTGGTGCAGATGTCGTCCGGCGCACAAATACTCTTCAGGCGTGGGTTAATGCAAACAACAAACATCTTTTATTCTCCGCAGTTCTTCACACTTGGCAGTAATACAGCACAATGCTATGGCGCTTTCTTCAGCTGAGGGGAAGTCTACTATAGCGTTCCCTCAAGTGGGCGACTTGCCTGACTACTTCACTTCGCCCGGCTCCCACTTCTGGCTACCCACAGCCCGGACCCACACCGGACTGCTTCACCCTACGAGGTTCCGCCCGCTCCTGTCTTCTCCGGCTCCCCTGTACTTCAGCTGCCACACTCTGCCCCTGGCTGTTCCTTCTTCTTCCCTGTCCCCGAGACCACTGCCTGACTCACACACTTTCTTCCCTCCTAAACTGCCGGCTCCTCCTCCCTACTGTGGTGGCAGCCGTCCCACCCGGCCACTAGGGGGATACCCTGACAACAACATACATGCATAAAATATAAAAACATTTTTATTAACAACGTTTCCGGGTTAACTAGACTTGCTGGTGAGGGGTCTATCCACCCCTTACACTCCTCCCCTCTTTAACCTGAGCCTCCCGGCCAGGCTCCAATCTAAAATTACAACTGTTAAAACCACATACAAACATGTTCAATCAACTGCGAACCTGTCCAGCGCCCGGAGGCTTGGCAGCGCTCCCGGTCTTTGGTGTGCCCGGAGGCTTAGCAGCACTCCCGGTCTTTGGTGTGCCCGGAGGCTTTGCAGCGCTCCCGGTCTTTGGCGATCACCGCAGGAACACGGAAGCTCTTCTCTCAATAACACGAAGGAGCCCCTGGCTCAGTCCAGCAAGCAGGCTCACTCCGGAATATGCAACTCAAACAATAAACTTTCTCCGGCTTAAACACGCCGGCTTCAAACAAAACAGTCCCGCCTTCCTCCGGTCTCGATACTCATTCCGGGTGGAAGGCTCGTTGCCACTCAGCCCTCTGAGCCTGGATGTATTCCGATAGGGGCTGCCCGGGTAGTCGGCGCAGCCGCCGGAAAGGCTCCTGACTGGTGGGCTGCTCCGCTGCTGCAGCCCCCGGCTTGGGCTCCTCAAGCTCCGACGGAGGCGAGGGGGTCGCTGCGCGGGACGGTGGCGGGCTGCCCATAACAATCGTCGGGTGAGTGATAATGTTCTGGTTACTCGCCAGTACCGGCGAGGTTCCCTTCTCCGGGTCGGTACTTTGCACAGGCATGACTGCCGGAGCTACGGCTACGGTATGTCGGGGTCGGGAGGCTTCAGCCAGCACCGGTCTTCGTTGCGCTTGTCGCCGGGCCTGGTGTTCTTCCCACTCTACCTCCTACTGCCATTGGGCAGCCTCCTGCTCAGTAGGCGTACGGTGCACCCCCACCGCAAACAAGCCCCGGCAGCCCACTTCTCTCAGGAATCGTACTTTTTCTCCCGGGTATAGGGTATGCAACCGCTGCGGGAGGCCTTCCGTGTCCAAGTTGACGCGATTATAAAAGTAGTCGTCGCCGGTTTCGCCATCCCGGATGAAGCCGTACCCTTCTCTCTGGTTAAACTTGACGACCACTCCAGTGGTATACTGACGCTCGAGCTCTTCGCCGTGGGGACCCGCCATGATCTCCCGGGCAACGGTTTCGACAAGCAGCCGCTCTTGCACTGGGTCCGGCTCGGGTGACGGGGATCTTCGGGTTGGTAGGGGAGACGGCAGCACCGGGTCCCAATAGAAACCCCAGTCGTCTCTCTCTAGTTTCGGGGCGTAGGTTTCTGCCGGAGTTTGGCTAGGCGCTCCAGACCCCACCGCAGCTGGCGGGGGTCTCTCTGGGCAGGGATATGGTGCTCCCAACATCCGGCTCCCCGACGGCAATTGGGCAGCGTAGGTCGCCCGGACCTCGGTTGTAGTCGCACCGGTCTCCGCATCCCACGTTGTGAGCCAAGTCACCCTACTGGCTTGCCCCGGTCCTCCGGGTACAGCCGGCAAGTAGGTAGGAAATCCCTCCGCAGACACCACCTGCTTCAGACGGCTCTCGTCCAACTTCTCCATATTCTCAGCAACACTAGTTCTCAGTAATGGCGTCTGGGTCAGTGGCGAGACTAGAGGAAGTGGAGGCGGGCTCACTTTTCCCGCTCTTGAGGATACTCCACCCTTAGCCTCGCGCCACAGCTCGACCCCTCCGCGACGGCACTTCTTTCTTCTTACAACGCCGCCCACTGTACATGTTTCTGTTCGTGCCCTGGGACCGGCACCTCCCCTCTTTGGGCGGAGTACTCCGAACTTCTTTTT
Organism: Anomaloglossus baeobatrachus; assembly: GCF_048569485.1. Taxonomy (NCBI): domain Eukaryota; kingdom Metazoa; phylum Chordata; class Amphibia; order Anura; family Aromobatidae; genus Anomaloglossus; species Anomaloglossus baeobatrachus. The sequence goes on along the minus strand of NC_134357.1, from coordinate 578,993,610 downwards.
TGGCACCGGCCAGCCCCAGGCTCTTCTTTTGGCGTCAATTCTGCGCACGCTTTCTGTTTCTTCACAGACGCCGGCCACCTTGCCGCCATCTTGTGCCCGGTCCTTCACCTCAGGCACTGTTTCTTCTTCCCACCATGGGACTGTAAATCTTCGCTGAGAGTCCGGATCAGGGGCCCTTGGCACCACTTGGTCTCCATCTTCTTGGAGCGGGTCCCCTCGCATATGATCCGGATCCTGCCGACTACACCAAATGTAACGGGGTGCCAGGGGCGCCTCTGGGCTTGTAGTCGTGGCCCTTGCTGACAGGCTTACCCCTGGCTCCGCCGTCACTATCGGGACAGGAGGTGCCTTTGTGGGGCAGAGTGTGGTGGTGCAGATGTCGTCCGGCGCACAAATACTCTTCAGGCGTGGGTTAATGCAAACAACAAACATCTTTTATTCTCCGCAGTTCTTCACACTTGGCAGTAATACAGCACAATGCTATGGCGCTTTCTTCAGCTGAGGGGAAGTCTACTATAGCGTTCCCTCAAGTGGGCGACTTGCCTGACTACTTCACTTCGCCCGGCTCCCACTTCTGGCTACCCACAGCCCGGACCCACACCGGACTGCTTCACCCTACGAGGTTCCGCCCGCTCCTGTCTTCTCCGGCTCCCCTGTACTTCAGCTGCCACACTCTGCCCCTGGCTGTTCCTTCTTCTTCCCTGTCCCCGAGACCACTGCCTGACTCACACACTTTCTTCCCTCCTAAACTGCCGGCTCCTCCTCCCTACTGTGGTGGCAGCCGTCCCACCCGGCCACTAGGGGGATACCCTGACAACAACATACATGCATAAAATATAAAAACATTTTTATTAACAACGTTTCCGGGTTAACTAGACTTGCTGGTGAGGGGTCTATCCACCCCTTACAATGGGAATACAGCTCCCCCCCCTCCACGCAAGGGTACACAGCTCTTGCCCCCTACAAGGGTATACAGGCATCTCTCCCCCTCATGGGAATACAGCTCCCCCCCCTCCACGCAAGGGTACACAGCTCTTGCCCCCTACAAGGGTATACAGGCAGCTCTCCTCCTCATGGAAATACAGCTCCCCCCCCTCCATGCAAGGGTACACAGCTCTTGCCCCTTACAAGGGTTTACAGGCATCTCTCCCCCTCATGGGAATACAGCTCCGCCCCCCTCCACGCAAGGGTACACAGCTCTTGCCCCCTACAAGGGTATACAGGGAGACAGCTCTCCCCCTCATGGGAATACAGCTCCCCCCCCCTCCACGCAAGGGTACACAGCTCTTGCCCCCTACAAGGGTATACAGGCAGCTCTCCCCCCATGGGAATACAGCCCCCCCCCTCCACGCAAGGGCACACAGCTTTTGTTGCCCCCCTACAAGGGTATACAGGCAGCTCTCCCCCCCATGGGAATACAGCTCTCCCCCCCTCCACGCAAGGGTACACATCTCTTGCCCCCTACAAGGGTATACAGGCATCTCTCCCCCCATGGGAATACAGATCCCCCCCCCCTCCGCGCAAGGGTACACAGCTCTTGCCCCCTACAAGGGCCCTACAAGAGTATACAGGCATCTCTCCCCCCATGGGAATACAGCTCTCCCCCCCTCCACGCAAGGGTACACAGCTCTTGCCCCCTGCAAGGGTATACAGGGAGGCAGCTCTCCCCCCCATGGGAATACAGCTCCCCCCCCTCCACGCAAGGGTATACAGCTCTTGCCACAAGGGTATACAGGCAGCTCTCTCCCCCCCTAAAAGGTTATACAGTTCTGTTCACCAATGTTTCATCTTTATACAGTGAGTTCGCTCCTCCAGGTATACAGGCCCAAATGTACAGCTCCCCTCTCGCTCATACAGCTCCCCCGATCTATATAGCTAGCTAGCTGGAGTCAAGGGGGTTAATCACCGTGGCGCAGCGCTGCATCGTTGATTGGCGGGCACGGCAGGCGGCGGGCGCACGATGCTCGGTAATGCAGCGAGGAGGCGGATCCACAGGACAGGAGGCGTGAGAGAAGGCGTGATAATCACCGTGGCACTGACGCTGCAGAGTTGATTGGCGGGCACGGCAAGCGGCGGGCGCACGATGCTCAGGAACGCAGCGAGGAGGCAGATCCACAGGACAGGAGGCGTGACAAGAGAGAAGGCGTGACAAGAGAGGAGGAGGCGGTACCGTATTGTTCTTCTCGGCGTCTACCTCGCGCTGCATTAATAAAATGGTGGCGGTCGCTGCCTACAGTGGTGGGGGTCCCCTTTGAAGCTCTTGTGGTGGGGGCCCCTGGGCTGGAGCCCCGTCTGCCCCGCCTATAATCCGGCCCTGAGTACATCACATTGTATATAATTGCATTTCAAAACTTGTTTTGTTAATAAATGCTTGTAAATATATATTCTTCATGCCTTTCTTTCTCTATTGCCTAGACGTGATGATTTTGTCTCAGAACCTCTGAAGTTGAGGCAGAGCTGTAGGCATATCGCACAAAAAAGTAAGGGGAGAACTGAATCACACTGCATCCTAGATATGTGGAAGTTGTTAAGATGCTCTGGTCCCAATTTATCAAAGCTTTTATGCCAAAAAAATTGTGAAATAAGCTTTGAAAATTCTCAAAATTTGGATGAATTCAGAGTTGTGCCAAATTTTGGTGGCTTTTGGCATTTTCATACCAAAATAGGAAGAGCTTGGGTGGGACGGGGTATTACACCACAGCTCCTTTAAAGGGAACCAATCACCAGGATTTTAGTATATAAGCCAATACTATACTGGCACTATCAGGCTAATTCTATATATACCATTAGTGGGCAGCTTGGATGTTTAGGTTTTGAAATCCAAGAAAGTGAAGTTTATAAAATGAGCAGCTTCTTGAGTGACAGTTGCACTGGAGCAGATCATATATTCATAGTTATCTCCTCCCTCTTTTAGAATTAGCATAAGCATTATACAAACTATTCACTTTGTCTAGCAGGACCTGTGGTGAGGTCATACCCATGTGACCAGAAGGAGCAGGGCCTCAGCCACCAAAGCTGGATACCAGGTCACATGGGTATGACCTCACACAGGTCCTTCCACAAACACAGTGAGTCGTTATACAGGTCGATAGGACACATGTTACAGGTAGCTTTGTTCCTCTTAGTCTATAAACCACATCCCGAAACCATACGCTATTAAATGTTATATATTTAATCTGAAAAGTAGGCAGTGTTTATAAAAATATTCAAAAAATGTTGCAAAGGGGAACAAAACAATATAATATATACAATTACATAAAATAAAAAGGAATAACAAAAGGGAAATTACTGAATCTGAAATGCTTCAGATTTATGGAGGGAAATTCTCCAATGGAATATGGAACAATCTTACAAACCAATTATTTATTTGGCGGGATCCCTGCCGTCACCCAATGATGTAGAAAATATGACTTTCTTATCTCTTATATCAATGCAGTTCATAAAACCTCAATTCATATTTTCTATAAGGGTAGACAAAGGATTTGAATTTCTCTGCTATTTTTCTGTTCATCTGCTGCTCTTATCTCTACCGGTCATAAATCTGTCCTTTTCTGCATTCAAGCTGAGATTGGCCTCACATCTGCTAGAGGATTCTCTTTAGTTACCGTATTTTTCGGACCATAAGGCGCACTATTTTTCCCCCAAATGTGGGGGGTGCATCTTATGGTCTGAATGTGGCTGCAGGGAATGAGGGTGCTGCGGTGGAGCGGGTCATCGGGGGCACGAGCAGGCTGCAGCAGCCTGCCGTGACCACGTGGGCCCGCTCATTACATATGCACACCCATCCTCCCGTCCATCTCTCAGCGGTGATGCTGGCGCTGACAGGTAGGCGTGGTGATGGGCAGGGGGGTGCGCGCATAATTAACAGCCGACCTGCATGATCACCCCTGGCAACTACAGCCTGGAGTGATCATGTGCGGCTGTATTCACTACCTCCCGTGCATCATCATCAGCGCGGCGTGCAGTGAATCAGTGTACTTACCCGTCACTGTGTGTGGAGCCGTCCCCCTGCAGCACCGCGATATCTTCCTGTCTGTGCCGGTCAGCTGATCTGTGTAGAGAGCGGTGAGCACAGCGATGATGTCATCGCTGTGCATGCCGCTAGTGTCCACACAGATCAGCTGACCGGCACAGACAGGAAGACATCGCGATGCTGCAGACAACAGTGATGGCTCCACTCAGCGGCGCTGCAGCTGAGACGGAGAGGAAGATGATCGGTGCTGCAGGGAGTGAGGAAAGGTGAGTATAAACGTTTATTTTTTTTTCTGTGCCATAGGATACAGGCCATATACCAGGATGTGGGTATTTTATGAGCAGAATGGGGGTATTTTATGAGCAGGATGGGGGTATATTATGAGCAGCATGGGGGTATATGAGCAGGATGGGGGTATATGAGCAGGATGGGGTATATGAGCAGGATGGGGGGTATATGAGCAGGATGGATGGGGGTATATGAGCAAGATGGATGGGGGTATATGAGCAGGATGGATGGGGGTATATGAGCAGGATGGATGGGGGTATATGAGCAGGATGGGGGTATATGAGCAGGATGGATGGGGGTATATGAGCAGGATGGATGAGGGTATATGAGCAGGATGGGGGTATATGAGTAGGATCATATACAAGGCAGAAGGATCGTTACCAGAATGGGGTACCTTAGTAGAGAATTTGGGTATATTAACCCCATAATAGTGTCAGCAGCAGATCCTCGCCCCATAAGTGTGTCATGACCACATTTTTTAGTTAAAATTTTATTTTCCTATTTTCCTCCTCTAAAACCAGGGTGCGTCTTATGGTCAGGTGCGTCTTAAGTTATGTGCCCACGGGAGCTTGTTTCTGCGGATTTTGCAGCGGAAAACCTGCGGATTTTTCTGGATTTTCCAGATAAATCCGCAGGTTTTAGCATGTACAGACACTCCCCATGTTATCCTAAGGGACATGGGGAGTGCTGTGTCCACGCTGCGGAAAGTACGGCTGCGGAACATGTAGCCGCACGTAACTGCATGTCAATTATTCATGCGGAATTACCTGCGGAAATCCTGGCCCTCCGCTATGGAGATAGAGGACGTCCGCAGGTAAGCCGCATGAATATCCGCATGTTTCCGACAGCTATTCCGCTGGAATCTCGCAGCTAAAAATAGCTGCGGACGCAGGCGGGCAGTTGCGGGAAACATGCGCTCGTACATGTGGATACATCCGCAGGTACAAGCGCCCGTGGGCACATAGCCTTATAGTCCGAAAAATGCGATACTTGTTTCCGAAGGAGGGGTTCAGCTGTATAGAGGTCTTGTTGAGTCTTTATGGATTTTATCATTTCTATATGACACACCACTACATACTGATGTTTTTCCAAAATCAAGCTTTTATCCCGTTGAAAGTCAAGGTCATATTTTGAACACTTTACTCTACTTGGTGCTTGAAGAGTTCAATGATGACTCAGCGCCACATGGAGAAGATAAATAAAACACAGTATTAACTGATTTACTGCGTTTTTTTATCTTCTCCATGTGGCGCTGAGTCATCGGCTCTGAGTCATATGGGCTGTCCACACTCTCAATGCAAACGTGGCTGCTTGCTCCCCTATATATAGTTTCTGTTTGGCCATGTGTTGTAATATGATTTCTTTTTCCTGAGGAAGGAGACGGAGATGTCTCTGAAATGCGTAGAACTGTAAAATAAAAGGAAATCTTTTCATCTACAGCATCTGTGGTTTCTAGCGTGGCATTTAAACTGGTTATCATTTTATCTTATATATTAGAAACCTCGTTCCGGGGCCGCTGCTAAACCACCAGACACTCACAAGCGATCATAGGGGGTTGCGACTGGCACAACCTCACCAGGTGAGTATCTCTTTCTTGTTCTTCTACCCTCATACTGGGTAAGACCCTATTGCGCTCCCCCCCCCCCTTACAGCTTCTTCCAGAGACAGACTCTTTCCAAAGGGGTCAGTATAGAATGAAAATCTATAACTGTCATCAGATGGTAAAACACGTGACTTTTTATAATTAAGGGGAGTGGTGACAAAAGAGATGCACCTGAGATTAAGGCTATAATAGGATAGCCAGATAGGAAAGAGTCCTTAACCCCTACAACACTAAAAGAAAATAGATTCACTCAAAACAAGTAGTAGACCTGCAAACAATAAGGCATTGTTACCTTCTGATCCCAGAGGTCTCCTCAGAGCAGGACATCATGACGAAACATTATCCATAAATTCATTCATAGTCAAGTTCATTTTTTCTTGTTCCGTATTGGAGATCTTTTTATATCCTTCTTATTGGTTCTCCTTCCTCCTCTTTATTTTCTGAATTTCGAAATTCTCTGAATGACGTACAGTGGTACCTCGCTTAACGAGTAACCCACATAACGAGATTTTCGCTATACAAGCAAAGCTTTCTGTAAATTTGTAACCCGCTTTACGAGAAAGCTTTGCTGTACGAGCGAAATTCTCACCTCACACACTTTCGGTTTCGTCCATCCACCGCACTCTGACCCGCACGTGCAGTCCACACAAACACACACATGTACGCACAAACACACACGCATGCACGCACATACAGTATTATGCTCACCTTACCTTCCATTCCACCGGCGGTCTCATGGATCTTGTAGCTCCCGGGTACATCGCGACGTCCTCGTGGCGAACTACAAGACCCAGGAGGCCGGCGGTGGAACGGAAGGTAAGGTGAGCATATAACATAGTGTACCTTACGTTTCATCGCCGGCCTCCTGGGTGCTGTAGTGCGCCTCTCCGCTCCGTTCCACGCTGGGATTCTGCCTCCATAGCGATGAGGGAGGAACTTCCTGTCACCGCTGCTGAATGGCAGAGCGCTGGCCAATCAGAGGCTAGCAGCTCTGCCTTGACGTCAGCGCTCTAGCAGGGAAGTTCCTGCCTCGTCGTTATGGAAACGCGATACACGGCCCGGCCCTGTACTGGTGAACAGCAAGTCCCAGGAGACCGGCGATGGAGCGGAATGTAAGGTGAGCATGTAATATGTGCGTGTGCATGTGTGTTTGTACATGTTTGTGTGTGTTTGTGCATGTGTGGAATGACAGAATAGGGGACCAGGATGGGACATTTAACCCGTTGTGGAACGGATCATCAGCACTGCAATGATTTCCTATGGGAAATCTTGCTTTGCTGAACGAGTACCTTGTTTAACAAGCACAGTCCCAGAACGGATTGTTCTCGTTAAGCAATGAACATTTTCTCTTTGATAATAACTTAAATTCTCAGGATTACAGTCTGAAGATTCCAGATCTGTGGATCTTTGCAGCGTCCGTGCAATAGTTATTGTGAGGGTTTTTCTTCAAGATTTACTTTTGTGAAAGAAGGTGTTTGCCCGACATTGCGCTATGAGCCAAATGGCTATCCTGGTGCAGAGAAAGGCGGCAATCGCTCTCCCCCTAGAAGTGGGACTCCTGGGACAAACAGGGGACAAATGTGGAGTGGGAAAATGTGTGATCAGAGTTGGACAGAAATAAACTCCATTTTAGTATAGATTATTACTTATGTTGTGCTCTGATCTGGAAGAACAGGAATTGTGAGCACTTTGGGAATGTCACAGAATGGATTGATAAAGGTATAACTAGATTGTCCCCATTATTAGAGGAATGTGATATGTACATTGTGTAATGTTCAGCAGAGATTTGGGTAACAGAAGAATGACTTTCACTATCTGCAATTATTATTTTACTTGATAAAGGATAAAAATAAATGGTAATCACTGATAAAGGGGAGAATAGATCAATAGAGAATTAATCAATAGATGTAAGGGGGAAGAGAAATTCAGAGTTGTCACAATTTTATCGATCATAGTTGGATATTTGGAAGACAGCTGTAAAGCCCATGATGGCCGGCGTCCTCGCACTCTCCTGCTCCCCTCCACCAGCGAGGACGTTGGTTCCCTCACCTGTCCAGGCGTTCTGCGGTACTGGTCCCGTCCCTGACCAATGCTGCAACCTCACAGAGCGTCTGTACTCCTGATAGGCTCCTGCCTCTGCCTGTAGGGTGCATCCACAGCCACACCCCCTTTCTTAAAGAGACAGCATCCTCCTAAAGCTGGGTTCACACGTAGCGACAGCGACAACGACGTCGCTGTTACGTCACCATTTTCTGTGACGCAACAGCGACCTTGTAAGTCGCTGTTATGATCGCTGCTTAGCTATCAAACACAGCAGAAGCAGCAGCGATCATAACGACGCTGTGCTACATGTGCAGAGAGCAGGGAGCCGCGCACACTGCTTAGCGCTGGCTCCTTGCTCTCCTTGCTACAGTATACATCGGGTTAATTACCCGATGTGTACTGCAGCTACATGTGCAGAGAGCAGGAGCCGGCACTGGCAGTGTGAGAGCGGCGGACGCTGGTAACGAAGATAAATATCGGGTAACCAGGGAAAGTTCTTCCCTTGGTTACCCGATGTTTACCCTGGTTACAGCTTACCGCAGCTGCTAGACGCCGGCTCCTGCTCCCTGCTCGCTTCATTGCGTCGCTCTCTCGCTGTCACACACAGCTATGTGTGCGTCACAGTGGGAGAGCGATGACCAAAAAATGAAGCTGGACATTCAGCAATGACCGGCAACCTCACAGCAGGGGCCAGCTCGTTGCTGGATGTCACACACAGCGACAGCGACGGGACATCGCTGCATCGTCACAGAAAATGGTGACGTAGCAGCGACATCGTTGTCGTCGTTGCTGTGTGTGACACCACCCTTACTCAAGTCAGCTGGAAGGCTGCAGGTATTTAAGGAAACTGTCCTTTGAGAGTTGCCTGGGCAATGAGTTTGAGTTGCATTCATTTCTGTAGTCCGGTTCCCCAGCTCTGTGCTGCCGCTGTCTTATTGTGCTACTTCTGTTGCTTATACCTGTTTGCATTACAGTGTGCTGCTGCCGTATCCGAACCTGTTGCTGCGAGCCGTTACCCCGGCTGCCTACTAGGATTCCCGCTGCCACAAAGTATCGTCCGCTGCAGCCACAAGTATCCACACCGGTCGCCCTACAACATACCTGTCCGTTCATGTATCCACGCTGGATGCTGCTGCTGTATCATCCATCCGTGCATCCATCCCAAATGGAATCTCCACACCAGCTGATGCCGTAACCTAATACCAGAGACTGTCTCTCCCGTACCCCTGGGGCCGGCCGACGCAGCACCAGTCTTCCCAAGTGGCACCCGGACTCAGACCTGCAGCGTAACACCCTCACTTTTAGGAGCTGGAGAAGACCAGGCTCAGGTCCGTAGTAAAGCCCCTCTGGGATTTCTGTGTGCTGTGGCCCAATGGGTTCACTAATATCTCTGCTCGCCCAGCGAACATAACAACAATATACACTTGTTACACGCCTGTCCCGTGTCTGGGATCTGCCCCTTCCCCCGCTCTGCTAAACTTTCCTGTGCTCCACGTTGGGCTTTGTAAGTAGCCGGACACGCTCCATGTGCTGAGCTTAACTGGCCTATATAAGGCTACCAAGATACTCACCTGTGTCCTGGTATTAAGACTATTAGTGTGTGCACAGCGACCTGTCTGCAGTCTCCAGAACATCTCCAGACTATCTGTGGCCTCCAGCACCTCAGCTACCAATCTGCCTGTGGCTTCCAGTATGTCTGCCCCTGTCTGAGGTCTCCAGGACGTCTGCGGCTTCCAATACCTCAGTTACCTGTCTGCCTGTGGGTGTCAGTACCTCTGCAGCCTGTCTGCAGTCTCCAGGACTTCTGCTGTATGCCTGTGACTGGTAGTGCCTCTGCTGCTCGTCCCAGGTTTTCCAGGATATCTGCTCCATGTCCGTCCACGGCTTTCAGTCTCCTGTCTCCCTACAGCCTCCATTACCTCACTGTGACCCCCCTGACAGAATCCAAGACCATGGGTCCCAATGGCGCAGTTATGAACTCTTTTGGGAGAGTCTCTACACGACACCGCTCCGTACACCTCGTACACACACGGCTCCTCTCCGTACACCTCGTACACACACGGCTCCGCTCCGTACACCTCGTACACACACGGCTCTGCTCCGTACACCTCGTACACACACGGCTCCGCTCCGTACACCTCGTACACACACGGCTCCGCTCCGTACACCTCGTACACACGCGGCTCCGCTCCGTACACCTCGTACACACACGGCTCCGCTCCGTACACCTCGTACACACACGGCTCCGCTCCGTACACCTCGTACACACACGGCTCCGCTCCGTACACCTCGTACACACACGGCTGCGCTCCGTACACCTCGTACACACACGGCTCTGCTCCGTACACCTCGTACACACACGGCTCCGCTCCGTACACCTCGTACACACACGGCTCCGCTCCGTACACCTCGTACACACACGGCTCCGCTCCGTACACCTCACACACACACGGCTCCGCTCCGTACACATCGTACACACACGGCTCCGCTCCGTACACCTCGTACACACACGGCTCTGCTCCGTACACCTCGTACACACACGGCTCCGCTCCGTACACCTCGTACACACACGGCTCTGCTCCGTACACCTCGTACACACACGGCTCCGCTCCGTACACCTCACACACACACGTCTCCGCTCCGTACACCTCGTACACACACGGCTCTGCTACATCCACACTGTAAACCCCTCCTGACCCCACACAAACTTCCCCTCATCCAGCACCATGACAACCAGCACAGCAGAGTCCTGCATACACTGAGGAGCTGATCATGTGACCCCTGACTCCTCCCCTCCATGTGACATCATCACAGGTCCTGGAAGCACAGAGCAGCCACATGTATACTGTGCGGCTGTTACTCTAGATGCGGGGGTTGGGAAGCACAAAGCGAACAGCAAAAAGGAAGGTAAGGGAAACCCTGTGTCTGGGGAAAGGGAAGATGGTGACCCCTGACCGATCCTACTGCTGGTCCCTGGGTCCTCACCACCATAGAGAGGTTCCTCACCTCTGCCCCGAGCCGGATACCTGACCCTAGCTATAACTACCGCTGGGCTATAGATAGAGAACGGGTGGGACGAGCTCTTCATCAACCCCACTAAAGACACAAGGAGGACACACAGGAAAATGCATGAACTACTTATCTACAGGTGACACAGGTAGAAGTTCAACGACGATACCACAGAGGAGTACAAGCCTCCTGCTTGCAACCAAGGCTTGAATGAGCTAAAAATATCACCAGCATCAGTCCAAGGAAGTATCGGGTATTTAAGCACCCAGACAATGCTGATGATCTGGTGTAAGACGAGCTCCTGCTGGGTCCAAAAGGGGGAGAGAGAAATCCAGCAGGAAATTAATACTGACAGCAGGAACAATGGAAACCCAGGGAGCATTCTGCGCAGCCAGATGCTGTGACTTTCTATAGCCAGAAACCACATCACTGTCACTTGTGACAGCGGCTCTGCAGGTGGAGGTGTGTGGACATTCCCCATTATTGGTCACAGGCGGCATTAACCCCTAATGCTCTGAGACTTTCGAGGTGTTTTTCTCTCGCTGATTTCTATGAATCATGAAGCTTTTGTTCCTTTGTCTGTGATAGATTCATTCGACCCAACTATGAGATTGTATAGAAAATAGAAAATAGTTCAAAAAATGCGAGAGAGGAATATAATGCTTCAAAGGATTTTATTACTTGTGCTTCGGCAAAAAATGTCCAACGTTTCAACCATCAATTTTGTTTTTTGTCAAGGACAAGAGGATCTAATGTAACAAAAACATAACAGATTCTTTTAGATGATGACAGTCAATAACATACATTACAAAGCTTTATACAAAACATCACTAATGAAAAGAATGCATCAAACTGACGCTATAAGACGATAAAGGAGCAATAATGCGATGATTGCACAAATACATGAAGAAAGGGGAATGACTGAGTTTATACAATTTATGAATTAATATTAATTATTCTCATTTAAATACAGCAAATGCCAGACTGGTCAGATTATGCCAAGATTCCGAAATATAATAAATAGTGTCCTCCCACCTAAGAAAGAAATGAGTGAGAAAAGGTTTCACAAGCTCCAAACTGTGGCTTCTCGCTGGGTATATGAGGAGATGAGGATATGGGGTGAACAGCCTAAGATCAGTAAGCAGAAAAATAAAATACAAATGTAAGAGTAGAATATAAAAGACACAGTGCTACACTTATATTGGGGTACACATCAGAGACCCCCGAGTACAGAATGGAAGGTATATGCCTTTAACACTTGTGTAGAAAAACAAGGACACAATCGTTCTTAAAGGAAGTGTTTTGTGGCTTTTTTTCAGCAGCGATATGGCATAAGAGCAATATCTGAGGAAATAGACAAAGTATATAGTGTTATTATCAATATATAATGGATTGAAGCATAATTGATATAAGCTGCATCCACAGGAGCTATTCCAGGGTAAAGCCTGTGACCGGCTGCAGGTAACTAATCCGCTGTGTGAAGGCAGATTTCTCCCGGCTCCACAAGTGACCTTCAGAGAAACCAATGTTAATTCAAGAACAATTGAGGGGGTGCGCACTATAAGGCTGGGGCCACACGGGGCACTACTGCGATCCACTTGCATGAGACTCGGCTCGCGTTGGCAGCACAGCAGGAGCCGAGTGTCATGCTAGTGTGCCTGCATCTGAGGTCTGACCCTGCGAGCGGCCCTCAGCTGCGGGGGGCGGCCGGCTCTCAGGAGGGGAGGGAGGGATTTCTCTCCCTCTCTCCTCCGTAGCCGGCTATTGCCATTCTCGCTCTGCACTGGCAGTATACCGGTGTACCGCGAGTGCAGTGCGATTTTTCTCTCTCCCCATTCACTTGAATGGGTGCGGGAGAAAGAGTCTCAGCTTACAGTTGTAGCTTGCTGCGATTGTTTTCTCGGTCCGATTAGGGCTGAGAAAATAACCGCTCATGTGCGCTGACACACAGGCTAATATTGGTCCGAGGGGAATGCGATGTTTTATCACACTCCACTCCCACCGATTTTCTCTCCGTGTGGCTTAGGCCTTATAATAATAATATATTTATTCATTTATATAGCGCTATTAATTCCACAGCGCTTTACATACATCAGCAACACTGTCCCCATTGGGGCTCACAATCTAAGGTAGTGAACTGAATGACGTGGGCAGCAAATAGTGACTTACTTGAATCAGAGTAACAGTGGGGATATTTTTGAGGTGCTGTGCATATGCAGAAAATGATTAGTGACCAATTTCTAGATCTCTGGCTCTATAAAGCACCTAGAAGACATAGTATTCAAAAGAAAAGAATTAGTCATGGGAATAAACCTAATGTCATGTAATATACCCGGTTACTGCAGGGGGATACTACATAAGACTCTACTATCAGAGGTTATTGTAATCTAATATATGCCATACTGAGCTATAAAACTGGATTAAGAAAGGGGCAACCTGTGTATTATTTAGGATGATCCAGTATCTGAGAGTAGCTGCAGTAGTGGCTATATACATTGTATGTGAATAATGCCCCTGTGGCCAAGATCCAATTGTGTGAAACAGACCTCTCATATGAGTACATACCTTCAGTGGTGATTCAGGGAGTGATTCCAGTGGAGGGGAGTGTAGCCGTGCCGGCGGTGACCTGCCTTTATATATGATTCTCTGTGCTGCGTCCATTATCCATCTCCTGGACATGGAACGCACGCCGCGCATGCACCGCACACACCACTGAGTGGCGCATGCGCGAAGAAAGAGCATGAAAACTAAGTGATGTTCACAGTGCGCTGGATGTGCATGCGCAGTGGTTATTTCTTGTGCTAACGGAATACAGGAGATGTGCTGGATGATGGAATACAGGAGATGTGCTGGATGATGGAATACAGGAGATGTGCTGGATGATGGAATACAGGAGATGTGCTGGATGATGGAATACAGGAGATGTGCTGGATGATGGAATACAGGAGATGTGCTGGATGATGGAATACAGGAGATGCGCTGGATGATGGAATACAGGAGATGCGCTGGATGATGGAATACAGGAGATGCGCTGGATGATGGAATACAGGAGATGCGCTGGATGATGGAATACAGGAGATGTGCTGGATGATGGAATACAGGAGATGTGCTGGATGATGGAATACAGGAGATGTGCTGGATGATGGAATACAGGAGATGCGCTGGATGATGGAATACAGGAGATGTGCTGGATGATGGAATACAGGAGATGTGCTGGATGATGGAATACAGGAGATGTGCTGGATGATGGAATATAGGAGATGTGCTGGATGATGGAATACAGGAGATGTGCTGGATGATGGAATACAGGAGATGTGCTGGATGATGGAATACAGGAGATGTGCTGGATGATGGAATACAGGAGATGTGCTGGATGATGGAATACAGGAGATGTGCTGGATGATGGAATACAGGAGATGTGCTGGATGATGGAATACAGGAGATGTGCTGGATGATGGAATACAGGAGATGTGCTGGATGATGGAATACAGGAGATGTGCTGGATGACGGAATACAGGAGATGTGCTGGATGACGGAATACAGGAGATGTGCTGGATGATGGAATACAGGAGATGTGCTGGATGATGGAATACAGGAGATGTGCTGGATGATGGAATACAGGAGATGTGCTGGATGATGGAATACAGGAGATGTGCTGGATGATGGAATACAGGAGATGTGCTGGATGATGGAATACAGGAGATGTGCTGGATGATGGAATACGGGAGATGTGCTGGATGATGGAATACGGGAGATGTGCTGGATGATGGAATACGGGAGATGTGCTGGATGATGGAATACGGGAGATGTGCTGGATGACGGAATACGGGAGATGTGCTGGATGACGGAATACGGGAGATGTGCTGGATGATGGAATACGGGAGATGTGCTGGATGATGGAATACAGGAGATGTGCTGGATGATGGAATACAGGAGATGTGCTGGATGATGGAATACAGGAGATGTGCTGGATGATGGAATACAGGAGATGTGCTGGATGATGGAATACAGGAGATGTGCTGGATGATGGGATACAGGAGATGTGCTGGATGATAAGGTGCCTTAGTGATAGTGACAGGCTAATTGTGCTTATAGAGGGGGCCTGAGTCAGGTGACAAGGGGAGCCTGGAAGGAGAAAAGGGAGAACATTTATAATACAAATCTATTTACTTAAATGACAAAACATGTGTTAATAGATATTTAGATCTATACATACAAAGGAACCTCATCCGCAGCCATATAGAATATATAGTAATATAGGAATATAAGTCAGTATATTACTAGGTTACACAATCAGTTGAAATAATATGTAAATAACATGCTCAACATTGATATGATAGTAAAACAGATCTGTAAGGATAAATTCCCTTTATAATCTCTACATGAGTGAACAAAACGGCATATGAGAAAATAATTAAGTGAAAACCTCATATTCTGTATTAAGACCCCTTGGTTCCAGGGTCTTAAGTGTGTGTATCCAATATGCCTCCTTCTCTTTGAGGATACGTACCCTGTTGCCACCCCTTCTCATCGGGGGCACATGTTCGATTTCCTGATATTTGAGTTGTGCGATCGTATGGCCGTGTGTTATGCAATGATGAGGTACGGGAAGAAGAGTTGTTTGCTTCTGATGGTTGATTTGTGTTTGCTAATTCTGTCTCGGATATGTTGGGTTGTTTCCCCAACATATCCGAGACCACAAGGACATTTAATCAGATAAACTACGAATGAAGAATCACATGTGAAAAACCCGTGAATAGGGAATACACGACCTGAAAAAGGATGGGTAAATGTATCGCCCCTAGTGAGGTTATTGCATTATATACAGTGATGACAGGGAAAATTACCTTTCCTAGGAATGCCTAGGAAGGTTTGACGAGGAGCAGTCTTTTGAGGGCCTATGTCGGTTCTAACTAGACTGTCCTTAAGATTTTTGGGTCTCTTGTTGCAAAATAGTGGGGGCTCTGAGAATTCACATATTGTCAGATAAGCCGTTTTTAGGAGTGGCCAATGTTTGAAAATGATATTTTTTTTCAGAGGTGAAAAGGGATGATTTGTATTTATACAGGGTATTCTAGATGAATTTTGTATAGTGTGTGGCCTTTGAGTCATTTCTATGTTAGCAATATCTTCGGGATAACCTCTTGCTATGAATTTTTGGTTCATTTCAGTAGCTCTAATATTCCGTTATATACAATCAGATACGACTCTTTCTACTCTCTTGTGTTGAGAGATAGGTAACCCATGTTTAGTGTGTTTTGGATGGCAGTTTGTATAACGAAGGAGGTTATTTCTGTCTGTGGGTTTCACATACATATCTGTTTTTAATCTTCCATCGTTAGATAGAATTACCAGGGTATCAAGAAAATTGATATTGTGAGAGTCCAAGTGGATAGTGAATGTGAGACCAGGTCTATATGTATTAATCTCTTGATGAAACTTAATTAAAGAGTCCATATCCCCCCGCCAAATGGTCATCATGATTAAGGGTGATTGTTTCACCTGAAATGCGTAGTGCTGTGCTGGTCATGTCATCTGTTGTCTGCATGCTAAAATAAAGACCATGGCTTTCCTCGCCTGAAGAGCTGGATGTTTCTTCTTTCTTCTATTTGCAATATCGGGCTGTGGCAGTGCCTCTCTGTGCTCCAGGGAGAGGCCAGGAGTGAGCGTGTACACGGTGAACTGATATACATAAATTGGATTACGATTACATTTCCTCAAAGTATGCTATGTAATTATTGGCATAAGGGGGCGCTAAATTTGACCCAGCGCGGTGCCCCTTTTCTGTAGAAAAAACTGGTCTTGAAAAAGAATAAAATTATTCTTGAGGACCAGTTGGAGAAGGTCCTTACAGAAAGAGTTTTGAGTACTGTCGTAGGAACTATGTCTTTCAAGAAGCCAATCAACCGCTACCAGACCATCATGATGCTCTATGCTTGTATAAAGACTATTTACATCAAGTGTTACTAAAAGACTGCCCGGTGGAATTGACTCAAACTGATGTAGATAAAAAATCAGAAGTGTCCTTCAAATATGATGTTATCTTTGGGACAAGCGGTGTTAAAATCTTCTCTACTGTGATGGCCAGGGGAGAAAGGACAGACTCAGTTAAAGCCACTATGGAATGACCCGGAGGTCGTTGAAGATTTTCACGAATTTTCGGGCGGGTATAAATTACTGGTGTAATGGGATGTGTTTTAATGAGGTACTCCGCCAATTTAGCATCTATTGTTTTATTGTGTAAATATGAATCTGCCATGCTCTTAATGAGTGACTGTATATGGGATGTTGGATCTCTTGAAATAGGTAAGTATGTATTTCTGTCTTCTAATTGGCCATGTAACTCTTCAATATAATAGGCTCTGTCCATTACCACTATTGCCCCTCCTTTGTCAGCAGGTTTTATGATGATTTTATGATTATTCTTTAGGCTTTGAATCTCCCTGTTTTCTTCCACCGAAATATTATGTCTGACCTTAAATTTGCCACCTTCTACAGATTTTAACGTGTCGTCAATGTCATTAGTTACCAGAGAAATGTAGGTTTCTACTGGATGATATGTCTTGGGGGGGGTTGAATGAACTCGGAATTCTGAGATTTAACTGTCTCAATTGCAATGTGTTACCTTGCTCTATTTTAGTTGTGTGAGTCTGAGTCCCACTTTCAGTCCCAAAATGTACCTTAAGCCTTAACAATCTAAAAAATCTCCTCATCTCTTGATCAAGCTGAAATGTATTAAAAGCTGGAGTTGGACAAAAAGATAACCTTTTCTGAAGAACCTGTGACTCAATAAATGACAAATTGTGAGATGATATATTGTACACTAAATTCGTCGTACCTGTGAGTGTGTATGTGGTACGTCGATGTGGTTCCTGTGCCTCCTCTTGCTACGCCTCGTTTTCCTCAATCTTGTCTTGGTCCTAAAAAACAAGTTATGCGAGTAGTATACTGGTCTCCTTCTGAACTGGATGAAGAAGGATAATGACTGTAAGTTGTAGATCATCTAGGAGCCTCGTCGGAGAACCGCCATCGATACACCTGATCTTTGGAATAATCTTCCTGGTCCCGAACAAATTTAGATTTCTTTTTTTCTCCTGTAGGGTTTTTCTAAATTCTATAATGGTTTCTTTAGTCTTAGATTTAATCTTCTCCCATTCGGTGTTAGGGATAGTGTTCGTTAACTGCTCTTTTATGGAATGGATCTTAAGACCCAATGTTTCAATTTCTTTTTGTAAATATTCAATGGTTAAAATAATGATGTCCATTGAACATTTGTTGATGATGCTCTCAAACTTCGAACAGTATTCTGGATTGTCCGAAAACAAAGTGAGTCTCAAGGGTTCTCTCAATCCCCTGGGAATCCTTTGTACTCTATGGTATTCGGCCAGAGTGGCGCAATGAAGTTCCAGTGCCGTCTGTCTCCTCAGTTCCTTCTCGTAATCCCGAGAGCGTACCTCCTCAGTGGTAACTGATAAAAATGCATTTGGAATGTTGACCTTGGATAATATATTCGTTACTTCTTTGGCATTCTATGAAAAGGTAGTAAAAGACATGAGGATTGTCAAAAAATGAGACACAGGAGCTCAGGGAAAAAATATATAATCAAAATACAGGATAAACCTGGCTTCACTGTGAGAAAAAAAGGTGCACGGAAATATAGAACTAATTGTATAGAAAATAGTTCCGGCACACTTCAAAAAAATGCGAGAGAGGAATATAATGCTTCAAAGTATTTTATTTGTGCATAGGCAAAAAAAAATCATCGGTGTGTTCCCAAATATAAGTGTATCACTGTTTCTTTTATATTGTACTCTTACATTTGTATGTTATTTTTCTGCTTACTCATCTTATGCTGTTCACCCCATATCCTCATATCCTCATATCCCCAGCGAGAAGCCACAGTTTGTAGCTTGAGAAACCTTTTGTCACTTTTTTTCTTAGCTGTGTGGACACTATTCATTATATTTCGGAATCTTGGCATCATTCTGACCAGTCTGGCATTTGTTCCATTTAAATGAGAATAATTAATATTAATTCATAAATTGTATAAACTCAGTCATTCAACTTTTTTAATGTATTTGTGCAATCATCACATTATTGTTCCTTTATTGTCTTATAGCGTCAATTTGATGCATTCTTTTCATTAGTGATGTTTTGTATAAAGCTTTGTAATGTATGTTATTGACTGTACATCATCTAAAAGAATCTGTTATGTTTTTGTTACATTAGATCCTCTTGTCCTTGACACAAACCAAAATTGATAGTTGAAACGTTGGACATTTGTTTTGCCTATGCACAAGTAAAATAAAATAATTTGAAGCATTATATTGCTCTCTTGCATTTTTTGAAGTGTGCCGGAACTATTTTCTATACAATTAGTTGTAATTGTAATTAGTCGGCCCCTTTCTGCCCTCGGCCCCTTTCTGCCCTCGGCCCCTTTCTGCCCTCGGTCCCTTTCTGCCCTCGGTCCTCGGTCCCTTTCTGCCCTCGGTCCTCGGCCCCTTTCTGCCCTCGGTCCTCGGCCCCTTTCTGCCCTTGGTCCTCGGCCCCTTTCTGCCCTCGGTTCTCGGCCCCTTTCTGCCCTCGGTTCTCGGCCCCTTTCTGCCCTCGGTTCTCGGCCCCTTTCTGCCCTCGGTTCTCGGCCCCTTTCTGCCCTCGGTTCTCGGCCCCTTTCTGCCCTCGGTTCTCGGCCCCTTTCTGCCCTCGGTTCTCGGCCCCTTTCTGCCCTCGGTTCTCGGTCCCTTTCTGCCCTCGGTCCTCGGCCCCTTTCTGCCCTCGGCCCCTTTCTGCCCTCGGTCCTCGGCCCCTTTCTGCCCTCGGTCCTCGGTCCCTTTCTGCCCTCGGTCCTCGGCCCCTTTCTGCCCTCGGTCCTCGGCCCCTTTCTGCCCTCGGCCCCTTTCTGCCCTCGGTTCTCGGTCCCTTTCTGCCCTCGGTCCTCGGCCCCTCTCTGCCATCGGTCCTCGGCCCCTTTGTGCCCTCGGCTCTTTTCTGCCCTCGGTCCTCGGCTCCTTTCGGTCCTCGGCTCCTTTCTGCCCTCGGTCCTCGGCCCCTTTCTGCCCTCGGTCCTCGGCTCCGTTCTGCCCTCGGTCCTTGGCCCCTTTCTATCCTCGGTTCTTGGCCCCTTTCTGCCCTCGGTCCTCGGCCCCTTTCTGCCCTCAGTCCTTGGCCCCTTTCTTCCCCACACAGTATAATGTTCCCCCAGAATGTTCTCATTATATGTTTCCCCTTATTATCTCCAGTAATTGTATTATTACAGCGGATTCTCTATGATGTTACATCGTCATCTTCTCCCCATTCAGGTCCCTACAATATCGGATCCTCTCAGTGGAGATCTTCTATAGAAGAGAATTCTCCTGATTGCCCCGTGAAGGATGGATATGGACAGGGACAAGATGGCGGAGAGGATATTACACCTCACCCTAGAGATCCTCTTCCGGCTTACTGGAGAGGTGAGAGATTCTGATGACGTCACATTACATCATTCTTATCTATGGGAATAACAGATGGACAGAACTGGAGAGGTGAGGACTCTGGAAATGTCTGTAGTGAGATTTATTACTGTGTCTCTCCATAACCAGGATTACACAGTAGTGAAGAAGACCTCTAGTGAGCGCTGTCAGGCCCCTGTGTCTGAGGGATGGGGAAGACCCCTGAGCCCAATCACGGGGCCTCCACCTCACCCCCCGATACATGAGGATATCAATGACCAGAAGATCCTAGAACTCACCTACAAGATGATTGAGCTGCTGACTGGAGAGGTGACACTGCTGGGAATGCTGGGACATTATACAGTAACGCTATGAAGGGATCGGGGGTGACGGTATCATTGTATGTGTCAGGTTCCTATAAGGTGTCAGGACGTCACCGTCTATTTCTCCATGGAGGAGTGGGAGTATTTAGAAGGACACAAAGATCTGTACAAGGACGTCATGATGGAGGTTCCCCAGCCCCTCACATCACCAGGTAATAGACAGGACTAAATACACACGGCCTATAATTATCTGTATGTAACGAATGAATTCAGTCCCTGTATGTGTCTCCTCCAGCTCTATCCAGTAAGAGGACAACACCAGAGAGATGTCCCCGTCCTCTTCTCCCACAGGACTGTAAACAAGAAGCTCCCGATGTTCCTCAGGATCATCAGGTAGATGGAGAGAAGGTGCCATGAAATCTCCTATGATGTGTAGACGGCTGTGAAGGTCTTGTGCTCAGTCTTGTTTTATCCTCCAGTATTATATGTGTTATACTTGTGTAATGAGAGTGGTGGAGATGGCAGGATTAGGAGAGATAAGAGCTTTGGTTCCTTTTAGTTCTCGTTCACACTACTGTATTTTCAGTGCTGTCCATAAAATAACACAACGTCTCGCCCTCAGACCATTGTTATTGGATGTGGCAGTGCAGATGGGGATTTTCTTTCTCACTGACAGAATCTGCGTGTGAGAATAATCCCAGCATCCTCTAGTGCCTTCTGTAAATCGGAGGAGACTCGTCCATTCAGGTCTGTGTCTGCACAAACCATCAGATTCCCACCAGCTCCACCATACAGCAGACATTGTGTTACGGGTACATTGCAGTTCTGTAATGGAGGAAGCTGTAAATGGTCTTGTAAATGATTAATAGCGGCTGTAAATACCGGATTGTATATGGATGACAAATAAGAAAAGACTTGTCCTAGTTTTCTGGATGAAGCTGTGATGATTCTTTATCCGGCCGTGTGATCCCGGCATTAGAGGCCGTTACATCCCGGGAAGAGAGGATTTATCTACAAAGTGTAAAATCTTTTCCTTCCCTAAATATTTCTGCCTCCGGTCACATCCCGTCTGCCGGTATAACGGGCTCTGCACCACAAAACTCACATCCAACTCATCAATTCTGTTGGGTTTTTTCTAAGTCACTTTTTTTGTCTTCTCTTTATTAATTTTTTGTTTCAAATTCTTCAAAATGGTGCAAGAAAAACTATTCACACCCGGTGAACTTTTCCACATTTTTTCACATTACAGCCATAAAAAATGGATTTTATTGGGGTTTTATGTGATAAAAACACAAAATAGCCAACATTTGTGAAGTATAAAGGAAATTTTACATGAATTTCTAAATATGTTAAAAAATTTAACTCTGAAAATTGGGATGTGCATTAGTATTCAGCCCCCTGAGTGAATACTTTGCTGGACCTCCTTTCACTGGAATTACTGGTGCCAGTCTCTTGGGAGACGTGTCTACCTGCTTTACACATCTAGAGGTGACATTATTGCCCCTTCTACTTTATAAAACAGCTGTATCTCAGTTAAATTGAATGAAGGTGTCTGTGAAGCAATTTTCAATTCTTATTCTTTTGCTTTTAAAAAATATCCATTATTCTATAAAGACCAATTTTGTGGAGTGTATGACTTATAGTTGTCTTGTGGACAGAGTCTCCCCTTGAGCTCTGGATCTCTCCTGCTTTTCCTCTGACCATAGGCCTCTTGGCTGCTTCTCTATAATTACGGCTCTTTTTGCTTGGAATCTCAGTTTAAGTGAACGGCCATGTCTTTGTCGTTTTGCAGTTGTGCTATATCTGACAACTAAGCATCTGGAGATTTGTGTGAGGGGTGAACTGTTCTTAATTAGGGCAGACCCTTTGTTTCTTTGATTGCCAAATCAAGAGACGTTAGCCATTGTTTAATGTCAGACTAACCGGAGCCCTATTGCCTGTTAAATATGGATTGCCTCAGCCTCTTTGACTATGTAAATTAGAGGAATATTATGCAGTTGAATTGAACTGAACCAATGAGAGAACAGCCATCTCCCACCAATCCTGTAAGATACAATACTCTGAAATGAGAACTGAGTGATATAAAAAGAGCTTTGCTCCTGTTTCCACATTCATTATGCAGGACTTCAGCCTAAAATCCACATTTTTAGCTAGAAGATCACAGATCTGCTACACTGCTCAATGCTGAGCCCACAAGTGTGCCTGGAGAACCCAGGTGAGGACAATTCAGTAACCTGGCTACATATCTTGCTGTGCTGAGTCATCTTTCTAACCTTGCCGCTATCTCCTCTCAGTGGGTGCTCATCAAAAGCGGGGTGCTGCTGACTGGGATAGTTGGCCCAGGAAGCCCCGAAGTCACAAAGATTCTAATCCCTCGCGAGCCAACAGATGGGAGAGACTCTGTCGCTTGTACCATCTTGCGTTCTTGCTGGAAATGTACAATATGATTTTTCCTGTTGATGAACCAGTAACGTCCTCCCAAGGTGTGGTTCCCTCATCCTGTGTTGTCTGAGAAGTGTTCTGCCCACGAGGAACGAGTACAGGCGTTCAGTGAGATGAGCCCTGGTCCGAGCAGTCTTTCTGAAGACAGTCAGGCCAGCGGACGACTGTACCCACTGACCCTCGTGTCCCCACACTATACTCCTGCCATTTTTGGATGATGAATTGAAAAGTGCTTAGTGAGATGTTCAGAGCTTTGGCTATTTTTTTTTTTTATACCTGAACCCTGCTTTACTCTTCTCCACAACTTTATCCCTGACCTGTCTGGTGGGTTCCTTGGTTTACAAGATGCTGTTTGATCCCTAATGTTCTGAAACAAAACTCGTGAAATCTTCACAAAACAGCTGTAGTTATACTGAGAATAAATGATACAGGTGACTCAATTTACTAATTATGTGACTTCTGGAAGTAATTGGTCACTCAGGGGCATCATACTACAAGGGGCTTAATCAGGGCCGTATTTGGGGTTTTTGCTGCCCTAGGCACTGTCAGTGGTGGCGCCCCCTTCTGATCAGTCAGATTACGGTTATATGCACACAGCTTTTTTTTTTCTTTTTCCAGACAGATCCGCCCTATAACCCGCCCAAAAAACCCAAACTCTAAATATTAAAGAAATGAACTCATACACTGGAATGTAAAACGACTTGCTGTCCATATGTTCAGTCTTTGGAGTTTTTTTAAGCGCGTCAGGTTTCCTCAGACATGAAGCGGCTGACAGTGACCGGTCCATTATATGGCGCCTGCTGCTTGGATGCCGCTTACTAGTTGTGACCGGCCATTATATGGCGCCTGCTGCTTGGATGCCGCTTACTAGTTGTGACCGGCCATTATATGGCGCCTGCTGCTTGGATGCCGCTTACTAGTTGTGACCGGCCATTATATGGCGCCTGCTGCTTGGATGCCGCTTACTAGTTGTGACCGGCCATTATATGGCGGCTTCTGCTTGGATGCCGCTTACTAGTTGTGACCGGCCATTATATGGCGCCTGCTGCTTGGATGCCGCTTACTAGTTGTGACCGGTCCATTATATGGCGGCTGCTGCTTGGATGCCGCTTACTACTTCATTTAAAAAAATAAGTAAAATCCAGGAGCTAAAAGATGTTGGAAAAAACAACCAAAAAGCCACAGCAAAAAAAATAAATATTTGCTTCAGGATAAAATGATGACTGTCCTAAAGTGTTTTCTGTCTGAATAATTCCGGGGGTTCACAGACATCTACAAGACGTGTGCACATGCCCTGATAGAGCCCAGAGCCTTCAGATAGTAGTTAAGACCTCCATACACATTAACCTAAAGTTGTCTAAACCCGCCAATATCGACAGGTTCTGCTGATAGCCCAATGTGAACAGGGGCTCTCAATTCTGATTGTCAGGGGAATAAGGATCCAGCATGTCCAATTACGGAGTGTAGATCCTATTATCCTCTAAATGATAAGCTGCTGTCGGAGATGTCCAGCAGCGGCTCTAATAAAGAACACAGAAACAATTGGCAGAATGAGTGCTCCTGTATATGGGAGAGCCGAGCAAGATAGCTGCCGGCCTAAAAATCAGACTATAGTGTATGGGGGCTTTAGTCTATTACTTATTCGGCTGACAGACATGCAGATAGCTGTATTTTTAGTCCAGCACGCTGACCCTATGTTTTAGGATCAAGACTGATAAGGTAAAGATTACAACAGCCACATGACTATCACCAGAACCACCATCAGTACAGTAATACATAACTAAAACCACACTACATACTATAATACGTAACCAAAACCACAGTTAGTACAGTAATACATCAACAGAACTACTGTCAATACAGTAATATCATCAAAACCACCCTAAACACAATAACACATCACCAAACCCACCCTGAAGACAATACATCGCCAAAACCACCATCAGTACATGAATACAATGCCAAATTCACACAGCAATCAAGTGCAGTGTCAGGTTAGACCCATATACATCTATGTATTGCATTAACGTACAACTCTCAGTATGTCCTTAACAATGGTAAGGAGATGCTGGTAGTTGTTACCAGCCATCATTAGACTGTGGACCATATAAGAACCACAATACTGATTAGTCCCAGGCAGTAGACTTAACTTTTGGACGAGATCTTATAGGTTTAGGTCCATTAATTCTGAGGAGATTAGTAGGGCAGAGGTGGGCTCAGTAGGGAGAAGGGGCATCATGGGGTGGGACTTGAGACCCCCACCAATTGCTCAAAAGACCTCTTAAGTGCACAGCTCAGGAGACAGGACTATGAAATTTTACTCCCGGAATCCATTCTGTCTGCATGTTCTGGGAAACACTCGGGGCCACGGTAGTCGGACCCCCAGCGATTGGAAAGTTATTCCCCATCCCAAGGATAGGGGGCAAGTTCCCAATGTGAGAAAACCCCTTTAAAAGCAGCATTCACACTGCAGCCAAAGATGGGAACCTGATTTATCTATACAGTGTCCATCAACCGATGCACGACAAAAAACTTTCATTCGTCAGGTGAGATGATTTTTAAGCTGACTTAAAGGGAACCTGTCACCCCAAAATGACACCTAGACTGCGGAAATATTTATATGGGGGACATGATCTGTGGAGAAATAAACCCACCCATATAGGTCAGCTTAAAAGGAACTGGTCACGACCTTTAATATTAAACTGCTCCATTGTCCTTATAGTCAGAAAATGTGCATCACTTACATTGCGTCACTAACAAGAGGGGGGGCAGTTTAGAATTGAAAAAGGGTGTAACAGGTTCCCTTTAATGTTCACTGAAAAAGCCACATTTGATATGAAAATGAGGACATTTCTGCGCGGCCTAAGCCTGGTGCACAATACCACCTAATATAGGAAAATACTAGCCAGGCCTGTGTCTTGATTAATAGTGATCCATTGGTGAGAGTGAGCACCGTAACACCAGATCTCCTGTCTGCACCGCACCCAACACTGCGGCACACTCCAAGCGTCAGTGCGGGTGTGCACACAACACAGGAGGAGCACAGCGGCACACACCAAGCGTCAGTGCATGTGTGGATCCAACACAGGAGGAGCACAGCGGCACACGCCAAGCGTCAGTGCATGTGTGCATCCAACACAGGAGGAGCACAGCGGCACACGCCAAGCGTCAGTGCATGTGTGCATCCAACACAGGAGGAGCACAGCGGCACACGCCAAGCGTCAGTGCATGTGTGCATCCAACACAGGAGGAGCACAGCGGCACACGCCAAGCGTCAGTGCATGTGTGCATCCAACACAGGAGGAGCACAGCGGCACACTCCAAGCGTCAGTGCATGTGTGCATCCAACACAGGAGGAGCACAGCGGCACACTCCAAGCGTCAGTGCATGTGTGCATCCAACACAGGAGGAGCACAGTGAGGAGGGGCACACGGCGCTGTGCGCTGTGATGTGCTCTCTGCTCACTTCAACAACCTTCCTCATTGAATCGGCAGTCAAATACAGGCAGCAACCAGGTGTCAGAACGTACCTGCATCACATTGCATGCACACCCACGCGGACACTGGAGTCACATTGCAGGCGCACCCACGCGGACACTGGAGTCACATTGCAGGCGCACCCACGCGGACACTGGAGTCACATTGCAGGCGCACCCACGCAGACACTGGAGTCACATTGCAGGCGCACCCACGCAGACACTGGAGTCACATTGCAGGCGCACCCACGCGGACACTGGAGTCACATTGCAGGCGCACCCACGCAGACACTGGAGTCACATTGCAGGCGCACCCACGCAGACACTGGAGTCACATTGCAGGCGCACCCACGCAGACACTGGAGTCACATTGCAGGCGCACTCACGCAGACACTGGAGTCACATTGCAGGCGCACCCACGCAGACACTGGAGTCACATTGCAGGCGCACCCACGCAGACACTGGAGTCACATTGCAGGCGCACCCACGCAGACACTGGAGTCACATTGCAGGCGCACCCACGCAGACACTGGAGTCACATTGCAGGCGCACCCACGCAGACACTGCAATCACATTGCAGGCGCACCCACTGCAGTCACATTGCAGGCGCACCCACTGCAGTCACATTGCAGGCGCACCCACGCGGACACTGGAGTCACATTGCAGGCGCACCCACTGCAGTCACATTGCAGGCGCACCCACGCGGACACTGGAGTCACATTGCAGGCGCACCCACGCGGACACTGCAGTCACATTGCAGGCGCACCCACGCGGACACTGGAGTCACATTGCAGGCGCACCCACGCGGACACTGCAGTCACATTGCAGGCGCACCCACGCGGACACTGCAGTCACATTGCAGGCGCACCCACGCGGACACTGCAGTCACATTGCAGGCGCACCCACGCGGACACTGCAGTCACATTGCAGGCGCACCCACGCGGACACTGCAGTCACATTGCAGGCGCACCCACGCGGACACTGCAGTCACATTGCAGGCGCACCCACGCGGACACTGCAGTCACATTGCAGGCGCACCCACGCGGACACTGCAGTCACATTGCAGGCGCACCCACGCGGACACTGCAGTCACATTGCGTGCGCACACACACTGACACTTGGAGTGCTACTCTGCTCCTCCAGTGTCAGGACACGTGCAGAAATGCTAAGTGATTTTAGACAGCACTGACTCACCTAAGGACGAGGGACTGTCTTTAATATGCAAATAGGACGGTGCACATCTGCACCAAGACATCGGCCGCACCAGGGGGGACAGAACAGTTTGCATATATATAATATTAAGGTAAAACTGTACATGCCAGAGCGACGTCCCCTGTATAAATGTGTATGCAGATTAATTGCCATTTTGGGAGTAAAAGTAAAATGTCATCGCTCTTAGCAACACTTTGTCCAGCGTCTCCCAAGACTCCCCTCTTGTTTGGTCGGCTGCAGCACATACTGCAATGGTGCCCGTATAGGGAATCTGTCACCAGGTTTTGCTCCCCCATCTGAGAGCAGCATAATGTAGAGACAGAGCCCCTGATTCCAGCAATGTGTCACTTACTGAGCTGTTTGCTGTCGTTTTCTCTGCTGCAGATCTCGCAGTTATACAGAGCTCATGAATATGCTGGACTACCTGCAGCACACCAAGTAGTCCTGTAATGATAACTACTGCTGATTAAACAGTGATGTTATCAAAACTACACTAAGCAGCCCAGTAAGTGACAACACTGGAATCAGGATCTCTGCCCCTACAATATGCTGCTCTCAAATTAGGTGGCAAAAACCTGGTGACAGACTCATAATTCTCACTAAAGAGTAACCACCCGAAGTAAGCCCAAGGCTGTGCCCAAGAATGAATAACTGCCCATCACTGAGCTCACAGCACAAAGAATGACCACACACCGTGTCACTTACAGCATACAGCCTCCACATTCTCTCCTATAACATTCCCACTACACTGCCCCCTCACATGAAAACCCCACTGTCCTCCCCACTGAATTATACACTCCAGACCTTCCTCACTTATGAACTATGACCTCCACTGTCCCCACCTCTCCATGCATCCCCCACTTCACTGCCCCCCTCATGATGTCCCCACTCTATAATGAGCCTTATGCTTCGCATTCTGTATACCGAGCCCTCCCAGGCTCCTAACTGAGCGCTCCCCATGCTGCCCCTTCTCCATATCAAGACCCCCCATACCAAGCCCACCATGGTTCCCCTTCCATACCGAGCCCCCCATGCTTTCCCATTCTCCATACCATGCCCCCCCCCCGTGCTACCCCATTCTCCATACCATGCCCCCCCCGTGCTACCCCATTCTCCATACCATGCCCCCCCCATGCTACCCCATTCTCCATACCATGCCCCCCCCCATGCTACCCCATTCTCCATACCATGCCCCCCCCATGCTACCCCATTCTCCATACCATGCCCCCCCCCATGCTACCCCATTCTCCATACCATGCCCCCCCCCCATGCTACCCCATTCTCCATACCATGCCCCCCCATGCTACCCCATTCTCCATACCATGCCCCCCCCCATGCTACCCCATTCTCCATACCATGCCCCCCCCCCGTGCTACCCCATTCTCCATACCATGCCCCCCCCATGCTACCCCATTCTCCATACCATGCCCCCCCCATGCTACCCCATTCTCCATACCATGCCCCCCCCATGCTACCCCATTCTCCATACCATGCCTCTCATTCTCCATACTGTAACTCCCATTTGCTATACTGTCCACCACCCTCCCTCATTTTCCCATTCTGCTCCATCCCCCATGCTGCGCCCCCACATCATGCTCCATCCCCATGTTGCGCCCCCCCATCCTCCATGTTGCGCCCCCACATCATGCTTCATCCCCCCCATCCTCCATGCTGCGCCCCCACATCATGCTTCATCGCCCCCATCCTCCATGCTGCGCCCCCACATCATGCTTCATCCCCCCCATCCTCCATGCTGCGCCCCCACATCATGCTTCATCCCCCCCATCCTCCATGTTGCGCCCCACATCATGCTTCATCCCCCCCCATCCTCCATGTTGCGCCCCCACATCCTCCATGTTGCGCCCCCACATCATGCGGCATCCCCCCATCCTCCACGCTGCGCCCCCACATCATGTTCCATCCCCCATGTTGCGCCCCCATATCATGCGGCATCCCCCCCCAGCCTCCATGTTGCACCCCCACATCATGCTGCATCCCCCCCATCCTCCATGTTGCGCCCCCACATCATGTTCCATCCCCACATCCTCCATGTTGCGCCCCCACATCATGCTGCATCCCCCCCCATCCTCCATGTTGCGCCCCCACATCATGCTGCATCCCCCCCCCCATCCTCCATGTTGCGCCCCCACATCATGTTCCATCCCCCCCATCCTCCATGTTGCGCCCCCATATCATGTTCCATCCCCCCATCCTCCATGTTGCGCCCCCATATCATGTTCCATTCCCCCATCCTCCATGTTGCGCCCCCATATCATGTTCCATCCCCCATCCTCCATGTTGCGCCCCCATATCATGCGGCATCCCCCCCCAGCCTCCATGTTGCACCCCCACATCATGCTGCATCCCCTCCATCCTCCATGTTGCGCCCCCACATCATGCTGCATCCCCCCCATCCTCCATGTTGCGCCCCCATATGTTCCATCCCCCCATCCTCCATGTTGCGCCCCCATATCATGTTCCATCCCCCCATCCTCCATGTTGCGCCCCCATATCATGTTCCATCCCCCCATCCTCCATGTTGCGCCCCCATATCATGTTCCATCCCCCCATCCTTCATGTTGCGCCCCCATATCATGTTCCATCCCCCCATCCTCCATGTTGCGCCCCCATATCATGTTCCATCCCCCCATCCTCCATGTTGCGCCCCCATATCATGTTCCATCCCCCATCCTCCATGTTGCACCCCCACATCATGCTGCATCCCCTCCATCCTCCATGTTGCGCCCCCACATCATGCTGCATCCCCCCCATCCTCCATGTTGCGCCCCCATATGTTCCATCCCCCCATCCTCCATGTTGCGCCCCCATATCATGTTCCATCCCCCCATCCTCCATGTTGCGCCCCCATATCATGTTCCATCCCCCCATCCTCCATGTTGCGCCCCCATATCATGTTCCATCCCCCCATCCTTCATGTTGCGCCCCCATATCATGTTCCATCCCCCCATCCTCCATGTTGCGCCCCCATATCATGTTCCATCCCCCCATCCTCCATGTTGCGCCCCCATATCATGTTCCATCCCCCATCCTCCATGTTGCACCCCCACATCATGTGGCATCCCCCCCCAGCCTCCATGTTGCACCCCCACATCATGCTGCATCCCCCCCCATCCTCCATGTTGCGCCCCCACATCATGTTCCATCCCCACATCCTCCATGTTGCACCCCCACATCATGCTGCATCCCCCCCCATCCTCCATGTTGCACCCCCACATCATGCTGCATCCCATCCTCCATGTTGCGCCCCCATATCATGTTCCATCCCCTCATCCTCCATGTTGCGCCCCCATATCATGTTCCATCCCCCCATCCTCCATGTTGCGCCCCCATATCATGTTCCATCCCCCCCATCCTCCATGTTGCGCCCCCATATCATGTTCCATCCCCCCCATCCTCCATGTTGCGCCCCCATATCATGTTCCATCCCCCCATCCTCCATGTTACGCCCCCATATCATGTTCCATCCCCTCATCCTCCATGTTGCGCCCCCATATCATGTTCCATCCCCCCATCCTCCATGTTGCGCCCCCATATCATGTTCCATCCCCCCATCCTCCATGTTGCGCCCCCCCCCCCGGGTTGCTTGTTCGGCGCTGTCTTCGGCTGTAAAGCGTTTACCTGCTCCAGGCTGCATCTCCCGTTCTCCACGGTGGCGGCGGCGGCGGCGGCGGCGGCATCTGACATCTTGCTCGGCGGCGGTTCCATCTCCGGCGGCGGCTCCATCTCCGGCGGCGGCTCCATCTCCGGCGGCGGCTCCATCTCCGGCGGCGGTTCCATCTCCGGCGGCGGCTCCATCTTCGGCGGCGGCTCCCGTCCTCCTCTGCGCGGCCTCACGCTCCTGTGACCTCTGCACAGTGAGCGCACGGCAGCACGTCGGGGCGGGGAGCTGATTACAGCTCCTATGACCCCGGAAGTAAGTGCCGGCACGCTCACAGTGTCATTTATATTCGCGTGTTATAGACGCGACTATAAATGACTGTGCGCTCCCTCCCTCCTCCAAAAAGGCGCCGGATTTAATAAAGAGTTTGGAGGAGGGAGGGAGGAAGATTTAAAAAAAATTTTTTTTTTTTTTTAAATTTTGGTTTGGGCGCCGCCCCCCTGGAAGGCGCCGCCCTAGGCACGTGCCCTCAAGTGCTTAATGGCAAATACGGCCCTGGTAGTGAGCCGGCTAAATCAGAGTGGAAAAAATGAGGCCTCAAAAAATCAACTCCGATATAGCCGGCTCACTACTGAAGCAGCTAGATCAGAGTTGATTTTTTGAGGACCACAAAAAATCAACTCTGATCTAGACGCAACCCTAGATATATGGCTGCTCTGTGCCTACAGGACCTGTGATGATGTCACATGGAGGGGAGGAGTCAGGGGGTCACATGATCAGCTCCTCACTGTATGCAGGACTGGTTGTGGCTAAATCCCAGTGGCTACAAGGACCAGGTCCCTCCTTCCACTGGGATTTAGCTTTCGCTATACAGACCCAGCTGTTTCCCAGGGGGCAGAGGGACCAGGTCCTTGTAACTACTGGGATTTAGCTTTCTCTATACAGAGCGGCTGTTTCCAGGGGGCAGAGGGACCAGGTCCTTGTAGCCACTGGGGTTTAGTTTTCTCTGTACAGAGCGGCTGTTTCCCAGGGGGCAGAGGGACCAGGTCCTTGTAGCCACTGGGGTTTAGCTTTCTCTGTACAGAGCGGCTGTTTCCCAGGGGGCAGAGGGACCAGGTCCTTGTAGCCACTGGGGTTTAGCTTTCTCTGTGCAGAGCGGCTGTTTCCCAGGGGGCAGAGGGACCAGGTCCTTGTAGCCACTGGGATTTAGCTTTCTCTATACAGAGCGGCTGTTCCCAGGGGGCAGAGGGACCAGGTCCTTGTAGCCACTGGGGTTTAGTTTTCTCTATACAGAGCGGCTGTTTCCTGGGGGCAGAGGGACCAGGTCCTTGTAGCCACTGGGATTTAGCTTTCTCTATACAGAGCGGCTGTTTCCCAGGGGGCAGAGGGACCAGGTCCTTGTAACCACTGGGATGTAGCTTTCTCTATACAGAGCGGCTGTTCCCAGGGGGCAGAGGGACCAGGTCCTTGTAACCACTGGGATTTAGCTTTCTCTATACAGAGCGGCTGTTCCGAGGGGGCAGAGGGACCAGGTCCTTGTAGCCACTGGGGTTTAGTTTTCTCTATACAGAGCGGCTGTTTCCAGGGGGCAGAGGGTCCAGGTCCTTGTAACCACTGGGATTTAGCTTTCTCTATACAGAGCGGCTGTTTCCAGGGGGCAGAGGGACCAGGTCCTTGTAACCACTGGGATTTAGCTTTCTCTATACAGAGCGGCTGTTTCCCAGGGGGCAGAGGGACCAGGTCCTTGTAGCCACTGGGATTTAGCTTTCTCTATACAGAGCGGCTGTTTCCAGGGGGCAGAGGGACCAGGTCCTTGTAACCACTGGGATTTAGCTTTCTCTATACAGAGTGGCTGTTTCCCAGGGGGCAGAGGGACCAGGTCCTTGTAACCACTGGGATTTAGCTTTCTCTGTACAGAGCGGCTGTTTCCCAGGGGGCAGAGGGACCAGGTCCTTGTAGCCACTGGGATGTAGCTTTCTCTATACAGAGCAGCTGTTTCCCAGGGGGCAGAGGGTCCAGATCCTTGTAACCACTGGGGTTTAGCTTTCTCTATACAGACCCGGCTGTTTCCCAGGGGGCAGAGGGACCAGGTCCTTGTAACTGTGAAGCCCCGCGAACGCTGTGTCGGTGCATTACCTTCAGGGACTCCACTGGCTCAGTCTGGTCACAGGTAGGAAACCTTCTTGTAGGATTGTCGTGACGCCACTCTCAGAATTGCGGTCAGTGGGGACCGCCACTGCAGGTTGAGGGACGCCTGGGGCTGATGGTGGGTGCAGTCAGTTGTAATAGCCTCCTGAGAGTGAGGCAAGCCCCAGGGCCCTGTGTGGGTGTGTAGAACCACTAGGCGCAGAATAACTCCACACAAGCAGGATGTCTTTCAGGGGTTTTACTCACAGTTGATGGCAGGGTGAGTAACCCGGGCGTAGCTGGGATGAACCAGGCTGGAACCAGGTATCCGTCAGGCTGACTTATGATGGTGACTACCGACTCGCCTTCCTTAGCCCTTAGTGGTTTGGGGTAACCCCGACTTTTAGTCCCTATGGGGGTCACCCAGGGAAGTTGCTGAAGCCTCTCTCCCCTTCAGTTGCCGTTTGCTTGTCGCCTGGACCAGATCACTCCAGCTGCTTGCCTCCTGTGAACTATGGGCCCTAACTGTGGCTACGTGGCTGCGGCTTTTGGGTGTTGTGGTGTGGGCTTTGAGGGCCCCACACCGGCAGGTTTAGCGAGGAAAGGTAGATCTATCCCCGCTCCGGGATCTGCCGCCCGTTTGGGCCTGGTACTCCCTAGCAGTCTCCTTACTTCCCACTCCGTGCTCTCTCTTTAGCTGAAGATGGATTTCGGGTAGCACTCCTAGGTGACCGTTCTCCCCCGTCGGTAGCCACTGCGCGGGCGCTGTTAGACTGCAACAGCCCCAGGGGTCTGCTCTCCTCGGAGCTCCCTGGACTCTGCACTAAACCGGCTCACTGCTCCTCCTCTCCTGTTCTTGCCTACGCCACCTAGCAACCAGGCTCTCTTACCACACCCCTTGAGTGGAGATGGAGGCTTTTGGCCCCCTCCACTATTCCAGTGGAGGTGAAGGCTTTGCCCCCTCCTGGGATCCCCAGGGGTCCTCCCAAAGGTACATGTGTGAGACCTGATCACTATGCGCCTGTGTAGTCACACCTCGGTCAGCCTTCTGGATTACCTGTATTGTACTGTCCCCAGCATGGGTGCAGTACTCAGTGGTGCCTGACCAGGTCAGGGGCGCCACATTCCCCCTTAGTTATCACCAGCACGTCCTCGGGCTGCAAGACAACATTTTAAAATGCATAAAACAGTAAAACATGGTAAAACATTTTAAAACCACCAGGTACCATACATCACCACCCTCCACCCACAAGTCCGTTAACCCACCCAAACCCTTTCAGGAGGCAGGTCACCGGTCCTTTTGGTAACCAGGTCTGGGCCATCCGTTTCCCCAGACCTTTCCTCCAATCTGCCTCTCCTGTTGGCCGCGCCTTCAGCCACTTCTGGCAGGATGTAGAGGCGGCTTTCAGGGTCTGGGGGGTCTTCAGGGCATACCTGGCCTGGTGAAGCCGCGCCTTCAGCCACTTCTGGCAGGATCCAGAGGCGGCCTTCACAGTTGGTGCTGACCAGGTACCCTCTTTGTGGTGGAGAGCCAGGCCCCATAAACAGGCATGCTCTCTGGTCGCAGGTGAGCCAAGGCCCTATATACGGACATGCTCCCTGGTTGCAGACGAGCCAAGCCCCTAAACAGGCTGACTCTGGTGGTGGTGGTGCCCTCTGGTGTAACTATTTACACTGCGAGAGTTTGTGGCTATAGCCAGTTCATAGCCTTAAGGTTCATTTCTCACATTAGTTTATGTGGGCACATCTCTTAAACAGTAACGTTGCAAACTTTCAAACTGGTCAAAACAGTAACTTGTTGTACTTCTTACTTTACTTTATGCAGATTCCTCCTCACCAGGGCTTGGGCCTGTAGGGCTGCGGCACCTGCTGCTTTCTTGACCTCTTTCTTCGTCTGTGTCGGTTTCTTTTTCTTTAGGACATGGTGTTACATCGAGTGCATACCAGCCTCTTTCTCCTTGATGCATTGTAAATTGCACTGTGTCTCCCATTCTTAGGTTTCTTCCAGGATGTCCTCTGGGCAAATGAGCTCTAACGTCTCTTCTGTTGACAAAAATGCCTTCTTTCATACCAGGTGCAACTATGAAGCCGTATCCTGATTTTAGGCTAAAATCTTCCACTACTCCTCGACAAAGGGGTCCTCTGACCTGGGCTTTGGCTCTTCTCAGGAACCGTTTCTCCTCTAGGTCTCTGGCCGTTATTTCATCTTTCTGTTCTGGAGACTGCGGTGCAGGGAAAGACTGGGTTCTGTTACGGCGCCGTGTCTTGCGGACTGGATTCTGCGAGGTACAGCTTACAAGCTCCCAGGTGAGGCTTTTGGGTAGATCTTCTTCAGCAGACGGTGTTAGGTCTTCCTCATCCCAGCGGGAATATGGCAACATCTCCGGCTCTGGGCATGGATCCACTGCTGGTGGCTCCTGAGTCAGCTCCTCAGCTTCCTGGCCTCCCCTCCCCCTTAGTTCTTCTGAGCACTCCGGTGGTGGCAGTGCTGGGGATGGGTGCTCTTCAGCCGGCCCAGGCGGGGATCTCTTTGGCATGGTTGCTGCAGGAGTCGTCTTGGGGGTATGCGGAGGGAGCATGTACCGGTCCACCATCTCCTGTGGGAACTTGGCCTCCAGGTCAGCCTTCAGCTGCCAGTATGCGGGGTCCTCACCTACCAGGGACTTCCTAGCAGGGACTTCCTTAGACTGGGGAGCGGTGTCTGCTCTGGCCTTGCAGGCCGGGGTAAACAATGGTACGTCTGTCTTTTCTTGGCGGGCCGCGCCCGATATGGCGGCGGCCTGGTCTTGGCGGGCCGCGCCTGGCATGGCGGCGGCCTGGTCTTGGCGGGCCGCGCCTGGCATGGCGGCGGCCTGGATGGGCGTTTCTGTCGCAGCCGGAGCCTTAGCGGGCATCGCTACCGTGGCCGGTGCTTGGCGGGACGGACTGGGCGTTGCTGCCGCGGTCTGGGCTTGGCGGGCCGGGCCTAGCATGGCAGCGGCCTGGGTCAGCGTCACACCTGCGGCGTGGATTAGGGTCGCGGCGGCAGCCGGATCTTTGCGGGCCGGGCTGGGCGTTGTTGCAGGGACCGGGTCTTGGTGGGCCGAGCAGGGCATCGCTGCGTCGGCCTGGGCTTGGCGGGCCGCGCCTGGCATGGCTGCGGCCTGGATCAGCGTCGCCGCGCCGGGCGCCTCTTCAGGGACCGCGGGCGTGGCAGCAGGGGTCGGGGCACTCGCGCTGGCAGGGGCATCACTGGACTCACCCATCGGTGGCAGCATCGGGGTCTGAGTCGTCGCCGTCCGGTCTGGCACTCGGCGCGCGGTTCCCCTCTCATAGGCCTGAACCGCTGCAGCCATTTCCAGAAACTCCGCACGTCCCGCTCTGATCTGCCTTCCGACCCTGGCCTCCAGTTGATCGCAGAACTCGGCAAGCTCCCGACACCACCAGGCAGTGGAGCCTGGCTCTGGGTCTCTGCATTCAGACGCCATTTTCTCTAACAACAAGCTGCTGGCTTCTTTTCCGTTCCGCCGTCTCTGGACGCTTCCGCTCTCTTCACAAGCGAGGTCCGAACCCTCCAGGGGATCTCTGGGTAGCCACACCTCTTCGTGGGCGGTAACTTCTCCCAGCGCGGGCTGCTGTTGTTTTTCAGCGCGCTTTTCATGGTGGCAATATGGCGGCGCTTCCAATTTTTCAAGCGGACCGCCCAGGCACATGGTCACCTGTCTAGACAGGTCTAGTCCTTATCCTGTTCGTGACGCCAGATGTGAAGCCCCGCGAACGCTGTGTCGGTGCATTACCTTCAGGGACTCCACTGGCTCAGTCTGGTCACAGGTAGGAAACCTTCTTGTAGGATTGTCGTGACGCCACTCTCAGAATTGCGGTCAGTGGGGACCGCCACTGCAGGTTGAGGGACGCCTGGGGCTGATGGTGGGTGCAGTCAGTTGTAATAGCCTCCTGAGAGTGAGGCAAGCCCCAGGGCCCTGTGTGGGTGTGTAGAACCACTAGGCGCAGAATAACTCCACACAAGCAGGATGTCTTTCAGGGGTTTTACTCACAGTTGATGGCAGGGTGAGTAACCCGGGCGTAGCTGGGATGAACCAGGCTGGAACCAGGTATCCTTCAGGCTGACTTATGATGGTGACTACCGACTCGCCTTCCTTAGCCCTTAGTGGTTTGGGGTAACCCCGACTTTTAGTCCCTATGGGGGTCACCCAGGGAAGTTGCTGAAGCCTCTCTCCCCTTCAGTTGCCGTTTGCTTGTCGCCTGGACCAGATCACTCCAGCTGCTTGCCTCCTGTGAACTATGGGCCCTAACTGTGGCTACGTGGCTGCGGCTTTTGGGTGTTGTGGTGTGGGCTTTGAGGGCCCCACACCGGCAGGTTTAGCGAGGAAAGGTAGATCTATCCCCGCTCCGGGATCTGCCGCCCGTTTGGGCCTGGTACTCCCTAGCAGTCTCCTTACTTCCCACTCCGTGCTCTCTCTTTAGCTGAAGATGGATTTCGGGTAGCACTCCTAGGTGACCGTTCTCCCCCGTCGGTAGCCACTGCGCGGGCGCTGTTAGACTGCAACAGCCCCAGGGGTCTGCTCTCCTCGGAGCTCCCTGGACTCTGCACTAAACCGGCTCACTGCTCCTCCTCTCCTGTTCTTGCCTACGCCACCTAGCAACCAGGCTCTCTTACCACACCCCTTGAGTGGAGATGGAGGCTTTTGGCCCCCTCCACTATTCCAGTGGAGGTGAAGGCTTTGCCCCCTCCTGGGATCCCCAGGGGTCCTCCCAAAGGTACATGTGTGAGACCTGATCACTATGCGCCTGTGTAGTCACACCTCGGTCAGCCTTCTGGATTACCTGTATTGTACTGTCCCCAGCATGGGTGCAGTACTCAGTGGTGCCTGACCAGGTCAGGGGCGCCACATAACCACTGGGATTTAGCTTTCTCTATACACAGCGGCTGTTTCCAGGGGGCAGAGGGACCAGGTCCTTGTATCCACTGGGGTTTAGTTTTCTCTCTACAGAGCGGCTGTTTCCCAGGGGGCAGAGGGACCAGGTCCTTGTATCCACTGGGATTTAGCTTTCTCTATACAGAGCAGCTGTTTCCCAGGGGGCAGAAGGACCGGGTCCTTGTATCCACTGGGATTTAGCTTTCTCTATACAGAGCGGCTGTTTGCAGGGGGCAGAGGGACCAGGTCCTTGTAGCCACTGGGATTTAGCTTTCTCTATACAGAGCGGCTGTTTCCCAGGGGGCAGAGGGACCAGGTCCATGTAGCCACTGGGGTTTAGCTTTCTCTGTGCAGAGCGGCTGTTTCCCAGGGGGCAGAGGGACCAGGTCCTTGTATCCACTGGGGTTTAGTTTTCTCTATACAGAGCGGCTGTTTCCCAGGGGGCAGAGGGACCAGGTCCTTGTATCCACTGGGATTTAGCTTTCTCTATACAGAGCGGCTGTTTCCAGGGGGCAGAGGGACCAGGTCCTTGTAGCCACTGGGGTTTAGCTTTCTCTGTGCAGAGCGGCTGTTTCCCAGGGGGCAGAGGGACCAGGTCCTTGTATCCACTGGGATTTAGCTTTCTCTATACAGAGCGGCTGTTTCCCAGGGGGCAGAGGGACCAGGTCCTTCTATCCACTGGGATTTAGCTTTCTCTATACAGAGTCGGCTGTTTCCCAGGGGGCAGAGGGACCAGGTCCTTGTATCCACTGGGATTTAGCTTTCTCTATACAGAGCAGCTGTTTCCCAGGGGGCAGAGGGACCAGGTCCTTGTAGCCACTGGGGTTTAGCTTTCTCTGTGCAGAGCGGCTGTTTCCCAGGGGGCAGAGGGACCAGGTCCTTGTATCCACTGGGATTTAGCTTTCTCTATACAGAGCAGCTGTTTCCCAGGGGGCAGAGGGACCAGGTCCTTGTAGCCACTGGGGTTTAGCTTTCTCTGTGCAGAGCGGCTGTTTCCCAGGGGGCAGAGGGACCAGGTCCTTGTAGCCACTGGGGTTTAGCTTTCTCTATACAGAGCGGCTGTTTCCAGGGGGCAGAGGGACCAGGTCCTTGTAACCACTGGGGTTTAGCTTTCTCTATACAGAGCGGCTGTTTCCCAGGGGGCAGAGGGACCAGGTCCTTGTAACCACTGGGATTTAGCTTTCTCTATACAGAGTCGGCTGTTTCCCAGGGGGCAGAGGGACCAGGTCCTTGTAGCCACTGGGGTTTAGTTTTCTCTATACAGAGCGGCTGTTTCCAGGGGGCAGAGGGACCAGGTCCTTGTAACCACTGGGATTTAGCTTTCTCTATACAGAGCGGCTGTTTCCCAGGGGGCAGAAGGACCAGGTCCTTGTAACCACTGGGATTTAGCTTTCTCTATACAGAGCAGCTGTTTCCCAGGGGGCAGAGGGACCAGGTCCTTGTAGCCACTGGGATGTAGCTTTCTCTATACAGAGCGGCTGTTTCCCAGGGGGCAGAGGGACCAGGTCCTTGTAACCACTGGGATTTAGCTTTCTCTATACAGAGCAGCTGTTTCCCAGGGGGCAGAGGGACCAGGTCCTTGTAACTACTGGGGTTTAGCTTTCTCTATGCAGAGCGGCTGTTTCCCAGGGGGCAGAGGGACCAGGTCCTTGTAGCCACTGGGGTTTAGCTTTCTCTATACAGAGCGGCTGTTTCCAGTGGGCAGAGGGACCAGGTCCTTGTAACCACTGGGGTTTAGCTTTCTCTATACAGAGCGGCTGTTTCCCAGGGGGCAGAGGGACCAGGTCCTTGTAACCACTGGGATTTAGCTTTCTCTATACAGAGTCGGCTGTTTCCCAGGGGGCAGAGGGACCAGGTCCTTGTAGCCACTGGGGTTTAGCTTTCTCTATACAGAGCGGCTGTTTCCCAGGGGGCAGAGGGACCAGGTCCTTGTAGCCACTGGGATGTAGCTTTCTCTATACAGAGCGGCTGTTTCCAGGGGGCAGAGGGACCAGGTCCTTGTAACCACTGGGATTTAGCTTTCTCTATACAGAGCGGCTGTTTCCCAGGGGGCAGAGGGACCAGGTCCTTGTAACCACTGGGATTTAGCTTTCTCTATACAGAGCGGCTGTTTCCCAGGGGGCAGAGGGACCAGGTCCTTGTAACCACTGGGATTTAGCTTTCTCTATACAGAGCGGCTGTTTCCCAGGGGGCAGAGGGACCAGGTCCTTGTAACCACTGGGATTTAGCTTTCTCTATACAGAGCGGCTGTTTCCCAGGGGGCAGAGGGACCAGGTCCTTGTAGCCACTGGGGTTTAGCTTTCTCTATACAGAGCGGCTGTTTCCCAGGGGGCAGAGGGACCAGGTCCTTGTAGCCACTGGGATGTAGCTTTCTCTATACAGAGCGGCTGTTTCCAGGGGGCAGAGGGACCAGGTCCTTGTAACCACTGGGATTTAGCTTTCTCTATACAGAGTCGGCTGTTTCCCAGGGGGTAGAGGGACCAGGTCCTTGTAGCCACTGGGATGTAGCTTTCTCTATACAGAGCGGCTGTTTCCCAGGGGGCAGAGGGACCAGGTCCTTGTAACCACTGGGATTTAGCTTTCTCTATACAGAGCGGCTGTTTCCCAGGGGGCAGAGGGACCAGGTCCTTGTAACCACTGGGATTTAGCTTTCTCTATACAGAGCGGCTGTTTCCCAGGGGGCAGAGGGACCAGGTCCTTGTAGCCACTGGGGTTTAGCTTTCTCTATACAGAGCGGCTGTTACCCAGGGGGCAGAGGGACCAGGTCCTTGTAGCCACTGGGATGTAGCTTTCTCTATACAGAGCGGCTGTTTCCAGGGGGCAGAGGGACCAGGTCCTTGTAACCACTGGGATTTAGCTTTCTCTATACAGAGTCGGCTGTTTCCCAGGGGGCAGAGGGACCAGGTCCTTGTAGCCACTGGGATGTAGCTTTCTCTATACAGAGCGGCTGTTTCCCAGGGGGCAGAGGGACCAGGTCCTTGTAACCACTGGGATTTAGCTTTCTCTATACAGAGCGGCTGTTTCCCAGGGGGCAGAGGGACCAGGTCCTTGTAACCACTGGGATTTAGCTTTCTCTATACAGAGTCAGCTGTTTCCCAGGGGGCAGAGGGACCAGGTCCTTGTAGCCACTGGGGTTTAGCTTTGTCTATACAGAGCGGCTGTTTCCCAGGGGGCAGAGGGACCAGGTCCTTGTAACCACTGGGATTTAGCTTTCTCTATAGAGTGTCTGTTTCTCAGGGGGCAGAGGGACCAGGTCCTTGTAGCCACTGGGATTTAGCTTTCTCTATACAGACCCGGCTGTTTCCCAGGGGGCAGATGTAATGCCCCTGAGCAACTCAGGGCACTCCAGGGAACTGCATCCTCATGGGGATGCAGGACCTACACCCTGGGACCTGGAACACCAGTGTCAGTAACACCTGCACACATCTATATTCCCAGTTGCCACTCACACCAGGGCTCAAAGGGTTAGTCAGATAAGGGGATGGCCACCCAGTGGGCAGAGCCAGCCTGGGACGAGACCACCTGGTGGGAGGGGGCGAGCCAGTATGTTAGAGAGTAGTGAGGAGAGGAGATGTGCCTGGAGCTGGGTTCGTGTAACGGTGACCCGGGGCACATGAGTAGGTTGCCAGAATAGGAGCAAACAAGTACCTCTGGAACAGAGAAGGTCACCAGGGACGATACAAGAGAGCACCACTAGAACTAGAGCACGCGCAGGGCACAGGGCCCTAGGTCAGGCGACAGTTTTACACGGCCCGGTAAATTCCTGCACAGTGGAGGGACCTGAATGGACTTCACTGACCTACAGATCCGGGGGCATCAGCAGTAAAGCAAGGATCAGGTTTCAGACACATACTTCCCCACAGGGTCCACACTGCCAGCAGTTCAGACAAGGGGACTGCTACCTGAGAGGGACAGTCGGGGCCCCCAAACTGCTTCAAGCTACGGGGACCCAAACCACACTGAGAGTGCCAGGGACAGAGCAGCGGAGTCACTAACCTGGCACTGGCAACATAGGGACTGGAACCAGCCGTCCGAGGGTCTACAGTGAGTAAGGACTGCTCATTGCAATCCCGGTGTGGCCTCCATTATTATTACATCGACACCTCCCAGGCTCGGCCCTACCTGCGGAGGGCCTACCACCACAGCTGCCATTACCACCAGCCGTGGGAGTACCCACTTTAGCAGAAGTAGTTCCACCCTCATAACCGCAGGTGGCATCACATGAACGTTAACTCTTACCTCCCCTGTAAATACTTCCTTTATAAAAAAGTACCCAGTGCAAGGAACCGGGCAAAGGCGACCAGAGTGACATTCCCCAAATACAGAGTGCCCGGAACCGAGTACCCCCTTCCCTGGGCGACACACAGAGGGACCAGGTCCTTGTAGCCACTGGGATTTAGCTTTCTCTATACAAAGTCGGCTGTTTCCCAGGGGGCAGAGGGACCAGGTCCTTGTAGCCACTGGGATTTACAGTCATATGAAAAACTTTGGACACCCCTATTAATGTTAACCTTTTTTCTTTACAACAATTTGGGTTTTTACAACAGCTATTTCAGTTTCATATTCCTAATAACCGATGGACTGAGTAATATTTCTGGATTGAAATGAAGTTTATTGTACTAACAGAAAATGTGCAATCCGTATTTAAACAAAATTTGACCGATGCAAAAGTATTGGCACCTCAACATAAAAGTGACATTAATATATTGTAGATCCTCCTTTTGCAAAAATAAAAGCCTCCAGTTGCTTCCTGTAGCTTTTAATGAGTTCCTGGATCCTGGATGAAGGTATATTTGACCATTCCTGTTTACAAAACAATTCCAGTTCAGTTAAGTTTGATGGTCGCCGAGCATGGACAGCACGCTTCAAATCATCCCACAGATGTTCAATGATATTCAGGTCTGGGGACTGGGATGGCCATTCCAGAACATTGTAATTGTTCCTCTGCATGAATGCCTGAGTAGATTTGGAGCGGTGTTTTGGATCATTGTCTTGCTGAAATATCCATCCCCTGCGTAACTTCAACTTCGTCACTGATTCTTGCACATTATTGTCAAGAATCTGCTGATACTGAGTTGAATCCATGCGACCCTCAACTTTAACAAGATTCCCAGTGCCAGCATGGGCCACACAGCCCAAAAGCATGATGGAACCTCTGTGACGACATGGACTCTCATGGGTTAAAGTTTCTTAAAATTCAGCCAGACAGGATGATAGATTGTTTATAGACGGGGGATAAGTCCCTCATTGTTTTTACAAGACTCTTGTTGACTCATGTAATTGTGTTGGCCACTAAAAGTCAGACGTATTGTTTTTCCAGACTCTTCCAGTAATCATTGTATTGTAGTTGTGTATTGCTAATGTGATTACCTTAGTAGCCATTATCTAGTCTATGCATTCCAGACTACATGTATACCCTCAGTCTTTCTGTAGACATCATTTGGATGAACGTTGTCCATGCAGCTTGAGATTCATCCAATGGGAGAGGCGATCTTGTCCAACCAATCGATGAGGACGCAGTGTATCCAAGTGGAAGGCTGTGGCTATAAAAGGGATTTCTTTAAGCCACCAGGTTGATGAAGGTTGTTGATGGATGCTGATGGATCCAGTCTAAGCTCTTAGGAGCTGACTAGAGGATCAGGATATCTTATGGCTTCAATCTAGGGACTCCGGTTCCGGTTGGAGACCATATCCACAGCCTAGGGATTTCGACTCCGGCTGCCAGGATTGTATCATCATACCAAGGACTACTTAAGGAAGAAACCCAGGTTGGGACAATTTGGTCACCTGGCTACAGACTCAGCAGACCTCAGCCAGCTTCCTAAATCCAGTGCTATTCCTTTCTCGGTGGGTGCCCGCCGAAAGCGGGGTTCTGCTGGATTGGAGTAAGTGGCCCTGGAAGCTCTGAGGCAAGGACATTCTAAATCCCTGGTGAGCCAGTGGAAGGGTGAGACTCTGTTGCCTGTTACATTTGTATTTTGCTGGTTATGTGTTATGTGCCGTTAATTGTTTGGGGATCCAATAAAGTCTAATTATTGTGGTTCCCTCATCCTGTGTTGTCTGAGTAGTGTTACGCCCACGATTAAGGAGGCCGGCGTTCAGTTGGGATGAGCCCTGAGCCACGCTGTCTTTCTAAAGGCGGCTGGTTCAGTGGACGAGAGCACTCACTGAGCCCCGTGTCTCCACAATTGGTGGCAGCAGTGGGATACTACTCAGCCTGGTTTACCCAGGGGAGCTGCAGTGGACTGGTGTT
Source organism: Anomaloglossus baeobatrachus (assembly GCF_048569485.1). Classification (NCBI taxonomy): domain Eukaryota; kingdom Metazoa; phylum Chordata; class Amphibia; order Anura; family Aromobatidae; genus Anomaloglossus; species Anomaloglossus baeobatrachus. The sequence continues at coordinate 578,948,899 of NC_134357.1, read as the reverse complement.
CGTGGACACCGTCCAGGGCTCAACAACCAGGGGGTCACATAAGCATACCCAACAGGCCATAGGGGAGGCATTCAGGTTTCGAACGCTGCCATGTCCAACCCCACCAGCTCAGCCATGGGACAAGGACCAGACAGGAGTTACGACCGCAGCAGTAAATGGATGCTACAGGATCTGTGCCAGAGGCGAAAGATTATCTACTGGAATGCTGAGACTCGGTCGGACTTGATCCAGAAATTAGTCCGTTGGGATGCCCAGAATGATGCAGAGGACGTTGAGGATCCCGCCGATATTGACCCAGAGGATTTAAACTATGTGCCACATCATGGATCTAGTGACAATCGGTAATCAACTTTGTCCAAAATGGCCCAAGCCACAGCGTTTTTGAATGCATTGGGGCCTAGATCCTCAAGAGAAGAGAGGGCTTGGATTCTGGAATATGTTTATGGGATTCCAGCTGCCGTACTGCTAGCACCAGCCGCTCGAGAAGGATGGTCCCGCTACCCAGCAGAAGCTGCACCAAAACAAAGAGGCCGCATGCTTGGAGCCCGTCTGCCACTCCAACCAGTCAACATATGCCGAGATGAACCAACGAGACCTGAGGAATGCTACTCCCAAGAAACCCCAATAGCTGAGGAAGTGGTTTATCCAGTCCACACCCTACGGCAGGCCGGACACCGTACACCAGCCAACCTCCATCCCCACATCCAGACGGTCAAGGTCGGTGATATACAAGCTCAGGGACTTCGAGACATTGGATCTTTCATCACTCTGGTAAGCCCAGTTATTGTTTCCCCAGAAGACCATTTACCAGATTCCCAATTATCCATCTCCCTGGCTGAGGGCCAGCGCTCAGACGTCCCTCTGGCATGTGTGCAGTTGGACCTAAGGACCGACCAGGGAGAGGTCGAGGTAGAGCTTGTGGATAGCCTCCCCACACCTGGTATTTTGGGGACCAACCAGGAAGTGATCGATGTGGGGATTGTGAACAGCCTCCCCATACCGGTCATTGTGGAGACTGACCAGAGCAAGGCTGATGTGGAGCTTATGAACAGCATCCCTACCCCTGGTATTTTGGGAACTAACCAGGAAGTGATCGATGTGGGACTTGTGAACAGTCTCCCTATACATGTCATTGTGGAGACTGACCAGAGCAAGGCTGATGTGTAGCTTATGGACACCGTCCCCACACCAGTTACTTTGGGGTCTGACCAGGAAGAGGTCCATATGGAGTTTATGGACAGCCTCCCCACACCTGTTGTTTCAGTGACTAGCCAGGAGGAAGTTGAAGTGGGGTTCATAGATGGCCCCACCAAGCCTGTTGTTTCGGATACCACTCAGAGGGAAGTGAAAGTGGGGCTTGGGGATTACCTGCTCACACCAGTCATTTTGGAGAATGACCTAGGACAAGGACTATCCAGTCAGTTTGAAGCAGCCATCACCCATTTCGAAGCCAAGCAGGACCCTGATGTGGATCTTTCTAACATCTTTTCCAAGGATAATTCACATTCCCAGTCTCCAGCATCCACTTCTGAGCCAAGAACCGTGAGTAAGCCTAACCACACTGTGGCTATTGACTGGGGGAAGATTGATAATAAGAAATGTATGCAAGCCCAACTCATGGACCCCACCTTAGTGCTTGTCCACAATATGGCTGTTCAACTTGGGGGAGGTAATCAGGGGGAGGTGTATAGATGCGAGCCTCTGTTTCTGATCTCACCATTAAAAAGGACAGTGCCGTCAAGAGGAGAAGGATGATCGGAAGCCTATCATGTCTGGCTAATATTAAGAAGGGGGAGGAATGTGACGACATGGACTCTCATGGGTTAAAGTTTCTTAAAATTCAGCCAGACAGGATGATAGATTGTTTATAGACGGGGGATAAGTCTCTCATTGTTTTTACAAGATTCTTGTTGACTCATGTAATTGTGTTGGCCACTGAAAGCCAGATGTATTGTTTCTCCAGACTCTTCCAGTAATCATTGTATTTTAGTTGTGTATTGCTAATGTGATTACCTTAGTAGCCATTATCTAGTCTATGCATTCCAGACTACATGTATACCCTCAGTCTTTCTGTAGACATCATTTGGATGAACATTGTCCATGCAGCTTGAGATTCATCCAATGGGAGAGGCGATCTTGTCCAACCAATCGATGAGGACGCAGTGTACCCAAGTGGAAGGCTGTGGCAATAAAAGGGATTTCTTTAAGCCACCAGGTTGATGAAGGTTGTTGATGGATGCTGATGGATCCAGTCTAAGCTCTTAGGAACTGACTAGAGGATCAGGATATCTTATGGCTTCAATCTAGGGACTCCGGTTCCGGTTGGAGACCATATCCACAGCCTAGGGATTTCGACTCCGGCTGCCAGGATTGTATCATCATACCAAGGACTACTTAAGGAAGAAACACAGGTTGGGACAATTTGGTCTCCTGGCTACAGACTTTGCAGACCTCAGCCAGCTTCCTAAATCCGGTGCTATTCCTTTCTCGGTGGGTGCCCGACGAAAGCGGGGTGCTGCTGGCTTGGAGTAAGTGGCCCTGGAAGCTCTGAGGCAAGGACATTCTAAATCCCTGGTGAGCCAGTGGAAGGGTGAGACTCTGTTGCCTGTTACATTTGTATTTTGCTGGTTATGTGTTATGTGCCGTTAATTGTTTGGGGATCCAATAAAGTCTAATTATTGTGGTTCCCTCACCCTGTGTTGTCTGAGTAGTGTTACGCCCACGGTTAAGGAGGCCGGCGTTCAGTTAGGATGAGCCCTGAGCCACGCTGTCTTTCTAAAGGCGGCTGGTTCAGTGGACGAGGCACTCACTGAGCCTATGAAGTTCAAAGCTCAATGAGGTTACAAAACCAATTTAGTGCGTTCAGTAAGTCAGTAAAAAGTAGTTAGGAGTGTTCAAAACAAGCAATTGATAAGGGTGCCCATACTTATGCACCGGTCAAATTTTGTTTAAATGGAGAGTGCACATTTCTGTTAGTACAGGAAACCTCATTTCAATCCAGAAATATTACTGAGTCCAACATTTATTAGATATATGAAACTGAAATAGCTGTTGCAAAAACCCAAATTGCTATAAAGAAAAAAGGTTAACATTAATAGGGGTGCCCAAACTTTTTCATATGACTGTATGTGAATTGGGGAATAGAGAAGGGAGTCAGTTCCCAATGATGATGAAAAAAACACTAAACTGATAGTGTCGTGGGCGGAGGAGGGGACGCTGCGCTTTCCCACTGCTCGGGTCCGGCTCACTGCTGCTGCTGCTCAGTGGTGGCTCAAGCGGTAGGCCGGATCCCGGGGACTCGAGCGGCGCTCCTCGCCCGTGAGTGAAAAGGGGAATTTGATTGTGGGGGATTTGATTATTGTCCGTGACGCCACCCACGGTTGTGGTGATTTTGGTGACACCACCGCTACTCTAGACGGGGATCCCGGGAGCGGTGACAGGGAGCAGCTTGGTTGTTATTTCTCCCCTCCGTGGATAGGGGGTTGTTTGTCCCGGGGCCCGGGCGGGCTACGGGGCCTGGCGAGGTGCAGGGTCGCGGGGGCAGCGCTGTGCCGTACGGCACGGGGGTACTCACTCAGCCTGAGACGATGACACAGTTCTCGGTAAAACACTCGGCTGGATGGACGGGTCCCCCAGACGGCTGCGGTTGCTTCTTCCCCGTAGGTTAGTGATGACCGTCTCTCCCTGCACCTATGTTCTATGTTGATTCCGATGGGTTCCCACCGGTAACCCGCTCCCCGACTTGGATGTAGGCTGGAGGAGCCCCTTTTTGCCCGCAGGCGCTGGCCCTGGGAAACGGTTGCCCTTGGCGGTGGCGGTGTCTCCCCTTCACGGTTGGACGGTTGCCTTCTGTCGGGACTTGACTGTTTGGAAACCCAGGAGGTCCCCTTCACTAACGGATTCGGCAAATTCACGGCGACTCCTAGCCTTACCGGGGTCCGAAAAGCCCCTGCCAATGGTGCTGGCTTCTCCTTGTGTACCGGTACGGTACCGCCGGGCCACCGCCCGTCCACGGTCCTTACGGCAAACTCCGATAGGCCACTCTTGCAGACGGTCACCACCGTCTGCCAACCTTGCTGCTCCGTCCGGGCCACACACCCGGACTCACTTCAGTCTACTCTCTTGCCACTTCACTACTCCTCGCTCTTCCTCCTTCCACTTTCACTGCCCAAGCTAATCTGCTCCTTTTCCCTCCTCCAGGACTGTGAACTCCTTGGTGGGCAGAGACCAACCGCCTGGCTCCACCCCCTGGTGTGGACATCAGCCCCTGGGGAAGGCAACAAGGGTTTTGTGTCTGGCTGAGATGTGCCTAATCGGGGTGTAGGGTGTGGTGGTGTAATTACCTGTGGCCCCTGGCTTGTCCAGGGCGCCACAATAGTGATTGTAAAAAACTTGATCCCACCAGATGTTTGATGTTCCCACAAAGGAATGGATGGTAGATGGAAATAGTAATTTGTAATGTGGCGCACCTGAGGCTTCCGTCGCCACAGAGACATTGCACCCCAGTCAGAGGTGTGATGTCCCATCCTGGGTAAGGAAAGGGTACATGCCAGTTCACAGGTAAAACTGCACTACACCCATTGCTAGGCACACACTGGGACAAGGGATAGTGGCAGTAACCCTCCCATGCTGCGTGCTGGGAGGGGTCGTAAGACCCATCCCTGCTCCCATAGGGTGGTAGATTAGCAACCAGGGGGTGGGAAGAGCCAGCCGAGTGTAGAGCAGAGAGGAAGGTCAGAGTTTCAGTTTACCTCAGAGAGTGAGAGAGTGAGGAGCCAGCATGTAGCTGTGAAAGAGAAAGGAGCTCTGTGAGCTCAGAGTGTCCGCAACAGAGAAAGAAAGCAACAGAGAAGGAGAGAAACAGAGAGTAGAAGAAGAGCTCTAGTCAGGCAGGAGCTAAAGAAAGAAGAAAGTGACGCTTCCTGGTGAAGACCCTGGGACTCGGAGGGTCCAGGTGACACCAAGCAGAGAACGAAGGGATTCCAGGGCCACAGATAGCTTCAGAGCTGGTGGCCAGTGAAGTCAGCTGAGAAAGGACACAATTAGAGGGGTGCACTGGCATCAATCCCCAGATCTACCCGGGATCGGCGGAGGTCCCTGACGGTGGTCCCAGCAGTCCAAAGGCTCCTGCAGGCCTTGACAAGAACTGTGAGTAAAGACCTTGAAACTGCACCCCTGGTGTTGCCTCAGTTATTTCTCTGCATAGACACGAATAAGCACCAACAGTGTCCCCGGGGCACCGCTCCACCTGTGGGGAGCAGTACCACCATTGCTGCCAAGTCATCAGCCATATTTAACTGACACCCACCAGGGCCACGGAGTTGGGCCCCGCCACCACTGATTACCCCCGGACTAGTCCGGTCCGGCACCGGGTGTCCCATAGCCCTGGGGTGGGCGAGTCAGTAATATGAACATGTTTATTATTATAGTATAGAGAAGTTACAGACATTGTTCAGACATAGAGATTGTGCGCTGAAAGTAGAGGCCCCGTCACACATAGATAAATCTTTGGCAGATCTGTGGTTGCAGTGAAATCATGGACATATTGTTCCATTTGTACACAGCCACCAACCTGGCACTGATTGTCCACAATTTCACTGCAACCACAGATCTGCCACAGATCTGCCACAGATCTGCCACAGATCTGCCACAGATCTGCCACAGATATATCTCTGTGTGTGACAGGGCCTTTACTGTAATGAATGATAGATCGCTGTGATTGGGAGTTAGGAAGAAGAGGGAGGAGGAATGTTGGGTGTTTTGGGGGAGGGTTGTAATACTCTTCTCCACAGGGCCGCCACTAGGAATTTCAAGGCCCCATACTGGCAAAATTTTTGGGCCCCCTTGAGACTCCGCCCAGGCTCTACCCCAGCCCCGCCTCCACCCCTCAAACCTTCCACAGTCCTGCCGCCACTCTTTGAAAAACTAACAAATATATTATGCACATACATATCACACACACCCTGCCCCTCCTATCTCACACAGCCTGTACACACACACACACACACACACACACACACGCACCCCCATATCACACACAGCCTGCGGCACCCCCATATCACACACAGCAAGAGGCACCCCCATATCACACATAGCCTGCGCCACCCCCATATCACACACAGCCTGCGCCACCCCCATATCACACACAGCGTGAGGCACCCCCATATCACACATAGCCTGCGCCACCCCCATATCACACACAGCCTGTACACATATACACACACAGCCCGCAGCAACCCCCCGTATTACACAGCCTGTACACATGTATATACACACACACCCTGCAGCACCCCCATATTACACACAGCCTGTACACATATACATACAGGCTGCAGCACCCCCATATTACACACAACCTGTACACATATATACACACATAGGCTGCAGCACCTTCATATTACACACAGCCTGTACACATATACACACACAGGCTGCAGCACCCTCATATTACACACTGCCTGTACACACACACACACACACACACACACACACACACCCCACCCCCCCATATTACACACAGCCTGTACACATATACACACAGCCTGTACACATATACACACATATCTGCAGCACCCCCATATTACACACAGCCTCTACACATATACACACACAGGCTGCAGCACCCCAATGTTACACACAGCCTGTACACAAAAATACACACATAGGCTGCAGCACCCCCATATTACACACAGCCTGTACACATATACAGAAAGGAATAACTTCGGCACACTGTATGTTTCCCAAAGAGAAAAAGATGGACACAAGAAAGTTGATTTCAAATCCTTTTCTTTTATTCAATGTAAAAAAGTGGGCCGGATCCGGGGACTCGAGCGGCGCTTCTCGCCCGTGAGTGAAAGGGGGTAATGTGGTTTGGGGGATTTGGTCCATGATGCAACCCACGGTTTGTGGTGAGGTTGGGGCACCACCGCTGCTATTGACGGGGATCCCGGGAGCGATGGCAGGGAGTGATGGGAAGTCAGTGGAGTTTAGAGTTTAGTGAGTGAAGTTAGAAGAAGTGGAGAAAACTGACTCTGTCCGGGTACGTGGCCCGGGCACCGAGAGCAAGGTTGGCAGATGGTGGTGGCCGTCTGCAAGAGAGGCAGATCAACGCGGAACCGTAGGACCGGAGACGGGCGGTGGCCCGCCAGTACCGAACCGGGGAGCGAAGTGAAGCCAGCACAAACTGGCAGGGCCTGCGGACCCCGACCAGGCTTGGAGTCGCCGTTAAACAGGTCAAATCCGTTAGTGACCGGAACCCCAGGGGTTTCCAAACAGCCAAGACCCGATTGAGGGCAACCGTCCAACCAGCACAAGGGAAATACAGCTACCGCCACAGCTAGAGTTCCCAGGGCCAGAGCCTACGGGCAAAAGGGCTCCTCCGGCCAATATACACGCTGGGGAGCGGGTTACCGGTGGGAAGCCATCGGGACCGAAGAAACACAAAAGGTGCAGGGAAAGGCAGCCATCACCACCCGTCCGGGAGAAACCACAGCAGCCGGCTGCGGGACCCGTCCATCCAGCTGTTTGTTTTACCACAGACTTTGCATCCATTTGTGGCTGAGTGAGTACTACCGTGCTGTCCAGCACTGTGCTGCGCAGTCCAAGCGACCCTGCACCTTGCCCAACCCTGCCTCCCTGTCACCTCACCGGGCCCCGGGACCACCAACCCCCCTACCCACGGAGGGGAGAGAAACATCCCAGGTGCTCCCTGCCATCGCTCCCGGGATCCCCGTCAATAGCAGCGGTGGTGCCCCAACCTCACCACAAACCGTGGGTTGCATCATGGACCAAATCCCCCAAACCACATTACCCCCTTTCACTCACGGGCGAGAAGCACCGCTCGAGTCCCCGGATCCGGCCCACCGCTCGATCCACCGAGCAGCAGCAGCAGCGCCGGACCCGAGCGTGATGAGCGCAGCGCCCTCCCCGCCCGCGACATAAGAGATAAAGGGACAGTTGTATCAACATCAGTTAATTGAAAATACCAGAAGCGTCTAGGGATTAGCTTAGTAAAAGGTCCAGGGAATCTGGCTGTCAAAATCCAGGAAACTGGCAGGCTAAAAGTGAAAGGGATAAATGAGCATGCAGAGCATACAGTGACTCCTGATCACCCAGCCGAGTTACCTACCCTGTGCCTCTGGTGCAGTGTGTGCAGACCGCGTGTCCTGTGTGGTGCTGACAATGTGAGGAGTGGGCGTTTAATGCTAATTGGAAGTGACGTCTGGATACCTCTCCCTTTTAAAAGCCCACTCCTCACATTGTCAGCACCACACAGGACACGCGGTCTGCACACACTGCACCAGAGGCACAGGGTAGGTAACTCGGCTGGGTGATCAGGAGTCACTGTATGCTCTGCATGCTCATTTATCCCTTTCACTTTTAGCCTGCCAGTTTCCTGGATTTTGACAGCCAGATTCCCTGGACCTTTTACTAAGCTAATCCCTAGACGCTTCTGGTATTTTCAATTAACTGATGTTGATACAACTGTCCCTTTATCTCTTATATAGCCCACTTTTCATCCCTTCTCTCACCATTTTCTCACCCTTAGACTTTCCATTTATTCCTGGACCTTACAGCGCCCCCTTCTGGCTGAGTTCTGGTAAATCACCTCTCAGGTAAATCTCCCTTGTATTTCATATTCCAGACCCTACTACACCCTGAGTTATACCCATGACTTGATATGTATTTCCCCTTTCATATATGGAGGATCCCCCGGCCTCTCTATGAACCACGACCCGTATACTATATACAGTGCCATATCGTGCTAGATCTTTTACGTCACTGGAGGTAAATAATCCCCATTACAGTCTATGTCCCTGAAATCTTCCTCCTATGTATAACTCTTGTATACATGACTCTTTTTCTATATTTATATCTCTTTATATAGGTCTCATTTCTGCAGCCTCTAGACAACCTACCTTTCCGTGTGCGGTCTCCTACTATAACACACAGGGACTCGTGTTCAGACCATATGTGCGGATATCATTTCAACCTTCCCTGACTAATAGGTATCTTCCACACAGTATTCAAGACATATCATTATGTACTTCATTTTCATGTCATCTACTGTAACATTTTCCCTATAGTACCATGTGATGACACTACCACTTCCCTACAAGTGCAGTTCCTTCATGTCACAGCTTATACGCTGTTCGTGATTACGCATACTCTTTGTGGTACGTTCATACGGCATCTACTTTTCTAAGACTGTATCCTGTGATACCCCACATGCTTATTTTTCTATCCCTTTCCACAGCAGCTGTTAAGCACATATATACATTCTGCTTGCTGATCTCCAGTGATTCCTGTCCATTCTAGGTGAGCTCTCCTGCCTCTGACACCTCCCCTATTAGTTACACCGCGTACCACCTTCATCACGTATTTATCCCATATACACCCATAATACGCGGTATATTTCCTTTTTACATGTCTAGATTTACTCCCTCTTGATATTCTTGATGTTGTGATCCTTTGATGCTCTGCTGTTCCCTCCTCAGGATTCACTTATGCATTTCGTACTGTATTATGGTATTATGTCAACATTATCCGTATATTCATATTGATGGATTTCCTTTTGTTTTGTTTTATTGTATATAACACTACATCCAGTCTGTCCGACCTGAGGAAGGCCTCTTGGCCGAAACGTTGTTCCTGGCGGACCTTTTGTTTTGTACAGCACTTCTTCACTTTTTCACATTGAATAAAAGAAAAGGATTTGAAATCAACTTTCTTGTGTCCATCTTTTTCTCTTTGGGAAACATACAGTGTGCCGGAGTTATTCCTTTCTGTATTGACGCTTTTCTCCTGAGCACCTGTGCAAGGTGATGCAATGTCTTTCTCTTTTTTTTGTACACATATACACACATAGGCTGCAGCCCCCCCATGTTACACACAGCCTGTACACATATACACACATAGGCTGCAGTACCCCCATGTTACACACAGCCTGTACACATATACACACACACACGCGCTGCAGCACCCTAATATTACACACAGCCTGTACACATATACACACATAGGCTGCAGCCCCCCCATGTTACACACAGCCTGTACACACACACACAGGCTGCAGCACCCCCATGTTACACACAGCCTGTACACACACACACACACACAGGCTGCAGCACCCCCATGTTACACACAGCCTGTACACACACACACACACACAGGCTGCAGCACCCCCATGTTACACACAGCCTGTACACATATACACACATAGGCTGCAGCACCCCCATGTTACACACAGCCTGTACACATATACACACATAGGCTGCAGCACCCCCATGTTACACACAGCCTGTACACATATACACACAGGCTGCAGCACCCCCATGTTACACACAGCCTGTGTACACACACACACACACACACACGCTGCAGCACCCTAATATTACACACTGCCTGTACACATATACACACATAGGCTGCAGCACCCCCATGTTACACACAGCCTGTACACATATACACACATAGGCTGCAGCACCCCCATGTTACACACAGCCTGTACACATATACACACAGGCTGCAGCACCCCCATGTTACACACAGCCTGTACACATATACACACATAGGCTGCAGCACCCCCATGTTACACACAGCCTGTACACACACACACGCTGCTGCACCCCCATGTTACACACAGCCTGTACACACACACACACACACACACACACGCTGCTGCACCCCCATGTTACACACAGCCTTTACACACATACACACACACACACACACACACGCTGCAGCACCCTAATATTACACACTGCCTGTACACATATACACACACACACAGGTTGCAGCACCCCCATGTTACACACAGCCTGTACACACACACACACACACACACATTACCTCATCTTGCATTTCCAGATGGTGCAGACCAGGAGAGGAGACACTGGGATCTGCACAGAGGCTGCAGAAGTTCCAGTCACTTTCCCTGTCATGAGATCAGACACATGATTAGTCAGCTGACATGGAAGTTCCTGAATTTACAGGTCCTTCACCTTTTCAGCTCCTGCAGCCTCCATTGTGGTCCAGTACGTTTCCTGTCCTGCTCTGCAGAGCATGAAGAGAGGTGGCAGCTCTCTATTAGTGGCCCGGGACCCCTCATTGCCCTAATGGTGGCCCCTGCCCTTGGGGCCCGGTAAGCAGATGAATGAAATGGGAGGGGCCCGGGCTGTCATCGGGGCTCCCCTCCTGGCTTCTGCTGACCGGGCCCACTACAGGAGTCACAGTAGTAATACCCTGATGGCAGCTCTGCTTCTCCATATAGTGATTATATAAATATATAACAACTAGAAGGTGGCCCGATTCTAACGTATCGGGTAGTCTAGAATGTGTATGTAGGTAAGTAGATTGAATAATAATATAATCATCAAGTCTTCAATAATGATGGTTCATTTCTTGCTCGTTGGTCTCCCGCTGTGCAGCACGCATCGGCGTGTTTGACAGTGGGAGACCATCGATCTGAATGGGCAGGGAGCCGGCTTTGCTTAGTTACCCGATGTGTACCATGGTTACCAGCGTATGCCGGCTCAAGCACACGTGTGCCAGGAGCCGGGGGTAAGGTGGTAACCATGGTACACATTGGTTAACTAACGAAAGCGCTTTCCATAGTTACAGGATTGTGTACCATTTGTTACCAGCGTACGTCGGTAAGCTGATAACTATGGTACACATTGGGTAACTATGCAAAGCGACAGTGCTGGTTTATTTTTTGCTTGTTGGTCTCCTGCTGTGCAGCACGCATCGGCGTGTTTGACAGTGGGAGACTAACGATCTGAATGGATAGGGAGCCGGGGTAAGCTAGTAACCATGATACACATCGGGTAACTATGCAAAGCGGTTTCCATAGTTACCCAATGTGTATACTGGTTAACAGCGTACGCCGGCTCCGGCACACGTGTGCCGAGAGCCGGGGTAAGCTAGTAACCATGTTACACATTGGGTAAGTAAGCAAAGCGGTTTCTATAGTTACCCGATGTGTACCATGGTTACCAGCCTACGCCGGCTCCGGCACACGTGTGCCGGGAGCCGGGGTAAGCTAGTGGTTTCACACATCCAGCTTTTCTCCACTTTGTCGGATCCGGCGCGCTGCCGTAGGCTGGTTTCAGACGTCCGTGATTTAGGTACGTGTGACATGCGTTTTGTAACACGGATGTCACACATACCCATGTTTTTCTCTGATGTGCCTCACACGTCCGTGTTTGCACACGGACCATGTGACTTTTCATGACCCCGCACGCACAGACGCAGGCATCTCCGGCAGCACGGATGTCACATGGATCGCACACTGATGTGATCCGTGCGACATCAGTGTAAAACATACCGGAGAAAATATGGGTCTTTTTAATGAAAATATTTCTATATTTACCTCTCTCCAGAGATGCTCTCTCCGGCTCTGCTGCCTCCCGCTCCTTATACTCACTGAATATTAAGTGCCCTGAGGAGCTGGAAGCAGGAACAGCGCTGGGGACTTCAGAGCCGAGGACCGCATCGCTGGGTGAGTGTACAGCAGAATGTGTGTGTGTGTACATGCATGTGCGGTATGTGTTTATGCGCTCGGTGTATCCATGTGTGTCTGCTGTGTGTCTGCTGTGTGTGTATATACATGCATGTGTGCTATGTGTGACACGGACATCTGAAGGCAGCCGTACACTATGTACAGGACAGTGGCTGCGCCGCAACTAACTGGTCACATAACATGTGATCGGAGCTTGTCGCACGGCAACTGTAGTGTACACAGTGCACGGGAGCGCGCCGACAAAGTGGAGAAAAGGTAAGTATTAGGCCCTGTGCGCACTGGAAAATGGAATTTTCTTAAGAAAATTCCGCAGGGTCTGAAAGATTACTGCACCTGCGGTAAAAAAACGCGGCAAACCGCACCCAAAAACCACATGCGGTTTGCCGCAGCTTTACCGCGGTATTGTTCGCGGTATTGCCGCGTGTGGATTGGTACATGTGTTTTAATGCATTCAATGCAATAAAGCACATTAAAAAAAAAAAAATTCCTTCTGAGATAGAGGGATAGATAGATAGAGAGATAGATATACAGAGGACAGATTGACACGCTGCATTTCTCCCGGGCGGTAGTGTGTTTATATTACCGGCCGTGGGAAATGACCTGTAATTACCTCTACAGGCTCCCTGCGAGGCTGCATTCATTCAGCGCTGTTGTCAGTCGCAGCTGGATGCAGGCATCGGAGGACGTGGATTACGTCTGAGCTGTGTGTTTTGGGGGGGCTTAATAAAAGGGTGAAAGAGGAGCTTTTTGTTTTATTTAAAATAAAGGATTTTTCGGTGTTTGTGTTTATTCACTTTAATTACGGGTTTTAATCATGAAAGCTGTGTCATAGGCGCTGCCGTGATTAAAAGCCGAGACTTAAATGGCGGCGATGCGCTGTCATTTAACTCCTTATTACCTGGACTGCCACCGCATCACGGCGTCTGGAAGAAACGGGGACACTCCGGGACCGCCGCATAATGGATGCGACAGTCCCGGAGCAGCTGCGGGCTGATATTCTCGGCTGTGGGAGGGGGGGGGGTACATTAACGCTGTCCCTCGCTCTCCCCAGCCTGAGAATACCGGTCCGCCGCTGTGTGTTTACCGCGGCTGGACGGTAAAAATACAGCGGAGCCCACGTGTTTTTTTTCTATATGTCCGTTTGATTTCTGTGTGTATTCTATATGTCTGTGTGTGAGTGTGATGTGTGTGTATTCTGTGTCTGTGTGTGATGTGATGTGTGTGTATTCTGTGTCTGTGTGTGATGTGTGTGTATTCTATATGTCTGTGTGTGAGTGTGATGTGTGTGTATTCTGTGTCTGTGTGTGATGTGTGTGTATTCTATATGTCTGTGTGTGATTACTCTCTGCTCCGCTTCCTCTTCCTGTCATAATGACATCACTTCCCTGCAAACTGCAGGGCAGCGATGAACATTACCGCAGGTAAACCGCGAAATACCACAGGGAATAACGCAGGAAAACGCAATGAACCGCACAGAATTTGCTGCCTGCGTTAGTCCCTGCGGGATTTCACGATTACATTGCAGTCAATGGAGTGATATCTCAGCTACCTGTGGAAAAGAAGTGACATGGAATTGTTTTTGCTGCGGGAATCCCGCAGCAAAACATGCAGCTGTCACAATCCGCATAGTGCCCACAGCATTTTTTTTTCCATAGGTTTTGCTTTTAATAAAAATATTTTCTATATTTACCTCTCTCCAGCAATGCTGTCTCCGGTTCTGCTGCCTCCCGCTCCTTATCGCCGCTTATTATACTCACTGAATATTAAGTGCCCTGAGGAGCTGGAAGTAGGAACAGCGCTGGGGACTTCAGTGCCGGGGACCGCATTGCTGGGTGAGTGTACAGCAGAGTGTGTGTGTGTGTGTGTACATGCATGTGCGGTATGTGTGTATGCGCTCGGTGTATCCATGTGTGTCTGCTGTGTGTGTATAAACATGCATGTGTGCTATGTGTGACACGGACGTCTGAAAGCAGCCGTACAGTGTGTACAGGACAGTGGCTGCGCCGCAAGTGGCTGCGCCGCAACTTCCTGGTCACATGACAACATGTGATCGGAGCTTGTCGCGCGGCAACTGTAGTGTACACAGTGCACAGGAGCGCGCCGAGAAAGTGGAGAAATGGTAACTATTAAAAGCGACAGTGCCGACGTGTGCGGGAGCCGGGGTAAGCTAGTTACATCGGGTAACTAAGGAAAGCAGTTTCTATAGTTACCCGAAGTGTACTATAGTTACCAGCCTACGCCGGCACACGTGTGCCAGCAGGTGGGATAAGCTAATGGCTTTTCTCCACTTAGTCCTGCCGGTGTGGTCTCCCGGGGATGCAGCAGTCACCTGGGAGTCGGGCGTCTCCGTGTGGGTTCGGGGGAATGCGTGCGGGGGGCGGGGCCAGGGCGAGCATCCAATGCGTGAGGGGGCGGGGCCTGGCCGAGCGCCCAATACGTGCAGGGGGCCGGGGCGAGAGGCCAATCCGTGGCGGGGCCAGGCCGAGCCCAGCGGCCAATCCGACAGTTGTCACTTTTATGACACTGTCACAGTGACACTGTCACGGTGACACAATTTTGGAGCAAGACAGACAGACAGAATAAGGCAATTATAGATATAGATGTGAAATGTTCAGTGCACATGGAATATTGCTTTTTATTGGATTTTTAGAAAACAGACATCTATTAGTAACTGAATATATTTTGACTCTAATGTAACTTCTAACATGCTTTCCTTTTCATGTACTTACTTGCCTTTACTTTGACTGTCTCTTTTGTGTTTTCTTGTCCCGCTTGCCAAATATATGGTTTCTCCCCATGTGAATTTTTCTTAGTGGTCAACAAATTATAATTTTCAAGTAAAACATTTCTCACCTTCTAGGTATGATAATGGCCCTTGTGAGTTTTGTGATATTTAAAAAGAAGTCATGAGTTTGTAAAATATTTCCCTCATTCTGAACATGGCAAGCATTTCTCCCCTGTGTGAATTCTGTGGTGTTTACCAAGTTGCGATTTTTGGGTAAAACATTTCCCACATTCTGAACATGAAAAAGGCTTCTCCCCTGTGTGAGTTCTCTGGTGTGTAACAAGAAGTGATTTTCGGTTAAAACATTTCCCACATTCTGAACATGAATATGGCTTCTCCCCTGTGTGAGTTCTCTGGTGTGTAACAAGATGTGATTTTTGGTTAAAACATTTCCCACATTCTGAACATGAAAATGACTTCTCCCCTGTATGAGTACTGTGATGTGTAACAAGATTTGTTTTCCGGTTAAAACATTTTCCACATTCTGGGGGGCGGAGCTAGCCGATGGCACACTGAGACGCTGTAAGAAGGAGCTCCCACATACCAGCGGTGAATTCTCACACTTCAAAGGCACTCACCGGGTCCAGGATCAGTAATGGCACGCAGGAGAGGACGGGGGACGAGTGTACAGACTCCAGAGGGGGAAGGTACAGATATCACCCGCTTTTTCGGGACCTCAGCCTCCCAGCCTGATACCTCTGCTCTCTCCAACATGGCGCCGGCAGACACTGAGGCAGGAGATAACGCTCAGCAAACATGCAGAGGAGCGACCTCACTGTCTCCTCACATAACAGCAGCCAGCTCAGCCATAAACATAGATAAGGCACAGCAGGACACTACAGAACGGAGTGTTGAAAACCCCCTGTCCCAGCCACAAAAGCGACTGCCAGATAAACTGCAGGCAGAGCAGGGCCCCAGCTCTGTGATACAGCAGACCCCAGCAGCCATGGGAAGCAGATCTGTGACACCCGGAGAGGAGCCTGTAATACCACAACAACAGCACACATCACCTAAAGAACAAAGATCCCCCCCCTCCAACACCTCCACCCGCAGAAACAAGGGAGAGAAGAATAAATCAGACCAGACACAGGAGCAAGAAGAAGATTGGGATTGGAAAGCACATATCAGATCAATTCCAACCAGGCAGGAAATGGACTCTTTGCTGGGGAAACTGAGGGAATCCCATAAGCAAGACATGGCCTCTATACAATCAGAAATCAAACAAATTGGCCAGCGTGTAGCAGCTACAGAAGAGGTGCAGGAACAGGTATTTTCCCATATAGAATCACATCAACAAGTCCTATCAGAGCACACGGCCCAGATACAGGACATTCTGACCCACTTAGACGATATTGAAAACAGACATCGCCGTAATAACTTAAGAATTAGAGGTCTCACAGAAGCAGTGGCACCACCACAGCTGGATGAATGGGCACAAAAATTCTTTACCCGTCTCCTCCAACGCGACCCAGAACAACGCATAGAACTGGACCGCATCCACAGATCCCTAGGCCCCAAATCTCCTGATCCGGCCAGACCAAGAGATGTGATATGTCGGGTCCACTTCTATAAAGAAAAGGAGGCCATACTACAAAGATGCAGAGAGAAAGGAGCGGGTACATATAAAGGGACACCTCTGATTGTCCTACCAGACCTAGCACGGAGGACACTGCAACTACGCAAGGCCTTAAGACCACTACTCCAATCCCTCAAAGATAAGGATGTTCCATATCGCTGGGGATATCCGTTCCAACTCACAGCAAAGAAAAATGGGAAGTCGGCGGTCTTCCGGTCCTTGGGAGACCTCCCCAACTTCCTAGGGACTTTTGAACTGCCTATGATCAGCCTGCCAGATTGGCCAACCCCGGGGGGCCCTGCACCCTTACCACCAAGAGAGCACTGGCGACAAGTCCAGAAGAGAAGGGGTGGAGGATCCCCCCGTGATATACACCGCTGAATATCGCTGACCATCCAAAGAAAAGGACAAAAACTTCTTGGAAAACCAGGAGGCGAGATATAAATTGATTGTATTGGACTGCTTACCTGTTCATAGAGCGTCATGTATCAGTATCTTCTCTCCTCACGCTTACTTTCCTAGTCCCCCCCCCCCTTTTTTTTTTTTTTTTTTTTTTTTTCTTCTTTTCTTCTCTTTCCTTCTCTCTCTCCCTACTCCCCTCCACTCGCCCCCTCTCCCCTCCCCCTATACCTCTTCCTTCGTATCATTCCCACCTTGCGTCTTCCTCTTCACACACCTTCTATGAGCGCACTACTTCCTACAAACTAACTCTACTCAACCCATTTTCCCTCCCCAGCACACATACTTACAAAGGACACATGCCCTACACTAATTTCTACCTCCTTCCTCTCCCCCCCTCTTAGACATGCTCTCTACATACACCACTCCATACGCCTCCTACACTCCGTCCTCCCACTTCTCCCCACGTCCTTCCCCCTGGTCCTTTGCCCTACACCACTTCATATTTATTTTTATTTTTTTTTTATTTTTTTTTTTTTTTTATTGTCTCACTCAATCTGTTGCTCCCCCTTTCATTCTTTACATCTGGATCTGATACTGAGCTCTGGTTTAATGGCATTTTATATTGAGTTGATAGCCTCGTGTTCTCCTCCCGATGTGCGATCCATACCCAAAACACACCAAGTAATTGGGGGTGTGGGGGAGGGGAATGGAAAAGTGATTAATCACTACTAGACTGTATACGTTGATTGTTATTCATATTACTTGTGGGCGTTCGCCGCAGAAGGGAGTTCCTGAAAGACCGTAGGCTTTCCCGCACCTCTATTAGGGACGTGGCAGAGTGCCACATTAGACAATAGTCTACCAGTAGATACCTAAGATCAGTAGGCACCCTAGTCCTACTTAGCTTATCTAATTTTACCTTTCACCACTATCTTATCTCTGCTCTTTCTCTTCTCCCCTTGGTTTTCCCTATACCCTGCCTACCCTTTTCTGTGATGTCGCACCTCACCTTTTGCACTTACAATACTAAAGGCTTAAATAAACCCGAAAAGAGAAGTCAGATCCTATATCGCCTGCACAGGAAGGGAGTTAAAATAGCCCTATTTCAAGAGACACACTTCATAGCCTCCAACACTCCCAACTGTAAAACCAAGAATTACCCGACATGGTTCCATGGCCCACACCCCAACAAGAAGGCATGTGGGGTTTCCATTGCTTTTCACAAGACATTCCAGCCAACAGTTCTCGACACGCTCACTAGCCCGGAGGGACGCTGGCTATTTCTTAAAATATCTTTCCTGAATAATACTTATACAATCGCTAACATCTATTTCCCAAATCAGGACCAGGTATCCTTTGGAGTGGAGACTCTGGAGAAGCTGGCAGAGTTTGCGGGTGGCACCTGTATCATCTTGGGAGGAGACTTCAACCTTGTGCTGGATCCAGCCATGGATTCGTCCTCTGGTAGGTCTACAATCCCCTCCTCGGCACTACGCAGATTAAAACGAGAACTAACATCCCTTAAACTAGTCGATCTTTGGAGGGTCTTACATCCCGGAGTCAGAGACTACAGTTTTCATTCCACAGTTCATAATAGCTACACCAGACTAGACCACATTTTCATATCCCACGACCTGCTAGACAAATCCCCGGGTTGTTCAATGGATGTTTTTCTCTGGTCGGACCACGCACCAGTATATGGGGAAATTGGGGTGAGAGATATGGGGGGGGTGGGACACACATGGAGACTGAACGACAACCTGCTCAAGAATGAGCAATGCCTGGAGGATATTCATAAAACCATTGCAAACTTCAAAATAGATCATATGGCAGATCCCACACCTGCCCCGGTCAAATGGGAAGCGTTGAAATGTATGATCAGGGGGGTCTGCATATCCCATGGATCAAGAATTAAAAAAGAAAGTGCAAGGGAACTAAAAGAACTGTTAGCACAACTAGGCCATAAAGAAACGATAAACAAAACCAAATCCAGTGACACCATTAAAACGGAAATTTCTACTATCCGCCACCAAATATTATCTATCCTTGACCGAAAATCACTGTGTATCAGAGATAAATTTCGTAGGAATATCTTTGAGTTTGGAGATAAAAGTGGACGATTGTTAGCCAGGACCCTTCACCCCAGACAGGCACAAACCCCAATATTAGCGTTAAACTCACAGACAGGTACCCAGATACATTCCACCCCTGACATATTAGAAGAATTCAGAAACTACTATACAAAACTTTATAACATCCCATCCCCACATACCCCATCATCTGATGCGAGACATCGCGACATTTGGGAATACTTAAACAAATATGCCCCAGACCCCCTTGAAGATGCGGTAGCTGAAGACATAGACGAGGATTTCTCAGACACAGAGCTAAGCGATGCCATTAAAACCCTTAAAGTGGGTAAAAGCCCTGGTCCTGATGGGTTCACCCCCCGGTTTTACAAAATATGTGGAGGGGCCTGCAGCCCTATAATGCTGAAAGCCTTCAATTCCATAACCAACACATGCCAGTTCCCTAAACAGACACTCCAAGCCCGAATAACTGTAATCCCCAAGCCTGGCAGGGACCCACTGACCTGCTCTAATTACAGACCTATCTCACTAATAAATGTGGATCTTAAATTGTACTCTAAAATGATAGCCCTGAGACTAGGCCCCCTCATACCCAAACTAATCCACAAAGACCAGGTGGGATTTGTCCCAGGGAGGGAGGCACGGGACAACACTATTAGAACCCTGTCCCTAGTGGCCCAGGCACGTCAGCGTCAAATCCCAATGTGCCTCTTGACAGTAGATGCCGAAAAGGCATTTGACAGAGTCCATTGGTTTTTTTTAGAAGCCACGATGCAGGCAATCGGCGTCCGTTCGCGCTTACTACAATGGATAAAAGCATTATATCACGAACCAACGGCACAAGTGGGCGTGAACGGACGCCTGTCAGCTCCATTTAATATTAGAAACGGTACCAGACAGGGATGCCCCTTATCGCCATACCTATACATCCTGGTAATGGAATCCTTAGCAAATGCACTCAGGGAAAACCCTTCGATAAAAGGGATACAGATAGGACAAACATCTCATAAATTAGCACTATTTGCGGACGATCTCTTGATATATGTGACACAGCCGAAGACTAGTTTGCCCAACATACTGCAGGAGTTTGAGATCTTTGGCAGACTATCCAATTTTAAAGTAAACCTACAAAAAACAGAGATCTTAAATGTATCGCTACCATCCGTAGAAGAGAATACTCTCAAACCCGCCTTCCCCTTTAAGTGGGCCAGCAATTACATTAAATATCTGGGGATCAGGGTTTCTCCCAACCACCAAGATCTATATAATTACAATTTCCCAGACCTTTTAAAAAATATCCACAAAGACCTCATAGCATGGCATAACCTCCCCATTTCCTGGTTCGGCAGGGTCAATACAATTAAAATGGATGTCCTACCTAAAATACTATACCTGTTTCAAACTATCCCACTGAACCTAGGAGAAAATGTCTTCCTCAAGTTAAAGAAGATGATCAGCAATTTTATATGGCGTGGCACCAAACCCCGACTGAAATACTCAATGCTGACTAAATCTCGCTGGGACGGAGGGGCGGGGCTCCCGGATCTTAAAGCTTATCACGCAGCAGCGGTGGGTGGTTGCATATTGGATCTCCTGCACAGTAAAGACAGAAAATTGTGGGTGGAGATTGAATGTGAACTATGCCCGAATATGGCACACGGAATCTTCTGGTTGTCATCTAGAACTAACCTTGGGACCCTGGGAGTTTCCCCGATCCTCTTGTCCCTGGCTACAGCGTGGAGGACAGCCAATAGACGATATAGATTGACAGGAGAACCGGGTCCTATGACGCCTCTGGTGGGCAACCCCGCGTTTCAATGCTGGTTTCACGAACCTCATCCCAGACTGATTTCAACGCCAATGGGAAGGATTCCACGAGTTAAAGACGTAATTACCCAACAGGGATGCAAACCACTGATATCCCTGCTTGGAGACCGGCCACGGGAACCAGGTTACTGGTTCCAATATCTACAACTACGTAGTTTCATAGATTCTCTGGCTCCGGGATCTGAGATACATAAGGATCTGACTCCATTTGAAAAACTATGCTTCCTTAGAGAAACACCCCCTCACATAGTCTCAATAATCTACAACATAGCAGTGCCCGAGGGGGGTGGAGGAGACGACTTGCCTGACTACGTTAGACATTGGCAAACAGAATTGTGCCAGACTTTTCCCAAGGCACAATGGTGTAAGTCATTTAACCTAACACATAAATCCACCATTTCTTGTAGAATGCAGGAACTCAATTATAAAATCCTCTCACGGTGGTATAGGACACCCGCCAGACTACATAAAATGTTCCCAGAGGTATCTGACGCCTGTTGGAGGTGCAAGACCTCAGTGGGCACAATGCTACATATCTGGTGGACCTGCCCAGGGATACAGGGTCTTTGGAAAGATGTCTTTGCTCTCTATAACCATTTACATCACACGGAAGTGACACCCTCACCGGAAGTGGCCCTCTTATCAATGTATACAGGGGCAGTCTCCAAGGCGAAGAAAGGCTTGCTCTCGTACTTTATGATTTCAATGAGGCAAATCATACCGAGGCATTGGAGATCCCCCTGTACATTGAGGAGAGCAGACTGGGTAGAGGCTATGGATAGCCTGCGGCGTCTGGAGGAGTTGAGAGCGTTTGACGAAGGGAAAGACTCCTTGTGTTTCTCGGTTTGGTACCCGTGGCTTCAGTATAGAGAAACACAGCAATTCCAAACCTGGTTACTCACAGGCGCTCTATCACAATAAATATTCAAGAAGCCGGGATGGGCTCCCGGACACAGGAGTGGCGCGGCATCACAATACAGACCTTCTCCCCCCCCCCTCCCCCATTTCCCCATGTCTTCCCCTCCTTCCCTTTTTCTCTACCTATCTTTCTCTCCCTCTCTCTATATCTCTTTCTCACCTAATTGATATACATAGGGTCATGTTTTCATACCTATTGAACCAGACTATACAGAAGGAGTTGCCTTTAACATTTTACACGGAATAAATATAAAGATAGAAGATTATTACATGTTAAAATTAAGATGTTCTATAGGATGTTTTACAGATTTTACCTTCCACATGATTTGCGATACATTTCATAGTACCATACGTTTTACGAGACTTCAAGACATAGGTTATTTTATAATCTTCATATGCTGTAACATTGGGTAACATGAAAGACCCTTATGCATTTCTTATCTTCTGTTATATGAAAACTTTTGAAATAATAAAGAAATATTAAACGAAAACATTTTCCACATTCTGAACATGAATATGACTTCTCCCTAGTATGAATTCTCTCATGGTTAACAAGACTTATTTTCTGGCTAAAACTTCTCCCGCATTCTGAACATGAAAAAGGCTTCTCACCTGTGTGAGTTCTGTGATGTGTAATAAGACTTGATTTGGTGTTAAAATATTTCCCACATTCTGAACATGAAAATGACTTCTCCCCTGTATGAGTTCTTTGATGTATAACAAGATTTGATTTCCGGGTAAAACATTTCCCACATTCTGAACATGAAAATGGCTTCTCCCCTGTATGAGTTCTTTGATGTCTAACAAGATCTGATTTCTGGTTAAAACATTTCCCACATTCGGAACATGAATATGGATACTCCCCTGTGTGAGTTCTCTGATGTTTTAGAAGGTTTGATTTCTGAGTAAAATATTTCTTACATTTGGAACAAGAAAATGTCTTCTCCTCTGTGTGAATTGTTTGATGTTTAACAAATTATGTTTCAAAGGGAAAACTATTTCCATTTTTTAATTGTGAAATTGGCTTCTTTCCTTTAAGAGCAGTTAGTTTCCTACTGCCTTTTTTGTGACTTTTATTTATTTTAGTAGTTTGTAAAGATTCAGAAGAGAGGACCCGTTTCATATGTTCAGATGATAGATCTTTGCTGTGAAAGGAAGATGGGATATCTGGAATAATGGCATTCACTTTAGTTGAATCCTGTGTGATCTCAAGGTCATCTGACTTATAAATTGAACATGTCAGTTGTCCCACTGGTCTCATGGTACAGTCATCTGTTAAGAATAAAACCTGTTATTTTTTTCATAAAATATGCTTGTTGCAACAGCACTACCAAATCAGATAAATATTAATCAAATAGCATCATAAAATTTAAATCTTTATTAATATAGAAATTTTAAAATGAAGAAAATTCTTTCTTCGCTTGGATTTACGTAAACTCAATAAGCGGTCAGGGTTCCCAAACTATTTAGTTGGACCAGCATATAGCAATAATGCCCTATAGATTACCTCTGGCACTATACTGGCCAATAGATGGGGGCCTCTGCAACAGCCACAAATAGTCATACAAAAAAAACACAAGAAAAAAAAACACAAAAAACCCCAGAAAACAATACTATTACATTTGCTATCAAGTACTGGATAGTGGTCCTAAAAAGAACACAGCAAAAGCAACAGAATAGACCTAAATAAATATATACATTTTCCACAGGGTGCTGACAGCGGTCAAACACACGGGACAGTATATAATACAATACAAGGACTAGGACAGATCTCACCGCGCCCTATTAGGTCAGGGTATACAGAGTCTTCCACCAGGAAATTGGGTCCAGGGCCTTTCTCCAAATTTAGCTGTCCCTAAGACCTCCTGGAGAAAATAAAAGAGCTGTCTGGTACCCCAAGCTCCCGTCCTAACAAGGACGGTCCACAGCTAGATCTGTAACGCTGGACCCCTACATTGACCCTATCAGCGTCCCGACGCGTTACGTCTTAAACGACTCTTCAGGGGACATAATGCTTACTGTAGATGAGGTTCTTATACCCAGCTATCATCTGCTCATAGTATTAGAGAGCCCGACGTCTCTCAAATGGGGTCTTTTATAAATGTTAACATTACATCTAGTCCAATCATGCCCGTTTTATCTCACCTGGTATCAATTCCATTGAAAATTGCAATCGCCTCGCCATTAGCTCCCTTCACTTCCTGGATTGCACGGCGTGCGTTCCATTAGGAAACACGCCCACAGTATCCACCATAACGGTGATTACCTTATCATTTAGTCACTTCATTTCCTGCATTGCACGGCGTGCGTTCCATTAGGAAACACGCCCACAGCATCCGGACGTTGGGGAGCGGAGGAGGGAACTCCTCCTCATTTCCTGACAGGCAATACATGCGCTCTATTCCAAGCCTCGTTCTCAGCGGCCGGAAGTCCAGCACAATTTGAGCACAATGTGGCCATTTCACTTAGGGGTACTCATGTTTGTTGCCAGCACTTTTGACAGTAATGGCAATTTACATTGTTACACAAGCTGCACACTGACACTGTACATTACATGAAAGTGTCAGATCTTCAGTGTTGTCCCATGAAAATATAGAATTCATTATTTACAAAAACATGAGAGGTGTACTAACTTTTGTGATATACTGTATCTGCAATTTTCACTCTCCAACATCCACTGCGTGCTAATTCCTGGAAAGTGCCTGTCAGTCAAAATAGTCACTACTAGGGCTGAGAGGATCTGGACTGTAAAAGTCCGGATCCGCGCGGTTTCAACACTCTGAGTGCCGGACCCGGGCCCGGAATTCTGGGTGCACGATCCAGATTCGGCAATTAAAGTAAAAATAAAAGAAGAAATAAGTGAGAGTTTCATACTTATCGAGACTCGGTTTAATGGCGGCACACTGCTTCCGGGTCGCGCATTCACTTCCTGTACTGTGCATTGCATACACACATCTTTACGTGTTTTCCACGCCCACCGGACATCCTCTCATCTGTGATTGGTTCCAGGTTGACAAGCCCCTACAGCCTGTAACAGTCTCTGCTGCAGTCATCGCTCATTGCGGCTCAGTAATAGGCTACACTCAGAGCTGGCAGTCTTCTCTACGGCTGCTAGCTGTGAGATGTAACAGAGCTGGATGTGTCGTCATCGAACCTTGTGTGGATTACGCAGGAGCTGCAGGGTGTTTGGGCTTAATAAAGTGGTGCGTTTTGTACTTTATGCCAAATAAAGGATTTTTCTCTGTCTTGTTTATTTACATTCATTTACAGGTTTGTGATGCTGGTAACTCATAGGCGCCCGTGCCATCACAACCTAGGGCTTACTAGCAGCTGTGCGCCGCTGTTAACCTCCTATTACCCCGATTGGCACCGCATCACACCACCAGAAAGGGCCGGTAATGTACCGGGATTGTCACATCTAACATATGCAGCAATACCGGGCTGCTACGGGCTGAGCATACCAGCCTCCAGCCGGCATTAATATGGCTGGGGATGAAAATTAAGGGGGACCGCACGTCTTTTTTTTTTTTTTTAAATTATTTATTTAAAAAAAAAAAAAGCCGGAGTCACACTTGCGAGAGATACACTGCTTTCCCCGCCCACTGGCTGTCCTGGCGCCTGTGATTGGTTGCGGTTAGTTGACACGCTGCCACTCAGGATGGGGGCATGTCTAACAGAAACCAATTACACGCGCCGATGGGTGGGTAAAGTAGTGAATATTGAATTGTTGGCTCCGGAAGGGAAAAACATGACCCGGAAGGAGTTTGCCGCCATGACAGCGACTCTGAGTATGCCACACTCGCTCCTACAGTGCTGGCCAAAAGTATTGGCACCCCTGCAATTCTGTCAGATAATACTCAGTTTCTTCTTGAAAATGATTGCAATCATAAATTCTTTGGTATTATTATCTTCATTTAATTTGTCTTCAATGAAAAAAATAAAAAAAAATCGTCATAAAGCCAAATTGGATATAATTCAACACCAAAGATAACAAGGGGGTGGACAAAAGTATTGGCACTGTTTGAAAAAATCATGTGATGCTTCTCTAATTTGTGTAATTAACAGCACCTGTAACTGACCTGTGGCACCTAACAGGTGTTGGCAATAACTAAATCACACTTGTAGCCAGTTGACATGGATTAAAGTTGACTGAACCTCGGTCCTGTGTCCTTGTGTGTACCACATTGAGCATGGAGAAAAGAAAGAAGACCAAAGAACTGTCTGAGGACTTGAGAATCCAAATTGTGAGGAAGCATGAGCAATCTGAAGGCTACAAGTCCATCTCCAAAGACCTGAAAGTTCCTGTGTCTACGGTGCGC
This sequence comes from Anomaloglossus baeobatrachus, assembly GCF_048569485.1. Taxonomy (NCBI): domain Eukaryota; kingdom Metazoa; phylum Chordata; class Amphibia; order Anura; family Aromobatidae; genus Anomaloglossus; species Anomaloglossus baeobatrachus. The sequence goes on along the minus strand of NC_134357.1, from coordinate 578,922,459 downwards.
AGTGTCAAGACGTTTAAAGCCCATGGCACTGTGGCTAACCTCCCTAGATGTGGAAGGAAAAGAAAAATTGACGAGAGATTTCCACACCAGATTGTGCGGATGGTGGATAAAGAACCTCGACTAACATCCAAACAAGTTCAAACTGCCCTGCAGTCCGAGGGTATAACAGTGTCAACCCGTACTATCCGTCGGCGTCTGAATGAAAAGGGACTGTATGGTAGGATACCGAGGAAGACCCCACTTCTTACCCCGAGACATAAAACAGCCAGGCTGGAGTTTGCCAAAACTTACCTGAGAAAGCCTAAAACGTTTTGGAAGAATGTTCTCTGGTCACATGAGACAAAAGTAGAGCTTTTTGGGAAAAGCCATCAACATAGAGTTTACAGGAAAAAAAAGAGGCATTCAAAGAAAATAACCTCCTTCCTTCCGCATATCCTACGGAAGCCGCGGTGACGCCGGTAGGAGATGTTCCTCGCTGCTGCGGCTTCACACACAGCGATGTGTGCTGCCGCAGGAACGAGGAACAACATCGGACCGTCGCGTCAGCGTAATCATGGATTACGCCGACACTGCACCGATGATACGTTTACGATGCTTTTGCGCTCGTTAATCGTATCATCGAGCCTTTACACACTACGACGTCGCATGCGATGCCGGAAGTACGTCATTTTCAATTTGACCCCACCGACATCGCACCTGCGATGTCGTAGTGTGCAAAGCCCGCCTTAGGCTAAGGGTGCCAATACTTTTGTCTGGCCCATTTTTGGAGTTTTGTGTGAAATGAGCAATGATTTGATTTTTGTTTCATTCTCTTTTGTGTTTTTTCATTGCAAGCAAAAGAAATGAAGATAATAATACCAAAGAATTTGTGATTGCAATCATTTTCAAGAAGAAACTGCGTATTATCTGACAGAATTGCAGGGGTGCGAATACTTTGGGCCAGCACTGTACCTACCTATCCCCTCCACAAACATTTTTAATCTCCGAATTCTGGTCCCCATTGACTTTTATGGGCACTGGATTCTGGAGCGGATCGGACTCTTTTTAAAATCTGGCTGTGATCCGCCGGTCCCGGTTTTTGGTGGGTTCGATCAACTCTAGTCACTACAACTATGGAGAAATTCACTGAGGGCTATAATTTCCAAAATGGAGTCACTTTACGACACTTTCTTCTGCTCTGGTTTTCTGCTGTTCTGGGCTTGTGCAAATGGTGTGTCAGATCTCCTCTGGGATCTGCTCTAGCGACATCAGCTTCTGTCACCAGGCACGGCCTTATTCATTCTGCCGGTGGAGCTGGTGATGGAGATGTCAGAACCTGACGCTACAGACGGTGCAGGCTCTGTCTAGTCCCTAAGATTAGGGTGGCTGGGATGTGTAGTACAATCCAGTCTGGCAGTGTGTGCAGTCCAGCTGAGGTAATCTGCTCTGCTTCAGCCAATTGGAAAGCACCACACCCTACTAGAGCTGGAAGTATATTGCTGGAAGCTGCCAGATACAGCCTTGTTCTCCTCTGGTTCAGTCCTGTGTGTTCACATCCTCTGTTTCCTGTTCTCTTCTCGACCTGTTTGCTGACTACTCTTACATCTTCTGATTTTCTATTTTCTCTGCCTCCTGGTTCTGACCCGACTACCGGACTATTCTTCTTGCCATCTCGCACTCAAGCAGCAGCTAACTCTGTGGCCCCAGACTAGGGGTCCCTGTGTAAGTCCAGATCCATGAATAGGGGTTAAAGGGTGATGTTCAAAGTAGTCACTAGGATCTGAAAAGCCGAATAGACAGTAAAGCACTGTGGAATATGTTGGCGCTATAGAAATAAAAATTAGTATATTATTATATAGTCCAAGTCTGTTCATGGTTGCCATGTCTTGAGCTGCCAGGTGACCACAAGCACTACCCTCGTAACTTTCTACCTGTAAACTAGTTTTTGACTGCAAAATCTGGGTTCCAAAAACTAAATAGACTCTTTCCTTTCTGATCTTGGCCATGTGCCCAGACAGTACTGTACAGCCGAATATCGGCTATTGACAGATTCAGGAGAAATTGGAAAATAATCTATAAGTTCCAATTGTTTCCTGTTACCCTTTCTGAAAATGCAAAAATTGTGGTTAAATCAAAATTACATTGAAAAATCCAAATTTTTTTTGCATTCCACTTTGTGTTAATTCCTGAATGTGGTGTTTGATACTATGAAGAGAGCAATTTTTTTTAAAATCTAGGCCCCCGAAGGTAATTTTAAAAGTGAATTGTTATCCAAAAAACAAGAATTACACCTACTGGTAATTGTATTTCCTTGAGTCCATCATGACAGCACCCAAAGTGCGTTCTGGAGTGGAAGGCACGCACTGCGCATGACCGGAAGCGCAGTTACAGCCATCATGGCACGATGCCTACAGCCCTCAGAGAGAAGCGTCTGGCGCCAGGAGCATTGTCCCGCTCTACTGGGGCAGGCTTAGGGACTTACCTTGGAGAGGTGTAGGCCTCGGACCACTAAACAGGAAGGAGGAGAAAGGTGAACCCCCCCGATCCTCCCGAGTCAGTCTCCAGGTAGGTGCCTCCCGCTGCTGCACTACCTCCTGCGTCTGTCCTGTATCGGGACAGGAAAACACTGAGAGGGTGAGGGTGGGAGAGGCTTTTAACCTCTTGTGTGTTTCCTGTCCCTATAGAGGATATGAGGAGCAACCTCCTATGGTGCTGTCATGAGGAACAACCTGGAAAATAAGTTTTGTTGATTTAATTGAACATATAAACACTTGTTTGTAAACTTTTAAGCCTCCTAGCATCTACAAAAAAATAAAAGGATGTTAGAAAAATTAAAGGGAATGTTTGAAAATGCTGCCGCCCTAAAGTAGGAATAAGGTAAATGTTATTTAACTATTTTGTGTGGTTTCTATTTTAAGAGCATAAAACTTGTTTGAAAATTACAACCTAAAATTGCCAGAAACATAAAGTACAATGTGTCACAGAACAAATATCTCCGAATCATTAAAAACAGAAGAAGCTTCCAAAGTTTTCACCTCGTTAGGAACAGAAAAACTGGGTGCAGTAAGAGGCTAAATCAGAGTATTTTGGGCGCTAACTACTGTAGTGAATAAGTGTGAGTATAGACAATAACAAATCTACTGAAATAATCAAACTCATCAGTCTTCATCGGTAAAATAATTAGTAACGAGCGGTGACACATCTCTGGGTGATTAGAGGATGCGGCTCGGTGGCTCTTATCTGTAGATTAGAGCCATCAACCACGCACAGCTGAGGGATAGATCACGGCAGACGGGGAATGGTCTTTTTTTGCAGTTTATGGCAATTCTGTTGAAGTTAGACGGTTTTAAAGAAAACTGAAAAGTTAAAACAAAGGGAAACTATTGTAGAGAAATTCACCCTTGGATCTCACTGGACATTTAATGTTGTCCATCATAAAAGCAAATTTTAATCAAAAAGACTGGACCTGGTGTTGTAGGGACCAAATGATCACATTCATCAGCACAAAATACAGAGAAGGTAGATTCATCTTATATGATGGCAGGATTCTAGAAACAGCATCATCACCCTCCGATATTTCCTACAGGCCATCATAATATCATTCTACAAGTGATTTTCAAACTTGTCCGCACATATAATGCTCTTGCACTGGACACTGTGTGCATTGTTATATATTGGTAAGTGCCCATTATCTTCATATAATGCTCTTGCACTGGACGCTGTGTGCATTGTTATATATTGGTAAGTGCCCATTATCCTCATATAATGCTCTTGCACTGGACGCAGTGTGCATTGTTATATATTGGTAAGTGCCCATTATCTTCATATAATGCTCTTGCACTGGACGCACTGTGCATTGTTATATATTGGTAAGTGCCCATTATCCTCATATAATGCTCTTGCACTGGACGCTGTGTGCATTGTTATATATTGGTAAGTGCCCATTATCCTCATATAATGCTCTTGCACTGGACGCAGTGTGCATTGTTATATATTGGTAAGTGCCCATTATCCTCATATAATGCTCTTGCACTGGACGCAGTGTGCATTGTTATATATTGGTAAGTGCCCATTATCCTCATATAATGCTCTTGCACTGGACGCTGTGTGCATTGTTATATATTGGTAAGTGCCCATTATCCTCATATAATGCTCTTGCACTGGACGCACTGTGCATTGTTATATATTGGTAAGTGCCCATTATCCTCATATAATGCTCTTGCACTGGACGCTGTGTGCATTGTTATATATTGGTAAGTGCCCATTATCCTCATATAATGCTCTTGCACTGGACGCAGTGTGCATTGTTATATATTGGTAAGTGCCCATTATCCTCATATAATGCTCTTGCACTGGACGCTGTGTGCATTGTTATATATTGGTAAGTGCCCATTATCCTCATATAATGCTCTTGCACTGGACGCTGTGTGCATTGTTATATATTGGTAAGTGCCCATTATCCTCATATAATGCTCTTGCACTGGACGCACTGTGCATTGTTATATATTGGTAAGTGCCCATTATCTTCATATAATGCTCTTGCACTGGACGCTGTGTGCATTGTTATATATTGGTAAGTGCCCATTATCCTCATATAATGCTCTTGCACTGGACGCAGTGTGCATTGTTATATATTGGTAAGTGCCCATTATCTTCATATAATGCTCTTGCACTGGACGCTGTGTGCATTGTTATATATTGGTAAGTGCCCATTATCCTCATATAATGCTCTTGCACTGGACGCTGTGTGCATTGTTATAAATTGGTAAGTGCCCATTATCCTCATATAATGCTCTTGCACTGGACGCAGTGTGCATTGTTATATATTGGTAAGTGTCCATTATCCTCATATAATGCTCTTGCACTGGACGCTGTGTGCATTGTTATATATTGGTAAGTGCCCATTATCCTCATATAATGCTCTTGCACTGGACGCTGTGTGCATTGTTATATATTGGTAAGTGCCCATTATCCTCATATAATGCTCTTGCACTGGACGCACTGTGCATTGTTATATATTGGTAAGTGCCCATTATCCTCATATAATGCTCTTGCACTGGACGCTGTGTGCATTGTTATATATTGGTAAGTGCCCATTATCCTCATATAATGCTCTTGCACTGGACGCTGTGTGCATTGTTATATATTGGTAAGTGCCCATTATCTTCATATAATGCTCTTGCACTGGACGCTGTGTGCATTGTTATATATTGGTAAGTGCCCATTATCTTCATATAATGCTCTTGCACTGGACGCTGTGTGCATTGTTATATATTGGTAAGTGCCCATTATCCTCATATAATGCTCTTGCACTGGACGCACTGTGCATTGTTATATATTGGTAAGTGCCCATTATCCTCATATAATGCTCTTGCACTGGACGCAGTGTGCATTGTTATATATTGGTAAGTGCCCATTATCCTCATATAATGCTCTTGCACTGGACGCAGTGTGCATTGTTATATATTGGTAAGTGCCCATTATCTTCATATAATGCTCTTGCACTGGACGCTGTGTGCATTGTTATATATTGGTAAGTGCCCATTATCCTCATATAATGCTCTTGCACTGGACGCTGTGTGCATTGTTATAAATTGGTAAGTGCCCATTATCCTCATATAATGCTCTTGCACTGGACGCAGTGTGCATTGTTATATATTGGTAAGTGTCCATTATCCTCATATAATGCTCTTGCACTGGACGCTGTGTGCATTGTTATATATTGGTAAGTGCCCATTATCCTCATATAATGCTCTTGCACTGGACGCTGTGTGCATTGTTATATATTGGTAAGTGCCCATTATCCTCATATAATGCTCTTGCACTGGACGCACTGTGCATTGTTATATATTGGTAAGTGCCCATTATCCTCATATAATGCTCTTGCACTGGACGCTGTGTGCATTGTTATATATTGGTAAGTGCCCATTATCCTCATATAATGCTCTTGCACTGGACGCTGTGTGCATTGTTATATATTGGTAAGTGCCCATTATCCTCATATAATGCTCTTGCACTGGACGCACTGTGCATTGTTATATATTGGTAAGTGCCCATTATCCTCATATAATGCTCTTGCACTGGACGCTGTGTGCATTGTTATATATTGGTAAGTGCCCATTATCTTCATATAATGCTCTTGCACTGGACGCTGTGTGCATTGTTATATATTGGTAAGTGCCCATTATCCTCATATAATGCTCTTGCACTGGACGCACTGTGCATTGTTATATATTGGTAAGTGCCCATTATCCTCATATAATGCTCTTGCACTGGACGCAGTGTGCATTGTTATATATTGGTAAGTGCCCATTATCCTCATATAATGCTCTTGCACTGGACGCAGTGTGCATTGTTATATATTGGTAAGTGCCCATTATCCTCATATAATGCTCTTGCACTGGACGCTGTGTGCATTGTTATATATTGGTAAGTGCCCATTATCCTCATATAATGCTCTTGCACTGGACGCTGTGTGCATTGTTATATATTGGTAAGTGCCCATTATCCTCATATAATGCTCTTGCACTGGACGCAGTGTGCATTGTTATATATTGGTAAGTGCCCATTATCCTCATATAATGCTCTTGCACTGGACGCTGTGTGCATTGTTATATATTGGTAAGTGCCCATTATCCTCATATAATGCTCTTGCACTGGACGCACTGTGCATTGTTATATATTGGTAAGTGCCCATTATCCTCATATAATGCTCTTGCACTGGACGCACTGTGCATTGTTATATATTGGTAAGTGCCCATTATCCTCATATAATGCTCTTGCACTGGACGCACTGTGCATTGTTATATATTGGTAAGTGCCCATTATCCTCATATAATGCTCTTGCACTGGACGCAGTGTGCATTGTTATATATTGGTAAGTGCCCATTATCTTCATATAATGCTCTTGCACTGGACACTGTGTGCATTGTTATATATTGGTAAGTGCCCATTATCTTCATATAATGCTCTTGCACTGGACGCAGTGTGCATTGTTATATATTGGTAAGTGCCCATTATCCTCATATAATGCTCTTGCACTGGACGCTGTGTGCATTGTTATATATTGGTAAGTGTCCATTATCCTCATATAATGCTCTTGCACTGGACGCAGTGTGCATTGTTAGGATTGGACTACTATCATTGCTATATTATTGAGGGGTGTGGTGCCAGGTTTTGGTATGATTTAAAGCATGATATGACAATTGTCAAATGATATGCTATCACTATATACTTAATAATGTTGTTATTTATAGTGACTGCCAATCTCCCCCCTCTTTCATATTAATATCAATTTTGATTAGTGCACCTCTGGGATTGTACACCCTTTTTGTATGCTTTCTCTTATTCACCCTGCACCTATTTATGATAATAAAATCTTTATATAATTATCAAGATCTTTGATCGCATCTTTTTCTTGTGGTGCACACACTGGATGAGGCGCGGTGTCAGTGGACAGTTATGGTAAACCACTGTTGCGTATGTATGTGACCCCTGTTGCGTATGTATGTGACCCCTGTTGCGTATGTATGTGACCCCTATTGTGTATGTATGTGACCCCTGTTGCGTATGTATGTGACCCCTGTTGCGTATGTATGCGACCCCTTCACACTGTTATTTCAATCTTTGCTGCATTGAATTCTTTATTGATAAGTTCAGGTGAGGAGAAGATTTGTTGAGCGACTTTCAAATAAAAACGTTTGGACCTGATCGGTCTTGAACACAAGTTGCTGAATATGTGTGTACGAAGTATATGGAGCAGAGCCGCATGTGTACGATGTGTATGGAACTGTGCTATGTGTGTACTATGTCTATGTAGCAAAGCTGTGTATGTAGCGGAGGCATGTGTGCATGATGTGTATGTAGTGGTGCCGTGTGTGCACAACGTGTATGTAGCAGATACCCTCTTTTACAACTTTATTAATCCCCAAAACACCTGTGCATCTCCAACATAATCCACACGAGGTGCCACGATGATTCAAGCTATGCTACATGTAAAGTCACAGCGTGATCATGGCACATGACTGCCAGCTATGAGGTTCAGGCAGAGACTGAGCAGCAATCAGTGGTGACGTCACTTAGGTTAGCCGTGGCCGCAGATGGAGGTTCCCACGGTCCTCCACTTGTGATCGCAGGTAACTTGACCTCAGGTGACGTCAGTGACCTCACCTCAATTCATTCACCTGTAGGGAGTCGGGGATAGGCCACCCCTGCACAACTGCGGCACACTGAGGGGTTTAGTATATTGTATTTCAATGCATAGTACTGTGTGTGGATCGCCACCAGGTGGCAGTCTGGCCCAAGGATCATACAGTATGCTTGGCACCTGGGTTGGCGGAGAGAGGGTTAATAGAGGAGGAGGACAGAACACTATAAAGAGGTCAGTTAGAGGGAAAGGGATAGGTGAGTCCCAAAGGAGTAGTAGAAAAGATAAGGCCAACATTGAGACTGATTTCTGACTCTAAGGGTTACTTTGCACGCTGCGACATCGCAAGCCGATGCTGCGATGTCGAGCGCGATAGTCCCCGCCCCCGTCGCAGCAGCGATATCTTGTGATTGCTGGCGTAGTGAACATTATCGCTACGTCGGCTTCACATGCACTCACCTGCCGTGCGACGTCGCTCTGGCCGGCGACCCGCCTCCTTCCTAAGGGGGCGGGTCGTGCGGCATCACAGCGACGTCACATGGCAGGCGGCCAATAGCAGCGGAGGGGCGGAGATGAGCAGAATGTAAACATCCCGCCCACCTTCTTCCTTCTGCATTGCAGCCAGGACGCAGGTAGGAGATGTTCCTCGCTCCTGCGGCTTCACACACAGCGATGTGCGCTGCCGCAGGAATGAGGAACTACATCGTACCTGTCGCTGCACCGGCATTATGGAAATGTTGGAGCCTACACCGATGATACGATAACGACGCTTTTGCGCTCGTTAATCATATCAAAATGGATTTGCACACTACGATATCGACTGCGATGCCGGATGTGCGTCACTTTCGATTTGACCCCACCAACATCGCACCTGCGATGTCATAGTGTGAAAAGCCGGCCTAAGAGTCATCCCTGCATCACAGATACATGGGAGGCCGACAAGTTGGAGAACAGTCTAGTCACGTCCCCTGTGCTTGGGGTATAGTCCAGTGATTGGGGTGGTGGCCATGTTCCTGGAAGTGTATTTCTGTACGAAGTCCCCAGCGAGACTGAAGTCAGTGGCACCCTCAAACTTGTTATTGACCTAAGCAGTGATCGAGGAGTTAAAAATGCTATAACCTATTACCAGCTATTCTTCAAGCATCCCTGTGGGAGGGAATGGAAGGCTTAAGAGACTATATGATCCGGTCAACGCCAAAGTGACAGCAAACGTGGAACTGAGGGGCCTAGCGGTATCTTACAGAACCCAGGTGCAAGGAAGACGGTCGGCCACTAAATTCATTTATGAGATGGAGTCTGGAGGGAACCCCCATGGGTCTGAATACGGTGACCGTGTAGCCCAGACGTTAACAAATGTTGTGAAGGAAAGAAGTGGAACTGTAACTGAAATGACGAAAGGAAGTAAAGACAAGTTGATGAATTCAAATGCTATGGTGTCTTGGGAGGCATGGGGTTAACGAGCAGCTGCACTGCGGCTGGCTGACCCCTAAAAGCACGACTACTGCGGCCTGCCCCATGCCTTGCACATCTTGTCGTAGCCAGCAGGATCAACTTCCATGCTTTAATGTGACCCGCTCGGTGACAGTGAAGAAAAAGAGAAAGAAAACCCTTACTGATGTGTGCATGAGAAGAACTAAAACGGTGCTGATCGCTTTGGAAGAGCGGCGGGCCCAGCATGGGTGGAGTCACAGCACAATGCCGCGAAAGTGTGGCCCACCCCTGGGAGCATTGGTGACTGTCGGTCAACCCCAGGTGGGGTGTGGCAAGAAGGAAAATCCGCACCCCCAAAGGTGGATCCCAGCAGCAAGACTTTCTAGGCAAGAGCAGGAAATAAAACTCTGACAGAAAAGCTACCGGGGAGAGAGCCACGAAAGTCTGGGCGAGAGGAAATCTACCCGAAAAGCAGAGTGTCCTGAAGACTGTTGTGAGCGAAAAGCTGAGGGAGATTCCGTCCATTATGGAAAGAAGGCCCAGACCTGGTCCAGTGTGGGACACTGCACTGAATTCGCTTTCCAGGGCTGCGGCTGTCGCCATCTTTTATGTGCGTTTTGGAGTTGTGACTGACACAACCCTAATAGGTGAATGAAATTACCTTGGCTTATCTGTTACCTTACCTGGTAAGACCCTATTCTGTGCTTCTATCCACAATATTTCCTATGTACACTGTGATATTCAGGCATAGACTGAGTGAGTCGCATGATGAGCAGTGAATGAACTCAGGTGAGGTCACTGAAGTCACCTGAGGTCAAGTTACCTGCGGTCACAAGTGGAGACCCTCCAGCTGTTGCCGCGGCTAACCTGAGTGACGTCACCATTGATCACTGCTCAGTCTCTGTCTGAACCTCACAGCGGGTGGTTATGTGCCATGATCGCGTGCTTTGAATACATGTAGCAGAATTTGAAGCTTCATGGGACCTTTGGTGTATTATGTCGAACCTGCATGGGTGTTTTGGGGATTAGTAAAGTGGTAAAAGAGGGTATCCGCTACATATATGTTGTGCACACATGGTTTTGCTACATACATGTCATGCACACACGGCTCTGTTACATACACAGCTCCACTATGTAGACATTGTACACACATACCACTGTTCCGTACACATCGTACACAAGCGGCTCTGCTCCATATACGTCATACACACATTTTCAGCGACTTGTGATCAAGACCGATCAGGTCCAAACGTTTTTCTTCTAAAGTCGCTCAACAAATCTTCTCCTCACCTGAACTTATCAATAAAGAATTCAATTTAGCAAAGATTGAAATGAGTTTGAAGGGGTCACATACATACGCAACAGGGGTCACATACATACGCAACAGGGGTCACATACATACGCAACAGTGGTTTACTATAACCATCCACTGACACCGCGCCTCATCCAGTGTGTGCATGCCAATATAGGAGTACACTGAGGAGCTGATCATGTGACCCCAGACTCCTCCCCTCCATGTGACATCATCACAGGTCCTGTAAGCACAGAGCAGCCATATATCTAGTGTGCGGCTCTGCAGGTGGAGGTAGGTGCAGGGTATTATATATCTAGTGTGCGGCTCTGCAGGTGGAGGTAGGTGCAGGGTATTATATATCTAGTGCGCGGCTCTGCAGGTGGAGGTAGGTGCAGGGTATTATATATCTAGTGTGTGGCTCTGCAGGTGGAGGTAGGTGCAGGTTATTATATATCTAGTGTGCGGCTCTGCAGGTGGAGGTAGGTGCAGGGTATTATATATCTAGTGTGTGGCTCTGCAGGTGGAGGTAGGTGCAGGGTATTATATATCTAGTGTGCGGCTCTGCAGGTGGAGGTAGGTGCAGGGTATTATATATCTAGTGTGCGGCTCTGCAGGTGGAGGTAGGTGCAGGGTATTATATATCTAGTGTGCGGCTCTGCAGGTGGAGGTAGGTGCAGGGTATTATATATCTAGTGTGCGGCTCTGCAGGTGGAGGTAGGTGCAGGGTATTATATATCTAGTGTGCGGCTCTGCAGGAGGAGGTAGGTGCAGGGTATTATATATCTAGTGTGCGGCTCTGCAGGAGGAGGTAGGTGCAGGGTATTATATATCTAGTGTGCGGCTCTGCAGGTGGAGGTAGGTGCAGGGTATTATATATCTAGTGTGCGGCTCTGCAGGTGGAGGTAGGTGCAGGGTATTATATATCTAGTGTGCGGCTCTGCAGGTGGAGGTAGGTGCAGGGTATTATATATCTAGTGTGCGGCTCTGCAGGTGGAGGTAGGTGCAGGGTATTATATATCTAGTGTGCGGCTCTGCAGGTGGAGGTAGGTGCAGGGTATTATATATCTAGTGTGCGGCTCTGCAGGTGGAGGTAGGTGCAGGGTATTATATATCTAGTGTGCGGCTCTGCAGGTGGAGGTAGGTGCAGGGTATTATATATCTAGTGTGCGGCTCTGCAGGTGGAGGTAGGTGCAGGGTATTATATATCTAGTGTGCGGCTCTGCAGGAGGAGGTAGGTGCAGGGTATTATATATCTAGTGTGCGGCTCTGCAGGTGGAGGTAGGTGCAGGGTATTATATATCTAGTGTGCGGCTCTGCAGGTGGAGGTAGGTGCAGGGTATTATATATCTAGTGTGCGGCTCTGCAGGTGGAGGTAGGTGCAGGGTATTATATATCTAGTGTGCGGCTCTGCAGGTGGAGGTAGGTGCAGGGTATTATATATCTAGTGTGCGGCTCTGCAGGTGGAGGTAGGTGCAGGGTATTATATATCTAGTGTGCGGCTCTGCAGGTGGAGGTAGGTGCAGGGTATTATATATCTGTGTGCGGCTCTGCAGGTGGAGGTAGGTGCAGGGTATTATATATCTAGTGTGCGGCTCTGCAGGTGGAGGTAGGTGCAGGGTATTATATATCTAGTGCGCGGCTCTGCAGGTGGAGGTAGGTGCAGGGTATTATATATCTAGTGTGCGGCTCTGCAGGTGGAGGTAGGTGCAGGGTATTATATATCTAGTGTGCGGCTCTGCAGGTGGAGGTAGGTGCAGGGTATTATATATCTAGTGTGCGGCTCTGCAGGTGGAGGTAGGTGCAGGGTATTATATATCTAGTGTGCGGCTCTGCAGGTGGAGGTAGGTGCAGGGTATTATATATCTGGTGTGCGGCTCTGCAGGTGGAGGTAGGTGCAGGGTATTATATATCTAGTGTGCGGCTCTGCAGGTGGAGGTAGGTGCAGGGTATTATATATCTAGTGTGCGGCTCTGCAGGAGGAGGTAGGTGCAGGATATTATATATCTAGTGTGCGGCTCTGCAGGAGGAGGTGGGTGCAGGGTATTATATATCTAGTGTGCGGCTCTGCAGGTGGAGGTGGGTGCAGGGTATTATATATCTAGTGTGCGGCTCTGCAGGTGGAGGTAGGTGCAGGGTATTATATATCTAGTGTGCGGCTCTGCAGGTGGAGGTAGGTGCAGGGTATTATATATCTAGTGTGCGGCTCTGCAGGTGGAGGTAGGTGCAGGGTATTATATATCTAGTGTGCGGCTCTGCAGGTGGAGGTAGGTGCAGGGTATTATATATCTAGTGTGCGGCTCTGCAGGAGGAGGTAGGTGCAGGGTATTATATATCTAGTGTGCGGCTCTGCAGGAGGAGGTAGGTGCAGGGTATTATATATCTAGTGTGCGGCTCTGCAGGTGGAGGTAGGTGCAGGGTATTATATATCTAGTGTGCGGCTCTGCAGGAGGAGGTAGGTGCAGGGTATTATATATCTAGTGTGCGGCTCTGCAGGCGGAGGTAGGTGCAGGGTATTATATATCTAGTGTGCGGCTCTGCAGGCGGAGGTAGGTGCAGGGTATTATATATCTAGTGTGCGGCTCTGCAGGCGGAGGTAGGTGCAGGGTATTATATATCTAGTGTGCGGCTCTGCAGGTGGAGGTAGGTGCAGGGTATTATATATCTAGTGTGCGGCTCTGCAGGTGGAGGTAGGTGCAGGGTATTATATATCTAGTGTGCGGCTCTGCAGGTGGAGGTAGGTGCAGGGTATTATATATCTAGTGTGCGGCTCTGCAGGTGGAGGTAGGTGCAGGGTATTATATATCTAGTGTGCGGCTCTGCAGGTGGAGGTAGGTGCAGGGTATTATATATCTAGTGTGCGGCTCTGCAGGTGGAGGTAGGTGCAGGGTATTATATATCTAGTGTGCGGCTCTGCAGGTGGAGGTAGGTGCACGGTATTATATATCTAGTGTGCGGCTCTGCAGGTGGAGGTAGGTGCACGGTATTATATATCTAGTGTGCGGCTCTGCAGGTGGAGGTAGGTGCAGGGTATTATATATCTAGTGTGCGGCTCTGCAGGTGGAGGTAGGTGCAGGGTATTATATATCTAGTGTGCGGCTCTGCAGGTGGAGGTAGGTGCAGGGTATTATATATCTAGTGTGCGGCTCTGCAGGTGGAGGTAGGTGCAGGGTATTATATATCTAGTGTGCGGCTCTGCAGGTGGAGGTAGGTGCAGGTTATTATATATCTAGTGTGCGGCTCTGCAGGTGGAGGTAGGTGCAGGGTATTATATATCTAGTGTGCGGCTCTGCAGGTGGAGGTAGGTGCAGGGTATTATATATCTAGTGTGCGGCTCTGCAGGTGGAGGTAGGTGCAGGGTATTATATATCTAGTGTGCGGCTCTGCAGGTGGAGGTAGGTGCAGGGTATTATATATCTAGTGTGCGGCTCTGCAGGTGGAGGTAGGTGCAGGGTATTATATATCTAGTGTGCGGCTCTGCAGGTGGAGGTAGGTGCAGGGTATTATATATCTAGTGTGCGGCTCTGCAGGTGGAGGTGTGTGGAGATTCCCCATTACTGGGGCAGGCGGCATTAACCCCTTCAGCTCTGAGACTTTCTTGGTGTTTTTCTCTTCCTGATTTCTACGAATTGTGAGGTTTTTGTTCCTTTTCCTTTGATAGATACAGACGCCCCAACTATGAGAGGCCGGAAGTGAGGAAACCCGTCTGCCCTCAGTCCTCGCCCCTTTCTGCCCTCAGTCCTCGGCCCCTTTCTGCCCTCAGTCCTCGGCCCCTTTCTGCCCTCAGTCCTCGGCCCCTTTCTGCCCTCAGTCCTCAGCCCCTTTCTGCCCTCGGTCCTCGGCCCCTTTCTGCCCTCAGTCCTCAGCCCCTTTCTGCCCTCAGTCCTCAGCCCCTTTCTGCCCTCAGTCCTCAGCCCCTTTCTGCCCTCAGTCCTCAGCCCCTTTCTGCCCTCAGTCCTCGGCCCCTTTCTGCCCTCAGTCCTCGGCCCCTGTCTGCCCTCAGTCCTCGGCCCCTTTCTGCCCTCAGTCCTCGGCCCCTTTCTGCCCTCAGTCCTCGGCCCCTTTCTGCCCTCAGTCCTCGGCCCCTTTCTGCCCTCAGTCCTCGGCCCCTTTCTGCCCTCAGTCCTCGGCCCCTTTCTGCCCTCAGTCCTCGGCCCCTTTCTGCCCTCAGTCCTCGGCCCCCTTCTGCCCTCAGTCCTCGGCCCCTTTCTGCCCTCAGTCCTCAGCCCCTTTCTGCCCTCAGTCCTCAGCCCCTTTCTGCCCTCAGTCCTCGGCCCCTTTCTGCCCTCAGTCCTCGCCCCTTTCTGCCCTCAGTCCTCGGCCCCTGTCTGCCCTCAGTCCTCGGCCCCTTTCTGCCCTCAGTCCCCGGCCCCTCTCTGCCCTCGGCCCCTTTCTGCCCTCAGTCCTCGGCTCCTTTCTGACAACGGTCCTCGGCCCCTTTCTGCTCTCGGTCCTCGGCCCCTTTCTGCTCTCACACAGTATAATTTTCCCCCAGAATGTTCTCATTATATGTTTCCCCTTATTCTCTCCAGTAATTGTATTATTACAGCGGATTCTTTATGATGTTACATCGTCATCTTCTCTCCATTCAGGTCCCTACAATATCGGATCCTCTCAGTGGAGATCTTCTATATAAGAGGATTCTCCTGATTGCCCCGTGAAGGATGGATATGGACAGGGACAAGATGGCGGAGAGGATATTACACCTCACCCTAGAGATCCTCTTCCGGCTTACTGGAGAGGTGAGAGATTCTGATGACGTCACATTACATCATTCTTATCTATGGGAATAACAGATGGACAGAACTGGAGAGGTGAGGAGTCTGGAAATGTCTGGAGTGAGATTTATTACTGTGTCTCTCCATAACCAGGATTACACAGTAGTGAAGAAGACCTCTAGTGAGCGCTGTCAGGCCCCTGTGTCTGAGGGATGGGGAAGACCCCTGAGCCCAATCATGGGGCCTCCACCTCACCCCCCGATACATGAGGACATCAATGACCAGAAGATCCTAGAACTCACCTACAAGATGATTGAGCTGCTGACTGGAGAGGTGACACTGCTGGGAATGCTGGGACATTATACAGTAACGCTATGAAGGGATCGGGGGTGACGGTGTCATTGTATGTGTCAGGTTCCTATAAGGTGTCAGGACGTCACCGTCTATTTCTCCATGGAGGAGTGGGAGTATTTAGAAGGACACAAAGATCTGTACAAGGACGTCATGATGGAGGTTCCCCAGCCCCTCACATCACCAGGTAATAGACAGGACTAAATACACACGGCCTATAATTATCTGTATGTAAGGAATGAATTCAGTCCCTGTATGTGTCTCCTCCAGGTCTATCCAGTAAGAGGACAACACCAGAGAGATGTCCCCGTCCTCTTCTCCCACAGGACTGTAACCAAGAAGACCCCGATGTTCCTCAGGATCATCAGGTAGATGGAGAGAAGGTGCCATGAAATCTCCCTATGATGTTATACTTGTGTAATGAGAGCGGTGCAGATGGCAGGATTAGAGCTGATCATAGATGGGACTTCTCCATCTGTCTGTGACTTTTACAATATTTGTTTCAGGGGGAAGATCTGCCCCATATTAATACTACAGAGACATATGTGAGGGGTGATGAGCGGAGTAAAGAGGAGATTCTTACAGGTGACAGTGCAGGTGAGTAGTGGTCTCTATAAACCGACGAGTAAAAGGATAACAATGTTTTGAACTTTTGACTTTCATTCTCCATATCTCACCATCACCTTGAACGGGAGACGACCTTCATTTTATAAACAATCATCTTGGCTATATCATACATAAATTATTTATTTTTTATTATTATAGCGCCATTTATTCCATGGCGCTTTACAAGTGAAAAGGGTATCCATAAAAAACAAGTACAACAATCATGAACATTAAAAAACAGACTGGTACAGGAGGAGAGAAGACCTTGTGCGCGAGGGCTCACAGTCTACAGGGAATGGGTGAGGATACAGTAGGTGAGGGTAGAGCTAGTTGCGCAGTGGTGTACTGGACTGAGGATTATTGTAGACTTGTCAGAAGAGGTGGGTCTTCAGGTTCCTTTTGATGCGCTCCATGGTAGGCAAGAGTCTGATATGCTGGGGTAGAGCATTCCAGAGTATGAGGGAGGCGCGGGAGAAATCTTGTATGCAATTGTGGGAAAAGGAGATAAGAGAGGAGAAGAGAAGGAGATCTTGTGAGGATCTGAGGTTGCGTGCAGGTAGGTACCGGGAGACTAAGGCACAGATGTAAGGAGGACACAGGTTGTGGATGGCTTTGTATATCATGGTTAGTGTTTTGAACTGGAGTCTTTCGGCAATGGGAAGCCAATGAACGGAATGGCAGAGAGGAGAGGCCAGGGCATAACGAGGGGAGAGGTGGATTAATTGGGCCGCAGAGTTTAGGATAGATTGGAGGGGTGCAAGAGTGTTTGAAGGGAGTCCAGAAAGCAGGAGGTTGCAGTAGTCGATGCAGGAGATGATGAGGGCATGTACTAATGTTTTTGATGATTCTTGATTAAGGAATGCACAAATCCGGGAAATATTTTTGAGTTATAGTTGGCATGAGGTAAAGAGGGCTTGGATGTGTGGCTTGAAGGATAGTGCTGAGTCGAGGGTTACTCCGAGGCAACAAGCTTGTGAGACTTGGGAGAGTGAGCAGCCATCAACTTTGATGGATAGGCTTGTTAGATGGGTTGAGTGAGGAGGAGAAAAGATAATGAATTCTGTTTTATTCATGTTAAGCTTTAGAAATCGAGCAGGGAAAAAGGATGAAATAGCAGACAGACATTGTGGGATTCTGGTTAGTAAGGAGGTGATTTCAGGTCCAGAGAGGTAGATCTGCGTATCATCGGCATAGAGATCATATCGAAAGCCGTGTAACTCTATGAGCTGTCCCAGGCCGAAGGTGTAGATGGAGAGCAGCAGGGGTCCAAGAACTGAACCTTGGGGGACACCGACAGAGGGTGAGATGAGGAAATGGTGGGAGACACTGAAAGTTCGGTTGGTTAGTTATGAAGAGATCCAAGATAGGGCCAAGTCTGTGATGCCCAGAGATGACAGAATGTGTAATAGGAGGGAGTGGTCCACTGTGTCAAAGGCAGAGGACAACTGATCTACAATGACCCTCCTGAAGGCTTCCATTGTGCAACCCTCTGGTGACTCCAAAAGGAGAGAAGGAAATTTCTCTTTGTACCTTAGTTTCAGAATGGTGGCCAATCTAGGATGTAGGATAAAATGTGTATCATGCGAGGGTCTTGCCACAGACACTAAAGGCCGTTTTACACGCAACGACATCACTAACGAGATATCGCTGGGGTCACAGAATTCGTGACGCACATCCGGCATCGTTAGGGACGTCGTTGCGTGTGACACCTCTGAGCGACCGCTAATGATCCGAAAAACGGCAAAAATTGTTGATTGTTGACACGTCGTTCAATTCCCAAATATCATTGCTCATTTTGGACGCAGGTTGTTTGTCGTTCCTGATTCAGCACACATCGCTACGTGTGACACCCCGGGAACGATGAACAACAGCGTCCTCCGGCAACGAGGTGGGAGTGACGTTAATGCGGCTGCTCTCCGCCCCTCCGCTTCTATTGGTGGCCCGCTGTGTAATGTCGCTGTGACGCCGCACAAACCTCCCCCTTAGAAAAGAAGAGTTTGTTTGCCGGCCACAGTGACGTCGTTCTGAAGGTATGTGCGTGTGACGGGTACTAGCAATATTGTTCGCCACGGGCAACGATTTGCCTGTGACGCACACACGACAGGAGTGGGTGTGATCACTAGCAACATCGTTAGCAAAACCTAAGGTTTTTGCACCCAGTTCGGACTTAGAATGGTGTTTCAAACGTTATTCCTATTTGTTAGTATTTTTTCGTTTGTGAACCCTCCCCAACCACACCTATTGCCAATCCATATCATACGCATATATAGCCTGGGTCTCCGCTTCCCATACACGGTAGGTTTTTTAACTGCATGAGAGGACACACACAAGCTAGGGACCCCAACGTAGAGAAATACTTTGGCGTAGTGTTGGGGCTCTATTGCATTGATCAATTCAGTAGCTAAATTTCTCTTGATTCATATGTTCATAGCAGTAATGCAGTTTCCATTTTTCACATATTCACTCTTGCATATAGCTATTGGATTTTTCAAGTCAGTATTCACACAGCAGTTTCTGCTATTTCATGTATTCCCCTTACATAGTCACTGGTGTGCATACCTTATCTCCCCATAGCAGCTTGTAAAGCGGCCTTTACACATGAACTTTGCCATGTGGGCCAAGCTGCCAACAGGCAAACGTTCTGTGTCCCAAAAAGGAGGAACAATACCCATCCTCTTCTCATGTTGACTCACCTACTCCTCCACCTCCTCCTCTCCAGCCCATCCATGTTGGACAGACATAATGCTGGGGTTGAGAGTTCCCTGAGTAGAATTGGGAACCACCTCGGTAGCACAAGTCCTCTCCTTCCTCTTCCTCCTCATCACCCAATGTTGCCTCAGAAAATTGGCTGGGCTGGGTAGTATCTACCACTGGGAAATCTGGCTCCCTAGCCACATGCTGGACACTCAAAGCTTCCTCTTTGAGATTATGCAGTGATTGCTTCAACAGACACAGCAGCGGGATGGTTAAGCTGATAATAGCCTGATCACCGCTCACGAGCTTGGTGCAGTACTCAAGGTTCTCATGAACCTCACAAATGTCAACGATCCACACACTTCACAGTTATGTGTGGTGGCTGACTGTCAGTCTGACGGGGCATGTTGAAGCTGGTATTAAGCTACTGCCCTCTACTGCTCACTAATCCTCACCAACAGATGATATGTAGAGTTCCACCACGTGGGCAGGTCACACATGAGTCAGTGGCTTGGCAAATTAAAGCGTTTTTGCAGCACTGTAAGACCAGCAAAAGCGGTAGAGGAATGGCGGAAATGGGCACTAATACAGCACACCTTCTCAAGGGAATCCGAGTTTACAAGTTGCATGTTCATCAACTCAATACTCCGGCTCACTTTTTTGATTTTGTTACCTTCTCAAGTAGGTACGTCATGTCAGGGTATGTTTTGAGAAATTTCTGAACAACTAAGTTCAGCATGTGAGACATGCATGGCACGTGTACTAGCTTGCCGACCGTTAAAGCTACCACCAGATTACGCCCATTGTCATAGATGACCAGACCAGGTTGCAGGTGCAGCAGGGAGAGCTACTGTACGGTTTGTTCTTTTACACCTTGCCACAGCTCTGCTGCAGTGTGTGGTTTCTGACCTAAACAGATCAGCTGCAGCAGAGCGTGTTGGTGCTTAGACGATGCGTTGCTGCACAGCTCCCTGCTTGGCAGTGATGGGGAGGGTAATTCAGCAGAGGGTGAGGAGCAGGAGGAGGAGGAGAGACAGGAAGTGGGATATGATGAGGCAGAAACCCAGATAAGAGTTGGGCCCGTTATTCTTGGCGTGGGTAGGATGCGTGATGTTCCAGTTTGCGACTTTGTCCCAGCCTCCACCAGGTTCATCCAGTGTGCTATAACAGATATGTATCGTCCCTGTCCATAACAACTTGTCCACGTGTCTGTTGTTAGGTGTACCTTCCCGGTTATGACGTTGGTCAGAGTACGGTTGAGATTGTTTTAACACATGCTTGTGTAGCACGGGGATGGCACACCGGGCAAAATAGTGGCGGATGGGAACACTGTATTGTGGGGCAGCCACAGCCAAGAGATCACGGAAACACTGTGTTCCCACAAACCTAATCAGCAACATCTCCATGGCTAGCAAATTGGCAATGTGCGAGTTTTTGTACCTGTGGGTGTGTGGCTGTGTATTTACGCGTCCTTTCTAAGCTCTCAGGCACAGACAACTGGATACTTCGCTGGGACATCGAAAGTGGATGTGGTCGATGTTTGCGGTGTCTCTTCAATTGCAGCGTGAGAGCAGGCAGCATAAGTCTGTTTCCTGGACAGCAGATTGTGAAGGACGTAGCACAGGTAACATAGCAGTGGTTTGACCCGCAGACACAAATTTGGTACCCTGGTGTTCTGCCCACCTACTGTCCGTCTGCAGTTTCCAACATGTTGTCTGCTCTATATTTGAAACTTAACCTTTCCAAAACTGAACTACTTCTATTCCCTCCATCTTCTAACCTCCCTAAACCTGACATCTCCCTCTCTGTGTGTGGTACCACGATAACTCGTAGGCAGCAGATTCGCTGTCTGGGGGTTATGCTCGATACCGGTCTCTACTTCACCTTATGTATACAATCTCTTGCCCGCTCCTCTCGCTTGCACCTCAAAAACATCTCTAAAATCATCCCCTTTCTTACCATGGAAACTACAAAAACCCTCACTGTGGCCCCGATCCACTCCTGCCTTGACTACTGCAATTCTCTATTAATTGGTCTTCCCCTAACTAGACTCTCTCCTCTACAGTCCATCCTTCATGCGGCAGCCAGGGTCACCTATCTGGCTATCCGTTAGCGGATGCTTCTGCTCTATGCCAGTCATTGCACTGGCTGCCCATATATCACAGGATCCAATTCAAATTGTTTGTTCTCACCCACAAAGTTCTCCACAGTGCGGCACCCTCTCCCCCACATCTCCACCCTCCTCTCTGTCTATCACCCTGTCCATTCTCTACACTCTGCAAACGACGTTCGACTAACATCCACGCTAAGCCAAACCTCCCACTCCCGGATCCAAGACTTCTCCCGAGCTGCACCAATCCTCTGGAATGCTCTGACCCAAGAAACCAGGTCGAACCACATCTTACTCAGCTTCAGACGTTCCCTAAAACACAGCTCTTTAGGGTGGCCTATCACACTCCCTAATCAAATTAAATTCAGTCCATCCACAACTTCTCACAACATAACTCTCCATCAAACTCCACCACACCCAAAAGCATCTCAAGGATTGGCTGACTGGTTCAGACAGACTTTATCTATCCCCCATATCTTTGAGATAGCTGAATTGTCATTGGAAATGAGCACCTGTATTTTGTCCTCCCCCACCACCACCTCATTGTAGATGTAAGCTCTCATGAGTGTTGTTTTTGCTATAATTATTGTTTTTTCTGGGGTGCTTGGCTGCCATGTGGTTCCACATACTGGTGGTTCTCAGGTTGCATTTGACCTGCGCTCTTCTCAACTTGGTATGGCAGATGCTACAAATTACAATTTTTTTCTCTGAAGGACTTTCAGGAAAAACGTCCAGACAGCGGCTGAATGCCCCCTTTCCTTGACTTGGACCACACTGGGGGTGCTCTTCGGGACAGTTGACCCAGTTCTCACTCTGGGCAAACCACTACCCCTTGGTGCCTGTGTTGGTGCTACATATCCATCTTCCTCTGTGTTGCTGTGCTGGCTATGCATGTCAACGGTACAGGTCAGATCAGTGGACTCATTATGGACCACCTCGTCTTCCATTTCATCCTCCTTCCCAGTTAAGATTGTAGGCTGCTCTGATGGCAACTGTGTCTCATCATCATCAGTCTGCACCTCTGGAGACAGTAAATCAGGTTCCTCAAAGTGGCTTTTTTCTGGCCATAGGTTCTCAAATACTCAACTCACAGCAACTTCTCTCATCCCTCTTCAATGCTGCATGGTGAGAGTCCAGAGCCAACCAACGGATACATACAAAACAGATCCTCAGAGTGGCCAAGCTTGGGGTCATATGTCTCCTGTGACTGATGGGGGGAGGAAGGAGGACTAGGTTGAGGATTGGATGGACCAGCCTTCTGTGTATTCACAGTAGACTGTGTAGTCGTGGAAAATGTGTTGCTGCTTGAGAAATGTGAAGAGGCCTTATTGTCTGCCATTCAAGATAGAATCTGCTCTCGCTCTTCTGGTTTACACACACGTTTACATTCCAGACTGGGAAATTTGAGGAGGAGGAGGGTAAAGCCCAATGCTACAATGGGCGCATTGTAAACTGCTATGGAAAATGTATTCCACTATCTGAGTCTCATTAAGGGAGGCACCGCCCAAATGTATAAGTAAGAGCAGTCCCTCCAAAATGTATGTTACTGGGCCACCTCAGGGCCCTCACCAAACTCAGGTTTCTTGACACCTGCAGGCCCTCTGAAAATTTGAATTTAGTGCTACAGAATGACATGGAGGAGGAGGAGAGTAAAGCCCAACGATTAGGGATGATCGAATACCAAAATATGCGCTTCGACGAATATCCGACGAATAGGTCGCTGCTATTTGAATATTCACGAACATTCGACGCCCAATGTAAGTCTATGGGAAACCCGAATATTTTCACGTTGGACCTAACGGTGACCTGTGGTGTCTGAGGAAAAGGCTGAAATGGATGGGAAAAGGCAGAAACAGTATGGGCACAGCCTGTAGAAGTTTGGAAATAATCTGGAATCATGCCTGGTCTCTCTCTCTCTCTCTCTGTCTCTGTGACTCTCTCTCTCCTCATTCATGTTCCCTTTTGTCATGCTTTACACTGCATGTGCGTTTCAAAAAGCATCCAAAACCATGCGTTTTTTATGCATTTTGAATGCATTTTGGATGCATTTTTGACAGTGCAGTCCCACTCAGCTCTGCTACATCCCCATAGAGCGTGGCTGGCTGCGCGATCAGAATAAACTCGGATGAACGTCATCCGACTTCATTGTCATTGCGCGGCTCTGTCTGATTTGTGATCACAGGTGAAGGACTCACCGGTGACCGCAAATCACCTGAGTGACTGAAGTGAGCCGCGCGATCAGCGGTGCTGGCGCTCAGGTTACCCACGGCCATCTCGAGTCCTCTTCCTGAGAGCGGTGGCTGCGGGTAAACTGAATGACGTCATCGCTGATGGCATCGCAGCTCACTTCAGTTGCTCTGTGGAGCTCATGGTGAGCGGCGGTGTTCTACGGCTACTCCTGTCATCTTCATGTAGCAGAGCTGGATGCGTTGTGGGACCTCGTGTGAATTACGTCGGATCTGGAGGGGTATATGGGGATTTTGATAAAGTGGTGATAGAGGGTGGGGTTTTTTTCGGCTTTTATTCCAAATAAAGGATTTTTTGGGTGCATGTGTTTATTTTCTTCAACTTGTAGCTTAATCATGGGGGTGTCTCAGATGCCTGCCATGATTAACGTAGGACTTAGTGGTAGGTATGGGCTGCCATTAACTCCTTATTACCCCGATTGCCACCACACCAGGGCAATTCGGGTTGAGCCGGGTAGAGTCCCGGGACTGTCTCATGTAATGAATGCGGCAATTCCGGGCGGCTGCTGGCTGATATTTTTAGGCTGATGAGCTCCCCATAACGTGGAGCTCCCCATCTTGAGAATAACAGCCTACAGCTGTGTGGCTTTACCTTGGCTGGTATCAAAATTGGGGGTGCTGCACGCCGTTTTTTTTAAAAAATTATTTATTTATATTACTGCACTACATAGACCCGCCCACCGGCGGCTGTGATTGGTTGCAGTGAGACAGTTGTCACTCAATCATAGGGGCTGGTGGGCAGGGGAAGCAGTGAATACGAGATGGAATAATGAGCGGCATTTTCAAAAGCTGGAGAAGACGCCAGAGCAGTGTGACAGCCGTGCAGAGCCGTACTGGTGATCGGTCAGTGATCGGTGAGAATGAGACAGGGGCGGAGAGGGAGAGACAGACAGAGAGAGCACTATATCTGGTTCTGCATTCACAGATTTGCGATTTGGCGATTTTATGGAGCTGCTAGCAGCTACTGAACACAGTCTTCAGCCCTTACAACGACTATTTATTAGTTGGATCTAAGAACGCTCTCCCGCGCACAATACAGTCTATCTACACTGCGAGCTCCCTATGACTGCGTGTCCACAAAATGGCCGCTGGCGTATATAGCCCCCAAGACGCTGTGCGGCCAAGCCAATCACAGTAACACCACAACAAAGACGGCTGCGGCATTACTGTGAGGGTAAACAACATCAGATGTGTTCATTGGCTGGAAAACAGGCACCAGGAAGTCAGAAATGAAAATGAAAGTATCGGAGCGGATGTTGTTTTATTCGTCGGATACCGAATGTCGCGAACAGCCTGTTATTCGTCGGATACCAAATAGTGGCGAATACATTCACTCATCCCTACCAACGATACAATGGGCACATTGTAAACTGTTATGAAGGATTTTTGTTGTTTGTTTGTTTTTTTCTTTAAATGACTTAGTTTTTAATTTTACCATAAAATCAACTGGAAATTAAGTAAAAATTCAAAATGCGGTGAAATAAAAAAAATTCCATTTTTTTATTCTTTTTATGCCATTGACGATGTGCTGGAAGTGAGCGGTCAGCGAGACTCTCCAGGTCAGTGTGATTACAGCAATATCAGACATTTCTTATTATCTAAGTGGTGACTAGAGATGAGCGGACCCGTGGACGTTCGGCTTCTGCTGGTCCAGCTGAACATTTGTAAAGATCGGTTATGGACTTGGACTTGACCTGATGTTTATTTGAAGTCACTGATTGGCAGTTTGGGTCTCCGCCCACATGCAGCCATAAACAGATCACTAACAGGGGAGGGCGGGTTTATTCAGTTTTATTTCTTGGTGCACAATAACACGAGAGTGGTTTCCATACGTGAAGCCCCCGAACTCCAAACCTGAACTTTACTATCTTGGAAAAGTCTGAGTTTATACAGAACACCGAACTCCAGGTTCACTCATCACTAGTAGTGAATAAAAATCAGACTTTTGTAAAAAAAAAAAACATTAAAAAATCGGTTTGTGTCTCCATTTTCCGACATCGGAGTTGAATGAGGACTTGTTTTTTGCTTGATGAGCCGATGTTTTCATTGATACCATTTTAAGTGCAATACTTTTATGGGTTGGTTTTCCTACTTCATTTCATGTTGAAATTTTTTTTCCCCTACCCAAATGATATCTTCCCTCCATTATTATCTCCATTAATTTTACATATCGACTCATCTCCTTCCCATTCAGGTCCTTATAATATCAGATCCTTTTCAGTGGTTTTATTCTGTTTTCAGAAAATTTCCTGTCCACAATGGATATGGCCAGGGACAAGATGGCGGAGAGGATATTACACCTCACCCTAGAGATCCTCTTCCGGCTTACTGGAGAGGTGAGAGATTCTGATGACGTCACATTACATCATTCTTATCTATGGGAATAACAGATGGACAGAACTGGAGAGGTGAGGACTCTGGAAATGTCTGGAGTGAGATTTCTTACTGTGTCTCTCCATAACCAGGATTACACAGTAGTGAAGAAGACCTCTAGTGAGCGCTGTCAGGCCCCTGTGTCTGAGGGATGGAGAAGACCCCTGAGCCCAATCACGGGGCCTCCACCTCACCCCCCGATACATGAGGACATCAATGACCAGAAGATCCTAGAACTCACCTACAAGATGATTGAGCTGCTGACTGGAGAGGTGACACTGCTGGGAATGCTGGGACATTATACAGTAACGCTATGAAGGGATTGGGGGGTGACGGTATCATTGTATGTGTCAGGTTCCTATAAGGTGTCAGGACGTCACCGTCTATTTCTCCATGGAAGAGTGGGAGTATTTAGAAGGACACAAAGATCTGTACAAGGACGTCATGATGGAGGTTCCCCAGCCCCTCACATCACCAGGTAATAGACAGGACTAAATACACACGGCCTATAATTCTCTGTATGTAAGGAATGAATTCAGTCCCTGTATGTGTCTCCTCCAGGTCTATCCAGTAAGAGGACAACACCAGAGAGATGTCCTCGTCCTCTTCTCCCACAGGACTGTAAACAAGAAGACCCCGAGGTTCCTCAGGATGTGTTTCCTCCAGCTCTATCCAGTAAGAGATATCTACTCATGCACTTTCTGCACTAATTTTGTGTTTACATCTTTAGACTTTCTGTTCTGTTTTTTTTTTTTTCAACTGTATTGTCTTTCCTTCTGTTTGTTTCTAGTGCCTTCTCTATGTTGTTATGATGGCAACTCAATGACCTGCAGAGAGTTCATAAATACCGTTTCCCTGAAAATTAAACATAGTCTAAAAATAACACTTAGCACAATTTTATGGGATTTTTGAAGAATGCTTGAAATATAAGCCCTACTCCATAAATAAGCCCTAGTCACAGTCAGGGCCAGCGTTGGGAGGAGTCAAACTGCGCAAATTCTCAAGACCGCACTCTCTTAAAGACCCCGGCAGTTGTATTCTGAGGTTGATTGTTTACATAGTTACATAGTTATTAAGGTTGAAAAAATACCTAGGTCCATCTAGTTCAACCTTCCTCCACCAGTTCTACATTTGGTCACTAAAGGGGGCTTTACACGCTACGACATCGCTAATGCGAACTCGTTGGGGTCACGGATTTGGTGACGCACATCCGGCCGCATTAGCGATGCCATTGCGTGTGACACCGATGAGTGATTTTGCATCGTTGCAAAAACGTGCAAAATCGCTCATCGGTGACATGGGGGTCCATTCTCAAAAATCGTTACTGCAGCAGTAACGACGTTGTTCCTCGTTCCTGCGGCAGCACACATCGCTCCGTGTGACGCCGCAGGAACGAGGAAGCTCTCCTTACCTGCCTCCCGGCCACAATGCGGAAGGAAGGAGGTGGGCGGGATGTTACGTCCCGCTCATCTCCGCCCCTCCGCTTCTATTGGGCGGCCGCTCAGTGACATCGCTGTGACGCCGCACGGACCGCCCCCTTAGAAAGGAGGCGGTTCGCCGGTCACAGCGACGTTGCCGGGCAGGTAAGTATGTGTGACGGGTCCGGGCGATGTTGTGCACCACGGGCAGCGATTTGCCCGCGTCGCGCAACAGATGGGGGCGGGTACCCACACTAGCGATATCGGGACCGATATCGCAATGTGTAAAGCCCGCTTAAGTCATTTATAACCAACAATGTTGTGTGTACTGAGGAAATCATCCAGCCCTTTTTTAAAAGCTGTTATAGTATCTGCCATTACTACCTCTTGTGGTAGGGCATTCCACAGTCTGACTGCTCTAACTGTAAAGAACCCTTTCCTATTTAGCTGTCGGAATCGCTTTTCTTCCACTCGCAGTGAGTGCCCCCTGGTCCTTAGTATTGTCTTTGGAAGAAATAAGTCATGTACCAGTCCTTTATATTGACCACACATGTATTTATACATATAAATGAGATCTCCTCTGAGACGTCTTTTTTCTAAGCTAAACATATCTAACTTTTTCAATCTCTCATCATATGGGAGTCCTTCCATTCCTTGTAGTAGTCTAGTTGCCTGCCTTTGAACTGACTCTAACTTCTGAATGTCCTTTTTAAAATGTGGAGCCCAAAACTGGATCCCATATTCCAGATGTGGCCTTACAAGTGATTTATAGAGGGGTAACAATACGTTGGGATCACGGGATCTAATCTCTCTTTTTATACACTCTAGAATCTTGTTTGCTTTTGCAGCTGCTGCTTGACATTGAGTGCTGCTGCTCAGCTTATTTGTAATGAGAATACCCAAGTCCTTCTCCTGTTCTGTAGTCCCGAGTTTACTTCCATTTAATGTATACGCAGTTATAGGATTACTCCCTCCTAAGTGCATTACTTTACATTTATCAACATTAAATCTCATTTGCCAAGTATCTGCCCATTCTGACATCTTATCCAGATCTTTTTGTAATATTTTACTATCAAGGTCAGTTTTTAATATCCTACATAGTTTGGTGTCATCAGCAAAGACTGACACTTTACTGTCAATACCATCCACAAGGTCATTAATAAAGAGATTAAAAAGAAATGGTCCTAGCACAGATCCCTGTGGCACCCCACTGCTGACTATAGCCCATTTAGAGAATGTACCATTTATGACTACTCTTTGTTTCCTATCTTTTAGCCAATTCCTTACCCAGTTGCATATAGTTTCCCCTAGTCCTTGCTTCTGGAGCTTTAGTATAAGGCTATTATGTGGTACAGTATCAAATGCATTTGCAAAGTCCAAATAAATCACATCAGCTGCATTACCAATATCCAGGTTTGCACTTACCTCCTCATAGAACCCCAACAGGTTGGTTAGACACGACTTATCTTTCATGAATCCATGCTGTCTGTCAGTTATTATATTATTTTCTGCAACATATTTTTGCGTGTCATCCCTTAAATTGCCCTCAAAACTTTGCATACTACTGATGTCAGGCTTACTGGACGGTAGTTGCCTGGATCTATCCTCTTACCTTTCTTAAATATCGATACTACATCAGCAATCCTCCAATCCTGAGGCACCAACCCTGTTACAAGCGAGTCTAAAGAGATGAGATGCAGCGGTCTGTCGATTACGGAGCTCAATTCCCTCAATATTCGTGCATGAATGACATCTGGCCCTGGGGATTTGTCAATGTTTAATTTACTCAGATGTAGGTGTACTTCTTCTTGTGTTAAATTAATTATATCGGATGGTGGACTTTGATTTTTCACTTGTTGAATGATCCCTGGTACAGTCAGTTCCTTGGTGAACACAGATGAGAAATGCCTATTTAATATCTCAGTCTTTTGTTTGTCGTCTATAACTAACTTGTTATATTTTAAGGGGCCAATACTAATCCTTTGTTTTCCTTTTGGCATTAATGTATTTATAAAAGATTTTGGGATTTATTTTAATGTCATTGGCGATTTTTGTTTCAGTAGCTAGTTTTGCTTGTTTGATTTCTTTTTTGCATTTCCTATTGATATCTTTATACTCCTGAAATGCTATTTCTGTATTCTCAGCCTTTAAGATTTTAAACGCCCCTTGTTTTTGTTTTATTATACTTTGTACAGTCTTATTTATCCATAGTGGTTTCTTTTTATTCCGTGACATTTTATTACCAGAGGGTATACGTTTTTTACAGGACTCTAGCAGTATATCCTTAAACTTTCCCCATTTATGTTCAGTATCCCCAGTTACCATGACTTTGTCCCAATCTACACATTTAAGCTCTTCCCTTAATTTGTTGAAATCAGCTTTCCTAAAGTTCCAGGTTTTAGCATTTCCCATTTGAAATGTTCTATTGAATATTACATTGAAGCTTACCATATTATGATCGCTGGTGCCCAAGTGCTCCCGGACCTGTAGATCTGAAATTGTATCCGGTCTATTTGACAGGACCAGATCTAGCAAATTATCTCCCCTCGTCGGTTCATCTACCATCTTATTGAGGAAATGGTCTTGAATTGTAGATAAGAACTTACAGGTTTTAGCACAACCAGAAGATTCTATGTCCCACTGTATGTCTGGATAGTTGAAATCCCCCATAATAAGAGCCCGATTATTATTATTAGCTGCCTTTTTCAATTTGTTCCAGCATTTCACCCTCTATTTGTTCAGGTATGTTAGGAGGTTTATAGCAAACTCTAATTAGCATTTTTCCATTATTCCCCTCCCCATGTACATTTACCCATACTGACTCTACATTGTTGCAGTTCCCCCCAATGTAATCATTCAACACAGGTTTTATCTTAGATTTGATAAATATACACACCCCACCACCTTTTTTGTCTTTCCTGTCCCTCCTAAATGTACTATAACCCTGTATGTTTGTCACCCAGTCATGGCTTTCATCCAGCCAGGTTTCCGTAATGCCCACCACATCATAATCCATGGTTGACATAAGAGTTTCCAATTCATTCATTTTGTTTGCAAGACTTCTTGCATTTGCCAGTAGACATTTAATCCTATTAACACCTTTATTACTCCTAGCCTCCCTACGTTCCTTGCATGTCCCATCCCCCCAATCCTTCATTGACCCCTACTGTCTCACTTCTCTATCTGCTCTATCTATCCCCTTTTTTGCTCCACTACCCTCCCTCCCCCCAGATCCTAGTTTAAAAGCTCCTCCATCCGTCTGACCATTTTCTCCCCGCAGCACAGCTGCACCTTCCCCATTGAGGTGCAGCCCGTCCCTACTGTAGAGCCTGTAGCCGACTGAGAAGTCAGCCCAGTTCTCCTTGAACCCGAATCCTTCCTTCCTGCACCAATTTCTAAGCCATGTATTTATCTCCCTAAGCTCCCGCTGTCTTTCTAGTGACGCTCGTGGCACCGGTAGAATTTCTGAAATCACCACCTTGGAGGTCCTGGAGTTCAGCTTCTCTCCTAGTTTCCTGTAATCATTTTTAAGGACCTTCCACCTGCCTCTAACTTTGTCATTAGTACCAATGTGCACCATGACCGCTGGGTTTTCCCCAGCCCCACCCAGCAATCTGTCTATCCGATCCGCAATATGCCGAACCCGAGCACCTGGCAGACAACACACTGTTCGGCATTCATGGTCTCGGTGACAGATGACCCTGTCTGTCCGCCTAATTATTGTGTCCCCTACCATCAATATCTGTCTGGGCTTTGCTGCACTCCTATTTCCCTCCTTCCTACAGCAGTTGTTTTCCTGGTTGCTAGGAGCAATGTCCTGCTGTAGTAAGCCTAGTCCTGGCCCTTCATTCCTAATATCAGCCAATCAGGCATATTTACTAGGTTGTGCCAGGTCAGGACTAGGCTCCCTGACACTTTTCCCCCTACCTCTACTTCTAACTGTTACCCAACTACCTACCTCTGGGTCCTGATCTTCTGCACCTCCACCCTCCTCCATATCACTGGCCCCAGCCAGAGAAAGCTCAGTGAGCTCTAAACTCCTCTCCAGGTTTGCAATGCCCCTGAGTGTTGCAAGCTGCTTATTTAGATCAGTTACCTTGGCTTCCAAATACGCAGCATGCTTGCATCGAGTGCAGACATATTCACCCTCGAACGGCTGCTCAAGGCATGCATACATCTGACAAGATACACACCTGGTAGCATTGTCCATGGAGCACCTATTAAATGGGGATAAACGTTCAAGTAGAAAAACAAGAAAAAAAACCCAAAAAAACAAAACAATGGGAAACGTATAAGGATAAATTCAAACTATGTTCTTGTGTCAAACTATGAAATTGTGTTTAAACTATGCCACACTTATCTTCAATCCCCGCACACTTTGCTTCAGTACCTCGCACGCTCTAAGGACCTTTGATGGCTTCAAAGTCATGTGACATGATGTAACCAAAGGTCTCTTAATTGCAGGAGTCTAAAAGAACTGAACAGAGAACAGGCTGGCATGCAGGACTGGCATTAGGGGAAAGGGAGAGCAAACTGGGCAATTGCACAGGGCCTCCTTTCTCCCAGGGGCCCCAGTGTTTATATACCAATTATAGGACTGCTTAATGACCATTTTGACATCATGTCATGTGACCAAAGGTCTCAGTTGGAGGAGTCTAAAGCTGAAGAGGAGACAGGCTGGTGTGTCTGTGTGTGTTCACAACAATTTTAACCAGCTTTGCCAAAATGGGCAGAGCTGGGCCAGAACAAGGGTGTGATGCCACCGCTTCTCTAATTCATAACAAACTGCGATGTTCCCTATGCCAGAAATCTCACTCCAGTCCCTGACGTCATTTTTCAGTGTACATCACCGGTCTTGATGAATTTGAACCCTAATGTTTCTGTACAGGCTTCAAGACCCTGCTACCTGCTTTGGTTACAAAGCCTAAGGATAGGCCATCAGCGTTACAGTCCCAGACAACCCAGTTGAATTTTCAGCATCTGTCTTTATTTTATTTTCGTCTTCGAAAAAAACCTCTTTGAAATTGTCTATGTTGTGGATCAATGTTTCAAGGAGATGTTTGCAGGTTTTGTCAACTGTCATGGCCGCGTCAGGATCTGTTGAAATGATAGACTCTGGTACTTTGCATGTTAATTTCTCTGCAGCCTGTGAGCAGCGCAGGGAGACGCAGGCATCAAACCAAGGCTTGGGCAGGCTAGTAAGAGTTATTCTCTGCTGGGCTGCTTGTTAATGTCTGTGATCACATGCTGTAGAGGAGAAAGTATTGTTTGCTCCCATTCTGTATATGCTGGCTGGACTATTTCATTAATGCCAGCTATAGTTTACCTATACTGATCTGGTGAGGTGTTGTGATCCAGACTTATGGGTGTTTTTTGTGTATTATTACTGTGAGCTGTTGTGGTGTTAACCCTTGTTGTCATTTTTGTTGCTACCTTCCTGCTCTTGATTTTCTCCTTAGCCTCTCACTGTTTATTTTTGTGAGTTTGCAATGTGTCCCATCTGTTTTAATCTGTATTTCCATCATAATCCTGCCCCTTCCTTCTCTTCGGGATCACAGATTAGATCTAGTCAGAAGACTACTAATGCATAAGACTCCGGCATCTCCATCTTCAGGGGTAATCCAGAGGTTAGGAATAGCTTAGGGTTCCCTAGTGTGAGGGACAGTATAGGAGCCCCCTATCCCTCATTATCCTGCAGACATATTGTGACAATCAGATTATTTACTGTAGCACATTCCAGAGAACTGGTGCTAGAAATGGGAGAGCCGAATTAAGAAAGATGTAACTCTTAAGGGTGCTTTACACGTTGCGACATCGCTAGCGATCTGCCGAGATCGCACATAGGTCATTTTTATAGCGCCGATCGCATCTGCGATCTGGCGGGTCACATCGCTAACGAGATCACTAGCGATGTCGCTGCGTGTAAAGCACCCTATAAGGCCGCTTTACACACAACGACATCGCTAGCGATCTCGCTAGCGGTGTAACACGCCCAGATCGTTGCTACGATTTGCCGAGATCGCTCATAGGTCATTTTGTAGTGGTCACACGTACCCATCTCACAAACAACGCTACATCGTTCAGCGAGATATTGTTTGACCAAGGCGGTTGTTACGGTTGCTGCGAGCACTGGAGACTATGTCCAGATTTCTTGCTACTGCACATGTGCGAGCGCTGGAGACTAAGTCCAGATTTCTTGCTACTGCACATGTGCGAGCGCCGGAGACTAAGTCCAATCTTGGAGCCATTGCACATGTGCGGGTGACATCATCGCTGACACGAGGTCACATGTCTCTGACACCTTCTATGCCGATTGGTCGCTGGTCATGTGCTTGTGACGTCTTGCTCGGTGATAGGCCAGCATGACGTCACTCCTGTCGTTCTGGCAGCGGATTGGCTCTGGTGTCCTCCATCTTGGATGAGGCACAGAGTCTATATAAGACCCTGACACACGCCGCATGGTGCTCAGTCCTCTTGGTTCATGCATATGAGTAGACGCTCTGTGCGCGTTCCTCTAGGCATTCCTCTGTCTATGCTAGGTGAGCGCTACCGGCAGGGTAGCGTTCTTATACCTTACAGCTTCGGCTGCTGTCCGTATCCTTACCTCTTAGGGGAACGGACATAGGCAGGTGCCTGAGGCACATGGTCTGGCTGGGCCTTGTGATTCTACTCGTAGGTGGACGTTGCCGCTAGGGTAACGTTCCTTATACTGCGTCTGGCAGTTGTTCGTATCCTCGCACACTAGGGGAGCGAACAGAGGTAGGAGCTTTGTGCGGCTTACGCTGCTGTTCGTCTCTTTTGCACCACTAGAAGAGCGGACCTAGGCAGGTGCCATATCTAGTGGTTCGTGTCCTCGCACACTAGTGGAGCGAACGCAGGTAGGAGCTTTGTGCGGCTTATGCTGCTGTTCGTCTCTTTTGCACCACTAGAAGAGCGGACCTAGGTAGGTGCCATTTCGCACACATTGCCTTTGTCTCTGTGATTATTAACAGAGATCATTCCACACACCCTCCAAGTAAGGGAGGAATTGCTTTACTTACTTATTATATCCTTCTGTGAGTTAACAGAGGTATTGCACTCTGCTATAGTCTGCAGCAAAGTCTTTGCACGGTGGACCCTGACTGTCTGATACTCCTTTCGGTTCTTATCAGACAGCCCCCCGTAACATTAGGACTGAGCCAAGGGTCTGGCAGTTATGGCAGAATATCAGCAGTTACACCGTTACATACAAGTACTTGAGTCACGGCTCAAGAGTATAGAGGATAAACCTCAGACCATGGTGACATCTGCACATGATCCTCGACTTGCTCTGCCAAACAGATATTCTGGCGATGCCAGATCATGTCGTGGTTTCATTAGTCAGTGTCAGATACACCTAGAGGTCAACTCTTCTCGCTTCTCTACGGAGAGGTCCAGAGTAGGCTTTATCATCTCCTTACTTCAGGACAAAGCCTTAGAATGGGCGACTCCCCTATGGGAGCGCTCTGATGTGGTTACTCTGAGACATCAAGACTTTCTTGATGCTCTTAAGGCGGTATTCATGGGTCCGCAGGTTACCCATGATGCGGCCCTGAGACTGTTAGATCTATCTCAGGGTTCGTTATCCACTAGTTCTTATGCCATTGCTTTTAGAACTCTGGTGGCAGAACTAGATTGGCCAGAGAAGGTGTTGATTCCTATCTTCTGGAGAGGGTTGGCAGGCTATGTCAAGGATGCCCTTGCTACTCGTGAGGTCCCTGCTTCTCTGGAGGACTTGATCACAGTAGCAACGAGGATCGATGTACGCCATAAGGAACGTAGACTCGAGGTCTCTTCCTCACGCCCTAAGCATCGGGCTATTCCAGTTGTTGAGGGTCCACTACCATCTTCCTCAGCATCTGAAACATCTCCCACTCCTATGGAGTTAGGTCATACGTTCTCCAGACTACGCAAGTCTGGTCCTCCTATATGTTACGTATGTCGTCAGGCTGGGCACTATGCCAACAAGTGTCCTAGTCGTCAGGGAAACTCCCTGGCCTAGTAACCATTAGAGGGGGGTTACTAGAGACGTCTTCTGCACCCTCTAAGTGTTGTATCCCAGGTCAGCTCTCGTTATCTGAGAATACATGGCCTATTATGGCTTTTGTGGATTCCGGAGCTGACGGGATTTTTGTGTCCTCAGGATTTGTAAAGGGGCACAATATTCCCTCTATCATGTTAGAGGCGCCTATTCCTGTCCGTGTTGTTAATGGAACTATGTTGTCTGACTCCATTACATTGAGGACAGTTCCCTTGCGCCTTTCCCTGTCTCAGGGTCACATAGAGGAGATTTCTTTTCTTGTTTTGCCTGAGGGTATAGACGACGTCCTTCTGGGTCTTCCATGGCTTCGGACTCATGCTCCTCACATTGACTGGGAGTCTGACAGCATTATTAGTTGGGGTTCGAAATGTCAGTCCCGATGTCTTCCCTTACCACCTAAGGTCGTTGCGGTTGCATCAACTGATCTCTCTCCCATACCTACACCCTATTTGGATTTCGCTGACGTGTTCTCCAAACAGGGTGCTGAGGTTCTTCCACCCCATAGGCCGTATGACTGTGCCATAGACCTTATCCCAGGTTCGGTTCCACCTAAAGGCAGGGTTTACCCCCTGTCGATACCTGAGTCTGAGGCCATGTCGACCTATATAAGAGAGAGTTTAGAGAAGGGGTTCATTCGTAAGTCTGTCTCTCCCGCGGGAGCTGGGTTTTTCTTTGTTCGGAAGAAAGAGGGTGATTTGCGTCCCTGCATAGATTACAGGGGTCTCAACGCAATCACAATAAAGAACAAATACCCATTACCTTTAATTTCGGAGCTCTTTGACAGACTGAGAGGAGCTCAAGTTTTTACGAAGTTGGATCTGCGGGGTGCGTATAACTTGGTACGAATTCGAAAGGGTGACGAATGGAAGACCGCTTTTAACACCCGAGACGGTCACTATGAATACCTCGTCATGCCTTTTGGGTTATGTAATGCACCCGCAGTATTTCAGGACTTCGTAAACGATGTGTTCAGGGATTTACTGTTATCCTCAGTAGTGGTGTATCTGGACGACATCCTGATTTTTTCTCCTGATCTGGAGACTCATCGTCAGGATGTCGTTCGTGTCCTTTCCCGTTTAAGGGAGCACTCATTGTTTGCTAAACTCGAGAAATGTGTATTCGAGCAGTCCTCATTGCCTTTTTTGGGTTACATTATCTCACAAGAGGGTCTGGCTATGGATCCTGCGAAGCTCTCTGCTGTTCTGCAATGGTCCGAACCTCATTCCTTGAAGGCGGTGCAACGCTTCTTAGGATTCATAAATTATTACAGGCAGTTCATACCCCATTTTTCTACTTTGGTGGCCCCTTTGGTGGCCTTGACTAAGAAAGGTGCTAATCCCAAAGCCTGGTCTACTGAGACATCTCAGGCTTTTGAGGCAGTAAAAAGACACTTTTCAACTGCTCCCGTTCTTCAAAGACCCGATGAGAATAAGCCCTTCCTCTTAGAGGTTGATGCCTCTTCAGTGGGTGCTGGTGCGGTCTTGTATCAAAAGAACGGTGCAGGTAGAAAAAGGCCGTGTTTCTTCTTTGCTAAAACCTTTTCACCGGCAGAGAGAAACTATACCATTGGGGATAGGGAACTGCTCGCCTTGAGATTAGCCTTGGAGGAGTGGCGTCACTTGCTGGAAGGAGCGAAACATCCTTTCCAGGTCTATACAGACCATAAGAATCTGACGTACTTACAAACCGCTCAGCGTCTGAATCCTCGCCAAGCCCGCTGGTCCTTGTTTTTCTCCCGCTTTCACTTCTCCATCAACTATCTGTCTGGGAGTAAGAATAACAAGGCAGACGCCCTGTCTCGCTCTATGCTTTCTACCCAGGAAGAGATTGACGAACCTCGTCTTATCCTTCCCTCCAGGGTTTTTCATACGCTCTCCCCTGTGACGTTAGACCAAATCCCACCGGGCAAGACCTTTGTTCCGCCTGATCGACAGAATGATATACTGTCATGGGCCCACACCTCAAAGGTGGGTGGGCATTTTGGTATTAGGCGGACACGAGAGTTACTGGAGAGGTGGTATTGGTGGCCACACTTAGCCAGCCACGTCAAGAGATATGTCGGTTCCTGCTACTCGTGTGCTCGCAACCGTCCATTACGGCAGAGACCGGCTGGGCTCTTGCATCCTTTACCAGTGCCAGATAGACCATGGGAGGTGGTAGGCATGGACTTTGTGGGTGATCTTCCATGTTCACAGGGACATAGATTTGTGTGGGTCATTACGGACCATTTCTCCCGGATGGTTCATCTCGTACCGTTATCGAGAATCCCATCTTCCAGGGTACTAGCCAAACTATTCCTCAAGCATGTCTTTAGGCTTCACGGGATGCCAGATCGTATCATTTGTGATAGAGGCCCGCAATTTACTTCCCGTTTCTGGCGAGATCTTTGTAGCCTTCTGCAAATTGAGTTGAATCTCTCTTCGGCATACCATCCGGAGACTAATGGTTTGGTTGAACGTACCAATCAATCTATGATTATATACCTTCGACACTTTGTTGCTGAGAACCACGATAACTGGTCCTCCCTCCTACCCTGGGCAGAATTTGCCCTTAACAATTCGCTGGCTGAGGCCACTGGGCAGACACCGTTCGTACTCAATAATGGGCAACACCCTAGGGTACCGGTACCGTTTCCCGCTGCTGCACCTCCTCCTCTTGTGGCCGACTGGGCAACTAATGCCAGAGAGGTTTGGGATCGGACTCAAGAGTCGATCCAAGCAGCTAAGGACCGTATGAAGACGGTGTCCGATCGGTTTCGTCGCCCGGCTCCTGTCTTTTCTCCAGGGGACTTTGTGTGGCTCTCTGCAAAACACGTGAGACTTAGAGTGAGCTCTGTCAAATTTGCTCCTCGCTTCCTGGGTCCTTATGAGGTTCTTCGACAGGTAAATCCTGTAGTCTATCAATTGAAGTTACCTGTCCATCTTAGGATTCATGACAAATTCCATGTCTCACTGCTAAAGCCGGCTATTTTACCTCACGCTCGTGAAGTGCACTCTCCTGCCTCTGATTCCTCTCGCTCTAGCTATGAGGTACGAGCCATAGTTGGTTCTAAGATGGTTAGAGGGCGCAGGTTCTTCTTGATAGATTGGGAGGGCTATGGCCCGGAACATCGCTCTTGGGAGCCTAAGGAGGCTGTCCATGCTCCCGACTTAGTTGCCGATTACCTGCGTCGCCGGGAAGGGGGCCCTTGAGGGGGAGGTACTGTTACGGTTGCTGCGAGCACTGGAGACTATGTCCAGATTTCTTGCTACTGCACATGTGCGAGCGCTGGAGACTAAGTCCAGATTTCTTGCTACTGCACATGTGCGAGCGCTGGAGACTAAGTCCAGATTTCTTGCTACTGCACATGTGCGAGCGCCGGAGACTAAGTCCAATCTTGGAGCCATTGCACATGTGCGGGTGACATCATCGCTGACACGAGGTCACATGTCTCTGACACCTTCTATGCCGATTGGTCGCTGGTCATGTGCTTGTGACGTCTTGCTCGGTGATAGGCCAGCATGACGTCACTCCTGTCGTTCTGGCAGCGGATTGGCTCTGGTGTCCTCCATCTTGGATGAGGCACAGAGTCTATATAAGACCCTGACACACGCCGCATGGTGCTCAGTCCCCTTGGTTCATGCATATGAGTAGACGCTCTGTGCGCGTTCCTCTAGGCATTCCTCTGTCTATGCTAGGTGAGCGCTACCGGCAGGGTAGCGTTCTTATACCTTACAGCTTCGGCTGCTGTCCGTATCCTTACCTCTTAGGGGAACGGACATAGGCAGGTGCCTGAGGCACATGGTCTGGCTGGGCCTTGTGATTCTACTCGTAGGTGGACGTTGCCGCTAGGGTAACGTTCCTTATACTGCGTCTGGCAGTTGTTCGTATCCTCGCACACTAGGGGAGCGAACAGAGGTAGGAGCTTTGTGCGGCTTACGCTGCTGTTCGTCTCTTTTGCACCACTAGAAGAGCGGACCTAGGCAGGTGCCATATCTAGTGGTTCGTGTCCTCGCACACTAGTGGAGCGAACGCAGGTAGGAGCTTTGTGCGGCTTATGCTGCTGTTCGTCTCTTTTGCACCACTAGAAGAGCGGACCTAGGTAGGTGCCATTTCGCACACATTGCCTTTGTCTCTGTGATTATTAACAGAGATCATTCCACACACCCTCCAAGTAAGGGAGGAATTGCTTTACTTACTTATTATATCCTTCTGTGAGTTAACAGAGGTATTGCACTCTGCTATAGTCTGCAGCAAAGTCTTTGCACGGTGGACCCTGACTGTCTGATACTCCTTTCGGTTCTTATCAGACAGCCCCCCGTAACATTAGGACTGAGCCAAGGGTCTGGCAGTTATGGCAGAATATCAGCAGTTACACCGTTACATACAAGTACTTGAGTCACGGCTCAAGAGTATAGAGGATAAACCTCAGACCATGGTGACATCTGCACATGATCCTCGACTTGCTCTGCCAAACAGATATTCTGGCGATGCCAGATCATGTCGTGGTTTCATTAGTCAGTGTCAGATACACCTAGAGGTCAACTCTTCTCGCTTCTCTACGGAGAGGTCCAGAGTAGGCTTTATCATCTCCTTACTTCAGGACAAAGCCTTAGAATGGGCGACTCCCCTATGGGAGCGCTCTGATGTGGTTACTCTGAGACATCAAGACTTTCTTGATGCTCTTAAGGCGGTATTCATGGGTCCGCAGGTTACCCATGATGCGGCCCTGAGACTGTTAGATCTATCTCAGGGTTCGTTATCCACTAGTTCTTATGCCATTGCTTTTAGAACTCTGGTGGCAGAACTAGATTGGCCAGAGAAGGTGTTGATTCCTATCTTCTGGAGAGGGTTGGCAGGCTATGTCAAGGATGCCCTTGCTACTCGTGAGGTCCCTGCTTCTCTGGAGGACTTGATCACAGTAGCAACGAGGATCGATGTACGCCATAAGGAACGTAGACTCGAGGTCTCTTCCTCACGCCCTAAGCATCGGGCTATTCCAGTTGTTGAGGGTCCACTACCATCTTCCTCAGCATCTGAAACATCTCCCACTCCTATGGAGTTAGGTCATACGTTCTCCAGACTACGCAAGTCTGGTCCTCCTATATGTTACGTATGTCGTCAGGCTGGGCACTATGCCAACAAGTGTCCTAGTCGTC
This sequence comes from Anomaloglossus baeobatrachus, assembly GCF_048569485.1. Classification (NCBI taxonomy): domain Eukaryota; kingdom Metazoa; phylum Chordata; class Amphibia; order Anura; family Aromobatidae; genus Anomaloglossus; species Anomaloglossus baeobatrachus. The sequence continues at coordinate 578,881,899 of NC_134357.1, read as the reverse complement.
AGGGAAACTCCCTGGCCTAGTAACCATTAGAGGGGGGTTACTAGAGACGTCTTCTGCACCCTCTAAGTGTTGTATCCCAGGTCAGCTCTCGTTATCTGAGAATACATGGCCTATTATGGCTTTTGTGGATTCCGGAGCTGACGGGATTTTTGTGTCCTCAGGATTTGTAAAGGGGCACAATATTCCCTCTATCATGTTAGAGGCGCCTATTCCTGTCCGTGTTGTTAATGGAACTATGTTGTCTGACTCCATTACATTGAGGACAGTTCCCTTGCGCCTTTCCCTGTCTCAGGGTCACATAGAGGAGATTTCTTTTCTTGTTTTGCCTGAGGGTATAGACGACGTCCTTCTGGGTCTTCCATGGCTTCGGACTCATGCTCCTCACATTGACTGGGAGTCTGACAGCATTATTAGTTGGGGTTCGAAATGTCAGTCCCGATGTCTTCCCTTACCACCTAAGGTCGTTGCGGTTGCATCAACTGATCTCTCTCCCATACCTACACCCTATTTGGATTTCGCTGACGTGTTCTCCAAACAGGGTGCTGAGGTTCTTCCACCCCATAGGCCGTATGACTGTGCCATAGACCTTATCCCAGGTTCGGTTCCACCTAAAGGCAGGGTTTACCCCCTGTCGATACCTGAGTCTGAGGCCATGTCGACCTATATAAGAGAGAGTTTAGAGAAGGGGTTCATTCGTAAGTCTGTCTCTCCCGCGGGAGCTGGGTTTTTCTTTGTTCGGAAGAAAGAGGGTGATTTGCGTCCCTGCATAGATTACAGGGGTCTCAACGCAATCACAATAAAGAACAAATACCCATTACCTTTAATTTCGGAGCTCTTTGACAGACTGAGAGGAGCTCAAGTTTTTACGAAGTTGGATCTGCGGGGTGCGTATAACTTGGTACGAATTCGAAAGGGTGACGAATGGAAGACCGCTTTTAACACCCGAGACGGTCACTATGAATACCTCGTCATGCCTTTTGGGTTATGTAATGCACCCGCAGTATTTCAGGACTTCGTAAACGATGTGTTCAGGGATTTACTGTTATCCTCAGTAGTGGTGTATCTGGACGACATCCTGATTTTTTCTCCTGATCTGGAGACTCATCGTCAGGATGTCGTTCGTGTCCTTTCCCGTTTAAGGGAGCACTCATTGTTTGCTAAACTCGAGAAATGTGTATTCGAGCAGTCCTCATTGCCTTTTTTGGGTTACATTATCTCACAAGAGGGTCTGGCTATGGATCCTGCGAAGCTCTCTGCTGTTCTGCAATGGTCCGAACCTCATTCCTTGAAGGCGGTGCAACGCTTCTTAGGATTCATAAATTATTACAGGCAGTTCATACCCCATTTTTCTACTTTGGTGGCCCCTTTGGTGGCCTTGACTAAGAAAGGTGCTAATCCCAAAGCCTGGTCTACTGAGACATCTCAGGCTTTTGAGGCAGTAAAAAGACACTTTTCAACTGCTCCCGTTCTTCAAAGACCCGATGAGAATAAGCCCTTCCTCTTAGAGGTTGATGCCTCTTCAGTGGGTGCTGGTGCGGTCTTGTATCAAAAGAACGGTGCAGGTAGAAAAAGGCCGTGTTTCTTCTTTGCTAAAACCTTTTCACCGGCAGAGAGAAACTATACCATTGGGGATAGGGAACTGCTCGCCTTGAGATTAGCCTTGGAGGAGTGGCGTCACTTGCTGGAAGGAGCGAAACATCCTTTCCAGGTCTATACAGACCATAAGAATCTGACGTACTTACAAACCGCTCAGCGTCTGAATCCTCGCCAAGCCCGCTGGTCCTTGTTTTTCTCCCGCTTTCACTTCTCCATCAACTATCTGTCTGGGAGTAAGAATAACAAGGCAGACGCCCTGTCTCGCTCTATGCTTTCTACCCAGGAAGAGATTGACGAACCTCGTCTTATCCTTCCCTCCAGGGTTTTTCATACGCTCTCCCCTGTGACGTTAGACCAAATCCCACCGGGCAAGACCTTTGTTCCGCCTGATCGACAGAATGATATACTGTCATGGGCCCACACCTCAAAGGTGGGTGGGCATTTTGGTATTAGGCGGACACGAGAGTTACTGGAGAGGTGGTATTGGTGGCCACACTTAGCCAGCCACGTCAAGAGATATGTCGGTTCCTGCTACTCGTGTGCTCGCAACCGTCCATTACGGCAGAGACCGGCTGGGCTCTTGCATCCTTTACCAGTGCCAGATAGACCATGGGAGGTGGTAGGCATGGACTTTGTGGGTGATCTTCCATGTTCACAGGGACATAGATTTGTGTGGGTCATTACGGACCATTTCTCCCGGATGGTTCATCTCGTACCGTTATCGAGAATCCCATCTTCCAGGGTACTAGCCAAACTATTCCTCAAGCATGTCTTTAGGCTTCACGGGATGCCAGATCGTATCATTTGTGATAGAGGCCCGCAATTTACTTCCCGTTTCTGGCGAGATCTTTGTAGCCTTCTGCAAATTGAGTTGAATCTCTCTTCGGCATACCATCCGGAGACTAATGGTTTGGTTGAACGTACCAATCAATCTATGATTATATACCTTCGACACTTTGTTGCTGAGAACCACGATAACTGGTCCTCCCTCCTACCCTGGGCAGAATTTGCCCTTAACAATTCGCTGGCTGAGGCCACTGGGCAGACACCGTTCGTACTCAATAATGGGCAACACCCTAGGGTACCGGTACCGTTTCCCGCTGCTGCACCTCCTCCTCTTGTGGCCGACTGGGCAACTAATGCCAGAGAGGTTTGGGATCGGACTCAAGAGTCGATCCAAGCAGCTAAGGACCGTATGAAGACGGTGTCCGATCGGTTTCGTCGCCCGGCTCCTGTCTTTTCTCCAGGGGACTTTGTGTGGCTCTCTGCAAAACACGTGAGACTTAGAGTGAGCTCTGTCAAATTTGCTCCTCGCTTCCTGGGTCCTTATGAGGTTCTTCGACAGGTAAATCCTGTAGTCTATCAATTGAAGTTACCTGTCCATCTTAGGATTCATGACAAATTCCATGTCTCACTGCTAAAGCCGGCTATTTTACCTCACGCTCGTGAAGTGCACTCTCCTGCCTCTGATTCCTCTCGCTCTAGCTATGAGGTACGAGCCATAGTTGGTTCTAAGATGGTTAGAGGGCGCAGGTTCTTCTTGATAGATTGGGAGGGCTATGGCCCGGAACATCGCTCTTGGGAGCCTAAGGAGGCTGTCCATGCTCCCGACTTAGTTGCCGATTACCTGCGTCGCCGGGAAGGGGGCCCTTGAGGGGGAGGTACTGTTACGGTTGCTGCGAGCACTGGAGACTATGTCCAGATTTCTTGCTACTGCACATGTGCGAGCGCTGGAGACTAAGTCCAGATTTCTTGCTACTGCACATGTGCGAGCGCTGGAGACTAAGTCCAGATTTCTTGCTACTGCACATGTGCGAGCGCCGGAGACTAAGTCCAATCTTGGAGCCATTGCACATGTGCGGGTGACATCATCGCTGACACGAGGTCACATGTCTCTGACACCTTCTATGCCGATTGGTCGCTGGTCATGTGCTTGTGACGTCTTGCTCGGTGATAGGCCAGCATGACGTCACTCCTGTCGTTCTGGCAGCGGATTGGCTCTGGTGTCCTCCATCTTGGATGAGGCACAGAGTCTATATAAGACCCTGACACACGCCGCATGGTGCTCAGTCCCCTTGGTTCATGCATATGAGTAGACGCTCTGTGCGCGTTCCTCTAGGCATTCCTCTGTCTATGCTAGGTGAGCGCTACCGGCAGGGTAGCGTTCTTATACCTTACAGCTTCGGCTGCTGTCCGTATCCTTACCTCTTAGGGGAACGGACATAGGCAGGTGCCTGAGGCACATGGTCTGGCTGGGCCTTGTGATTCTACTCGTAGGTGGACGTTGCCGCTAGGGTAACGTTCCTTATACTGCGTCTGGCAGTTGTTCGTATCCTCGCACACTAGGGGAGCGAACAGAGGTAGGAGCTTTGTGCGGCTTACGCTGCTGTTCGTCTCTTTTGCACCACTAGAAGAGCGGACCTAGGCAGGTGCCATATCTAGTGGTTCGTGTCCTCGCACACTAGTGGAGCGAACGCAGGTAGGAGCTTTGTGCGGCTTATGCTGCTGTTCGTCTCTTTTGCACCACTAGAAGAGCGGACCTAGGTAGGTGCCATTTCGCACACATTGCCTTTGTCTCTGTGATTATTAACAGAGATCATTCCACACACCCTCCAAGTAAGGGAGGAATTGCTTTACTTACTTATTATATCCTTCTGTGAGTTAACAGAGGTATTGCACTCTGCTATAGTCTGCAGCAAAGTCTTTGCACGGTGGACCCTGACTGTCTGATACTCCTTTCGGTTCTTATCAGACAGCCCCCCGTAACAGCGGTCATGTGGATGTTGTTCGTCGTTGGCAAGGTGTCAAACGTAGCAATATGTATGCTGTGTTCCAAACGACGAAAAATATTTTGAAACTGAACGTCGTGTCAACGATCAACGATTTTTGCTATTTTTAAGATCGTTCGGAGTCGCACGTAGGTGTCACACACAATGACGTTGTTAACGACGACGGAAGTGCGTCACGAAAACCGTGACCCAGACGACATATCGTCAGATAAATCGTAGCGTGTAAAGGGGCCTTTAGATCTCGATATTGGACAACAGAGTCAGAATAATTTTTTCCCTAATTTAATTTCTGATGTTATGGTTTAAAAAAATAAATGTACTTTCAAGATAATATCTTTAAAAATTAATAACGTTGTGTTTATTTTTAGCAGATAACTGTATTGGGCATTCAGATGGCTCTCTAATATCTTCAGAATTTATAACAGATGATGATGAAAGTATCCCACATGATACATATGAAGAGCATGCTGTTGTCGCAGAAATAAATCCAGTCCTTCCTTGGAAAGCTCTATCGTCTGAGTTTTTCAAACAAGCCCAAAATTCCCATTTATCACAGAATTGTAAGCAGAATAAAAGTTACAGAAGGGATGTGGAATATGAAACGGATGAAACTGTTCCTACAAGGGAGAAGCCATTTTCATGTTTAAAATGTGGGAAATGTTTTACCAGGAAATCACATCTTGTTGACCATCAAAAATATCACACTGGGAAGAAGCCATTTTCATGTCAAGAATGTGGGAAATGTTTTATTCAGAAATCACTCCTTGTTAGACATCAGAAAATTCACACAGGGGAGAAGTCATTTTCATGTTCAGAATGTGGGAAATGTTTTATTCAGAAATCACACCTTGTTAGACATCAGAAAATTCACACAGGGGAGAAGGCATTTTCATGTTCAGAATGTGGAAAATCTTTTCTGGCAAAATCAGATCTTGTTATGCATCAAAGATCTCACGCAGGAGAGAAGCCATTTTCATGTTCAGAATGTGGAAAATGTTTTATCCAGAAATCAGATCTTGTTAGGCATCAAAGATCTCACACAGGGGAGAAGCCATTTTCATGTTCGAAATGTGGGAAATGTTTTTTTCAGATGTCACATCTTGTTAGACATCATAAAATTCACACAGGGGACAATCCATTTTCATGTTCAGAGTGTGGGAAAAGTTTTAGTCAGAAATCAGTACTTGTTAGACATCAGAAAATTCACACAGGGGAAAACGTATTTTCATGTTCAGAATGTGGAAAATGTTTTATAGTGAAATCAGATCTTGTTATGCATCAAAGATCTCACACAGGGGAGAAGCCATTTTCATGTTCAGAATGTGGGAAATGTTTTATTCAGAAATCAGTTCTTGTTAGACATCAGAAAATTCACACAGGGGAGAAGGCATTTTCATGTTCAGAATGTGGGAAATGTTTTATTGAGAAATCAAACTTTGTTAGACATCAGAAACTTCACACAGGGGAGAAACCATTTTCATGTTCAGAGTGTGGGAAATGTTTTATTCGGAAATCACAACTTGTTGAGCATCAAGGATCTCACACAGGAGAGAAGCCATTTTCATGTTCAGAATGTGGAAAATGTTTTATCCAGAAATCAGATCTTGTTAGGCATCAAAGATCTCACACAGGGGAGAAGCCATTTTCATGTTCAGAATGTGGGAAATGTTTTATTCAGATGTCACATCTTGTTAGACATCATAAAAATCACACAGGGGACAATCCATTTTCATGTTCAGAGTGTGGGAAATGTTTTAGTCAGAAATCAGTACTTGTTAGACATCAGAAAATTCACACAGGGGAAAACGTATTTTCATGTTCAGAATGTGGAAAATGTTTCATCCAGAAATCAAACTTTGTTAGACATCAGAAACTTCACACAGGGGAGAAACCATTTTCATGTTCAGAGTGTGGGAAATGTTTTATTTGGAAATCAGAACTTGTTGAGCATCAAAGATTTCACACAGGGGAGAGGCCATTTTCATGTTTAGAATATGGGAAATGTTTTATTCGGAAAGCACATCTTGTTAAACATGTGAAGAAGCGCACAGGGAAGGAACCTTTTTCATGTTGTGAATAATTGAAATGTTTAACTGGTAAATCAAGTCTTGCCAACCATCAGAAAACCAACAGAGCGGAGCAGCCATTCTTGCTCTTAGAATTTGCCAAATGTTTTTAAGACTAATCAGATCCTGCTGTCCCATGAGTCACACAGGAGAAGCCATCATGATGTACTATAATTCAAAGGGTTTTATAAAAAAAAAATGGCTACAATTGCTCAAGTACGAATTTGTGAGGAAAAGAACCATTTTATTTCTTTTTAAACTTATTGTATTTTTTGGACCATAAGACACACCTAGGTTTTGAAGGAGGAATATAGAGAAAAAGATTGACTCAAAAAATGTGGTAATCACGCACTGTTATGGGGGTGGGGGGGGGGAATCTGCTGCTGACACTGTTACTGGGATAAAATCCCCCAATTCTGTACTGATGTCACCCATCCTGGGCCGCTTACAGGTATTGTTGATGTGTCTCCCATCCTCGTGTATACTGTATATCCATCCTGGTATATAGGTAGCCCATCTTTATCCCATTCTGGTATTATTATAGGTTTATTGTACTAACAGAAAATGTGCGATCCGCATTTAAACAAAATTTGACCGCTGCAAAAGTATGGGCACCTCAACATAACAGTGACATTAATATTTTGTACATTCTCCTTTTGCAAAAATAGCAGCCTCTAGTCGCTTCCTGTAGCTTTTAATGAGTTCCTGGATCCTGGATGAAGGTATATTTGACCATTCCTGTTTACAAAACAATTCCAGTTCAGTTAAGTTTGATGGTCGCCGAGCATGGACAGCCGCTTCACATCATCCCACAGATGTTCAATGATATTCAGGACTGGGATGGCCATTCCAGAACATTGTAATTGTTCCTCTGCATGAATGCTTGAGTAGATTTGGAGCGGTGTTTTGGATCATTGTCTGGCTGAAATATAGTTGAATCCATGCGACCCTCAACTTTAACAAGATTCCCGGTGCTGGCATTGGCCACACAGCCTCAAAGCATGATGGAACCTCCACCAAATTTTACTGTGGGTAGCAAGTGTTTTTCTTGAAATGCCGTATTTTTTTGACTCCATGCATAACGCCTTTTTGTATGACCAAACAACTCAATCTTTGTTTCATCAGTCCACAGGACCTTCTTCCAAAATGTAACTGGCTTGTCCAAATGTGCTTTTGCATACCTCAGGCAACTCTGTTTGTGGCGTGCTTGCAGAAACGGCTTCTTTCGCATCACTCTCCCATACAGCTTCTCCTTGTGCAACGTGCGCTGTATTGTTGACCGATGCACATTGACACCATCTACAGCATGATGAAGCTGCAAGTCTTTGGAGGTGGTCTGGGGATTGTCCTTGACTGTTCTCACCATTCTTCTTCTCTGCCTTTCTGATATTTTTCTAGGCCTGCCACTTCTGGGCTTAACAAGAACTGTACCTGTGTTCTTCCATTTCCTTACTATGTTCCTCACAGTGGAAACCGACAGTTTAAATCTGTGACACAACTTTTTGTATCCTTCCACTGAACAACTATGTTGAATAATCTTTGTTTTCAGATCATTTGAAAGTTGTTTTGAGGAGCCGATGATGCCACTCTTCATAGGAGATTCAAATAGGAGAACAACTTGCAAGTGTCCACCTTAAATACCTTTTCTCATGATTGGATACACCTGCCTATGAAGTTCAAAGCTCAATGAGGTTACAAAACCAATTTAGTGCTTTAGTAAGTCAGTAAAAAGTAGTTAGGAGTGTTCAAATCAAGAAATTGACAAGGGTGCCCATACTTTTGCACCAGTCAAATTTTGTTTAAATGCGGATTGCACATTTTCTGTTAGTACAATAAACCTCATTTCAATCAAGAAATATTACTGAGTCCATCAGTTATTAGATATATGAAACTGAAATAGCTGTTGCAAAAACCCAAATTGTTATAAAGAAAAAAGGTTAAAATTAATAGGGGTGCCCAAACCTTTCCATATGACTGTATATATGATCCCCATCCTGGTATATATGGTTCTTGTCCTAGTATATATGTCCCCATTCTTGTATAAATAGCCCTTATCTTGGGCCCATTCTGGTATATATTTCCCCATCACGCTGCACACATAAGAAAAGAAATGATTACACTCCCCATCCCTCCGCTCTCCCGGTGCACGGTGTTCTCTTCTGATGCTGGCAAGTGACTTCACCATATAAGCGGAGAAGCGCATGACATTACTGCCATGTGCCCCCAGTTACACGCAGATGTAAGTGTTAGAGAATACTCAGCCATAGGCTAGGTTCACACACTGCGTTTTTTTGACGCTGCATTTTTGTGCGTTTTTGCGACAAAAAACGCACCCGCGGCAAAAAAACGCACGCGTTTTGCCGCGATTTGGTGCGTTTTTTTGCTGCGTTTTTGCTCACTGCGTCTTTATGCGTTTTTTATCAGTGAACAAAAAAAAAAAGGTCTGATGTCATTTCCTTCTTCAATGTGTTCTTCATTCTCCACTAGTGTATGCAGAAGAGCAGACAGCTGCAGAACTACAAGGCTCAGCATAGCCCATCCAATAGTGTATGCAGGAGAGCAGACAGCAGCTGCAGAACTATAAGGCTCAGCATGCTCCATCCAGGACTGTATGCTTGAGGGAGAGTCAGGGGGAGCAGACCTACAAGGCTCAGCATCCTCCATCCAATAGTGTATGCAGGAGAGCAGACAGCAGCTGTCGAACTACAAGGCTCAGCATCCTCCTTCCAGGACTGTATGCAGGATTTCTTTGCCCCCCCCAAACAAAAAAAATGACGTGGGCTTTGCCATATTTTTGTATGCTAGCCGGGTACAGCAGGCAGGTACGGGCTGCCCCCAACCCCCAGCTGCCTATTTGTACCCGGCTGGGAATCAAAAATATAGGAAAGCCCTTTTTTTTTAATTATGTCATGAATTTCATGAAATAATTAAAAAAAAAAAAATGACGTGAGCTTCGCCCAATTTTTGAGTCCAGCCGGGTACAACTAGGCAGCTGGGGATTGGAATCCACAGTGCAGGGTGCCCATGCTTTCTGGGCACCCCCGCTGTGAATTGCAGTCCCGCAGCCACCCCAGAAAATGGCGCATAGAAGCGCCATCTTCTGGCGCTGTATCCAACTCTTCCAGCTGCCCTGATGCCGGGTGGCTTGCTGGGTAATAATGGGGTTAGGGCTAGCTGTATAGCTGGCCCTAAGCCCGAAATTCATGGTGTCACGCCAATATTAGACATGGCCACCATGAATTTCTAGTAAAGATAAAAAAAAAACACAACACACAGAAAAATATTTTTATTAGAAATAATACACAACACAATTAGTGACTCCATCTTTATTGAAATAAAGCACCCCCTCTGCAGTAATCCTGGGTCAAGGGTCCCGCGCCGTCCAATCCGGATCCAATATCATCTGATCGGTTTGCTGGAAGGCAAAGCGATCAGATGATGTGTCAGGTTCAACGCCCTGAATCACATCACACATCAGCTGATTGTATAAAAGCCGTTTATACAATCAGCAGATGCATCGGTGCAAAAGAAAAAAAAAAAAAGAAAAATACTCACTTATGTGCTGATTACCGGCAGCTCCTGCAGCGCAGCCTGATCCCGTCCGATCGCTGCAGCAGCTGCCGGTAATCAGGGATGAAGTCTCCTGACGCATCCGCTGATAACCGGCCGGGCGCTGGCGTCAGCCCGAGACTTAGGATCAGCTGACGCATCAGGTGACTGCATCAGGTGATCAGCGCCAGGTCCTGCATCCTGCAGGCATACGTACCCGGGGAGACTGCACACACCCGGAGCGGCGGTACCGGGAGGAGATGGGAGCGGGCATGGCACCGGGAGTCTGCAGACAGGTGAGTATAGCTTTTTTTTTTTTTTTTTACTGTTCACTTTTGATTTTGTAGCCGCTTCCACCTCCCGCCCGAACATGGCGCCGCACGGCAGCATACATGCACAGGACGGGAGGTGGAAGCGGCGGTGACGGTACCGGGAGGATTCACGCTTCTGTGTTTACTGACAGAAGGAATCCTCTTCCTGTACATGTCACTTTACTACCCACCTCCTGCGTTTATAGCTGCGTTTTTGGTCTTAGAAACGCACTAAAACGCACCTATTTGCGTTTCTCATTGCGTCTTTCAACATCCCATTGCACTCAATGGATGAAAAGCGCAGTGAAAAACGCGGGAATAATTGACATGCTGCGTTTTTGTGGCACCAGAAAAACGCAGCTGAAAAAAAACGCTGTGTGCAGACAGCAAAAATGAAAACTCATAGACTTTGCTGGGGAAGCAAAGTCATGCAATTTTCTGAGCAAAAACGCACCCGAAAACTGCGCAAAAATGCCGCGAAAAACGCACTGTGTGAACTTACTCATAATGTGCTGAGCAGGCATGTTGTATCTAACAGCCATCTTGGGAAGACTTGAGCAAACTAACTTTGCAGCTAATGAGCTGCACTGGCTAGAGTTCTCCCCCCAGAGAGGAGATAGAGATGACATCAGTGTAATTAGCAAGTATAAGAAAAGGTCCAAAAAAGGTTAAATTGAATAGAAGAATACAATTGCGTCAGTTGATAGATGGTGATGTGTCGTCATGAATAGCAGGTGTATTGAATTGATAAAGAAACTAAGTTATCAATAGAGTTGTCAGTGTGTGAAGAGTTATGTGATTAGAGGCGCCTTCAGGGATCAGAAATGTCAGCAATGATGACACGGCTGAACTAGTGAAAAGTATCATGGAGGCCCATAGGAATTCAATAGTGTTTACCGCAATGCTCGTAAATAATGTCATGATGTATCATTATATTCTTTGTTCTCCAACGTATACGCCTTTCTCTGCAGTATGAGCTTTCCTTTGTGTAACATGTATAAAAGCCCCACACGCCTTTCGGGGGACACTTCTTCATCTGTTGCTAATTCTGCTGTTCTGCAAGACACCTGCGTGTGTCATCCTGCCGCATAACCTGTCTTATCTGCTCTGTTGCTATCTCGGAATAAACTTCAGTCTTTGCTTGGAACGGATTGTCTACAACGTCTTCTTAGCTCTCAAGGTCTACGGACATTTTCTTTCAGTAAGCTGCCAGAATATATACTCCCCACAGCTGGGATTATGGGTTTGGGGAGCAGTGAATATTCAATGTCTAATAGTAGACACACGTGATCGCCCAGTCATAGGAGTAAGCGGGCGGCTTAGTAATCGTGTGTACCCGCTATTAAAGAGAATGAATATTCGCTGCTCCCCATGCTAATAATACCAACTACTTCTTGGTTTGGGCTGGCTTCATTGCCTAGAGGTGGGCGGGATTATGGCGTGGTGAGCAGTGAATATTTTTAGCTGGCACACTGTTAGCCTTTTTGAGAGCCTTTAGGAACATTTGTGAAAGGTTTTGATACTGGATTATATTTAGATAATTCACTATTCTCAGGTTGCCCACTGCTTTATTTACTAAAAAGCGCAGCCCCAGATTGAAGATTGGAACTCTGAAGTATATCACATTGTATATAATTGCATTTCAAAGCTTGTTGTTTTGTTAATAAATGCTTGTAAATATATATTCTTCATGCCTGTCTTTCTCTATTGTCTAGATGTGATGATTTTGCCTCAGAACCTCTGGAGTTGGCGCAGAACTGTAGACATTTCACACCAAAATAGTGAGGGGAGAATTGAATCACACTGCATCCTGGATATGTGGAAGTTGTTAAGACGCTCTGGTCCCAAATTATCAAAGCTTTCATGCCAAAAAAAACACAAAAATTTGGAAAGTTGTGCCAAGATTTGGCATTTTCACTCTAAAATTTGCAGAGCTTAGGTGGGACGGGGGCGTGACAGCACAGCTCCTTTAATTCATGATGAGCTGTGGTGTTCCCTATGCCAGAAATCTCACTCCAGTGTCTGATGGGAGTAATATTTCTAGCATGGCACAAGGAGGCACATGCCACTCGTCACACGCTCCAGATTCATGAGGAGGCATTTACCTCTTCATGAATCAGGAGTGGTCCCCGCATAAATTGGGCTTTTTATGTTATAAAACTGATTCCTTTACAAAGGATAATTGTTGTAATAAAAAAAACTAAAGGATTTTATCTGTCTGATATCCAAGAGATTTTTTTTTTTTGTGGGGCTACCCACAAATAGAGATGAGTGGACCCATTGAAGTTCAGGTTCAGCTTTTTCAGTCGGACGTTAGATAAAGTTCAGTTCGGGAACCGGACATGTCTTGAACCCCGTTGGAAGTCACTGATTGGGCAGTTCGGGTCTCCGCCCACATGCATCCAGCCATAAACAGAGTATTTATTACCAGGGGAAGGAGGGCGGAGTTTTTTCCATTGCACACAATACATCCTATAACGATGTTTTTACCTCCCCGTGAAAGCCATTCAAACACTGCAAGTGGCTCACACTGGGCCGAGCACTGAGTGTACCCGAGCACACCGATGCTAGATCGAGTGGTTAGGATACATAAATCACTCAAACTCCGAACTCTAACATGGATTTTTTTTTATAAAGTCTGTATTTGGTACAAACACTGAACTTTACTATTTAGGTTCACTCATCTCTGTCCACAAACCTTTATTACAGTTTAGATTATGGGTGTAGAAGAGACCAGAACTAACGGGACTATCTCTCGGTGGAGAGTAAGTAACATTTATGATACCTATGCTGGGGTTTTGTGAATTTAATAGGATTCGGTCACTAAGTGTTTACCTCTTAATTAACCCCATTACGACCGCGTTACGTTTTAAAACGGCACTAAAAAAGGGTACTTATTCCTTTCTGCCGTTTTAAAACGGCGGTCGGAAAAAAGGGTCTAGCGCCCCCCAGAGTCAGAAAATTTTCGGGGTCTCAGCTGCCGGGGGTAGCTGAGACCCTGGAGATCATGATTCGGGCCGGTTTTTCCGGTCCCCAGTCACGTGATGACCGGTATACACCGTATACCGATCATCAAGTTATAGTAAATGACCGCTCCGGTAAAAAATGATTTATCTCCCATCTGGCATGATCAAACATGTCAGATGGGAGATAAATCTCTTTCTCGGTTCCCTCCGGTCCCCTCGGTATCCCCAAAGTGCCCCCCCCGACCCCCAACCCCCTCCCGAAAATCCAAGATGGCCGCGCGCATCGGAGAGCACAGCAGCGCGCCGGCCGCATTTACAGTGTTCCTATGGTTTCTGTCGTATGTGCCATAACACATGCGACAGAAACCTGCTCCCTAGGCCCTGCCGGGTCCCCCCCTACCCCCCCCCCCGGTGTTCCCCGGTGTCATACATACCGGAGCGCTGATCCCCGCGGCCCCCTCCTCCGGCTCCTTCACAGCAGATGCCGGTCACATGTGCCGAGCAGCCGACAGCTTCCTGTGTTCAGGACGCTGGCTGCTGCTGCTGCTCGGCACTGTGCAGCTGTGACCCAGGGAGGGTGGATGCAGATTCTTTGCACCCACTCTCCTCAAATGGAGGGTCTGCCCTCCTAGAAAATGGGGGATACGTTCCCTGAACGTGTCCCCCATATTCTAGAAGGTCCAGAGTCGACGTGGGACGTCCAAATGGATTATAGTGGATTTTTTTTTTCTTTTCAATAAATTGGTCAATCAGGGAATGTTTTGGGGAGTGTTTTTTCAAATAAATTTTTTTTTGTTGTCAATTTTTTTTCTTATTACTGTCAATTAGTTATGTCGGGTATCTGATAGACGCCGTGACATAACTAATTGCTGGGCTTGATGCCAGGTGACATTACACACCTGGTATCAACCCCATTCATTACCCCGTTAGCCAACGCACCAGGGCGCGGGATGAGCTGGGGCGAAGCGCTAGAATTGGCGCATCTAATGGATGCGCCACTTCTGGGGCGGCTGCGGCCTGCTATTTTTAGGCTGGGAAGAGTCCAATAACCATGGCTCTTCCCATCCTGAAAATACCAGACCCCAGCTGTCAGCTTCACCTTGGCTGGTGATCTAATTTGGGGGGACCCCACGTTGTTTTTTTTTTTTAATTATTTATTTATAAATAATTAAAAAAAAAAAACAGCTTGGGGAGCCCTCCAAATTGATCACCAGACAAGATGAAGCTGTCAGCTGTGGTTTGCAGGCTACAGCTGTCTGCTTTACCCTAGCTGGCTATCAAAAATAGGGGGGACCCCACGTCATTTATTTTAATTCTTTTTTTTTTTTTTTGGGCTAAATACAAGGCTAGGCATCCTTTAGTGTCACATGAAAGGCACTAAAGGGCGCCAGCTTAGAATATGCAGGGGGTGGGACGTTATATATGTTTGACATCTATCCATTCATCCATTGTAGCATTTTACGCTGTGTGCCCACAATCAGGGTTTGCAACGTTTTGGGCGCAGAGTGTTTTCCCTGCGTCCATAACGCTGCGTTGTGCAGTAGAAGCACAGTGGCAGGATTTTTAGAAATCCCGTGCCCACTGTGTTTCTTTTCTCCGCAGCATAAATCGACCTGTGGCGCAGCTTCCCGAGCCTCAGCATGTCAATTTATGCTGCGGAGATGATTGTTCTTTGCAGGTAGAATAGAACTAAAGTCCACAGCAGCCTGAACCCAAATCGTGGGCATGGGCAGCTGCGTTCTCCCGTGGACAACACTCACATTTCTGCAGGAGGCTGACACTGGGTACTAGACGCCGTGTCGCTGGATCATGGCCACATAGCCTAAAGGCTACTTTACACGCTGCGATATCGGTCCCGATATCGCTAGCGTGGGTACCCGCCCCCATCTGTTGTGCGACACGGGCAAATCGCTGCCTGTGCCGCACAACATCGCGCAGACGCATCACACATACTTACCTGCCCGGCGACGTCGCTGTGACCGGCGAACCGCCTCCTTTCTAAGGGGGCGGTCCGTGTGGCGTCACAGTGACGTCACTGAGCGGCCGCCCAATAGAAGCGGAGGGGCGGAGATGAGTGGCCGGAACATCCCGCCGACCTCCTTCCTTCCTCATAGCGGCCGGGAGGCAGGTAAGGAGAGCTTCCTCGTTCCTGCGGCGTCACACATAGCGATGTGTGCTGCCGCAGGAGCGACGAACTACATCGTTACTGCTGCAGTAACGATAATCGAGAATGGACACCCATGTCACCGATGAGCGATTTTGCATGTTTTTGCAACGATGCAAAATCGCTCATCGGTGTCACGCGCAGCAACATCGCTAATGCGGCCGGATGTGCGTCACCAATTCCGTGACCCTAACGACTCCGCATTAGCGATGTCGCAGCGTGTAAAGCCCCCTTAACAGTGAGAAATTTGTTGCTACAGCAACATTTTTGTGAAGTACCTGTGGATTCAAAATGTTTACTATACTCCTGAATAAAATACTTGAGGGGTCCAGTTTCCAAAATGAGGTCACTTGTGGGGGGTTTCTGATGTATAGGTGCCCAAGGGGCCCTGCTAATGTGACATGGTGCGCGCAATTTACTTCAACTTTTCCAAAATTCAAATGGTGCTCCTTCCATTCCAAGCCCTCCCATTTATCCAAACAAAGGTTTTTGGCCACATGTGGGGTATCCCTGCGCTCACAAGAAATTAGATAACAACCTGTGGGGTACACGTTTTGTTGTTGCCTCTTGAAAAAGTGAAAAATGTGTCGCTAAATCAACATTTTTGTGAAAAAATGAAAATTTCAATATGGCAACCTAAGCTTATCAAATTCTGTGAAGTATTCGTGGATTCAAAATGCTCAATATACACCTAGATTAAAGCCTTGAGGGGTCTTATTTCCAGAATGGGGTCACTTGTGGGGGACCTCCACTGCTTAGGCACCTCAGGGGCTCTCCTAATGCAACATGGCGTCCGCTATTGATTCCAGTCAATTTTGCAGTCAAATTGCACTCCTTCTCTTCTGAGCCCTGTAGTGTGCCCAAACAGTTGATTTCCACCACGTACAAGATATCAACAAACTCAGGAGAAATTGCGCAATAAATTTCATGGTGATTTTTTTCCTGTTACCCTTGTGAAAAAAAAAGCTACCTGGTTGAAGTAACAATTTTGTGGTAAAATTTTATTTTTTTATTTTCATGGCTCAACGTTATAAACTTCTGTAAAGCACCTGGAGGTTCAGGGTACTCACCAAACATCAAGATAAATTCCTTGAGGGGCCTAGTTTCCAATATGGGGTCACTTGTGGTGTTTGTTTGCTGTTTAGGTACCTTAGGGGTCCTCCAAATGCGACATGGTGCCCGCAATCTTTTTCAGCCAAATTTCCTTTCCAAAATTCAAATATTGCTCCTTCCGTTCCAAGCCCTCCCATTTGTCCAAACAAAGGTTTCAGACCACATGTGAGGTATCACCGCGCTCATAAAAAAGTGGGTAACAAACATTGGGGTCAAATTTTTGGAATTACCTCTTGAAAAAGTGAAAAAATTGATGCTAAAGCAACATTTTTGAGAAAAAAATGAAAATCTTCAATGTGACAACGTAACGTTATCAAAATCTGTGAAGTACTTGTGGATCCAAAATGCTCACTATACCCCTAGATAGAAGCCTTAAGGGGTCTAGTTTCCAAAATGGTGTCACTTGTGAGGGGTTTCTGCTGTTTAGGTACCTTAGCGGACCTGTAAATGCAACATGGTGCCCGCAATCTATTTCAGCCAAATTTGCTTTCCAAAATTCAAATATTGCTCCTTCTGTTCCGAGCCCTCCCATTTGTCCAAACAAAGGTTTCTGACCACATGTGGGGTATTGGCGCGTTCATAAGAAAGTGGGGAACAAGTTTTGGGGTTCATTTTGTTGTGTTATTTCTTCTAAAAGTGAATAAATTTGGGGTAGAGCAACATTTTAGGTAAAATTTTATTTTTTGCTTTTTTCATTCCACTTTGCTTTAGTTCCTGTGAAGCACCTGAAGGGTTAATAAACTTCTTGGATATGGTTTTGAGTACTTTGAGGGGTGCTGTTTTGAGAATGGTGTCACTTTTAGGTATTTTCTGTCACTTAGGCCTCTCAAAGTCACTTCAAATGTGATGTGGTCCCTAAAAAAATGGTTTTGTGAATTTTGTTGAAAAAATGGGAAATTGCAGATGAACTTTGACCCCTTCTAACTTCCTAACCCCAAAACATTTTGTTTCAGAAATTGCGCTAATGTAAAGTAGACATGTGGGAAATGTTATTTATTAACTGTTTTGTGTGACATAACTCTGTGGGTTAAGGGCATAAAAATTAAAAGTTTGAAAATTGCAAAATTTTCAAAATTTTCATCAAATTTCCGATTTTTTTACAAATAAAAGCAAAAAATATCGTTCTAAATTTATAACTATCATGAAGTACAATATGTCACGAAAAAACAATGTCAGAATCACCGGGATCCGTTGAAGCGTTCCAGAGTTATGAACTCATAAAGTGACACTGGTCAGAATTGCAAAAAATGGCCTGGGCATTAAGGACAAAACTGGCTCCGTCCTTAAGGGGTTAAAAATCAGAATAATATAAAGACCGTGTCACATTAGGTACGGGGAAAGGGAAACCCTGTGTGTAACAAAGAGGGAGATGGTGACCTCTGACCAAGCCTACCGCTGGGCCCTAAGTTCCCTCACCGTCTTAGATAGGTTCCACATATATGCGCTGAGTCGGATACCTGACCCAAGACTGACCATGATCTGGGCCCTAGGTAGGGAGCGGATGGGATGAGCTCTTCGTCAACCCCACTAGGCACTAAAGGACACACTAGGATAACAAACAAGGGGAAACAATATACAAGTTATCTCTAGACGACTCAGTAAGAAGTTCGGTAAAGAGCAACAATGATCCTACTGGTGTGTGCAAGCCGCCTGCTTGCATCCAGAGCTTGTGAAAGAACTGAATATCACCTGCCCAAGTCTAGGGAAAATAAGAGTATTTAAACCCAATGGTAAATACAGATTATTAGCAGCTGAAGTAAAGAGGAGCTCCCCTGGGTCCTAAAGAAAAAAGGATGAAAAACCAGTAGAGGAGATACCATTACACTAAATACTAACAGCAGAAATAATAGAAAGTGAGGGAGTATTTTGCGCAGCCAAATGCTGTGACCTTCTATTGTCGGACACCGCAGGACTGTCTGATACCCGTGATGGACAGTGACCCTGATTCCAATGATGTGCATTTACTGGGCTGCTTGCTGTAGTTTTGATAAAATTACTGTATTCTCATTAGGGGATTATCACTACAGAGCTAGTAAAACTGCTGCCATGTACCGACCATCTCCATTAGCTGGATATAACCCCGCCCTCACCTGATTGGCAGCTTTCTGTCTATGCTCATTATACACAACTGCCAATCAGTGATGTGGGTGGGTTTATACACAGTGGAGCATTTCGAGAACTGGTAGATCTTAAGCAGATAAAACGGTTTATCAAAACTTCAGAAAGCAGCCAAGTAAGTGACACATCGCTGGAATCAGGGTCTTTTTTCTTATACAGGTCGATTGGACACATGTTAGAGGTAGCTTTATTCCTCTAAAGGCTACTTTACACACTGCGATATCGGTCCCGATATCGCTAGTGTGGGTACCCGCCCCCATCTGTTGCGCGACACGGGCAAATCGCTGCCCGTGCCGCACAACATCGCCCAGAGCCGTCACACATACTTACCTGTCCGGCGACGTCGCTGTGACCGACGAACCGCCTCCTTTCTAAGGGGGCGGTCCGTGCGGCGTCACAGCGACGTCACTGAAGCGTCACTGAAACGCCGCCCAATAGCAGCGGAGGGGCGGAGATGAGCGGGACGTAACATCCCGCCCACCTCCTTCTGCATAGCAGCCGGGAGGCAGGTAAGGGGAGCTTCCTCGTTCCTGCGGCGTCACACGCAGCGATGTGTGCTGCCGCAGGAACGAGGAACAACTTCGTTACTGCTGCAGTAACGATTTTTAAGAATGGACCCCCATGTCGCCGATTAGCGATTTTGCACGTTTTTGCAACGATGCAAAATCGCTTATCGGTGTCACACGCAACGACATCGCTAATGCGGCCGGATGTGCGTCACGAATTCCGTGACCCCAACGACTCCGCATTAGCGATGTCGCAGCGTGTAAAGCCCCCTTTAATCTATAAACCAAATCCCGAAACTATACGCTATTAAATTTTATATATTTAATCTGAAAAGTAGGCAGTGTTTATAAACATACTGTATATAAAAGATGTTACAAAGGGAAACAAAACAATAAAGCATATAAAATTGCATAAAATAAAAGGGAATAATGAGGGAAAATAAGTGAGCCTGGATCACACACATAGATTCAGATTTATAGAGGGGAGGACGCCAATGGAACGTGGAATAATCCTATACAGCAATGTTGAATGAGGATCATAATTGGCATTAGCATTTTATTAACACTATTTACCCCCACATACTTCCCCTCTGGTGACACATAACACGGCTGGACTTCAGATAACTACAGAATGTGTCTAAAGGCCCTGTCACACACACAGATAAATCTGCGGCAGATCTGTGGTTGCAGTGAAGTTGTGGACAATCAGTGCCAGGTTTGTGGCTGTGTACAAATGGAACAATATGTCCATGATTTCACTGCAACCACAGATCTGCCAAAGATTTATCTCTGTGTGTGACAGGGCCTTTAAGGCTGCTTTACACGTTTCAATTTAGTGTGCGATCGTATTTGAGATCACACCCGCCCCCATGTTTGTGCGGTCCGGGCATTTGTTGCCCATGTTGCACAATCCTGTAACCCCCCCGTCACACGTACTCACCTTCCAAACGACATCACAGTGGGCGGCGAACATCCATTTCCTGGAGGGGGAGGGACGTTCGGCGCCACTGCGACGTCACACAGCGGCCGGCCAATAGAAGCGGAGGGGCGGAGATGATCGGGACGTAACATCCTGCCCACCTCCTTCCTTCCGCATTGCCGCCAGGACGCAGGTAAGCTGTGTTCATCGTACCCGTGGTGTCACACGGAGCGACGTGTGCTGCCTCGGGAACAATGAACAACAGGACGTTCGATATTTAGAAAATGAGCAACGTGTCAGCGATGAACGAGAAGGTGAGTATTTCTGCTCGTTCATAGCTGTCACACTCTACGATATAACCAACGATGCCGGATCTGCGTCACTTACGACATGACCCCGCCGACATCTCGTTAGATATATCGTAGCGTGTAAAGCCCGCTTTAGTCTTAGAAAATTATGAGATTCACAACTTTTACAATATCCTTGCCCCTGGATGTCCCAGGCAGAAGATATTACTGTCATCTTTCCTCTCATGATTTTATCTGTTCATAGGAAACATTGCATAGATATTTTCATCTCTTGCCAATATCCATTTGGTGAGACCCTGGCCATCACCCAATGATGCAGAACAAGCTTTGCATTCTCCGTTTTATCACAAATTCGAAAATATCACTTTTCTATTATATCAATGCAGTTCATAAAACCTCAATTCATATTTTCTATAACGGGAAACAAAGGATTTGAATTTATCTGCTATTTTTCTGTTTAACTGGTGCTCTTATCTCTACCGGTCATAAATCTGTCCTTTTCTGCATTCTTGTGCATTCAAGTTGAGATTGGCTTCACATCTGCTAGAGCATTCTCTTTAGTTTCTTGTTTCCAAAGGGAGGGTCAGCTTCATAGCTGACCCCCTTTATAGGAGTCTTTATGGATTTTATAATTTCTATATGACACAGGACTACATATTAATACATCTTTTTCCAAAATTGAGCTTTTAACCTTTTGAAAGCCATGGTCCTTTTCTGGACACTTTCCTGTACTTGGTGCTTGAAGAGTTCAATAAAATCAGAAATATTATTGTCATGATTCTCATATGACTTTGCTTGTGGAGAGCCATTGTAGGTGTTTGGTTCCTGCTGTCTGCATTCTCCAGGGTTAGGTCCAATGGGAGGACCCTATTCTGTCGTGCCTCGTTCCAGGGGTCACGCAGCCTTATCTTGGAACTGTTTTCCTTGGTACGCCACGAGTGAATAGTTCCTGCTCTGCAGTGTGTGCTTCTGGTTCTTGTGAGTCTGTTCTGATGCTGCTCGCTACCTAGTACTCGTTTCACTGACCTCCGTCCTTCCTGTCTTGTCTTACCTCTCTGTCTCCCCAACTCGTTCTCTGCTTTGTTATCCTGTCTCCACTCCCTCTATACTTACTTGTCCTCTCGGCTTACTACTCCGGCTTGCTATCTGACAAAGGCTCTGCTCTCCTCCGGCTCCTGACGATACCACCTGGCTTTCTGACCCTCAGCTCTCGCTTGAACTCCAACTCCACTTATCCCTCTGTACTATGTGACTTACCGATACTGACTTACGGCTTGATCGACCATTCTATTCCATCCTTCTGCAGATGCTAGTGACCTCTAGTAGAAAATAAATTGATCCTGCACCACCAGGGTTTACCTTCACAGTTTAGTGGCTGAAGGAAAGCTGCTCCAGTCCTTATAACAAAACAAGCCAGGAGGAGCACACTCAGATGAGAAATAAAATGTCCGAAGCATTATTCACAGAAGCAGAAAAAGTGGCTCCACTCCAAGGTTCATAAAAATGGATTTATTAATACAAAAAGATGTACATAAAAAAAGCAGTGGCGGAGCTGGGTGCAAGCTCCTCCTGGGAGTAGGTAGCATCTTGGCCTCTATAACCATATTGGCTTTGAGTAGTTTGTGGCTTTCTGGATCTCGCTATGTTTGGGGCCTACCTTGATTTAGGATAAATGGCAGCCTGGATTTTCCTTTCCACAGAGCGTTTCCTTCTCATTACCAGACACCGTCACTAGCGGATAGAAGTGACTGGAAGTAGCCCCACCACCTCCAGCGTTCATACACCTCTCCCACCAATACTTAGTCTTCACCTCCTGGATCCTCAGACACAGACAGCTTTCTCTATTTTTCCTGTCAGAAAAGGACCTGGAAATTTCCTCACTGCTGCATCACTTCCTTTTACCATGTAAGGCAAAGGTAGTTTTGAGAATGGCCAGCAGAGGTCAGTGTAGATGCTACAACTCTCAGAGCAAGGCTTCAGAAGGCACAGATAATGCGCAACATTATAGAGAAACACACGGCCCATCAGGGGATATTCTAGTAGTGTCTACTCTGGGTCACTGCACACTCACAGCCCCACTCACCACACATCATAAACACGCAGCTCCACTCAGTACACATTGTACACACACAGCTCTGCTCCTTACACATCATACACACATGGCTCCACATCGTACACACACAGCCCAACTTAATACACGTCTTACACATCCGGCTCTGTTCTATACACCTCTAACACACATGGCTTTTCTCCATACACACATGGCTCCACTCCGTACACCTCGTACACGCACGGCTCCGCTCAGTACACCTCGTACACGCACGGCTCCGCTCAGTACACCTCGTAAACGCACGGCTCCGTCCCGTACACCTCGTACACGCACGGCTCCGTCCCGTACACCTCGTACACGCACGGCTCCGTCCCGTACACCTCGTACACGCACGGCTCCGTCCCGTACACCTCGTACACGCACGGCTCCGTCCCGTACACCTCGTACACGCACGGCTCCGTCCCGTACACCTCGTACACGCACGGCTCCGTCCCGTACACCTCGTACACGCACGGCTCCGTCCCGTACACCTCGTACACGCACGGCTCCGTCCCGTACACCTCGTACACACCCGGCTCCGCTCCGTACACCTCGTACACACCCGGCTCCGCTCCGTACATCTCGTACACACACGGCTCCGTCCCGTACATCTCGTACACACACGGCTCCGTCCCGTACACCTCGTACACACACGGCTCCGCTCCGTACACCTCGTACACACACGGCTCCGCTCCGTACACCTCGTACACATGTCGCGGGCGGAGGAGGGGACGCTGTGCTCACCCACTGCTCGGGTCCGGCTGCTCTGCTGCTCGGTGGTGGCTCGAGCGGTGGGCCGGATCCCGGGGACTCGAGCGGTGTTCCTCGCCCGTGAGTGAAAAGGGGGTGGTTTGGTTTAGGGATATTGTCCGTGACGCCACCCACGGTTGTGGTGAGGTTGTGACACCACCGCTGCTCTGGACGGGGATCCCGGGAGTGATGGCAGGGAGCAGCTTGGATATTGGTTTTCCCCTCCGTGGGTAGGGGGGGTTGGTTGTCTCGGGGCCCGGTGAGGGGTAGGATGGCAGGCGGGTTACGGGGCCTGGTGAGGTGCAGGGTCGCGGGGGCAGCGCTGTGCCGCACGGCACGGTGGTACTCACTCAGCCAATGATGAATGCAAAGTCTCGGTAAAGCAAACGGCTGGATGGACGGGTCCCACAGACGGCTGCGGTGTTTTTCCCCTTACACAGTTTGGTAGTGTAAGTCCTTTCCTGCCCCTTCGTGTACGCTCCTCCTGCGCTCCGGTTTCCAGCTGGCTCCCCGGTTCGGTACCGGTGGGCTACCGCCCAGCCCCGGCTACCTACGGTTCCACCAAGACTGTCTTCCCGGCTCCCACAGACGGCCACTACCGTCTGCCTGACTGCTGCACGAGGGCCCTAGGCTCCAACCTAGGCCCCAGTCTGCGTCTGCCTCTCTGCAGACCTCCTCTCTCTTCCTCTGCCTGAACTTGTCTCCAATTGTTTCCTGTCTCAGGCCAGCTAAACTCCTCGGTGGGTGTGCCCATCTGCCTGACTCCGCCCACCTGGTGTGTCTGTCTGAACCCGAGGAAGAAACCAGGTCTCACTGGGGATGTCTGCTGTGAACTGCTGGGGGTGGGGGTGTGTGGTGTTACCTGTGGCCCCTGGCTTGTGCAGGGCGCCACACACACACGTACATATAATCTTGCAACAGAGTATTATAAAATAGGCTGGGGAGTTCAGTATAAACTGCAGGTGATATTATCATTCCCTACACCCCAGCAGCAATACATTGGTGAAGTGTGGATAGCTGGGTATGGGGGGAGAGGACAACCATTAAATCGCCTCTTTGTTAAATTGATCCTAATAGAGAGTGACTGGAACCTGCTGAATCCGGAGCATATACTATACCTATTAGGAAAACATCATAAGGCATGGAATGAGACTGCCAAGGATATGTAGTACCAGGGAGTGACTGGAACTGTGCTGAATCCGGGGCATATACTATACCTATTAGCATACCTCCCAACTTTTAAAGAAGGAAAAGAGGGACAAAGTTTGCGGCGCGCGTAGCGCGCCGCGGCAAATTTTTAGGCCACGCCCCCTAACCACACCCATTTCACAGTCACGCCCATATCCACTCCCCATCCACACCCATTCAGCACGGACACGCAGGCAGCCGGCGGGCCTCCAGCACGGACACGCAGGCAGCCGGCGGGCCTCCAGCACGGACACGCAGGCAGCCGGCGGGCCTCCAGCACGGACACGCAGGCAGCCGGCGGGCCTCCAGCACGGACACGCAGGCAGCCGGCGGGCCTCCAGCACGGACACGCAGGCAGCCGGCGGGCCTCCAGCACGGACACGCAGGCAGCCACAGTGAGGCGGCCGGTCGCCCGCACAATGAGGCGGCGGGCCGCCCTCACAGACAGGCCGCCGGCCGCCCGCACAGACAGGCCGCCGGCCGCCCGCACAGACAGGCCGCCGGCCGCCCGCACAGACAGGCCGCCGGCCGCCCGCACAGACAGGCCGCCGGCCGACCGCACAGACAGGCCGCCGGCCGACCGCACAGACAGGCCGCCGGCCGACCGCACAGACAGGCCGCCGGCCGACCGCACAGACAGGCCGCCGGCCGACCGCACAGACAGGCCGCCGGCCGACCGCACAGACAGGCTCCGGCCGGGGGTGAGGGGGGGGGGGGAGGGAGGGAAATCAGCGCTGGGGAGATTTTACTGTACCAGCAGCAGCACAGGCAGCGCTCCTCTCTGTTATGCCACGTCTACTGGGATGGTAGGAGGGAAAAGCAGGGAGGCAGAGAGAGTGGGTGGGCGGAGCCCGGGAGCCGGCCGTCCCGCCCGTGGCAACGGGACAAACAACATAAGCGTGAAAGTCCCGCTGTATCCGGGACGGTTGGGAGGTATGTGTGAGCTTCAAGGGAAATAAAAAGGGATTGTAGGTCAACGTCTCTGGGTGCAATAGTGTGCAGCACTACTTGAAATGCTCTGCCTATTGGTAGGGGAGAGAGGGTGCGATGCTCTGCCTGGGGGAATGGGGAGGGGGAGAGAGAGGGTGCGATGCTCTGCATGGGGGAATGGGGAGGGGGAGAGAGAGGGTGCGATGCTCTGCCTGGGGGAATGGGGAGGGGGAGAGAGAGGGTGCGATGCTCTGCCTGGGGGAATGGGGAGGGGGAGAGAGAGGGTGCGATGCTCTGCATGGGGGAATGGGGAGGGGGAGAGAGAGGGTGCGATGCTCTGCCTGGGGGAATGGGGAGGGGGAGAGAGAGGGTGCGATGCTCTGCCTGGGGGAAGGGGGGAGAGAGAGAGGGTGCGATGCTCTGCCTGGGGGAAGGGGGGAGAGAGAGAGGGTGTGATGCTCTGCCTGGGGGAATGGGGAGGGGGAGAGAGAGGGTGCGATGCTCTGCATGGGGGAATGGGGAGGGGGAGAGAGAGGGTGCGATGCTCTGCCTGGGGGAAGGGGGGAGAGAGAGAGGGTGCGATGCTCTGCCTGGGGGAATGGGGAGGGGGAGAGAGAGGGTGCGATGCTCTGCCTGGGGGAATGGGGAGGGGGAGAGAGAGGGTGCGATGCTCTGCCTGGGGGAATGGGGAGGGGGAGAGAGAGGGTGCGATGCTCTGCCTGGGGGAATGGGGAGGGGGAGAGAGAGGGTGCGATGCTCTGCCTGGGGGAATGGGGAGGGGCCGGGGGAGAGAGAGGGTGCGATGCTCTGCCTGTGGGAATGGGGAGGGGGAGAGAGAGGGTGAGATGCTCTGCCTGGGGGAACAGGCGGCCGGCCGCCGGAACAGAGAGGCGGCCGGCCGCACGCACAGAGAAGCGGCCGGCCGCCCGCACAGAGAAGCGGCCGGCAGCCCGCACAATGAGGCGGCGGGCCGCCCTCACAGACAGGCGGCCGGCCGACCGCACACGGCACAGACAGGCTCCGGCCGGGGGTGAGGGGGGGGGGGGGGAGGGTTGGGAAATCAGCGCCGGGGAGGAGATGTTACTGTACCAGCAGCAGCGCTCCTCTCTGACTGTGTTATGCCACGTCTTACTGGGAGGTAGGAGGGAAAAGCAGGGAGGCGGAGAGAGAGTGGGTGGGCGGAGCCCGGGAGCCGGCCGTCCCGCCCGTGGCAACGGGACAAACAACGTAAAGCGTGAATGTCCCGCTGTATCCGGGACGGTTGGGAGGTATGCTATTAGGCAAACATCATAAGGCATGGAATGAGACTGCCAAGGATATGTATGTACCAGGGAGTGAAAGTAAACACCAGTGGGCCTACAATAATATCCTTATTCATTACATTAATGAGAGGCAATTGGGACTTTTGGCTCCCTGTGAATATAGGATCTAATAAGCAGTGGAGAAAGATATAATGTATGAGCCTATCAATAGGTGCAATAGGAAAGAAGGATTAATCTAGCTTGGATTTGGGGCCACATATAATTAACCCTATCAATAGGAGCAGGGCCGGCGTCACCACCCGGCATACCCGGGCAAACGCCGGGGCCCTAGACAGCCGGGGGGGCCCATTCGCGAGTTCTGGGAACCACAGTCCTCTGCAGGAAACTGCAGGTGCTGTCCCTTTAAGGCACGCTGTCCACAGCGTTCCCTGTAAACTCCTTTTCTGAAATTCATCTGTGGACGGAGCTATCACACAGCGTCCTGCTCTAGTCACTGTCCCACAGATGAAGACAAGGAACAGTGCCAGCCAGCGACCCCCAGCACAACACTGCCCTCCAGCGCTGTGTGGGCCCCCTCTCCACAGTGATTTGAGTGGTATGTTCTTCAACCCTCCCCGCCCCCCGATTTATGGGCCCCAGTGAGCTGCATGGGCTTTTTTCCCCCTGAGATGCATGTCCTGGCCCCCAACTATGTGCTGTCCCCCAGAGCCGCGTGTGTGGGGCCCCCCAGAGCCGCGTGTGTGGGGCCCCCCAGAGCCGCGTTTGCACATGTCTCAGATCATGTCCCATCATAATCTAAAACCCCTTGCATTAAAAGGAGATAACTACAACAGTAAGTGGGTGTCTGGGTGAAGCAGAGCAGAGTGGGTGTCTGGGTGAAGCAGAGCAGAGTGGGTGTCTGGGTGAAGCAGAGCAGAGTGGGTGTCTGGGTGAAGCAGAGCAGAGTGGGTGTACGGGTGAAGCAGAGCAGAGTGGGTGTACGGGTGAAGCAGAGCAGAGTGGGTGTACGGGTGAAGCAGAGCAGAGTGGGTGTACGGGTGAAGCAGAGCAGAGTGGGTGTACGGGTGAAGCACAGCCGAGTGGGTGTACGGGTGAAGCACAGCCGAGTGGGTGTACGGGTGAAGCAGAGCCGAGTGGGTGTACGGGTGAAGCAGAGCCGAGTGGGTGTCTCGGTGAAGCAGAGCCGAGTGGGTGTCTCGGTGAAGCAGAGCCGAGTGGGTGTCTGGGTGGAGCAGAGCCGAGTGGGTGTACGGGTGAAGCAGAGCAGAGTGGGTGTACGGGTGAAGCAGAGCAGAGTGGGTGTACGGGTGAAGCACAGCCGAGTGGGTGTACGGGTGAAGCACAGCCGAGTGGGTGTACGGGTGAAGCAGAGCCGAGTGGGTGTACGGGTGAAGCAGAGCCGAGTGGGTGTCTCGGTGAAGCAGAGCCGAGTGTGTGTCTGGGTGGAGCAGAGCCGAGTGTGTGTCTGGGTGGAGCAGAGCCGAGTGTGTGTCTGGGTGGAGCAGAGCCGAGTGTGTGTCTGGGTGCAGGAGAGCCGAGTGTGTGTCTGGGTGCAGGAGAGCCGAGTGTGTGTCTGGGTGAAGGAGAGCAGAGTGGGTGTACGGATGAAGCAGAGCCGAGTGGATGTCTGGGTGAAGCAGAGCCGAGTGTGTGTCTGGGTGAAGCAGAGCCGAGTGTGTGTCTGGGTGAAGCAGAGCCGAGTGGGTGTCCGGGTGAAGCAGAGCCGAATGTGTGTCTGCAGCAGAGCTGTGTGTATATATACACTCTTTGGGCAGCAGAGTGTGTATTTACTCTGGGCAGCAGAGCTTTATGACTATGTGCTGTTTGGGCAGCGTAGCAGAGATGTGTGCAGCAAAGCTGTGTGTTTATATAGTCTTCGGTCAGCAGTGATGTGTATATATGCAGCAGAGCTGTGTGTGTGTTTGTGTCTGTACATATGCAGCAGAGATGTGTGCAACAGTGCTATCAAGGGGTGTGTGTAGCTGTAATACGACTGTATGTACTGAGGATTTCGATTGCGTTAGGGCAATGACAACAAGAGACGAGTTCTTGGTGCAAAAGACGTTTTACAATATGTAACCGCAAAATGTGCACAGAACAGAAAATACACAATAATAAGTAACCGCAATATGTAAACAGAACAAAGATATACACAGTAATATGTAACTGCAAAATGTAAACAGAACAAAGATATACACAGTAATATGTAACTGCAAAATGCACACAGAACAGTATATACACAGTGGAACATAAACACAGTAAATACCTGCTGGGTTCAGAGCAAAAGGGAATTCCCGGGGCTGCACACCGGACTCCCCCAGGGAGACCACCAGGAGCGAACCCCTATACAGGGGCTGTCCGGCAATCACCCCAGAAGGCCTAAATGCACAGCAGCCGGGACACAAAGGGCAGCAGATATAGTCCAGAAAATGTCCGTACGTGATGAGTCCTAGGGTGGATATGAACGGAAGGGACCAGGCAGAAATGCCGTCCAGAGACCGCAGACAGAGTCCGAGCACAGTTGGATGAGAGGTGAAGTCCAGAGCTGGTGTCAGGTGTTTCCACTGAATCCAAACAGCAATCAGGAGATGAGAGCAGCAGGGCAGGAGTACACAGGAAGCAATATACTCAGGCACTGGACTAAGCTTTAGGGACGGCTTTTAAACAGATGGACAGGAAGTAGGGCAACAGAACAGAAAACTCCATGTTAACAAAGGGCAAGCTCTTTCAAAAGAAAACTGGAAAACCCGGAACTCTGACAGTACTCCCCCCCCCCCCAAGAAACGGCCTCAGGACGGATCAGGGCCCGTCTTGTCTGGGTACCGCCGATGAAACTGAGCAACCTTCCGGGGCGCTCGAATGTTACCCACAGGTTCCCAGGAATCGTCCTCGGGGGAGTACCCCTGCCAACGTACCAGATACTGGAGCCGATGCCGATGGAGCCAATAATGTCCTCAACCACGAACTGCTCCTCGCCGTCAACCATCACAGGCGGAGGAGGAGGCACGATACGACCATGAAACGTATTAGGGGAAACGGGTTTGAGTAGAGAAACATGAAAGACCGGGTGTACCTTTAAATGGTGCGGCAACCGCAGCCGACAGGCCACAGGGCTCACGATTCCGGTGATCTTAAACGGACCGATGAATTTCTGCCCCAGCTTCTGCGAAGGAACACCCAATCTCAGGTTTTTGGTGGATAACCACACCGAGTCCCCTGCCTTATACATGGGTGCCTGTTTCCGGTGAGTGTCTGCCGACTTCTTGTAACGCTCCTGAGCCAAAGCCATAGTGTCCTTTAAAACTTCCAGATTCTGTCGTAGCTCCGTCAATCTGTCCTCCACCGCTGGCACCGAAACCGCCACCGGTGACCTAGGCAAAACATTCGGATGGTAACCCAAGTTAGCGAAAAAAGGCGTTACCTTAGTGGAGCTGCTCTGAGTGTTGTTATACGAGAACTCCGCCAAAGGAAGCAGCTTCAACCAATCGTCCTGCAGATGGCTGACATAACATCGTAGGTACTGCTCCAGGGTTTGATTAGTCCGTTCGGTTTGCCCATTTGTCTGAGGATGGTATGCAGAAGACAAACAGACATTAATCTGGAGTGCCGAACAAAACCCCTTCCAGAACTTAGACGTGAACTGCACGCCCCGGTCAGAGATGATCTCATCTGGTACCCCATGTAATCGGAATATATTCTGGATAACCAAATCCACTGTCTCTGCGGCTGAGGGAAGACCGATACACGGAATAAAGTGAGCAGCTTTTGTCAACCGATCCACCACCACTAAAATGGTATTGTGACCGCCTGAGACTGGCAACTCTACAATAAAATCCATTGAGATGGATCCCCAAGGGCGAGATGGAACGGGTAACGGTTGAAGGAGTCCCGTAGGGGCCACACGAGGGACCTTGCACCGGGCACAAACCACACATGAGTGGACATAGTCTTTCACATCCTTTAAACAGGTTGGCCACCAGAAAAAACGACTCAGAAATTCCTGCGTCTTCTGTACCCCCCTATGACCTGCCAACACGGAGTCATGGACCAACTTGAGAACCCGAAGTCTTACAGCCTCCGGGACATAAATACGTCGCTCTCTCAACCACACACCATTCCGAAGGACAAGAGTCACATCATTCGGGGGGGGCAGCAAGAAATACGTCACCATCATAGGCCAGCTTGATGTCCTTCCACAAGTCCTGGTCCTGGATTACTCCAACGAAATTGGCATCTGATAACACGGTCTGAGACGGGGTTCCAGGCACGGAGTCCATGGCGTGGATTCGGGACAAGGCATCGGCTTTCCCATTATGTGAACCTGGACGGTATGTAACGATAAAATTGAACTGGTTAAGGAATAAGCTCCAACGGGCTTGCCGTGGAGACAGGCACCTGGCAGACTTAAGAAATTCCAGGTTACGATGATCTGTGAGTACTATCACTTGCTGCGCAGCTCCCTGTAAGTGGTGTCTCCATTCCTTAAAAGCTGAAATAATCGCCAACAATTCCTTGTCCGCAATGTCATAGTTCTTTTCTGCAGGGGACAACCGGCGAGAAAAGAAAGCACACGGATGCAAGAGATTCTTGTCCCCAGTCCTTTGGGAAAGGATAGCCCCTAATGCATAATCGGAAGCGTCGACTTCCACAATAAAGGGGAGTGCGGGATTTGGGTGTATTAGTATTGGTGCTGAGGTAAAACAAACCTTGAGACGATTGAAAGCTTCCTGGGCCTGGGCAGACCACACAAACTTCTGTCCTTTCTTGGTTAACAGAGTGATAGGACGGACGATCTCTGAAAAGTTACGAATAAAGCGTCTGTAATAGTTAGCAAAACCGACAAAGCGCTGTACCTCCTTGATGTTCCCCGGTTCCGGCCAGTCTAGAATTGCTTGTATCTTGCCAGACTCCATGTTCAGTCCCTGAGGAGAGATGACATATCCTAAAAATTGTATTTTTGAGCAATGGAATTCGCACTTCTCCAGTTTAATATACAGGTGGTTATCCCTCAGTCGGGTAAGTACTGTCTTGACGTGCTCCTGGTGTTCCTGTAGGGAATCAGAAAAGATCAAGATATCATCCAGGTAAATCACCATGAACTGGTCCATTATATCCCTAAAAATATCGTTGACTAGGTGTTGGAAAGCCGCAGGAGCGTTACAAAGTCCAAAAGGCATCACTAGATACTCATAATGTCCATACCGACATCTGAACGCTGTTTTCCACTCGTCCCCGGGACGTATGCGGAGTAGATTATATGCCCCACGGAGATCCAATTTAGTAAATATTTTGGCCTGTTGTACTCTCTCCAATAGTTCGGGAATCAACGGTAACGGATACCGGTTCCGAATGGTTATCTTATTTAGTTCGCGGTAGTCGATACAAGGTCTCAGAGTCCCCTCTTTCTTTTTCACAAAAAAGATGGGTGCCCCTGCTGGTGAGGTAGAAGGTCGAATAAATCCCTTGGCTAGGCTTTCATCGATGTAATCTTTTAGTGCTTGTAACTCAGGTGCCGCCAACGGATAGACATGACCAAACGGGATCTCTGCCCCTGGGAGTAAGTCTATGGGACAATCATACGGTCTATGCGGGGGAAGCCGATCTGCTTTTCTTTTGTCGCATATATCAGCAAAGTCATTATAAACCGGGGGTAGAACAGGTACCTGTACAGTGCCCTCCGCACTCGGTGTTACTGGAACCGGTACAGTTGGACTAATGGTCGGACCACTCTGGAGTGGGAAGGATATTTCTTTAGTCTCCCAATCGATGACTGGATTTGTAGACCGCAGCCAAGGAATTCCTAAAATTATCGGAAAATGGGGGGAAGAAATCAACATGAGAACAAGGGTCTCCTGCTGACCTGGTTTCATCACACATTCTAGGGGTACTGTCTCCCGATCAACTGGTCCAGAAACTAATGGAGAACCGTCTACCGTCTCCATGGTAACCGGTGAGGATCTTTGTTGAGTCTGGATACCGTGTTTCCTGGCAAAAGAAGAGTCCATGAAATTTCCCCCTGCCCCAGAGTCTATCATAGCAGATGTAGGAATTAACTGTCCCTCCCACCGTATCTGAATGGGAAGCGAGCAATGGGTGTATTTCCCTTCTGAGTCCTTAGGTGAAGTTGACATCAAAGTCAAGGGAAATACCGCATCCAGGTGTCCACTTGCCTCAGATATATCGGACTCTGCGTCCGTGTTGTCACACTCTGCCATTGCTGCCAATACCTTATTTGGGCGATTTGGACGTTTTGGGCAGTCAATCAGAAAATGGTCCGATTGACCACAATAGAAACACAAACGCTCACGGAGCCGGTGTTCACGACGTTCGTTGGTCTCTCGCTTTTGTAGAGAGTCCACTTGCATAGGAACATCCTCGGCCTCCCGTGGCATCTTGTGAGCGGGTTCTCTAGAAGGGAACGCAAAGTTGGTTACCCGGTTTACCGCTGCCCATTTTTCCTGTCGGCGTTCCGTCAAGCGGGTATCGATACGCACACAGTGTTGGAGAAACAGTTCAAAATCCTGTGGAGATTCAGCACGAGTTAACTCGTCCTTGATGGTACCGGACAAACCCTTTCTGAAAACGGACAACAGTGCATTGTTTCCCCAGTCAGTGTCTACCACTAACCTTTTGAACTCAGTGGCGTATTCGACGACAGACCGCTTTCCCTGACGTAAGGAAAGCAGAGCCGATTCAGCGGTAGCACGGCGATTAGGATCATCAAACATTTGCGCCATTGCTGTTAAAAAAAGTCATCCAGGTTATTTAAACGGATATCACGATTCTCTATCATAGGATTAGCCCAAGCCAGTGCTCGTGAGGTTAACAACATGATTATACATAACACTTTTGACCGGTCAGAACGGTAATAATCAGCATGTACATCAAAAAATAGTATACATTGGTTAACAAACCCACGAAACTGACTACGATCACCACTGAAATGAAACGGGGGTAACCTAGGCATACCGGCAGCTGATACGGATGTAGCGGGGGGTGGCTTCCTGAGCCTCAACTCAGACTTGCAAATCCTGAATAGCCGGACCCAGTACTGTTACGGGGGGACCGGCAGATTAGGACCAGGGGGTATATATCCTAATCGCCAGTCGGGGCCCACCGTGCTCCAGATGACAAAGGAGCTGCTGGCACCTGAGGGTTAGGCGGAGACTATAGAGCTGGACTGCTCTGAGATAACCCAGGAACTCTGGAAACCGGTCACGTGTGTTGGGACACGTCAGACCGGACGACAACCCGATTAGCGTTTTGGTGCACCTAGCGCTACACCAACCACGTGTGCAGGAAACACGTCAGGCCGGGTGGTAACCAGGTAGCGTTGACCGGAAGACCGCCACGAAAGCGCCCTGTCGGCCACGTGTGTAGGACACGTCAGGCCGAGCGGTCCTCCAATTAGCGTTTCTGGCCACCTCTCGACTGGCCACGTGTGTGTAGGACACGTCAGGCCAGATGGGTACACCAGTAGCGTTGACCGGGAAGCCGAGGAAAATAAGGAACACCCTGTTAACTCCACAGGGGTCCTGGAGTACGCTGTCCGTGCGCGTAGGGGGCACAACCGGACAGGTGGTGCAGCAGGTGCGTTGTCCGTGTGCATAGGGGGCACAATCGGACAGGTGGCGCAGCAGGTGCGTTGTCCGTGTGCGTAGGGGGCACAATCAGACAGGTGGCGCAGCAGGTGCGTTGTCCGTGTGCGTAGGGGGCACAATCGGACAGGAAGCACAGCAGCCGCAGCCCAGTTAACGCCACTGGGCTGCTATAGCAAGACTGGAACGGCAGGAGGGAAGCACGGCGCCTGACCCTGATGTGCCGAGCCACGAATCTTGGCGTGACAGGCACCGTTCGCCTAACCCTACCTACCGCTTCCCAACATAGGCTTATGCCGCAATGAAGCTCTAACATGGAGGTGTGCTCTGACTGAGCAAAAGTGAAGACTGCGCACCTCCATGTTGTCTCCAGCCCCTTTTATAACCTGGGTCCGCCCCAAACCCAGGGTGGAACCACCAAGGTCCAATAGCAGAGTGCCATGTCATCAGTGACGTCACATGCGACCTATCCGGAACCGCCACGTCATTGATGACCTCATGGCAGCCACGCCCCAAACACTTCACCAGTCATCGTCTGACGACCAATACTGAGGTGCCAGATCATAGGGGCAAGCCTCTGCGAGCCAGTCCGGAGTTGCCACGTCATCAGGACACCTGACACCCTCTGCCCTATCAGGGCCTGCCACCTCACGGACATGCTCAGTGAGGTCCTTACCGGACCTAGCCTCTGATGCACTAAGTGCCTGAGCATGCTCAGTAGCCTGAGCCACAGGCTTAGAAAGCAGACTATCAGTTTGAGCATGCTCAGTAGCCTGAACTGAGGACTTAGTCTCAGACATAACACAAACAGGCTGAGCATTCTCACTAGGCAAAACACCGGGCTTAAACTCTGGCTGGGGTAAATCGGCGCACGCATGCGCACTAGCCGCCTCTCCACACTTAGATGTGGTGGAAGGAACAGCCAACTGGACCACCCGAGGCACGGCCAAGAACGGCAGCCGGCGCCTGGGCGCAACAGGAACCGCAGCAGGCTGCTTGCGGCTATGGCGGCGCCGGTTCGTAACAGTACCCCCCCCTCTAGCGGCCCTCCCACTCGAATGGTCTATAGTCGCCACAGATATCACTGAGCGACGGGCGGAAGATGGAGACATGCAGTGGGAGCTACAAGACTCGCTCCACCGCGTAATCACCCCAGACGACCAGTCGATATGTGGGGAATGTTGCTTCAACCAAGGAATACCCAGCAGAATATCATCTGCACCCTTAGGGAGAACCAGAAATGAAATGGTCTCTCTATGCCCAGATGACATGGCAAGGGTAATGGGCACTGTCCGCTGGTGAATTACCTTGGGCAACAAGGACCCATCCAATACACGGACTCTCACTGGCCTTGGCATTTGCACCAGTGGGATGGCATGCCGCCGGGCAAAAGAGGAGGAGATGAAACTATCCCCAGCACCTGTGTCCACACTTGCCCTTGTGGACCATGTTGACCCCTTAAAGGAAATTGACGCGGGAAACGTCACCCTAATGGATGACGCAGAGTCCAGTCTACCTTCAGCTATGGTCACCAATCGCGGACTCTTACCCTGACGCTTTGGGCAACGGTTGGCATAATGACCATACTGCCCACAAGCGAAACAGGAAATGCCCTTGCGACTCGAAGACCTAGCAACACGAACCCTAGCGATGTCCATAGGGACAGAGATGTCCTCTAAGGGAGGTGCAGTAGGAGAGACCACTACAGTGGCTGAACGACCCTCTGACCTGCGCTCCAGCTGACGTTCGGAGGTCCGCAGGTCAATGCGGGTAGCCAGAGACATGAGGCCCTCAAGGGTAGTTGGTACCTCACGCGACGCTAATGCGTCCTTCACGTGCGAGGCTAATCCCCTCCAGAACAGTGGAATGAGAGTCCTCTCTGACCACTCCAGTTCTGCAGCAAGTGTCCTGAAACTCACAGCATATTGACTTGAGGAGGTACGCCCCTGCTCCAAAGTCAGTAGCTGTAGGGCCGAGTCGTGAGTGACCTGAGGCCCCAGGAACACTTGTTGCAAGGACTCCAAAAACTCCTTAGAGTCCTGTACTACAAGGTCATTCCTCTCCCACAAAGGTGTAGCCCACTCCAGTGCTCTATCAGAGAGCAAGGAGATGATAAACCCCACCTTCGGCCTCTCTGTAGGAAACCGTGCAGCCAACAGCTCTAGATGGACTGAGCACTGGTTCACGAATCCCCTACATGCCTTGCTGTTCCCCGTAAACTTGTTGGGCAGCGAGAGGTGAGGGAGGGTTGGAGTAGGCTTGGTGACTGACACCATTGCAGCCGCTTGAGCCACCACATCATCCATATCAGCAGCAAGAGCAGACTTCTCCAGAGCCCTCACTCTGGCATCAAGCTGCAGCATGAACTGACGTAGCTGCTCTATCTCCGCCATGCCAGCCAGACCCTGGCGCAGTCTTACTGTTACGGGGGGACCGGCAGATTAGGACCAGGGGGTATATATCCTAATCGCCAGTCGGGGCCCACCGTGCTCCAGATGACAAAGGAGCTGCTGGCACCTGAGGGTTAGGCGGAGACTATAGAGCTGGACTGCTCTGAGATAACCCAGGAACTCTGGAAACCGGTCACGTGTGTTGGGACACGTCAGACCGGACGACAACCCGATTAGCGTTTTGGTGCACCTAGCGCTACACCAACCACGTGTGCAGGAAACACGTCAGGCCGGGTGGTAACCAGGTAGCGTTGACCGGAAGACCGCCACGAAAGCGCCCTGTCGGCCACGTGTGTAGGACACGTCAGGCTGAGCGGTCCTCCAATTAGCGTTTCTGGCCACCTCTCGACTGGCCACGTGTGTGTAGGACACGTCAGGCCAGATGGGTACACCAGTAGCGTTGACCGGGAAGCCGAGGAAAATAAGGAACACCCTGTTAACTCCACAGGGGTCCTGGAGTACGCTGTCCGTGCGCGTAGGGGGCACAACCGGACAGGTGGTGCAGCAGGTGCGTTGTCCGTGTGCATAGGGGGC
The DNA here is from genome assembly GCF_048569485.1 of Anomaloglossus baeobatrachus. Taxonomy (NCBI): domain Eukaryota; kingdom Metazoa; phylum Chordata; class Amphibia; order Anura; family Aromobatidae; genus Anomaloglossus; species Anomaloglossus baeobatrachus. The sequence continues at coordinate 578,844,693 of NC_134357.1, read as the reverse complement.
ACAATCGGACAGGTGGCGCAGCAGGTGCGTTGTCCGTGTGCGTAGGGGGCACAATCAGACAGGTGGCGCAGCAGGTGCGTTGTCCGTGTGCGTAGGGGGCACAATCGGACAGGAAGCACAGCAGCCGCAGCCCAGTTAACGCCACTGGGCTGCTATAGCAAGACTGGAACGGCAGGAGGGAAGCACGGCGCCTGAGCCTGATGTGCCGAGCCACGAATCTTGGCGTGACAGGCACCGTTCGCCTAACCCTACCTACCGCTTCCCAACATAGGCTTATGCCGCAATGAAGCTCTAACATGGAGGTGTGCTCTGACTGAGCAAAAGTGAAGACTGCGCACCTCCATGTTGTCTCCAGCCCCTTTTATAACCTGGGTCCGCCCCAAACCCAGGGTGGAACCACCAAGGTCCAATAGCAGAGTGCCATGTCATCAGTGACGTCACATGCGACCTATCCGGAACCGCCACGTCATTGATGACCTCATGGCAGCCACGCCCCAAACACTTCACCAGTCATCGTCTGACGACCAATACTGAGGTGCCAGATCATAGGGGCAAGCCTCTGCGAGCCAGTCCGGAGTTGCCACGTCATCAGGACACCTGACACCCTCTGCCCTATCAGGGCCTGCCACCTCACGGACATGCTCAGTGAGGTCCTTACCGGACCTAGCCTCTGATGCACTAAGTGCCTGAGCATGCTCAGTAGCCTGAGCCACAGGCTTAGAAAGCAGACTATCAGTTTGAGCATGCTCAGTAGCCTGAACTGAGGACTTAGTCTCAGACATAACACAAACAGGCTGAGCATTCTCACTAGGCAAAACACCGGGCTTAAACTCTGGCTGGGGTAAATCGGCGCACGCATGCGCACTAGCCGCCTCTCCACACTTAGATGTGGTGGAAGGAACAGCCAACTGGACCACCCGAGGCACGGCCAAGAACGGCAGCCGGCGCCTGGGCGCAACAGGAACCGCAGCAGGCTGCTTGCGGCTATGGCGGCGCCGGTTCGTAACAAGTACCTGGTGATCATGGCCCAGCTGTACCTCCACATCTCTAAGCTTAGTTTGCACCGCCTCCATCTCCTGCTGCAAGGAGTTAATCATGGAAAAAAGCTGATCTATTCGTGTCTCAGTCATTGCCCCAGCGAAATCCTTTTTATGGCCTGAGTATAATGTAATACTACTGTATGTACTGAGGAATTCGATTGCGTTAGGGCAATGACAACCAGAGACGAGTTCTTGGTGCAAAAGACGTTTTACAATATGTAACCGCAAAATGTGCACAGAACAGAAAATACACAATAATAAGTAACCGCAATATGTAAACAGAACAAAGATATACACAGTAATATGTAACTGCAAAATGTAAACAGAACAAAGATATACACAGTAATATGTAACTGCAAAATGCAAACAGAACAAAGATATACACAGTAATATGTAACTGCAAAATGTAAACAGAACAAAGATATACACAGTAATATGTAACTGCAAAATGTAAACAGAACAAAGATATACACAGTAATATGTAACTGCAAAATGCACACAGAACAAAGATATACACAGTAATATGTAACTGCAAAATGCACACAGAACAGTATATACACACAGTGGAACATAAACACAGTAAATATCTGCTGGGTTCAGAGCAAAAGGGAATTCCCGGGGCTGCACACCGGACTCCCCCAGGGAGACCACCAGGAGCGAACCCCTATACAGGGGCTGTCTGGCAATCACCCCAGAAGGCCTAAATGCACAGCAGCCGGGACACAAAGGGCAGCAGATATAGTCCAGAAAATGTCCGTACGTGATAAGAGTCCTAGGGTGGATATGAACGGAAGGGACCGGGCAGAAATGCCGTCCAGAGACCGCAGACAGAGTCCGAGCACAGTTGGATGAGAGGTGAAGTCCAGAGCTGGTGTCAGGTGTTTCCACTGAATCCAAACAGCAATCAGGCGATGAGAGCAGCAGGGCAGGAGTACACAGGAAGCAATATACTCAGGCACTGGACTAAGCTTTAGGGACGGCTTTTAAACAGATGGACAGGAAGTAGGGCAACAGAACAGAAAACTCCATGTTAACAAAGGGCAAGCTCTTTCAAAAGAGAACTGGAAAACCCGGAACTCTGACAGTAGCAGAGCTGTGTGAGTGTGTATGTATGGATTTATAGGGCATGTCAGTGTTTTACTCTCATGTCCGATTCTCCCTCCTCCCCTTCCATGGGTGTTATCCAATGGGAATGTTCCCATGATCCCACTCTTTCCCCTATAAATATTCCCCCTCTTCCTGGTTCCGGTCTCTCCTCACCTTGTGAGATCCGGACGCTGCTGTCGTTCCCGGTGAGAGATGGCTGACATGCTGGACAAGGCTGTCAGGGGCAGGATCAGGAGGGAGGGTGACGCGTGGCTTGCTGCTATTATAGGTGAGCAGCGTTCCCCTCCTCCTGAGGCTCAGACGCAAACTCCGGCCGGCAGGCGGCCTGCTTGTCTAAGCTGCCCGCCGGAGCGTCTGAGTCACACACTGCGCACGCGCGCGGGGCGGGCGCGCGCCCCACGTGCCTGCGAATCACGTGCGCGCCGTGCACGTTCCCACGCTCAGTAACGCCCACACGCCCGACCACAGTAACACGCGCGGCGGCCGCAAGCCTCTCCTGTCCTACAGGCAAAGCGGCGCCGCTTTAATTAATAAATCAAATCCCTGCGCTCTGGAGGCAAGGCTTAATCCCATCCTTGCTGCTTCAGCCCAACACTCCACCTGTAATAGCGCCCCCACACACGGCCATGGGAGGAATAATAGCTGCAGATCCTCCTCAGCAGAGGAGTTTGCTAGTAGTATGCAATTATCTACTCTTACCTCCCCTGCCACAATGCACTAATGGAGAAGCAGGCAGGGTGGGGGCAGCTGCTCCCTCAACTACAATGTTATCTCCCCAGTTGTCTCTTCAACACATAGACATGAGTGGCAACAGTGATGGCTCTGGCTCCTGCAGCAGCTGCGGTGATGGCTTTGCCGCTTGCTGCTCCTGCAGCTACTGTTGGGATGGCTTTGCATCCTGTTGCTCCGCAGGTGCTGGCATTGCCCCCAGCGGCACCAGAGGGGATAGCCTTGCCTCACGCATCACATACAGTGTCGGCCTTGCCCCCGGAGCTGCAGAACCTACCCCGGGTCCTCCCTGTCCACGATGCAGCGGGTGCTGGAAACACGTCCCATGGTAGGCGACGCCTGGGCGCGGACACCGCTCCGCTGCCTCCGACTCCTCTGACTCCTCACATTCCCGTAGCCTATATAGACGCAGGCGATCCAGTCGGGATCGCGATCGCCGCTCTGCCTATTCTGAGCGACGGTCCACATCCTCTCGCAGAAGCCGTCGGTCTCGGTCATCAGGATGGCGTTCGCCATCAACCACGGCTGATTCATCCGACGACTCCAGGACATCCAGCAGGCACTCTCGTCGCAGATCATGCCGCCAGAGAGATGCCGAACCCTATGTGGTTCAACCACATGCCGCCGGATCGGTAGCGGCTCAACATATATCGGTGAATCCCACGGATGCTCCAGCGGTCGGTGAGTACAATTATTCTGGGGCTTGGGGAGGTGCCGATACTACAGCTATGTCATTAAAAGCTCTGTTAGCCCATTTAAATACCCCAAGTAAAAAAAAAATAAAAATATTCTGGTTAACCCTTTATTACTCTGAAATCAACCTGAAAAGAGATACGAGCCCCCTCCTAGGGCTGATATACATAAGGATACATTATTTTGCGGTATCCCTCCCCCCTTAGACTCTCACCTTCACCCAGAGAATGTAAAAAAAAAAAAAAATGTGGGCAAATGATTATATAGACATTTGGTCACTTGTTTCCACTGATCAATTTACAGTAGACAAGGAGAGGGTTCTGCTGAACGGCCTTTTAAAAATAAAAAAATAAAAAAAAAAAAAACAACAAAACCCCAGGGTTGCAAAAACTATTAATAATTGTCTGCAAGTCTTTTTCGTATTAGGGTGTTCATGGGTCAGAAACATCCTGACCGTTGTCCTGAGCTTTTTATATATGTTGACTTGTTAAAGCTACGGACTCCTGGTTGCGCTTCATGATGACTCCTAAAGTCCCCTTTCATGTCGCGGCCCCTGGCAGCTCGGCCGGTTCCAGTTCAGTGGCCGTGCGTAGACCCAGCGGCACTGCCGATACTTTGGTCTCTGCAGATATAAGCTTGAATGCTCTACCTGCGGAGGCCCCCATGCAGCAGAAAAATGCTCCCGCCTTCGGCAAAATTGCCAACAAAGTCGTCAAATTCACCTGAAAATCGAGACACCAGTGAGCGTATCAGAGACGGGGCTGTGGCTCGATCGGTACCTCAATAAAGAGGCGGCAGCTCAGCTGCACTTCGGCTTCACTTTTGGATTCTTTACCCCCTTTTTAACCTTAACAGACAACTCGTTTTTGTCCGGAATCTAAAGTCGGCGACGGAACTCCATGAGGTTTTGCTTGATAAACTAAACAGCGAGTTAGATAAAGGCAGGTTTAAGGGACCCTTTAAGGTGATACCTTTTTTACAACTTTCGGGTGTCTCCGTTTGGGGTCATTCCTAAGAAGGAAACAGGAAAATTCCGTCTAATTCATCACCTGTCTCACCCGAGAGGTTCATCCGTCAACGATGGTATACTTGAATTGGACACGTCAGTCACGTAGGTCTCTTTTGACAAAGCTATGGGTTTAGTTCGGCAAGCGGGGGGGCGCTGATGGCCAAGTCAGATATTGTGTCGGCTTTTCGCCTCTTCCCGGTCCACCCTGATTGCTACCAGTTGTTGGGATGTTTTGTGTTACGGTTGCTGCGAGCACTGGAGACTATGTCCAGATTTCTTGCTACTGCACATGTGCGAGCGCTGGAGACTAAGTCCAGATTTCTTGCTACTGCACATGTGCGAGCGCTGGAGACTAAGTCCAGATTTCTTGCTACTGCACATGTGCGAGCGCTGGAGACTAAGTCCAGATTTCTTGCTACTGCACATGTGCGAGCGCCGGAGACTAAGTCCAATCTTGGAGCCATTGCACATGTGCGGGTGACATCATCGCTGACACGAGGTCACATGTCTCTGACACCTTCTATGCCGATTGGTCGCTGGTCATGTGCTTGTGACGTCTTTCTCGGTGATAGGCCAGCATGACGTCACTCCTGTCGTTCTGGAAGCGGATTGGCTCTGGTGTCCTCCATCTTGGATGAGGCACAGAGTCTATATAAGACCCTGACACACGCCGCATGGTGCTCAGTCCTCTTGGTTCATGCATATGAGTAGACGCTCTGTGCGCGTTCCTCTAGGCATTCCTCTGTCTATGCTAGGTGAGCGCTACCGGCAGGGTAGCGTTCTTATACCTTACAGCTTCGGCTGCTGTCCGTATCCTTACCTCTTAGGGGAGCGGACATAGGCAGGTGCCTGAGGCACATGGTCTGGCTGGGCCTTGTGATTGTACTCGTAGGTGGACGTTGCCGCTAGGGTAACGTTCCTTATACTGCGTCTGGCAGTTGTTCGTATCCTCGCACACTAGGGGAGCGAACAGAGGTAGGAGCTTTGTGCGGCTTACGCTGCTGTTCGTCTCTTTTGCACCACTAGAAGAGCGGACCTAGGCAGGTGCCATATCTAGTGGTTCGTGTCCTCGCACACTAGTGGAGCGAACGCAGGTAGGAGCTTTGTGCGGCTTACGCTGCTGTTCGTCTCTTTTGCACCACTAGAAGAGCGGACCTAGGTAGGTGCCATTTCGCACACATTGCCTTTGTCTCTGTGATTATTAACAGAGATCATTCCACACACCCTCCAAGTAAGGGAGGAATTGCTTTACTTTCTTATTATATCCTTCTGTGAGTTAACAGAGGTATTGCACTCTGCCATAGTCTGCAGCAAAGTCTTTGCACGGTGGACCCTGACTGTCTGATACTCCTTTCGGTTATTATCAGACAGCCCCCCGTAACATTAGGACTGAGCCAAGGGTCTGGCAGTTATGGCAGAATATCAGCAGTTACACCGTTACATACAAGTACTTGAGTCACGGCTCAAGAGTATAGAGGATAAACCTCAGACCATGGTGACATCTGCACATGATCCTCGACTTGCTCTACCAAACAGATATTCTGGCGATGCCAGATCATGTCGTGGTTTCATTAGTCAGTGTCAGATACACCTAGAGGTTAACTCTTCTCGCTTCTCTACGGAGAGGTCCAGAGTAGGCTTTATCATCTCCTTACTTCAGGACAAAGCCTTAGAATGGGCGACTCCCCTATGGGAGCGCTCTGATGTGGTTACTCTGAGACATCAAGACTTTCTTGATGCTCTTAAGGCGGTATTCATGGGTCCGCAGGTTACCCATGATGCGGCCCTGAGACTGTTAGATCTATCTCAGGGTTCGTTATCCACTAGTTCTTATGCCATTGCTTTTAGAACTCTGGTGGCAGAACTAGATTGGCCAGAGAAGGTGTTGATTCCTATCTTCTGGAGAGGGTTGGCTGGCTATGTCAAGGATGCCCTTGCTACTCGTGAAGTCCCTGCTTCTCTGGAGGACTTGATCACAGTAGCAACGAGGATCGATGTACGCCATAAGGAACGTAGACTCGAGGTCTCTTCCTCACGCCCTAAGCATCGGGCTATTCCAGTTGTTGAGGGTCCACTACCATCTTCCTCAGCATCTGAAACATCTCCCACTCCTATGGAGTTAGGTCATACGTTCTCCAGACTACGCAAGTCTGGTCCTCCTATATGTTACGTATGTCGTCAGGCTGGGCACTATGCCAACAAGTGTCCTAGTCGTCAGGGAAACTCCCTGGCCTAGTAACCATTAGAGGGGGGTTACTAGAGACGTCTTCTGCACCCTCTAAGTGTTGTATCCCAGGTCAGCTCTCGTTATCTGAGAATACATGGCCTATTATGGCTTTTGTGGATTCCGGAGCTGACGGGATTTTTGTGTCCTCAGGATTTGTAAAGGGACACAATATTCCCTCTATCATGTTAGAGGCGCCTATTCCTGTCCGTGTTGTTAATGGAACTATGTTGTCTGACTCCATTACATTGAGGACAGTTCCCTTGCGCCTTTCCCTGTCTCAGGGTCACATAGAGGAGATTTCTTTTCTTGTTTTGCCTGAGGGTATAGACGACGTCCTTCTGGGTCTTCCATGGCTTCGGACTCATGCTCCTCACATTGACTGGGAGTCTGACAGCATTATTAGTTGGGGTTCGAAATGTCAGTCCCGATGTCTTCCCTTACCACCTAAGGTCGTTGCAGTTGCATCAACTGATCTCTCTCCCATACCTACACCCTATTTGGATTTCGCTGACGTGTTCTCCAAACAGGGTGCTGAGGTTCTTCCACCCCATAGGCCGTATGACTGTGCCATAGACCTTATCCCAGGTTTGGTTCCACCTAAAGGCAGGGTTTACCCCCTGTCGATACCTGAGTCGGAGGCCATGTCGACCTATATAAGAGAGAGCTTAGAGAAGGGGTTCATTCGTAAGTCTGTCTCTCCCGCGGGAGCTGGGTTTTTCTTTGTTCGGAAGAAAGAGGGTGATTTGCGTCCCTGCATAGATTACAGGGGTCTCAACGCAATCACAATAAAGAACAAATACCCATTACCTTTAATTTCGGAGCTCTTTGACAGACTGAGAGGAGCTCAAGTTTTTACGAAGTTGGATCTGCGGGGTGCGTATAACTTGGTACGAATTCGAAAGGGTGACGAATGGAAGACCGCTTTTAACACCCGAGACGGTCACTATGAATACCTCGTCATGCCTTTTGGGTTATGTAATGCACCCGCAGTATTTCAGGACTTCGTAAATGATGTGTTCAGGGATTTACTGTTATCCTCAGTAGTGGTGTATCTGGACGACATCCTGATTTTTTTCTCCTGATCTGGAGACTCATCGTCAGGATGTCGTTCGTGTCCTTTCCCGTTTAAGGGAGCACTCATTGTTTGCTAAACTCGAGAAATGTGTATTCGAGCAGTCCTCATTGCCTTTTTTGGGTTACATTATCTCACAAGAGGGTCTGGCTATGGATCCTGCGAAGCTCTCTGCTCTCCTGCAATGGTCCGAACCTCATTCCTTGAAGGCGGTGCAACGCTTCTTAGGATTTATAAATTATTACAGGCAGTTCATACCCCATTTTTCTACTTTGGTGGCCCCTTTGGTGGCCTTGACTAAGAAAGGTGCTAATCCCAAAGCCTGGTCTACTGAGACATCTCAGGCTTTTGAGGCAGTAAAAAGACACTTTTCAACTGCTCCCGTTCTTCAAAGACCCGATGAGAGTAAGCCCTTCCTCTTAGAGGTTGATGCCTCTTCAGTGGGTGCTGGTGCGGTCTTGTATCAAAAGAACGGTGCAGGTAGAAAAAGGCCGTGTTTCTTCTTTGCTAAAACCTTTTCACCGGCAGAGAGAAACTATACCATTGGGGATAGGGAACTGCTTGCCTTGAGATTAGCCTTGGAGGAGTGGCGTCACTTGCTGGAAGGAGCGAAACATCCTTTCCAGGTCTATACAGACCATAAGAATCTGACGTACTTACAAACCGCTCAGCGTCTGAATCCTCGCCAAGCCCGCTGGTCCTTGTTTTTCTCCCGCTTTCACTTCTCCATCAACTATTTGTCTGGGAGTAAGAATAACAAGGCAGACGCCCTGTCTCGCTCTATTCTTTCTACCCAGGAAGAGATTGACGAACCTCGTCTTATCCTTCCCTCCAGGGTTTTTCATACGCTCTCCCCTGTGACGTTAGACCAAATCCCACCGGGCAAGACATTTGTTCCGCCTGATCGACAGAATGATATACTGTCATGGGCCCACACCTCAAAGGTGGGTGGGCATTTTGGTATTAGGCGGACACGAGAGTTACTGGAGAGGTGGTATTGGTGGCCACACTTAGCCAGCCACGTCAAGAGATATGTCGGTTCCTGCTACTCGTGTGCTCGCAACCGTCCATTACGGCAGAGACCGGCTGGGCTCTTGCATCCTTTACCAGTGCCAGATAGACCATGGGAGGTGGTAGGCATGGACTTTGTGGGTGATCTTCCATGTTCACAGGGACATAGATTTGTGTGGGTCATTACGGACCATTTCTCCCGGATGGTTCATCTCGTACCGTTATCGAGAATCCCATCTTCCAGGGTACTAGCCAAACTATTCCTCAAGCATGTCTTTAGGCTTCACGGGATGCCAGATCGTATCATTTGTGATAGAGGCCCGCAATTTACTTCCCGTTTCTGGCGAGATCTTTGTAGCCTTCTGCAAATTGAGTTGAATCTCTCTTCGGCATACCATCCGGAGACTAATGGTTTGGTTGAACGTACCAATCAATCTATGATTATATACCTTCGACACTTTGTTGCTGAGAACCACGATAACTGGTCCTCCCTCCTACCCTGGGCAGAATTTGCCCTTAACAATTCGCTGGCTGAGGCCACTGGGCAGACACCGTTCGTACTCAATAATGGGCAACACCCTAGGGTACCGGTACCGTTTCCCGCTGCTGCACCTCCTCCTCTTGTGGCCGACTGGGCAACTAATGCCAGAGAGGTTTGGGATCGGACTCAAGAGTCGATCCAAGCAGCTAAGGACCGTATGAAGACGGTGTCCGATCGGTTTTCCTCTCTTTTCTCCAGGGGACTTTGTGTGGCTCTCTGCAAAACACGTGAGACTTAGAGTGAGCTCTGTCAAATTTGCTCCTCGCTTCCTGGGTCCTTATGAGGTTCTTCGACAGGTAAATCCTGTAGTCTATCAATTGAAGTTACCTGTCCATCTTAGGATTCATGACAAATTCCATGTCTCACTGCTAAAGCCGGCTATTTTACCTCACGCTCGTGAAGTGCACTCTCCTGCCTCTGATTCCTCTCGCTCTAGCTATGAGGTACGAGCCATAGTTGGTTCTAAGATGGTTAGAGGGCGCAGGTTCTTCTTGATAGATTGGGAGGGCTATGGCCCGGAACATCGCTCTTGGGAGCCTGAGGAGGCTGTCCATGCTCCCGACTTAGTTGCCGATTATCTGCGTCGCCGGGAGGGGGGCCCTTGAGGGGGAGGTACTGTTACGGTTGCTGCGAGCACTGGAGACTATGTCCAGATTTCTTGCTACTGCACATGTGCGAGCGCTGGAGACTAAGTCCAGATTTCTTGCTACTGCACATGTGCGAGCGCTGGAGACTAAGTCCAGATTTCTTGCTACTGCACATGTGCGAGCGCTGGAGACTAAGTCCAGATTTCTTGCTACTGCACATGTGCGAGCGCCGGAGACTAAGTCCAATCTTGGAGCCATTGCACATGTGCGGGTGACATCATCGCTGACACGAGGTCACATGTCTCTGACACCTTCTATGCCGATTGGTCGCTGGTCATGTGCTTGTGACGTCTTTCTCGGTGATAGGCCAGCATGACGTCACTCCTGTCGTTCTGGAAGCGGATTGGCTCTGGTGTCCTCCATCTTGGATGAGGCACAGAGTCTATATAAGACCCTGACACACGCCGCATGGTGCTCAGTCCTCTTGGTTCATGCATATGAGTAGACGCTCTGTGCGCGTTCCTCTAGGCATTCCTCTGTCTATGCTAGGTGAGCGCTACCGGCAGGGTAGCGTTCTTATACCTTACAGCTTCGGCTGCTGTCCGTATCCTTACCTCTTAGGGGAGCGGACATAGGCAGGTGCCTGAGGCACATGGTCTGGCTGGGCCTTGTGATTGTACTCGTAGGTGGACGTTTGCCGCTAGGGTAACGTTCCTTATACTGCGTCTGGCAGTTGTTCGTATCCTCGCACACTAGGGGAGCGAACAGAGGTAGGAGCTTTGTGCGGCTTACGCTGCTGTTCGTCTCTTTTGCACCACTAGAAGAGCGGACCTAGGCAGGTGCCATATCTAGTGGTTCGTGTCCTCGCACACTAGTGGAGCGAACGCAGGTAGGAGCTTTGTGCGGCTTACGCTGCTGTTCGTCTCTTTTGCACCACTAGAAGAGCGGACCTAGGTAGGTGCCATTTCGCACACATTGCCTTTGTCTCTGTGATTATTAACAGAGATCATTCCACACACCCTCCAAGTAAGGGAGGAATTGCTTTACTTTCTTATTATATCCTTCTGTGAGTTAACAGAGGTATTGCACTCTGCCATAGTCTGCAGCAAAGTCTTTGCACGGTGGACCCTGACTGTCTGATACTCCTTTCGGTTATTATCAGACAGCCCCCCGTAACATTTTGCAGACGGTTGTTATGACTACGATACGTGCCTTCCTATGGGATGCTCAATCTCTTGTTCCTATTTTGCGCTATTTAGTTCTTTTTTGGAATGGGTTGTACAAGTTGAATCCAGTTCTCAATCCGTTACTCATTATCTTGATGACTTCTTTTTGTAGGCCCCCAAGATTACACTCACTGCCACTTTCTATTACATATGTTTTGCAGGTTGATGTGAAGATTCGGTGTCCCGTTGTCAAAGGGAAAAAACAGTCGGTCCTTTGCCGGTCCTTTCTTTTCTTGGTATTGAGATAGATTCAAATGTGATGGTTTTTTCGTCTCCCGGATGACAAGGTATTGAAGCTGCGCTCACTGATCATGGGGTTTTTGTTCGGTCCGTAGAGTGACCCTCCATCAGATGCAATCTTTCTTGGCCCTTCTAGTATTGCCTGTCTCGTCATGCCAATGGGTCGAGTTTTTCCCGGAGGTTATCACTGGTTACAAAAGGCGTTTGGCTTCCCCATCTCCGTACCAGGATTACATCCCGCCTATGGGCTGATTTGTTCATTTGGAACGATTTTGTATCCAGGTACAATAGGCAAACTTGTTTCTAGGATAACTTTGTCCCCAATGAAGAGCTATCACTCTTTTCCGACGCATCTGGATCGTTGGGTTTTGGTGTTATTTCCGGTGTTCAATGGTGTGCTGAGCATTGGCCCCAATCTTGGCACGCCAATGGTCTCGTGTCCAATCTAACTCTCCTCGATTTATTCCCCATTGTGACAGCGGTCGCCATCTCGTGCCCGCCCTTCAGAAATAAACCGATTTGATTCTGGACTGACAACATGAGGGTGGTGTACGCGATAAATCACCTGACTTCATCCTCTTTGCCAGTTACAAAATTACTTAAATTTTTGTGCTTCAAGTTTTGAGCTCAATATTTGGTTCCGGGCTCGCCATGTGCCTGGCAGGTGCAACGCTATCGCCAACTCACTTTCCCGTTTTCAATTTCAGAAGTTCCGACAGCTCTGTCCTTGCGCCCAAACAGAGGGAATATCGTGCCCACACAGCATATGGGATCTGTTGGAATGCAGCTGATGCCGTTGGTGACGTCTTCAGGGGCCTCGGCTGGCTTACGGTAAGGCATGGGCGGAATGGTTAGTTTTTCGCAGCAAATTACACGGTTTCTACATTTGATTCTGCCAGATTCGATGTTACCTGCCAGTACCTGTATCACCTGAACTATCTGTCGGGGCTTGCTTTCCATTTCAAACTACGAGGTTGGCTGGACATTACTAAATTTTTAATAGTCCAACAAGCAGTTAAGGCGTGGGGCAGGGGGCAGCCTAGAAGGGAGCGCAGAAGGCCAGTTTCTTTTAGCCTTCTTCCTAGTATCATCGGACACATCTCCGCCATTTGTCCTCCTCCTTTCGAGTCTGCTCTTTTCTCTGCTTCTTTTGCTATAGCCTTTTTGGCGCATTGCGCATTGGTGAGTTGCTTTCTCCTGCCGGAGGCACCCACGGGGCCTTCGGCACGACGACATCACATCGGGTAATGGGGGTTTAAGGATAAGAATTCGGCAATCTAAGACTGATCAAACCGGGAATGGCTGCTGGTTATTTTTGTTTCTATTCCTGGCCCAGTGTGCCCTGTTAGACTGATCCGTAACTACATCACTTTGCGCCATGGTAACTCTTCATTCTAGTCCATGAAGACGGTTCCCCTCTGACGAGATTCTAATTCTTAGCGTTTTTTCGTAAATGTTTAACGTTTCTGGGTCTGCCCACCAGCGAGTTTGGTACTCACCCCTTTGGATAGGGGCGGCGACTGAGGCCGCTTGGGCGAGATTGCCCAATGCATAGGCCGGTGGTGTTCTGCATGTTTTGCGAAATGTATTAGTCCGGTATTATTGCTTCTTTAATCAATTACTTAAACAGGTTTGCCTTATTGTATACGTGTCACTAACAGTTTTTTCCTTTTAGGCGCGACTAAGTCTGTAATTTGGTTACTGGGCCACTCCTATATTTGGCTTCGTGGCTTCGAGGTGAATTGGAGAGGCATCAGGGGTCTCATATGGGCTCAAGTTATACCTGAAGTTGTGGAGATTGCCAGGTCTGCCTTAACTCCAGTGGTCCTCGTCATTCATGCCGGGTGAAATGACCTCGGTTCCCGCCGCAAGATGGTATTGAGCAGGCTTTGTTCTTTATGGGTGGGGTCGGAGCACAGTCTAGGGCCTCTGCTCCTCCGTGGCGGTTTTGAGCCAAACAGTTGTTCGGTTACGAAAGCTAAAGTGCGCCGGAAGTCCGGCCTGGCACAAAGTTTCGTTTGAAAGTATTGATTAATAATGGTTAATTGTGCTGTGACCGACCTCCATCCACAATAAAAGATGAGAGTTGTTTAAGTTTGATAAAGCTCTCCTAATAAAGTTTGTATTTTGGTTAATTTGGTCTCGGAGTGGTTAATCGGACATGGGAGGGTCTTGTTTGCGGGGTGTGGGTCTCAGCAGTCAGAGCTGTGCGTGTGCCCCCCCCCCCCTCATAGCCATGTGTGCAGCCCCCCAGAGCCGTATGTGCAACCCACCCCAGTAATGTGTATATCCCCAGAGCTGTTTGCTACTCCAGTAACATCTATGCCCTCCAGTAATGTCTATACCCCCTGCCCCTCCTGTGATGTATATACAGCAGTGTCAGTGTGCACTGTGCACGGCCATGTCTGTTACGACCTTCATGCAGCACAGCCACATGTCTAGGATGAGCTGGATGGAGACAAGCGGGTATGTGTCTGTATGCAATGATGTGTATCTATGTATGTCAGTGTGTATGACTATAGATTTGTCCTGTTTATAAGTATTTTTGTGAGTTTGTCTTCAAATATGTATATGTGCGTATGCCTGTATGTGTGTGTGCGTGTCTGTGTGTGCGTGTCTGCGTGTGGATGGGGCCCAGTGAGACTCTTCCGCCCGGGGCCCACAAAAACCTGGAGCCGGCCCTGAATAGGAGACATTGGGCAGAGTTTAGTGTCCTGTGTGAAGTGCCGCTGAGTATTAGGCTGCTCATAGAGGAGCCACGCGATTAAGTTTGGACACTATTTTATATGTAACTATAGCAGATTAGGGCTGAAGTATGAATAGCCGCTCCCTCTGTCACCTCAGTATCTGACCCCGGGTATTCAGAACTGTGCTTCAGAAAGGCTTCACATTAGTGTGAAATTGTATCCTGTGTTTTTATAAATGGATCAATAAAGTTACATTTTAATAAACTGTTTACACAGCCAGTGATTTATAATAATTAGTGGACAGATCTCGAGGTCGCTACAGTGAAAATACACCTCGTACACACGGCTCCGCTCCGTACACCTCGTACACACACGGCTCTGCTCCGTACACCTCGTACACACACGGTTCCGCTCTGTACACCTCGTACACGCACGGTTCCGCTCCGTATACCTCGTACACGCACGGTTCCGCTCCGTACACCTCGTACACGCACGGTTCCGCTCCGTATACCTCGTGCACGCACGGCTCTGCTCCGTACACCTCGTACACGCACGGTTCCGCTCCGTATACCTCGTACACGCACGGCCCCTCCACACATGCTGCTTATGAAGATCCTGCACTACAGAGATAGAGATAATATTCTAAGAGCAGCAAGAAATATCCCAAACCTCTCTATAAATGGTCAGAAAGTGTCGCTTTTCCCTGATTACTCGTCAGAGGTCCAAAAAAAGAGGGCACAGTTTCTGGACATTAAACGTAAAATTACGCCAGCTGGATATACCCTATCCGATGCTGTATCCTGCGCGACTCCGAGTGGTGGCTTTGAACTCTCACATTTTTTTGACGCTCCAAAGGGTGCACAGAGTTGGCTGGATCAACATGAGAAAACCATCCGGGATTCAAGGACGCGACGGAGCCCACCTCCTGAATGAAGCAGACTTCTGCCCTATGTTGATAACTATACTTGGGTGATAATTTGACATGAAGGATTGGTTATATTGTACTTCTGAATTTAATCTTTGTCTCCTGGGACTGCTTGTGGTCCACGGGCCTTCTTAAGCTTCCCCTCTGTGGGTGGTGCCCCCCTCCCCTCTTCTCTCCCCCTTCCTCTTCCCTTTTTTTTTTTTTTCCCTTCTCTCCTTCTCTCCTTTTTATTTCTATATTTGAAATGCAGGGAAGATGTGGGGGAGGGGGTTGCAAAAAGGGAATGAAAATGCAGTTTTATGAACAGTAAAGGGAGAAGTTTGTCATGGCTATATTGCATTGCTGAACACAAGTATGTCCCCCGGGGCTTCCTGTGGTCCACGGGTTTCATTTACTGTTCTCCTGTGCTTCTCCCTCTTCCTCCCTCACCCTCCATCTCCCTTTACCATTTTTATTTTCTTCTCTTCTCCTTTCTCTTCCTTTTTGTTTTTCCTCTCCCCGCGCTCACTGGAATTTTCATCTGGGCATTGCTATATAAAAAATGTTGAGATGTGCTGTGTGGGGAGGGGGGGGGCTACGCCACAACACTGTATGCAAAAAGTGGTTTCATGCAAAGTCTTGAAAGGAGCTTGCCATGGACTAAAGGAGTCCTTTGAATAGCACACGTTCCCCAAAGGGTAGGAGTAGTGGTTTTGGACAGTAGCTTATCTTTTGGTCTGGGCTCCTACTGGAGAGGAGTATTTTGATAGACCCTACTGTCAACTTGTTAGTGGTCATGGTTGTTAGGCTGTTGTTCAGCCTCAATGTTTTTGAAGGTGTTTTTTCTATTGGGTTTTATGGGAAAACAGAAATGTATGATATCACCAATGTCATGGTTCTCTACATGATCTTACCCTCTAAGGTCCTACAGGTGGGGGATCAAGAACGTATGATGTCACTGGGGGATTGTTGGAGGAGCAAAATGTTTTTACTTGTCTAGTATGCCGGGAAGGTTAACATATTAATGTGGAATGTCCGTGGTTTGGGGGATCCCACAAAGAGGGCGGCTGTTATGGATTTTGTCAGGGATCATTTCCCTGCTATAGTCTGTCTGCAGGAAACCCACTTAGATGAGGAAAAAATAACATACCTGAATAGATCATGGATTAGTTATAGTTACCATTCTATTTTTTCATCTTATTCCAGGGGGGTCAGCCTACTGGTGCTTAGAGCCATATCGTTTGAACCCATTGCATCAAAAGTAGCTAGGGAGGGGAGGTTTCTCTGGATCTGGTGTAAAATTCTGAACAAAGAGTTGTTACTAATAGGGGTATACATTCCTCCACCTTATAATAATGGGGTCATAAAGATGGTGGCGGAGGCTATGCAGGAGAACTCGGGTGTACAGGTGTTATGTATGGGGGATTTTAATAATACTATTCACCCATATTGGGATAAATTTAACAATGACCCGTCTCTGGCGACAGTGCCTATTTCGAGTTTCGGGGAGACATTAAAAGATTTGGCACTGACGGATGTGTGGAGGGTGGGACACCCGGGGATTCACCAATTCTCCTGCTATTCTAAGAAGCAAGGAAAAAAAAAAAAAATGCACGGTTTCGCTGCGCTGCTCAGAAAGGTAGTGATAAGGTTATTTGGGATGTAGATTTATTAATTATTTACATGCCACTACGCGTTTCGGGGGTACAACCTCCCCCTTCCTCAGGTAGCAGTAAAATGCAGGAAAATCAAATCTTAAATACACAAACTGGATGAAGAGAAAAAAAAAAAAAAAAAAAAAGAGAATCCTTATTCCCTTAATCAGATTGAATCCCCATCGGGGTGGGATCATTCAGACAATTAGTTGATTAGGAAGGCTCTCCCCTAGAAGATACCGATCTTTTGCATTCATAAAAAAACAATGGTATATACGGGTTTACAAAAAACACCAATACATAATGAAATAAAATGTGCATTAAAAACATTGATAAAAGACAATAAATGTGCATTTTGCCTTCATTTGGTGCAATGCATGTGTGATGCCATATTGGCAATATGGGGAGTGACTAAAAAACAGGAAGGTTACTGTTAGTTAAAAAAGCGATGATATAAAATCAATACCCAAGAGACCCAACTGATTTTCCATGTGAATTTTCATAAAAAAAACTGTTTTGGATAAAAAATTCTTTCGGAAAGATT
Organism: Anomaloglossus baeobatrachus; assembly: GCF_048569485.1. NCBI lineage: Eukaryota > Metazoa > Chordata > Amphibia > Anura > Aromobatidae > Anomaloglossus > Anomaloglossus baeobatrachus. The sequence goes on along the minus strand of NC_134357.1, from coordinate 578,827,421 downwards.
AAAAAGCTATATATGTAAAAATAAATTGGAAAGGAACTTTTGATAAAAATGTTGTTCCCCATCGGAGACTAAATTAAATTATTTGACTGGAGCTGACATACAAATATACGTTAAAAATAGGGTAAATTCATATGGAGAAAATTATATGGAGAAAATTCTAATTAGTTAGTATAAGATTATAAAAGGGGGAAAATGGAGGATTGGAAAAGGAAGGAAAGATGAATCCAAAAGATGGAAAGAGGAAAAAAAAAAAATATGGAAAGAGGAAAAAAAAATAAATAAATAAATAAATAAATAAATATGAAACCAAAAAAGGGATGGAAAATGAAAAAAAAAAAAAAAAAAAAAACCAGTTTGAAACCAAAATAGGGAGAAAAAAAAAAAAGGAGAAAAAAAAAGGGGAAAAAAAGGGGAAAAAAAGGGGAAAAAAAAGAGGAAAATGAAACCAAAAGAGGGAGAGAAAAAAAAAAAAAAAAAAGAAGAAAATGAAACAAAAAAAAAAAAAAAAAAAGAAGAAGAAAATGAAACCAAAATAGGGAATTAAAAAAAAAAAGAGAGATAATAAATAGTTCATTCCCTATGCAACAATGTGGGGATTGGGTGGTTAAATATTGAATTAATGATTTTCAAATATGAGTTTTCAAATTAAGGTTGTTTCTGTAATGGTATTCTGATTCCTCTTATTTAGACCTATTTTACTCGCTCCGTCATTATATTTAGACCTTCAGGATGTAGGGTGGCTAGTTTAAATATCCAAAAGGATTCCCGCTCCACTAGCTTCCAGTATCTGTCCATATTATCTGTCATGATTTCTTCAATGATTACTGTTTTAAAGGTGTCACTGTCCTTATTGTGTTCACACAAAAAATGTTTTGATAGACTGTGTGTAAGTAGACCATGGTGGATGTTGTATCTGTGACCATTTAACCTGTTGTGTAACATTTGTGTTGTACGACCTACGTATTGTAGGCCGCAGGGACATTCCAACAGATAGATCACATAGGAGGTGGTACAGGTAAGGTGTTGCTTTATAGAAAATTCTTCCCCCGTGATGTTGGACTTGAATAAATGTGTACCTTGTTTCAGTGTTTTACAACATAGGCACCTTGGTTGGCCACAGCGGAAATTCCCTACTGGTTTTTTGATGTCTGACTCCTTCAGCGACACGGTAGATTTCTCATTAAATATTTTACTAGGGGCAATCATGCTTTTTAAATTTCTGTTTCTACGGAACACTACCTTCGGTTTATTGGGTAGGATCTCCGAGAGAATTTTGTCATTTTTCAGGATATACCAATATCTGCTTACCAGCTCCTTTACCTTTCTGTATGAATCAGTGTAAGTGGTTACCAGGCAGCTCTTGTAACCAGTGTTTGCCCTACTCTCCTCCAGGCCCCTTTCCTCAATCTTGGACAGGCACTTGTCCTGATCCAATTTCGAACTTTTCTGAAAGGCATCAGCCAATATTTTACTAGGATAGCCTTTGCTCCTAAATCTGGTCCGTAATATTTTGGCTTCGGCTCTAAAGGATTCCACATTCGTACAGTTTTTCCTAATACGCCAGTATTGGCCGTACGGAATATTCCTGATCCTGGTTCTGGCTGCAGCAGCCCCGTGAGCTCCCATAGGGAGATAAAGATGCAAGGAAAAAAAAAAAATGCACGGTTTCGCTGCGCTGCTCAGAAAGGTAGTGATAAGGTTATTTGGGATGTAGATTTATTAATTATTTACATGCCACTACGCGTTTCGGGGGTACAACCTCCCCCTTCCTCAGGTAGCAGTAAAATGCAGGAAAATCAAATCTTAAATACACAAACTGGATGAAGAGAAAAAAAAAAAAAAAAAGAGAATCCTTATTCCCTTAATCAGATTGAATCCCCATCGGGGTGGGATCATTCAGACAATTAGTTGATTAGGAAGGCTCTCCCCTAGAAGATACCGATCTTTTGCATTCATAAAAAAACAATGGTATATACGGGTTTACAAAAAACACCAATACATAATGAAATAAAATGTGCATTAAAAACATTGATAAAAGACAATAAATGTGCATTTTGCCTCCATTTGGTGCAATGCATGTGTGATGCCATATTGGCAATATGGGGAGTGACTAAAAAACAGGAAGGTTAATGTTAGTTAAAAAAGCGATGATATAAAATCAATATAGAGACCCAACTGATTTTCCATGTGAATTTTCATAAAAAAAACTGTTTTGGATAAAAAAAACGATGGATAGAGACTGGTACATTAAGGAAGGGACAAAACAGCTGGAGGACAGTAAATATTATGAAGCCCTAGAAAAAGATCCATCTTGTGAGTATTTTCATCATTATAAAATCATGATTAAAAAGGCAAGTGAGGAGAGGATCCTAAACAAGAGAGAGAAGCAATATTTAGAGATCAAACACTACGCCTTACCTCATTATTATTTTCTCCCAAAAATTCACAAGTCCCTAACCAACCCACCGGGCAGACCAATAATATCTGGAATCAACTCCATCACGGCAAACTTATCACATTACATTGATTTATTTTTACAAAAATATGTGGGCCGACTAGACTCCCATCTTAGGGACTCTTCTCATTTAATCAGCCTTCTTAAAACACTCCCCGCAACTCCCAACTGCCTGTTCTTCACCCTAGATGTATCCGCACTATATTCAAATATAGACCATGGGCTTGGGTTGAAGAGTGTGGACTCCTATTTGGCTGCGGATAACACCCTCCCATCTCCACAGAGGGAGTTCATCCTACAATCTATTGAGTTCATACTAAACCATAACATTTTCACTTTTGAGGGCAATATTTACCGTCAGTTGAGGGGCTGTGCGATGGGGACGAGATTCGCCCCGAGTTATGCTAATTTATACATGGGGTGTTTCGAGTCCCTCCACATCGCACGGTCCCCTCTAGCCATGGGGAACATAACCTTCTATCGCAGGTTCATAGATGACCTGTTTTTTATTTGGTCAGGGTCCGAGGAGAGTGCGGTAACCTTCATCAACTCACTAAACCAGAATGAGTGGGGACTAAGTTTTACAGCCACCATCTCCCGAGACTCTATCCAATTCTTGGATCTAAATATCCAATTCAATGAAACATCTACCATTGAAACTTCAACTTTCTTTAAAAAGGTGGATGTCAACAGTTATCTAGAGTTTTCCAGCAGTCACCTTCCCACCTGGATCAGGAATATTCCGTACGGCCAATACTGGCGTATTAGGAAAAACTGTACGAATGTGGAATCCTTTAGAGCCGAAGCCAAAATATTACGGACCAGATTTAGGAGCAAAGGCTATCCTAGTAAAATATTGGCTGATGCCTTTCAGAAAAGTTCGAAATTGGATCAGGACAAGTGCCTGTCCAAGATTGAGGAAAGGGGCCTGGAGGAGAGTAGGGCAAACACTGGTTACAAGAGCTGCCTGGTAACCACTTACACTGATTCATACAGAAAGGTAAAGGAGCTGGTAAGCAGATATTGGTATATCCTGAAAAATGACAAAATTCTCTCGGAGATCCTACCCAATAAACCGAAGGTAGTGTTCCGTAGAAACAGAAATTTAAAAAGCATGATTGCCCCTAGTAAAATATTTAATGAGAAATCTACCGTGTCGCTGAAGGAGTCAGACATCAAAAAACCAGTAGGGAATTTCCGCTGTGGCCAACCAAGGTGCCTATGTTGTAAAACACTGAAACAAGGTACACATTTATTCAAGTCCAACATCACGAGGGAAGAATTTTCTATAAAGCAACACCTTACCTGTACCACCTCCTATGTGATCTATCTGTTGGAATGTCCCTGCGGCCTACAATACGTAGGTCGTACAACACAAATGTTACACAACAGGTTAAATGGTCACAGATACAACATCCACCATGGTCTACTTACACACAGTCTATCAAAACATTTTTTGTGTGAACACAATAAGGACAGTGACACCTTTAAAACAGTAATCATTGAAGAAATCATGACAGATAATATGGACAGATACTGGAAGCTAGTGGAGCGGGAATCCTTTTGGATATTTAAACTAGCCACCCTACATCCTGAAGGTCTAAATATAATGACGGAGCGAGTAAAATAGGTCTAAATAAGAGGAATCAGAATACCATTACAGAAACAACCTTAATTTGAAAACTCATATTTGAAAATCATTAATTCAATATTTAACCACCCAATCCCCACATTGTTGCATAGGGAATGAACTATTTATTATCTCTCTTTTTTTTTTAATTCCCTATTTTGGTTTCATTTTCTTCTTCTTTTTTTTTTTTTTTTTTGTTTCATTTTCTTCTTTTTTTTTTTTTCTCTCCCTCTTTTGGTTTCATTTTCCTCTTTTTTTCCCCTTTTTTTTCCCCTTTTTTTTTCTCCTTTTTTTTTTTCTCCCTATTTTGGTTTCAAACTGTTTTTTTTTTTTTTTTGTTTTTTTTTTCTTACTCTCTCTTGGACCTTTTCATTTCTCTCTTTTTTTTTTTTTTTTTTTTTTCATTTTCCATCCCTTTTTTGGTTTCATATTTATTTATTTATTTATTTATTTATTTTTTTTTCCTCTTTCCATATTTTTTTTTTTCCTCTTTCCATCTTTTGGATTCATCTTTCCTTCCTTTTCCAATCCTCCATTTTCCCCCTTTTATAATCTTATACTAACTAATTAGAATTTTCTCCATATAATTTTCTCCATATGAATTTACCCTATTTTTAACGTATATTTGTATGTCAGCTCCAGTCAAATAATTTAATTTAGTCTCCGATGGGGAACAACATTTTTATCAAAAGTTCCTTTCCAATTTATTTTTACATATATAGCTTTTTAATCTTTCCGAAAGAATTTTTTATCCAAAACAGTTTTTTTTATGAAAATTCACATGGAAAATCAGTTGGGTCTCTATATTGATTTTATATCATCGCTTTTTTAACTAACAGTAACCTTCCTGTTTTTTAGTCACTCCCCATATTGCCAATATGGCATCACACATGCATTGCACCAAATGGAGGCAAAATGCACATTTATTGTCTTTTATCAATGTTTTTAATGCACATTTTATTTCATTATGTATTGGTGTTTTTTGTAAACCCGTATATACCATTGTTTTTTTATGAATGCAAAAGATCGGTATCTTCTAGGGGAGAGCCTTCCTAATCAACTAATTGTCTGAATGATCCCACCCCGATGGGGATTCAATCTGATTAAGGGAATAAGGATTCTCTTTTTTTTTTTTTTTCTCTTCATCCAGTTTGTGTATTTAAGATTTGATTTTCCTGCATTTTACTGCTACCTGAGGAAGGGGGAGGTTGTACCCCCGAAACGCGTAGTGGCATGTAAATAATTAATAAATCTACATCCCAAATAACCTTATCACTACCTTTCTGAGCAGCGCAGCGAAACCGTGCATTTTTTTTTTTTTTTCCTTGCATCTTTATCTCCCTATGGGAGCTCACGGGGCTGCTGCAGCCAGAACCAGGATCGTACTATCCGTTTGAATCTAACACCAGGGGCTGGGGAATCACCGCATCTGTGATCACGGGACCATCCGACCCGGAGGAGGAGCTGCTATCAGACGCCGGTCCGGCGGCTGCACACTGCACGTGGAAACCCCGATCGTGTGAGCAGAGTCCTGCGGAGTCAGGAGGACTGGATCCCTGCTGACAAGGAGCGGTGAACTTGCGAACCCCCTTCAATACCACTATCAGTGTTGTACCTGACGTACAACACTATCAGGTGAGTGTGCACCTCACATTGTACATACCTCGGTACATTAAGATCCCACACAGGAGCGCCCTCTCTCTCTTTTTTCATTCCTGCTATTCTAAGTCACTTGAATCCCTCTCCAGAATTGACATGGCACTGGGGTCTTCGGGAGTGTTGTCACTAGTGGAGTCGGTATCTTACCTACCTAGAGCCATCTCGGATCATTCGCCCATGGTGACCTGCCTCCGACTTATCCCTGAGCCTGATAAGACCCTTGCCACCTGGTCTCTGAACCCTTTCTGGCTGCAAATTATTGAGACTGACCCTATTGTTATTACCTTAAACCACTACTTTAAAGAAAATGTACAGGAAGATATTTCTCAAAATGTTATATGGGATGCCATGAAGTCTTGTTTGAGAGGGGCATTGATACAGGGGATTAGCAGATCTAAGACCCGGTCACGTCAGTTTGGGATATTTCTTCGGGACAGGGTTCAGGCTACGGAACGCCAGTACATAGAGTCGGCAACCACTCAAAACATGCTGGAGTGGAACGAGGCCCAGAAGTCATATGATCTTCACCTCAGGGAAAAGGCCAAGAATAGGCGTATGTTTTCGCAACACAAATTTTTCGAAGAGGGGGAAAAGGCAGGGCATTTATTAGCTGTGATAGCTTGGGCACAGCAGGGAAAATCCTTTGTGGGGGCGATAAGGGGCTCCACGGGATCTGTGGTCACTGAGTCGGAGAGGATTTTGCAGGTTTTTGCTGACTTTTACCAGCAACTATATACTTCCAAGCTAAGCTTTAATGAGGAACAGATTGACTCATATCTGGAAGACATACATCTTCCTAGGCTGACTGGGTCGGATCGGGTCTACCTTGATGGCCCACTGCAATTGGAGGAACTGCAGCTGGCAGTGATATCCATGTCTAATGGAAAGTCCCCGGGATCAGATGGTCTTCCCATAGAAATATACAAAAGATTCGGGGACATCCTATTACCGCAGCTCTTGGAAACGTTCCAAGGAGCAGTCAGAACGGGCCGCCTTCCTCCATCAATGCAGGAGGCAATTGTGGTAGTCATACTTAAACCGGGTAAGGACCCCTTACTTCCTGATTCATATAGACCAATATCTCTCCTTACCACCGATATTAAAATCATAGCCAAGGTATTGGCATCTAGATTGAACAAGGTGATTTTCTCTCTGATTCATTCTGACCTGTCCGGCTTTATGCCCTCTAGATCTACAGCGGTTATCATCAGGCGCCTTCACCTCAACCTACAACTCCCAGTAGATAACCCACGGGACAGAGTAATCTGCTCCCTAGACGCTGCTAAAGCATTCGACTCCATTGAATGGAACTTCTTGTGGGCAGTCCTTTGTAAGTTTTGGTTGGGTGAGGATTTTGTCTCCTGGGTGAAATGATTGTATGGTAGGCCTACGGCGCTAGAATATGTGTTAATGGCAGGCTCACCTCAACATTTAATCTGACCAGGGGCACTCGTCAGGGATGCCCTCTCTCACCCCTCTTGTTTGCAATGGCTATAGAGCCCATGGCCGAGGTCCTGCGCAGACACCCAAATATAGCGGGCTTTAGAAGAGGGGATCAAGAGGAAAAAGTGCGGAAATGCGGATGATACTCTCCTCTTTCTGTCGGACGCATCGGTCTCATTACCAATGGCCATGGAGGTGATTCAGAAGTTTGGGAGATATTCCGGGCTAGCTATAAATTGGGGGAAGCCCGTGCTACTCCCTGTGGATAACCTGAATGATATCCCTAGATATGCCCCTTCAGGACTCCAGATCTCCTCGCAATTTAAATACCTGTGAATTAACGTTACTGCCAGAGTGAATGATTACACTGCTCTCAATTTGACCCCAATCCTTAAAAAATTCAAAGATAAAGTTGATATATGGACCCGGCTACCTCTGTCGGTGGTAGGACTAGCGAACCTGGTGAAAATGATATGGATGCCTCAGCTGTTGTACGTCCTGCATAATTCTCCACATTGGATACCCCAAAGATATTTCTATAAAGTTAACTCACTTTTCAGGGAATTGATTTGGAGGAGGCGTAGTCCAAGAATTAAATTAGAAACGCTACAGAAGAACAAACGCAATGGAGGACTCTCAGTGCCAAATCCATGGGCATACTTTGCAGCCGCCCAGATGCAACATATCCGAGGGTGGGAGGACCCGGGGAGGGGGTCCGCAAAGAGTGTTATTGCAGCAGTATTTCAAGTCATCTAGTCTCTACGAGGTCCTGGAATCAGGTAAATTTAACTCGTCATTGGAATCTACGCCTATCCTTCTCTTGATGCATAAGTTGTGGGTTAAAATTAAAGATATGCAGGACATCAAGGGGCCTTCGCAGTTTACCTCTGTCTGGGACACCCCATGGCTACCCAACTTAAATAAACTGGAGGGGTTTGGAGGTTGGAGGGGGAGAGGGTTGTTCAGACTTACGCAGCTACTGGACGGAGAAATCTTTAAAGAGTTCACGTTACAATCAGATTTTGGATTTTTGAATGGTGAATTCTATAAATACCTCCAATTAAGACATGCATATCGTGCTGAAGTTAGTATAGCCGGCCATACGATCCAATGTAATAGAATAATTCAGAGAATTGCTTTCTCAATGGGCTCATCGGGCTTGATATCGATATTGTATGGTGAAGTCATGAACAGGTTATTAATGCATCATTCACCGAACTCTAAGCAGAGGTGGGAGCAGGAGTTGGGGCCTATTGAGGACAATCAGTGGGCAGAAATATTGGAAAGAACACCTGACCTGTCTCTGGGGGAAGCCCACAGATTGTCTCACCTGTATGTAATTCATCGAGCCTATCGTACTCCAAAAATGTTTATTTGACATAGGTGCCAGACCGGATCCCACTTGTCCACGATGTGGGGCGGACTCAGCGTCGATGCTCCACATGTTGTGGTCCTGCCCTAGCTTGGAGGTGTTTTGGAGAGGCGTGACCTCAATCATTAACAGAGTGTATACCATAGAGCTGAGTCTTACGCCCTTTGTATGTATCCTGGGGTATATCGAAGACTTGAAGGTGGAAGAGGAGGGTAAAGTGGTGGTTGCCGGTATGTTATATATGGCAAGGAAATTAATAGCACAATATTGGATTTCTGACCAAGTCCCCACCATATCAGAGTTTGTTAACAAGGTCAATTGGATGGTAAACCTGGAGAAGGGAATATATTTAAAAAGAAATTGTAGGACCAAATTTGTAAAGATCTGGGCCCCATGGATAGACGACTCTGGTCTGGCATCTAGGGATTTATTTAGGTTCTGATTGGGCTTGTTTTAAACTATGGTTTAAATAACTGAAATGTTGTATGGCTGCGGGAACTGTAACCTCCATCTCTGGCCTTATTGCCTGTTCGTGTCTAACTTTAGGCATACATGATGTTAACTGGGATAGGAATGTGGATGATCCAGATCCTCTAATATACCATTGGTCATTGTATCTTCTATAGAGAACTACGACATCTATGTATCACATGTGATGAACCGTCAAATATGTGTCTGCTTTTTGGTTTCTCATTTCGGGGGAGGGATGGGGCTTTGGGGGTTATATTGACCCCGAATGTGTATGATTTCTGTATTGTATAAAATCTTTAATGAAAACATTTTGGTTAAAAAAAAAAAGTGCTGTCAGGAGTCAATGCTCGGCTCCAGATGAAACACCCCAACTCGCTTACTGTAATCTCTGGGGATTTTAATCGGGCTAAAATTTCAACTGCTTTACCTAAATTCTATCAGTTTGTTAAATGTACAAAACATGACAAAATTATTTTGGATTTACTTAATGCCAATGTCAAGAATGCTTATTCATCGTCTGCCCTGCCGCCCTTGGGGAAATCCGATCACAATCTTATACTATTGTCACCAGTCTACCAACCTGTTGTTAGTAATCAGCCTGCTACAATTAAAACAATTAGAATGTGGAATCCAACAAATGAACAATTTTTACAGGATTGCTTTCATCTTACAGACTGGGATGTGCTGCTAGGGACAATGGACGAGTATACAAATGTTAATGAAATGGTTGGTAGAGTGATTGACGACATTAACTTCTGCATTAATATGTTGGTGCCTGCTAAAAAGATTAGGTGTTTTGCAAATACAAGCCATGAATAACAAAAGAATTGAAGCATTTGCTCAACAGGAAAAAAAAGGCATTTAAATTAGGTGACAAAGAGGAAATTAAAATGATTCAGCATGAATTGAAGTATAAAATAAAGGAGGCCCAGGAAGTCTTCAGAATTAAACTTGAAAAGAAACTGTCCCACAATAATTCCAGGGAGTTTTGGGCAGGAATGAAATTACTGTCTGGGCTTAAGGTGAGGTCTGAGCATGGGGGAGATCTGGATAAGGCTAATGAGATGAATGAGTATTTCAATAGATTTAGCAATACATGTGTAACGCCAACTGACAGAGGATGTGAATCTGGTGCAAATTCTGCAACATTGATATTGGAGGATGAGCAGACTAATTTCAGAGTCTCCGAAAATGATGTGAGGAGGCAGTTTAAGTCACTTAACATTGGTAAAGCTGCAGGGCCAGATGGACTCAGTCCACGTGTCCTTAAAGTGTGTGCAGACCAGCTGTGTACGGTCTTTACACACCTATTTAATGGAAGTCTACAAACACAGAGGGTACCAGTGTTATGGAAAACGTCCTGTCTGGTTCCGGTACCCAAGACTACTTCTCCTGCAACCCTAAATGACTATCGTCCTGTAGCCTTAACATCTCATGCTATGAAGGCCTTGGAAAGATTAGTGCTTGCTCACTTGAGTCCGAGGGTGAGGGCTTTTATTGATCCCCTACAGTTTGCTTACCGGCATAGATTGGGGGTGGACGATGCTATTCTTTCTCTATTACATACTGTACATTCATTTTTGGAGAATGACGGAACCACTGTGCGAGCGATGTTCTTTGATTTCTCGAGTGCATTTAACACCCTGCAGCCACTCTTACTATACAAAAAGATGACTGATATGAAGGTGAAGGAGGGTATGAGAAATTGGATAACTGACTACCTATCGGACCGGCCACAGTTTGTACAGATGGGAGCAGTTGTGTCTAGCAGATTATTGAGCAGTGTAGGTGCCCCTCAGGGAACGCTGCTAGCGCCCTTTCTATTCACACTGTATACATTAGACTTTCAGTATAAATCTGATTTTTGCCACCTTCAAAAATTCTCGGATGACTCCGTTGTTCTTGGATGTATTAGGGGGGACCAGGGTGATAAGGAATATAGAAGGGTGGTGTCAAATTTTGTGGATTGGTGCCATGATAACTATCTACAACTAAATGTTAAGAAAACTAAGGAGTTGGTGGCCAACTATAGCAGGAGAAAGATGGAATGTACCGATCACTATTGCTGGTCAGGAGGTGGAACAGGTGGAGAGTTACAAATATTTGGGGGTTCACCTGGATAGCAAACTGGACTGGAGATGCCACTCAGAGATGGTCTACAAGAAGGGGATGAGCAGACTGTATTTCCAAAGGAAACTGAGGTTTTTTAATGTGTGCAGCAAAATGTTAGAAATGTTCTACCAGTCGGTAGCTTATCAAGAAGGCAAGCTCTGCTGTTGGCTGCAATCTTGACTCTTTTGAGGAGGTAGTGGAGAGAAGAACTCTGAAAAAGTGTATGGCGATTATGAAGAATAATGCACATCCATTATATGAGCTATTCATGAGACAGAAGAGCACCTTCAGTAACCGGCTAATCCTTCTGAGGTGTAAGAAGGAAAACTATAGGAAATCATTTGTGCCAACTGCTATGGGAATGTACAACAATAACATTAGTGTTAAATCATCAAGGTGAATGTCTACTTTATTTCTTCTACTTTCAGTTTACCCGCTGTGTATGTCCTAATCTAATGTATAATGTTCTTCTGTCAACTCTACTGTCTTGTCAATTAAGTAATTCATGTTATGATTTAAGTTGTACTGCTGTGATACCATAATTTCCCACGGGATCAATAAAGAGTATCGTATCGTATTAAGACATTAGTTTCTTCCAGCCAATCACTGACCTCAGCAACTTGTGCCAGCTACATCAGATGAGCAATGGAGATCTGTGATTGGCTGCAGCAATGTTGAAGTGATGCCACAGCCAAGCAGCATAGAACATGACAGCAGTGAAGACGGTGCTCAATCTGGTTTGGGACTGTAAGGGTATGTGCACAGTCAGTGTTTGCAGAGTTTTGGAAGTAGTATGTTTTTCCGCGTCCGGAGTGCTGTGTTGTGCAGTACAAGCACAGTTGATGGATTTATAGAAATCTCCTGCCCACTGAGCTTCTTTTCTCTGCTCCATAAATTGATATATGGTGTGGCTTTCTGAGCTGCAGCATGTCAATTTCTGTTGCTGTGGCCCGAGTGTTCTCCACAGGGAGAAAAAAAGCAAAACTTGGTAGCGTGCCGAACCCTGATCGTAGGCACAGACTGCTGCGTTCTCCTGCAGAGCACACTCACATTTCCACAGGCGGGCTGACACTGCGTAAGGGGCTGTACATGCAACCTAAGAGCTTAGATTGTAGTCTTCCATAAATAATTAATGTCAACACTTTCAAATCTAGAACTACTAATAGTATACTGATACATGACAGACTGAACATGAGTCAACAGTGTGATGTAGCAGCAAAAAAGGCAAACACAATCGTGGAATGTATTAACAGAAGCACAGAGTCCAGATTAAATGAAGTAATTATTGTGTCGCCCGGGGATAAGGGGTACTCAGATCCGAGCCACGGGGTCACTTCTGTGGGTATCACGGTGGCATGACCCGGTCTGTGATCCCAGGCTCCAGAGAAAAGGGGGGATTAGGTAAGGGAGATTGTTCGTGACGCCACCCGTGGTGTGCGGTGAGGTAACAGAGCACCTCCGCTGCCAGTCAAAGGATCCTGGGGATGGTGATGGGCAGCAAGGTGGTGATTTTCCCTCCACAGGTAGGGTGTTGATGTCCCGGGACCCCGGTGTAGAGGATTGGGGAGGTGACGGCTTGGACGGAGTGGTGCAGGAGTACTCACAGTATAAAGCAATAACTGACACGAGCCCAGGAATTAACCAAGTTGCTGGTAACTGGTGCCCACGGATGCTCTGAGGACGGGTCCCACACCGTGTGTGTAATTCAGGTGCTCTTCTCCTGCCTGAGGTCTGTGTCTGCTTCGTACACAGGTCTGGAGTGGGTCCCTGCAGTCGGCACCGGGGGAGGGCCACTACCCTCTCCCGGTCCACTTCGGGTCCCACAAGCGGCTGGCCTATTCCTGAGGCCCTTGCTGCCGCTCTCCTTAGCTCCCCCACAGGAGCTGCTTCCAGACACCTCTCTCCCTGCAGACTGACTACAGCTCAAACTCTGCTCTGCTCTTTCTAAGGCTACTTTCAAACTTGCGTTCAGCGCAGTCCGTCACTATGGAGAATAGCGCAGTCCGTTAACGCACTGCGCTATTCTCCATAGACTTGTATGGATGACGCACTGTAACGCAAGTGTCAGCGTTGCATCCGCTGGACGACGCAGCGTCGTTATTTCGACGCTGCGTCGGGCGGCAGGAACGCAGCATGTAACTTTTTTTGAAGAGCAGAATCCATAGGATTTCACTGCGCATGCTCTCTCTGGCTCCCTGCACCCATAACCAGGATACACATCGGGTTACTAAGCAAAGCACTTTGCTTGGTTACCCGATATTTACCCTGGTTACGTGTGCAGGGAGCCCAACACTTCCCCGCTCGGCTCCGCCCCCTCCCGCACTCCGTATGTACACACACACACACACACACACATACACACACACACACACAGACTCACCTGTCCCCCAACGATGCAGTCCCCGCGGCACTGACGTCCTCAGCCATGGCCCCGCTCGTACCACCCACCTCACACTTCGCCCCCCGCACACATTCTCGGCGGCCGAACGATCAGCTGATCACCCGGCGGGCGGTTACTGTGAGTCAGTGGCATAGCTACTGCTTTTGGCACCCGGGGCGGTCATCAAATTTGCCGCCCCCCTCCGTTGGCCGTCGATAATCCAGAAACTTTCAAAAATCCGGAAAACCATCAAAATATTTTTTTTTCATGGAACTACAATCAAAGATCTAATTGTAGACTGCTGCTATTAGTCCTAGACTTTCACCTTTTTACACACATGTAGGCCTATTATACACACACACAGCTCTGCTGCATACATACACACACAACTCTGCTGCATACATACGGACACACACAGCTCTGCTGCATACAGACACACACAACTCTGCTGCATACATACACACACAGCTCTGCTGCATACATACAGACACACACAACTCTGCTGCATACATACAGACACACACAGCTCTGCTGCATACATACAGACACACACTGCTCTGCTGCATACATACAGACACACAACTCTGCTGCATACATACAGACAGACACAACTCTGCAGCATACATACAAACAGACACACAACTCTGTAGCATACATACAGACAGACACACACAACTCTGCTGCATACAGACACACACAACTGCATACATACAGACAGACACACAACTCTGCAGCATACATACAGACACACACAACTCTGCAGCTGCTACATACATATATATATACATACAGGCACACACAACTCTGCAGCTGCTACATACATACAGACACACACAACTCTGTAGCTGCTGCATAAATGCATACATACAGACACACACAACTCTGCTGCAGACATACAGACACACAACTCTGCAGCATACATACAGACAGACACACACAACTGCTGCATACAGACACACACAACTGCATACATACAGACAGACACACAACTCTGCAGCATACATACAGACACAACTCTGCAGCTGCTGCATACATATATACATACAGGCACACACAACTGTCCAGCTGCTACATACATACAGACACACACAACTCTGTAGCTGCTGCATACATACAGACACACACAACTCTGCTGCATACATACAGACAGACACAACTCTGCAGCATATATACAGACAGTCACACAGAACTCTGCTGCATACAGAGACACACAACTGCATACATACAGACAGACACACACAACTCTGCTGCATACAGACACACACAACTGCATACATACAGACAGACACACAACTCTGCAGCATACATACAGACACACAACTCTGCAGCTGCTGCATACATATATATGCATACAGGCACACACAACTCTGCAGCTGCTGCATACATGCATACATACAGACACACACAACTCTGCTGCATACAGTACATACAGACACAGGCCTCCATTTATAATATAGCAGCCAGCCTCTCCAGGCCTCCATGTATAATATAGCAGCCAGCCTCTCCAGGCCTCCATGTATAATATAGCAGCCAGCCTCCACAGGCCTCCATGTATAATGCAGCCTCCCCAGACCTGCATGTATAATGCAGCCTCTCCAGGCCTCCATGTATAATAATGCAGCCTCCCCAGACCTGCATGTATAATAATGCAGCCTCCCCAGGCCTCCATGTATAATAATGCAGCCTCACCAGGCCTCCATGTATAATAATGCAGCCTCCCCAGGCCTCCATGTATAATAATGCAGCCTCCCCAGCCCTCCATGTATAATAATGCAGCCTCCCCAGGCCTCCATGTATAATAATGCAGCCTCCCCAGGCCTCCATGTGTAATAATGCAGACTCTCCAGGCCTCAATGTGTAATAATGCAGCCTCCCCAGACCTGCATGTATAATAATGCAGCCTCTCCAGGCCTCCATGTATAATAATGCAGCCTCTCCAGGCCTCCATGTATAATAATGCAGCCTCCCTAGACCTCCATGTATAATGCAGCCTTCCCAAGCCTCTGGCCACCGTGCACTCACTAATTTATATTAAAAAAAAAAAGTCCTCACTCTCTCTCTTCCTTCTATCGCTGCTGTCCTCACCGCTTTCCTCTTCCATCGCTGCTGTCCTCACCGCTTTCCTCTTCCACCGCTGCTGTCCTCACCGCTTTCCTCTTCCACCGCTGCTCGTCTTCCCTTCTCCTCGTTCTCCCGGTGCTGCGGTCGGCGTCCTCCCATCCTGCGCTCTGTGCATTCAGCACAGCAGTCACACAGGAGTGACGTCACCGAGCAGCCACAGGGGAAGAATGATGATGCATAGCGCGGCACCGGCCACGCTATGCTTCATCATTACTGCGCGCGGTGACAGGGGAGCCGCCGTAGACACCAGGCAGGGGGCCCCGGTGCCGCCGCTGACACCAGGCAGGGGGGCCCGGTGTCGGCGGCGGCACCGGATCATATAGCGGCCAAAATGCCGCCCCCCTGACACGTGCCGCCTGGGGCGGACCGCCCCCTCCTTTGCTACGCCACTGCTGTGAGTGATCAGCTGATCACCCGGCGGCCGGCTACTGTGAGTGATCAGCTGATCGTTCACAATAGTCTGCCGCCAGTAAAACTGTAAAAAAAAAAACAAAAAAAAAAACGGATTCCGTTGTTTTGCAGCTTCCATTGTATCCGTTGTGCCACTATATGCAACACATCCGTTGCATCCGTCACACAACGTAATGCAACGGATGCCGTTCAACGCAAGTGTGAAAGTAGCCTAAGCTCCTCTTTCCCCCCTCCTGTTTTCCTGGGGAGGGGGTGAGTGGGGCCTGATTGGCTAGTGTGTGTCCGTGTGGGAAAACTCCCCAAGGAAGAGTGAGATCTTCACCAAAAAGATGGATGCAGACCTCTGTGACACCCGGGTTTTGCCAGGGCGGCACATTATCATCCTCTACTCTTTGGTCAAACCTCATCTGCAATTGTGGGCACCACGTCTTAAAAAATACCTCAACAAATTGGAGAAAGTTCAGAGAAGAGCGACCAGAATGGTGAAGGTCTACAAACCATGTCCTATGAGGAACGGTTACAGGATTTGGGAATGTTTGGCTTGCAAAAATTAAAACGGAGGAAACTTAATACCTGTCTACAAACATCTCAAGGGCTTTCACACGGTAGAGGGGTCAACCCTATTCTCATTTGCACAAGGAAAGACTAAAAGCAATGGGGTGAAACTGATTGGGAGGAGTAACAGGATAGATATTAGCCCACAACGATTTAGCTTTTTGATATAGAGGAGTAGAAATCCCAGTGGGCAGAAGGACCCGATCCTTTATCCCACTAACTCTTGCATTAAAACACTCATTAGGACCTGGTCCTTTAACCCACTAGGATTTAGCTTTCTTACGTAGAGCAGGCTAAATTACAGTGGGCAGAAAGACCTGGTCCTTTTCCCACCAAGTCTTGTATTAACCCCTTCACGACCCATGACGGATATATCAGTCATGGATCGTGTGAGGTTAATCCCCGCCCCTTGCCATTGGCAGGCCACGGCGATCCGCGTACATATCAGCTGATTTCAACAGCTGACATGTGTGCCTCATACAGGCATACATACACATACTTATTTAAAGCGAAATTCACAAAAACACATATAAACAGACATAAATCTATACACAGTCATATAAACTGACATACAAAGATACACATCATACATGCACACACACATTAGTTTATATTTTTATATATTTAAATTGTACATATTTCTAATATTGGGAAGCTGGCAACAGCCTCATTCACCTCACCGCTTGTCTAACAGACATGGCCACACATAGAGCACACTAACACTGCTGTATATACATCACAAGAGAGGCTGGGGACATACACATTATTGGGGGGCATACATATTACTGAGAAAAGGGGTATACAGCAATGAGGGGCATACAGCTCTAGAGGAGGGCAGTGACACTGAGGTGGGGGGACAAACAGCTCTGAGGTGGGGGGTGACATGCAGGTCTGGGCATATACAGCTCTGAGGTGGGGGGGACATACAGGTCTGGGGGGTATACAGCACCTGGGTGGAGGGTACATACAACTCTGGGGTATAGTAGTATGCAGCCCCCATATTCCTCCATAGAGTGTTATGAAGCCCCAATATGCACTATGCAGCCCCCATATGGCACTATGCAGCCCCCATATGGCACTATGCAGCCCCCATATAGCACAATGCAGACCCATATAGCATTAGGCACCTTCATGTAGTATACAGCCCCTATATAGCACAATGCAGACACATATAGCATTAGGCACCTTCATGTAGTATACAACCCACATATTGCACAATGTAGACCCAGATAACAATAGGCACCCTTATGTAGTATACAGCCCACATATAGCACAATGCAGACCCAGATAGCAATAGGTACCCTTATGTAGTATACAGCCCACATATAGCACAATGCAGACCCAGATAGCAATAGGCACCCTCATGAAATATACAGCCCACATATAGCACAGTACAGACCCAGATAGCATTAGGCATCCTCATGTAGTATACAGCCCTTATATAGCACAATGCAGACACATATAGCATTAGGCACTTTCATGTAGTATACAACCCACATATAGCACAATGCAGACCCAAATAACAATAGGCATCCTCATGTAGTATATAGCCCACATATAGCACAATGCAGACCCAGATAGCAATAGGCACCCTCATGAAGTATACAGCCCACATATAGCACAGTACAGACCCAGATAGCATTAGGCACCGTTATGTAGTGCAGAGCCCCTATATAGTACACTGCAGAGTCAGGTAGCATTAGGCACCCTCATGTAGTATACAGCCCCTATATACCACAGTGCAGAGCCAGATATCAGTAGGCACCCTCATGTAGTATACAGCATGTATATAGCACAGCTGTATATAGCACAATGCAGAGCCAGAGATAGCAGTAGGCACCCTAATGTAGTATACAGCTTGTATATAGCACAGCTGTATACAGCACAGTGCAGAGCCAGAGATAGCAGTAGGCACCCTAATGTAGTATACAGCTTGTATATAGCACAGCTGTATACAGCACAGTGCAGAGCCAGAGATAGCAGTAGACACCCTCATGTAACATACAGCTTGTCTATAGGCTATATACAAGCTGTATGCTACATGAGGCTGCCTATTGCTCTCTGGCTCTGCACTGTGCTGTATACAGGTTGTGCTATATAATATAGCGCAGCCTGTATACAGCATAGTGCAGAGCCGATAGCAGTAGGCAGCCTCATGTAGTATACAGTGATTAATATTCACTTCTCCTCGTTCCCCCGCTGATCCGGTCTCCTTAGTGCGTCCACTGCTGTCGCTCGCTCTGACCTCAGCAGGCGCGCAGTGATGACGTCACCGCGCTCTGCTGCAGAGCTGTCAGAACGCCGACAGTTACAGCGGGGAGAATGATAAGCGAGGGATCATTACTCTCAATTGTATCAGCAACTGCGATGCCAATACAATTGAAAGCGCGATCCTCGGCTGGGGGAGGGGGGCGGTGACAGCACGGCCACCGGGCCCCCCTGAGTAGCGGTGCGCCACTCCTGCCACGTGGGCCCCCCCGGCAGCTCAGGGCCCCGGCATTTGACCAGGTTTGCCGGTTGGTGGCGCCGGCCCTGGGTGGTTGCCATGGTAGCACAGGGTCATGTGATGACACCTGCTCTAACATGGGTCACTTTCTCTCAATGCCGACATAGTGCCAGCACTGAGAGTAAAGCAGCATGTCTGCAGATCTCGGCTCTGTAGCTCAGATCTGAAGATATGGAAGAGAGATCGGATTGTTGATCTATATAGCCTCCTAGGAGTAATAAAAAAAATGTTTTGAATTAAAAAAAAACACAAAAAACCCCCTAAAAGTTCAAATCACCTCGCTTTCGCCTCATTGAAAATTAAAGGGTTAAAAAAATAAAAAATATACACATATTTGGTATTGCCGCGTTCGCGTAGCAGCAAAAAAATTCCAAACGCCAAAATTATTTTTTTTTGGTCGCCGCAAGTTTTGCGCAAAATGCAATAACAGGCAATCAAAACGTAGCATCTAGGCAAAAATGGTATAATTAAAAAACATCAGCCTGAGACGCAAAAAATAAGCTGTCACTGAGCCATAGATCTTGAAAAATAAGAATGCTACGGGTTTCGGAAAATAGCGCAAAACGTACGCCACTTTTTTTGGACAAACTTATGATTTTTTTTAACCCCTTATATAACAGCAAACCTATACATGTTTGGTGTCTACAAACACAAACTTGCACCGACCTCAGGCGTGTCTATATGACGTGTACGGAGCGGAGCCACAGGTGTATAACATGTATGGATTGTGTATTTATAATTGTTGTCAAGGGCTGACAATGTACGTCACTGGAAGCCGCAGATGTGTAGCAGAAGTCTTAGATGACCGGAGACAAGTAACTGAGGTACTGGAAGTCGCAGACAGGACACGTCCTGGAGGCCACAGACAGGTCGCTGTGCACATAAAAACTAACAGTCTTACTACCAAGACACAGGTTTATGTCTTGATAGACTTTATATAGGCCTAGGAAGCTCAACACATGAGCACGCTGGGATACTTACAAAGCCCAATGTGGTGTACAAGGAAGTTTAGCAGACCGGGCTGTAGGGAGAAGAGCCCAGACCCAGGACAGGTGTGTGACAGTACCCCCTTAAAGGAACTCTCCCAAAAGAGTTCATAACTGCGCCACTGGGAACCATGGTCTTGGTATTCTGTCATTGGCTCACAAAGTGAGGTAATGGAAGCTGTAGGCAGACAGGAGACAAAGCCATCGACGGACATGTAGCAGATATCCTGGAAAACCAGGAACGAGTAGCAGAGGCACTACCAGTCACAGGCATACAGCAGAAGTCCTGAAGACTGCAGACAGGCTGCAGAGGTACTGACACCCACAGGCAGACAGGTAACTGAGGTATTGGAAGCTGCAGACATCCTGGAGAAATCAGACAGGTGCAGACATACTGGAAGCCACAGGCAGATTGGTAGCTGAGGTACTGGAGGCCACAGATCGTCTGGAGATGTTCTGGAGGCTGCAGACAGGTCACTGTGCACAGACAAACGAATAGTCTTAACACTAGGACACAGGTGTGTATCTTCGTAGCCTGATATATATGAATTTATGTACATGTACCTCTATGCAATACTCTGTACCTTACTGCCCCAGACAGTGTGATGAAGCAAAGGCAGAATAGTCTGTTATTATCAGCACAATACAGCTTAACTTCTGATAAATTTCGGGTCAGAGCAAATGCCTCCGGATAAACAAGCAAGCAAAACTCCTTGTCAAACAGTCTTTCAAAGAATAGTCTTCCTTCAATGCGTCCTCTTCTTATCTGTCTGTCCCTAGCTGACTATTAATACACTGATCGGTCTTAGGTCAGTTGCTACTCACAGAAGTCTTTTACCCAAGATGGTGTCGGTCTCCCTCAGACTTCTTCTGATTCACTCTTAGATGATCTTATCCAAGCACTTTCTGGAGAAAAATTCGCTCAGATGAATTCCCCTCGTCAGGGGCAGTAGGAGCTCCAAAGAAAAAAAGAGGCAATCCTATTTGTCCAGAACACAGGAGTTCAACAACCTTCTCCCTCTCTCGCAGCCTTCTTCATGTCACTCTCTTCTTGCTGGTGCAGTCTCCAGATCTCAACTTAACTTTTAACAGTCTCTGTTTACCCTACCAGGGAAACCTAATGTACCCCTTACTGTCTAGCAGTGTGCCTACCCTCTAGTGAGAATTAGTGGCCATTTAACTTATAGCATAATTAATACAGTTAGGTCCAGAAATATTTGGACAGTGACACAAGTTTTGTTATTTTAGCTGTTTACAAAAACATGTTCAGAAATACAATTATATATATAATATGGGCTGAAAGTGCACACTCCCAGCTGCAATATGAGAGTTTTCACATCCAAATCGGAGAAAGGGTTTAGGAATCATAGCTCTGTAATGCATAGCCTCTTCTTTTTCAAGGGACCAAAAGTAATTGGACAAGGGACTCTAAGGGCTGCAATTAACTCTGAAGGCGTCTCCCTCATTAACCTGTAATCAATGAAGTAGTTAAAAGGTCTGGGGTTGATTACAGGTGTGTGGTTTTGCGTTTGGAAGCTGTTGCTGTGACCAGACAACATGCGGTCTAAGGAACTCTCAATTGAGGTGAAGCAGAACATCCTGAGGCTGAAAAAAAAGAAAAAATCCATCAGAGAGATAGCAGACATGCTTGGAGTAGCAAAATCAACAGTCGGGTACATTCTGAGAAAAAAGGAATTGACTGGTGAGCTTGGGAACTCAAAAAGGCCTGGGCGTCCACAGATGACAACAGTGGTGGATGATCGCCGCATACTTTCTTTGGTGAAGAAGAACCCGTTCACAACATCAACTGAAGTCCAGAACACTCTCAGTGAAGTAGGTGTATCTGTCTCTAAGTCAACAGTAAAGAGAAGACTCCATGAAAGTAAATACAAAGGGTTCACATCTAGATGCAAACCATTCATCAATTCCAAAAATAGACAGGCCAGAGTTAAATTTGCTGAAAAACACCTCATGAAGCCAGCTCAGTTCTGGAAAAGTATTCTATGGACAGATGAGACAAAGATCAACCTGTACCAGAATGATGGGAAGAAAAAAGTTTGGAGAAGAAAGGGAACGGCACAGGATCCAAGGCACACCACATCCTCTGTAAAACATGGTGGAGGCAACGTGATGGCATGGGCATGCATGGCTTTCAATGGCACTGGGTCACTTGTGTTTATTGATGACATAACAGCAGACAAGAGTAGCCGGATGAATTCTGAAGTGTACCGGGATATACTTTCAGCCCAGATTCAGCCAAATGCCGCAAAGTTGATCGGACGGCGCTTCATACTACAGATGGACAATGACCCAAAGCATACAGCCAAAGCTACCTAGGAGTTCATGAGTGCAAAAAAGTGGAACATTCTGCAATGGCCAAGTCAATCACCAGATCTTAACCCAATTGAGCATGCATTTCACTTGCTCAAATCCAGACTTAAGACGGAAAGACCCACAAACAAGCAAGACCTGAAGGCTGTGGCTGTAAAGGCTTGGCAAAGCATTAAGAAGGAGGAAACCCAGCGTTTGGTGATGTCCATGGGTTCCAGACTTAAGGCAGTGATTGCCTCCAAAGGATTCGCAACAAAATATTGAAAATAAAAATATTTTGTTTGGGTTTGGTTTATTTGTCCAATGACTTTTGACCTCCTAAAATGTGGAGTGTTTGTAAAGAAATGTGACAATTCCTACAATTTCTATCAGATATTTTTGTTCAAACCTTCAAATTAAACGTTACAATCTGCACTTGAATTCTGTTGTAGAGGTTTCATTTCAAATCCAATGTGGTGGCATGCAGAGCCCAACTCGCGAAAATTGTGTCACTGTCCAAATATTTCTGGACCTAACTATATATATATATGTATATATATATATATATATATATATATATATACATACATACACACACACACACACACAATACTTTATTAACAAACATACAAGTTTATCTTATGTACATTTTCATCCTGTTACACTCCATCCCACTTAAGATTTGGTGTCACGACAAATGAATTGCTACATCTTACATGCAGTACATAATCTGCAGGGTTGTACCATACCAGAGGAACACCAGCCGTACTCCTTTCAGATCTTCGTAAGTCAGTACCTGCCATGTTTGTGTGGGCCATTTTTATGTCTGTCGGAGCAACGACACTTGGAGGTAGCTCTAGGACTACCGGAATCTGCAATGTCAGACCTTGGTCGTCTGGTGCTACATTGCTGAAGTCATCACAGCAGTTGGCACACAAGGTAATTTGGCTGACCCGTGACTGTTGGATCAGGAGAGACAGGTGGGCATGTGGGCGTGTCGGAGATACACCTTTTCAACCAGTTCCGGTTCAACATACGAAGGGGCCTGACATCCTTCAGGGACCACAGTGTACACACTTCCCCTGTAAATGGTCTTTCCACCACCATGTAAGGTGTAGCCTCCCACTGGTTGTCCAACTTTCCACCCAGGCGAGTAACCCGTACAAGTACCCTTTCGCCCACTAGGAATTCATCTCCGTGCACCAGTCCACGATCTCGATGGGGATGGTCCAGCACTTGCTCCCCCATTATCCTGTGGATTTCCCACAGCTTCCACTGGTGACTCTGAACCCATTCACTGGCTGTGCAATACTCGAGTTCCCCAGGTACTGACAGGTTTAGTTCCTCGACCTTCCGCCGAGGCTGCCCGTACATCATCATGTAAGGGGTAAACCTGTAGTGCTATGGACTCTATTGTTATAGGCCCACACAAGTTCGGGGATGAACTCAGTCCACCTCGCCTTCTGTTGCTGTTCAAGCGTCCTCAACATCTGTAGCAGCGTATGATTGAACTGCTCACAGGCCCCATTCCCTTGCGGATGGTAGGGTGTCGTCCGCGATTGTGTGATGCCATAGACCTGCAGCAACTCAGTCACGAGTTTACCCTGGAAGCAGGCCCCTTGACCTGAATGTAGCCGCTGGGGACACCCGTAGGTCAGGAAAAAATGCTTACAGATCACTTCCGCAGCGTATTCAGTGGTCTGGTGCCTGGTGGGGACAACCACGGCGAATTTTGTGAAGTGATCAGTCATCACAAGGCAAGAATGGTGCCCACTCCTAGAATACCCAATTGTCAGGTAATCTACCATTAACACCTCCAGCGAGGCGAAAGTCACGATGGTTTGAACAGGGGCCCTTTGTTGAGGGGACTTATTCAACTCGCAGGGTTGGCATCTAGCACACACCTCCCTTACAACTTCTTCCAAGCCGGGAGCGTATACAAATTGGTGCAACCATCGATACGTTTTCTCAGGCCCAAGGTGAGCACCTTGGGTATTGGCCTCACGAGCAATGTCTGGGGCTGCTAAGGATGGGATTACTACCTGCCATCGGTAC